>NW_023601433.1:34529064-35175241 GCF_014898055.3 Talpa occidentalis
AAGCGTCTGTAAAACAAATGTAACTATAACTAAAATAAAGAGGCACCCTACTGAACGGGAAAAAAAAAATATTTCTACCCCATACATTGGACAAGGGACTGATACCAAAGATATACAAAGAGCTCAAATAATTCAACAAAATGAAGACAAATAACACATTGAAAAAATGGGCAGGAGAGCTAAGTAAGCACATCTCCAAAGAAGACATGCAATAGGCACAAGAGAAAAATATTCATTATCAGTTATCATCAGGGAAATGCAAATCAAGACCACAGTGAAATAATACTTCACACAATATCAAAAAGAACACAGACTACAAGTGCTGGTGAGGATGTATAGAAAAAGGAACACTCCTACATTGTTAATGGGAATGTAGACTGGCCAGTACCTATGGAAAGAAGTGTGGAGTTTTCACAAAAGTTTAAAACTGGATATGTCATATGACCTAGAAGTTCTGGGTATCTATCCAAAAATACATAAACACTAGTGTGAATGGAACCTTGCACTCCCATATTTATTGCAGTGCTATTTACAATAGCCAAGCTATGGCAACAACCAAAGCACCTAAAACCAGATGAATGGATCAAGAAGATGTGGTATATACAAACAATGGAATACTACTTAGTGATTATAAATGATAAACTCATTCCAATTTTGGCAATTTGACAGAGCTGGAAAGGAGTATGGTAAGCCAAATAAAGCAGGAGAAGAAAGGTAAACACTATATGGTTTCACTGATATGTAGAATATAAAGAAACCAAATTAAAGGGCCAAAGACAACCTTTAAAACCAGCACTTGAAAGCTGACCATAGACCAGAGGAATACAGAGCGGGAGGGAGTAGAGGAAGAGGGGTAAGATCAAGGTGAAGAGAGAGCATAGTGAACACAGAGGGAGGGATATGCATGACTTAGTGGTGGGTTTACCACAGTAACTACATCTGAAGGTGGAGATCCTCTACTTCCAAAACACTAACAAGGACATAAATCAATGTCACTTCAACAACAACAAAAAATAAAAAAGAAGAAGAAAGAGAGAAGAATATAGTCTTCCCATGTTCATGGAGTGGAAGATTTAAGGTTATGTTAATCTAGAAGTTAATCTAGTTAATCTAGAAGTTAATCTAGAAGTTAATCTAATCTCCAAGTTAATCTAGAAAATCTATGTCATTTTAATAAAAATCTCAGCAATTTTTGACAAGTGGATTATAATTTTTATTTTAAAATTTGGCATCAAGAATAACTAAAATGTTTTAAAGGTGAAAAACAAAGATAAAATAATTAGACCATTTATCTTCCAATAGGCTTTATCACTTTCAATTTTCTTCTGCTGATGGAAAAGCCACTTGGCTCATTTACTTGCTTCATAGTCTGTTCCAATTTTTAGAAGGTATTCTCACTTAAAATGTGGGGAAGATGACATCAAACATGCCCCAGAATGTCTAAACATCACGACTCTGAGATGTAATGTCATCAGGTGAAACACATTAAGATCAGAGACTTGTCCTCTCCTGGAAAACATTTTCACTGCCTCGTACGTATTGATGCCTTTCCAAGGCTTTCATATGGATGATAAATTCATGGTAATATTTTCTAAATCACTAAAATCATTTGGAAGTTAGTTTAGTTAGTGAAGATAAAACAAAATGAGAAAGTTATTTCAGTATTTCTCTGTCTTGATAATATTGTGAGACAGATTACAAAGTGGCTGTGTACATGTTCCGTGGAATTATCTTTAAAGTCATGAATCAGGCAGTGAGTGTTTCAGAGACACCTACATCTAACTACACTATTTTAAAGAATATATAGCATGAGGAATATTTTCATTTGATGGGCAGGAGAAGAAGAAATCCAATGTTTGCTTTGATGAGAAATGGCTCCATAAATATATCAATAAAGTATTTAGAGAGGGAAAGATTCTTCTTTGTAGTAAATTATAATTTAATGGCAGTAGATTATTTTGTATAAGCTAATAAATAAAACATCATGAAAGAGAAATTCCAGCAGTGTTATCTAACTACTCTTGCCATTTCCATTCCCACTATTGCTGCCAGTAGCTGTGAACATCATGTCCAGAGGAAGGCAGCTGTGATACCTGAGAAACCCCTGTGGGGGAATAGTATGGAGATGGAGGTACCTTTGGAGAAGACCAAGAGGGTAGAGGAAGGAGAGGCAAAGGGAAATTCCACATGTGAGTCTTTGACAAGTCACATAACTCTAAGAACTTCTGTTTTCCTCATTCGCAAAACTGCAAAGAGCTTTATGGATATTAACACTTCAGATAAGGGGTTACTTATTCTGTACTACTCTTATAAGGCTATTATGAATATTTAAACAAGATCTGCTAAAAACACATTACACAATGTTGGCGTGATATAAGGAAGTCTAGTCACCCTTATAACTTTGATGAGAAATCAGAAACAAGAGTAAATGGTGTTGCAGATGACCTGGATGTACCCAAACCCAAAAACACCAGCGTGAAACAGTGTTAAATGGAGATACTGAAGGATCAGATGTATTTTCTACATCTTATAAGTCAAGGAAAAAGAATCTGTCAAATGAAGGTATTAATGAAAAATGAAAAACATTCAGTGACTGTCACCCTCAGTTTCTCATAAAACAAGTAATAATAAACTAGAGGAAACCCTAACATGTGAAAGGAGTCTTTTCCAAATTCCTTCTGAAGAGTATAAAGCTTCTGAAAGGTCAAACGATAACATATTTCTTTCCTATTCATGTTAAAACCTCCAGTCCTGATATAAAGGAAAAGATTTAATTGCTCAAGGACAGGAACAGGTAAGACTTTTTTTCCTTTTATTGTCATTCCCTTGATTGAAAAACTCTAATGAAATCAGGAGACATTTCTTTTTTAAAGCCACTCAGCAAAAGTACTTATTTCAGCTCCTACAAGGGAACTGACAAAAACAAGTGGTAGCCAGACTACAATGATTTAACTAGGAAATTTAGTGTAGTGTGTTTGTGTGGTGAAACATCATATCAAAGCCAAATTAATCATGTTGAAATGGCATTGACATCTTGGTTGGGATGCCTGGTCAAATCAAAGATCATCTATAGGGTGGTTAATTAAACTTTTCTAAATTTCATCATGTCATGCTTGATGAAATGAATCAAATGTTGGATCCAAATAGGGTAGGAAAGAGCCCAAGACTATGGGGATGGCTCATGGTTGAATTGGTGGAGGGAATTCTACGGGGACTACACCTGAGAGGAGAAAGCATACATTGTATAAAAAAGGAAGAATGATGTAAAGAAAAAAAAATATATATATAAATGTTTTGCTGAACAAGTTGAAAATATCATCCACTAATCTTACAAAACTGATTCCAAAGAAAATTCTCAGACTAATTTTTCTGCAACTTGCTCATAGTGTGTATACAAGTTGACAAAAACAAACAAACATGAAATTCAGATACAAATAGGTAACCTTCTTGAAAAAATTACTCAAAAGCCTGCAACAACTGTGGAACATTTGACAATCCAATGCCATTGGTTTCAGAAGGCAGCAGTTTGGACATTTCTAAGCTTGACGTGGTAATACAAAGTGTGGGGGCGACAAACTGAATTTTGACTATTTTATAGTTAATCTACCATGTGAGTTTGCCTATTTTTGCCTAATTATGTAAATTATGGTTGTATTTCAAGGGCATACAGTCAAAATTAAGTCTCATAGTTGAGAGATGTGTCTACTTCCTTCAAAGAAGAGGCTGCATCTTTTAAAAAAGCATATCCCAAGAATGGTGGCAAACAAATCTACTTATCCAGTTATACTTTTGAATTAAAAAAATATTTTATTGTCCCTTAAAAAATTCTCCATTGTGATTATAAGGGAATGATTTAAATGGAATTAAAGGTATTGTATCAGAATACCCAATGGTAGAATAGCATATCAACCTTGGCCTTACCCTTTAATTTCAAGGCTTCTAATACCTTTGAATCAGCTGTTACATCACTCACTAGCTTGATTTCAATGTTTTTCGAAGTCAGTTGGAGCAGCTTTTCAAAAAGACGTTGACCCTAGAAAAAATATTCAGAGACAAAGAAAGTTAGAAACCTAAAAAATTACATTATAAATAGGTATAAATAGACTTACTAAATATTAAAACCATTCATTCAAATTAAAAGGCAAGTACTTCAGCAATTGGTATTCATGGAAGATTCTTCACAAAAGTTTATAGTATGAATATAATTAATACTATGGATACAATTACATTATTCTTGAGTATTGTGCAATTCAACAATTATTGCAATAATAATTCCAATTCCAAATGGAAATGTACTCTTTCATGAACTCTAAAGTGACTTATCCATGAAGATACAGCAGGCAATATTTAACAGTTGTGTTTAGCCCCAGAGAGACCTGGATTCCAGCTGCTTTTGCAATTTACAAACTATTTGTTAATCTAATTAATCTCCAGTCTCTTCCTCAGTAAAATGTAAATAATATTAGCATTTATTTTAAAAGGTTTTTGTGAGTATTAAAGAAGTTAGTAGTAAGTATCCTTGAGGTGTTGGCTATTATGGGAGGAATTAGCTCTTCTCAGTGATTTGCCTAATTGCCTTCTTATTTTAAACCTGTCTTATTGAGACAAGAGAAAGACATACAAGGAATCCAAATAGGAAAGGAAGAAGTCAAACTATCACTATTTGCAGATGATATGATAATATACACAGAGAACCCCAAAAATTCCACAGAAAAACTAATTCAACTAATCAATCAGTTTAGTAAAGTGGCAGGTTACAAAATAAACACGTAAAAATCAGTAGCCTTCCTATACACAAACAATAAATCTGAAGAAGAATAATTTAAAAAAAAAAAACATCCCTTTTATTATAGAAACAAACAAAAAAATCAAATACTTGGGAATAAATCTAACAAAAGAGGTAAAGGACCTATACAAAGAAAACTATAAAACACTGTTAAAAGAAATAGAAGACACAAAGAAATGGAAAGACATCCCCTGCTCATGGATTGGAAGAATAAACATTATTAAAAAGGCCATCCTACCAAAAGCAATATACAGATTCAATGCTATTCCAATAAAAATTTCAATGACATTCTTCAAAGAAATAGAACAATTATTGATAAAAATCATATGGAATCACCAAAACCCCCGAATAGCCAAAGCTCTCCTGAAAAAAAAAAAAAAAAAAAAAAAGAAGGAAATGGAGGCATCATACTCCCAGACTTCAAGCTATACTACAAAGCCATAATCATCAAAACTTCCTGGTATTGGAACGAGAACAGAAACACAGATCAATGGAATCAAATGGAAAATCCAGAAATAATCCCACAGATTTATGGTCAACTGATCTTTGACAAAGGAGTAAAGAATATGCACTGGAGCAAAGAAAGTTTGTTCAATAAATGGTGCTGGAAAAACTGGGTCGTTACATGCAAAAGAATGAAGCTCGACTACTACCTCACACCATGCACAAAAATCAACTCTAAATGGATTAAAGAACTAGACATAAGGCCTGAAACCATAAAATACATAGAAGGAAATATAGGCGAAACACTACATGACATGCACATCAAAGACATCTTTACAGACACATCACCCAAAGCAGTGATAGTGAAGGCAAAGATAAACAGCTGGGACTACATCAAATTAAAGAGCTTCTGTACAGCAAAAGAGACAATAACCAAAACAGAGAAACCCCACCGACTGGGAGAACATTTTTGCACACAACACTAATGACAAAGGACTGATCACAAAAATCTACAAAGAGCTGATGAGACTCAACATAAACAAAGAAAATAATCCAGTCAAAAAATGGGCAGAAGAGCTAAAAAGAAACTTCTCTGAAGGGGAAATGCAAATGGCCAACAGGCATATGAAAAAATGTTCAACATCACTTGTAATCAGGGAAATGCAAATCAAAACTACAATGAGATACCATCTCACACCAGTGAGAATGGCACATATTAAAAAAAAAAAACTAGCAACAACAAATGTTGGCAAGGTTGTGGAGAAAAAGGAACTTTCCTGCACTGCTGGTGGGAGTGCAAACTGGTCCAACCACTATGGAGAGCTGTGTGGAGATTTCTTGACCTACTAAACATAGAGCTTCCATATGATCTAGCAATTCTACTCCTAGGTGTTTACCCAAATGACACAGAAACATCAATTCCAAAGAGCACCTGCACCCCTATGTTTATAGCAGCACTATTTACAATAGCTAAGATATGGAAACAACCCAAATGCCCAAAAATAGATGACTGGATCAAGAAGATGTGGTACATATACACCATGGAATATTACTCAGCAATCAAAAAGATAAACACATGCAGTTTGCAGCAACATGGATGGAGCTAGAAGAGATCATGCTCAGCGAAATAAGCCAGAAAGAAAAAGAGAAATACTGGATGGTCTCACTCATAGCAGGAATTTAGAAAACCTAAATAAGAGACCAGGAAAAAGACTAATCAGTGCAAAGTAATAATCAAAATCAACAAGCAACTATAAACCAGAGACACACTATACTCCCTCCATGGGGGGGAGGGGAGAGGAAGAACTACCTAGTAAGGAGGGGTGGAAAGAAGAAGAACTAGAGTCAAAATAAGGGGGGGTGCAATTGTATGGGGAATATTACCAAAATGCATACATTGTACAAAGATGAAAAATGATGTAAGAATTATATAAAATAAAATATTAAAAAAAACTTGTTTTATTGAATTCAACTACACTTCTGTTCAGCAATCTATAAGTACCATAGCTTAAAATACTGAAATCAAAAAGACACAATACAAATAAAGGTTTTTTTCCATTTTTAATAATCATATTTTTATTTTATACATCATTGTTCATAAAGGTTTTTTCTTATAATTTTTTTCAAGCATATACATTTTAAAGTAAATTTTAATCTCTAAGTTAACTGGAAGTGGTATGTCCACATTCATTACAATATCACAAATGAGTGGATTGAAAAAATTATTCTGCTTATTTTCCCTTTTGCGTTCTAATGGGGTCCCTCTTCTAATTATAAAATGAAATTGGTCTTCTTTTATTGATTTTTTTAGACTTTTTCTATTCGGTCACACACTCAAATGCCCACAGGGGCCAGACAAGTAACATTGCTTTGGTCTTAACGACTCCAAGCAGCCAAGTTTCATTTTATTTTGATAAGGATGGATGCATGCACAGAGGCTTCCTTAAACTTAAAAAGGTTGCCCAAAGTAGAGATCATCAATTACTCTGCACCCAAGAATGTACAGGTAGCCTCACCACAAACCAGGTGGTTCCTATGATATATTGAGTGAGTACATGAGGCTATTGTAAACTGCAAAATCAGGTAGGATGAGCTTCCCTGGTGGCACAAGGGGTTAAGTGTCAGCACTATGAAGCTATCTGCAACTACCACTGTCTAAGTTTGTTCCCTGTCAGGGAGCTACCCACATGGCACAGCAGACCTCTCCTGCTTCCCCTGCTGCTCCCTTCAGCAGTGTATTTCAGTCAATCCACCTGTTCTGCTCCCTATTCTGTCTCTGGTGAATCCTCTCCCCACGTGGCACCTCTGGACTGTACTCCAGCTCTTGTATGCATAAATAAGCAAATCTTAAAAAAAAACATAAAAAACAAGGAGGGAGAGAAGAGGGGATATAGAGAGGGTAGAGGAGTGGAGAGGACAGAAAAGGACAGAAGAGAGACAGACAGGGGAAAAACCCTACTTGCTGATTTCAGTATTAATATAAATTTCAAAATCGCTAAATTGCTACGGAGAAGGCGCACATGTGGGATGTGAGGGGAGATTTACATGGTGGGGCTTTGCGGGTCTTCCACAGACAGCTACTATTTCAGCTTTATCCCTCCTCTCTTGTTACACACATTTGAAAACTTGATGATATTTACAGGACCCAGATCCGGGCTCATGGTCATTACATATTCACAAAAGTTGTTTGGTATTATAAAAGGCTTATGTGCTTTGGTATTGTGTGAATTTCAGTGGTTAGGAATGTTGGTTAAGCCAGTATTTTTAAACAAATGCATGTTTTTTTTTATTTCTGCCTTTAGTGAACAAGAGATGTGTGTGTGTGCATAATATATGTGAATATATATACAATGATTATATATAAAATGATTTTATATGTATAATAATGACTATATTATTTATACATATATATATAATGAGATCTTGTAACCTATGTATATATCTGACTCTGTTTTAAATTGATTCCCACTGTGTTATTTTTATGAACTTTAAAGAAAGAAAATTAGAATTCTCAAACACGAATGACAATAGAAACCATAACCAACAGACACTGGCAGATTATCATTAAGATTTATTTTTACTTTTAGTTTATGCTGATTACTTACACCATGAAGTCTTAAACATTTTTTAACATATATATATATATATATATATATAGCATCATTCTTCATTTTTACAATGTATGCTTTCTCATCTTGGTTATAGTGCCCGTGAAATTCCCACCACCAATTCACCTGTGTACCATCACCATAGTCCCTTGTGTTCTTCCCAGCCTGTTTTGATCCTACTTCCCTCTCCCCCCTGTAGAATGTCTTTGGTTATAGTTGCCCATTGATTTTGATATTTGCTTTATTATAATTACATTTCCCCCATCCCTTATTTGGATCCTCTACATTCCTCCTAAAAGTGCAACCATCTGCTATTTTTCTTTTTCTTTCTGGCTTATTTCACTGAGCATGATCCCTTCCAGTTCCATCTATGTTGCTGCAAATGATACAAGTTTATCATTTTTGATTGCTGAGTAATATTCCATTGTGTATATGTACAACATCTTCTTGATCCAATCATCTATTTTTGGGCATTTTGGTTGTTTCCATAGCTTATCCATTGTAAATAGTGCTGTAATAAACATAGGGAAGCAGGTGTCCTTTGAAATAATGTTTTTGTGTCATTTGGGTAGATCCCTAGGAATGAAATTGCTGGATCATATGGAAGCTCCATTTTTAGCAGTTTGAGGAACCTCCTAACAGCTTTCCATAGTGGTTGGACCAGTTTGCATTTGCACCAGCAGTGTAGGAAAGTTCCTTTTTCTCCACATCCTTGCCAACAATTGTTGTTGCTAGTTTTTTTTAATATGTGCCATTCTCACTGGTGTAAGATGGTATCTTATTTTGGTTTTGATTTGCATTTCCCTGATTACGAGCAATATTGAACATTTTTTCATAAGCCTGTTGGCCAGTTGCATTTCCTCTTTGGAGAATTGTCTTTTTAGCTTCTCTGTCCATTTTCTTGACTGAATTATTTACTTTGTTTTTGTTGAGTTTCCTCAGCTGTTTGTAGATCTTTGTTATCAGATCCTTATCATTAGTATTGTGTGCAAAATTTTTCTCCCAATCAGTGGAGTGTCTCTTTGTTTTGGTTAATGTCTCATTTGCTGCACAGAAGCTCTTTAATTTGATGTAGTCCCAGCTGTTTATCCTTTCCTTCACTATCTTTGCTTTTGGTGATGTGTCTTTAAAGATGTTACTGAGATGTATGTCATGTAGTGTTTCGTGTGTATTTTCTTCTTTATATTTTATGGTTTTAGGTCTTATGTATCTGTAATGCTCACTGAAATAAATTTGGCTTTGACTGGAACTTCCAAATTTGGATTTGACAAAGAACTTCTATTAAGTCTCCACTATATACTGTGCCTGTCTTCCTTATCCACACATTTTTGACAAAACATTCAAAATGTAATAACTTCCAAAGATCTTAAACACTTACTCTACAAAGAGGCCCACTGAATGGTTTCTGAGTTAAACTCACTCTTCATAGTTTCATAAATAACAAAATTCACTTTATTTTTAACACCAGCAATTTAAAAACCTTCCCTTTCTGTGTCTGGGTTTTGGGAGTTCCTAGATGCTTCTGGTTTGGGGGTTTCTACATACTTGACTATGGTCAAGAAAGTATTCAAATTCACGTATAGGGAAAGCAAAGCAAAGTTTATTTAGAAACAGTATATCCAGAAAGAGGTCCATGGGAGACTCTATTGGCTGGCAGAGTCTATGGAAAAGCAACTGCAAGGCAAGGTGGGGACTTTCTGCCTTAAATGAGTTATAAGGGGTGGCTCACTCCATCCCTTTGAGAGGTTTACTATACAGGTTCTTTAGGTGTGCTGATTTATTGGTTCAGGCAGAAGTTTTAAAATCACTGCCCCTTCATTACTGTTCTTCACAAGGCAGGGGAGGAGCAGAGGCAACGTCTCCCAGCAGAGGTCTGGGAGCAGGAGGAGGGGGGTATTCTCTAATTACCTAGAAGGGAACTAGTTACATATCTAATTCTACCCCTACAGTCTTTACCTTAACTTCACCTGAGAGAAAGAAGTCACTAATAATCTCATAAAATCAAATATAAGTACAATTAAGAGGATACAACAGGGCCTCCCCGGTGGCGCAGTGGTTGAGAGCTGGGTTGCAAAGCTGCCTGCAGCCTCTGCAGCGCCGATTCGATTCCCGGCTGCCCCCCAGCCACCGGAGGAGTGTCCCACATGGCGCGCAGACCTCTCCTGCTGCCCGCTGCTCCCCTCAGCAGTGTACTTCGGTCCTTCTTCCTGCTCTGCTTCCGCTCTGGCTCTGGTGAATTCTCTCACCCTCCCAGGCTTCTGGGTATTTATACCCAGTGCTTGTATAAATAAATAAATCTTAAAAAAAAAAAAGAGGATACAACAACAACAACAACAAAAAAGAGGATACAACAACAAGAGAGACAATACTTTGACACAATTGGTGCTTGATGATACAGCTGCTAGGAAGATCAGAGATACAAGACAACATGTGTGCTAAAGGACAGAAAAACTTGGTTGGGATTAATATTCTATGATTTTATAACTGAATTATAAGAGTAATTAAAGAACAGCGAGACCACCTATGAGATCCAAATTAGTATCTTGAGTGCCCTGAAATGTTCAAAAATATCTCAAAGTTCACACATGTGCATACACATGAAAACAAAAGGGTGATAAAGAGAGAAAATGGTGATAGGTAAGTTGAGGTGATGCAACATGTGGTTAACAGGTATATTATATTAGAAGAAATAAAGAGACAAAATAACACATTTTCAAGTAACAGGGAAACAATATCTTCCTTGAGGAAATATATAAATCTGTAAGTAGAAAAGATAAATAATTGACAATGGAGGAAAACATGATGTGGAAAGACACATCTATGCACATTCTGTAAAGTTACCCCACCCCAAGGAAAGGAAAGCAAAAAAAAATTATCTCTCATTGCTTGCATTGTAGATGTGTGGGATCCCCTGCTTCAGGTGTTGTTGCCACCGCACACCCACCGCCAAAGAAGGAAATTTTTTTTCTCAGAAAAAGAATATCCATAGAAATTTAACTTATTTATTCTTCCTATACTTGCTTACATTTATTGAATTTTTTAGTTTTCAGGATATATAAAGTGCACCAGGGATATGAACATGAATATGTTATTTAGTTGTGCAGCAATCAGTGTCAATTTGTATTCATATATACTGGCCAGGGTGAAGTGCCTTATAAGGGAATTCAATCAATATAATTATTAGATTCTAGCTATGAGTCAGGGACCTTAATAATGTTGGAGATAAGTTATAAATAAGTAGATAAAGCTCAATGTGTCAGATGTCAAGGTGGAAGAAATATAGGTCTAGAAAAAAATATAGCAGGGGCCTAATAACCCAGCCCAATGCACTCAGGGGAAGTTCCCCAATGGAACAGGGGGAAGGAAGAGTATTCCTACTGGAAACTTGTGACAGAAAATTAAGTTGGGACATATCAAGACACAACTTGTAAGTGAGAATGAAGAGTCTGGATTACATCTGGAAAAGCAATGTGAATCTCCAAAAGATTTTTCTTTCTTATGAAAGAAAACTGACTACAAAGTGGAGAAAGAATATTATAGGCCAGGATGAAGGCTGAAAAAGTAATGAGAAGCCTCATGTGCGGTTTGGTGAAAGCTAATGTGGCCTGAGATAGATAGAGTAGGGACAGTGGGAATCTGTACAATGGAAGGATCTCAAGTATTTGAGAGAAAGCTTTGTGATGAGCTTGATGGTTAGGTATGGACTTCAGGGAGACAGTGGAGATGGTGATGGTAGCCAGTGTCTCCAACATGCCTGTGAAATATGGGATTCCTTATCCAAGCCAGAAGATGGTGGCCATTACATTGTCCTGAGGTCATAGATCGATCAATCCTGAACACCTCAGGTTCTCATGTAGTCTCACAGGTCTAGATCTTTAGTTGAGAATATCCACCAGCAGAGAGTATCAGCTCTTTAGGCATGCAGGCTATCTATCACATTATGGCATTTGATTATTCTGAACAGTTAATCATCAAGAGCTGGCCTAATGATGGTTATTACAATTATGCACCACATGGGTATGAAAATAGTTATCTCAGTTAGGGGCAAATGAAGAGAAATGAACAAGCTCACTATACCATAAATGGGTCAAGAAATAACAAGGAATTAATACTAGGAGCAGCATGTTAGTGTACAGTCTCAGCTGCTGGGTTACTACAGAAGATAGAAAGTAATTTTGGGTTGCTCCAGAATCCTGAGACTGAAAACAGCAATCAGATAGCATGATCTTGACTACACTATACATAATCTTGACTACACCATACAACAGTGTCTGGAAGTGCCATGTCTCAGCCTGCTAGCATCCTTCTGCTCCAGCGAAGGAGGACATGACTGGGGCAAGAAAGAAGTACTGTAATGACAAATATACCAGCTCATCCACAGTCACTTGTTCCAGGTGGATGGAGGACTCCAGACAGAATTAAGGCAGAATTTCTTAAAGTCTTCATTCCCAATACCCCAGCTTCCTCTGGAGGGAACCATGAGCACATAGTACATCTTCTTGACAATGCCACAGTTACCAGCCTTAAGAAAACAGCTTCAGAATCCTTAGTTCTTTAATTCTATTCCTGAGAACTGACTTTGAGAGAATGAGTAATAGGGGAAAAGAATGTTTCACACATAGGTATTTGCTGCAGTGGAATTTATTCAGAAAAAAATATATAAATAGCTTAAGTGTCTAATAACAGAAATATATACATACTAAATTCATATACATGTATATATGTGTATATATTTTTTCCTGGTGAATCTACTATGTTGTATATTACTCAGAAAATGTAAAATAATATTTACTAGTGTTTCCAGTCACATAGAAAAGTATTCATGTTATAATGTAAAGTTCAAATTCAGGCAAATAAAATTTTGGTTTTGTTGATGGTCACTTAGTTGATTTTGTTTCTTTTCCATCTCTCCTTTATGAATTTTCTTGTTTTTAAACTTCCTTTTTTTTTACAGATTTATTTTTTATGCATACAAGAACTGGGGTACAGGCCAGAGGTGGGGGGGGTGAGAGGATTCACCAGAGACAGAGTGGGGAACAGAACAGTCAGACTGACTGAAATACACTGCTGAGGGGAGCAGTGGGAGAGGTCTTCTGTGCCATGTGGGTAGCTCCCTGGCTGGGGATTGAACTCATGCTGCAGTGGCTGCTGATAGCTTCATAGTTTGCATCTTAACCCCTTGTACCACCAGGGAGGCCCTCCTTTACAAATTTTCTTTGGTAAGAATATGTTAATATTACAAGGCAAAAATAATCTAACCTATCCTATTTAAAAGAAAATAGTCCCAAAACAGAAACTGACCATAGGGAGTTAGGAAATTCAGAGATGCAGATCTAAAGAGAAAATTATAAAGTATATAAATAACAAAAACTAAGATAAAAATAACTTTAAACAGGGCCTCCCTTGTGGTGCAGGGGGTTGAGTGCAGCCCTGTGAAGCTGTCCACAGCCTCTGCAGCATGGGTTCGATTTCTGGCCTGCCAGGGAGATTCCCACATAGCACGGCAGACGTTTCCTGTCTCGCCCGCTGCTCCCCTCTGCAGTGTATTTCCGTCCTTCTGCCTGTTCTGCTCCCTTCTCTGTTTCTGGTGAATTCTCTCACCCTCCTCCGCCTCTGGCCTGTACCCAAGTGCTTGTATAAATAAATAAATCTTTTAAAAAAAACTTTAGAAACAAATATTTAATACAAATGATTGGTTTAAAAAATCTTTCAGTTCATGATTCATTCATGTCCATGTGATTAGATTTAAAAGAATATGAAGTTAAACTTTTACTAATGGTGGCAAAATGAGTTTATATCAGAATGATAATTTTCCTGAGAAATAAGTTGGAGATAAAGCAATAATATCTCAATAAATGGGTAAATGTAAACAGGGAAAAGCAGCAGGAATTCACCACGGAAGAACAAGTCTGAGGAAGGATAGGCGTCAGTGAGCTCTGCTGAGCCATCCAAAAGCAGAGATAACCTTTAGCTGGCAGCTGCTCTAAACACTCTGTATTCTTTCTTTGGTTTGTCTGTCTCCCCCTCTGTTCCCTGAGTTCCATGGAGTAGGAGTCATTGCTTATTTCAGTTAGTATACCCAGTATAAACAGTACAGGTCCTTGATTAAGGCACCTTCAAAATCATTTTGTTGCCTCATTTCAAAAGGGAGAATGTTAATTTGTATGCGTGTCCAGAACATTGATTTTGTAGTACAGGGGAAAAATATTATTTTGAAAGGAGACATTCTTTCCATAAGCTCATGTTATTTTCATGTTGAAACTGCACCAGGAGTTTTACTGAAATAATATGTATCCTCAAGGTGAGACGGTTGTTTCAAATCCGCAAGCAATCATTGCTCTCTTGTCTCTTCCTGGCCATGTGCTAGACAATAGAACTATAAGAATATATATAATACAGATCTCAGAGTCCAGAAACATATGGAATGTTCTAACATGAGTTTTTACCCTTTTACCATCATAGCTGTGAGAACAATTGGAACAAAGAGGATTAAATTGAAACAAGTAATAAGGCAGAAGGAACCAGCCAGATTCTGTTTTTAAATCTATAAAAATTAAATAAAATTTGATAAACTGACATAGTTTAAAGAAATAATGTTCAATCCTGGTTGCCAATGGAATCCCTAAGTAATCTTTTAAAAAGTATTAAAGCTTGAGTACTTCTTCAAATATTCTGACTTAACCAGTCTGGGGGGAGCCTGTACATCAATATATTGTAAAAGTTTCAAAGCTTAGTTCCAACTGGCAATCATGGTTGAAAATCACCAAAATCACAATCATGGTTGAAAAAGGAGGCTGAGAGTCTATTTTTTAAAACTACACATTTTTCTTCTTTCTTTCTTCGTCTCCACTTTTCAGAGCAAGTTAAATTATTATTCTGGGTAAAATTATCTTCACCTCCTTTCATAGAAATTGAGAGCCTGATGGAAAAGTTGAATATTTCACCTGTTCTAAGATTACATGCAAAGTAAGAGACCAGTAAACTTAAAGTAAACGATCTTCATTAAAAAAGACAGAAATGCAAATGAAAATAGCACTTATCTTTTATAAATTCCATTTTTTTTCAAATATCATGTAATTAAACTTATAAAGCAACAAAATGAGACAGGCATAATTATACCCATATTAAAGATGATGAAGTTGAATATTGAATATAATGAGGAAATATACTGCCCAAATATCACCAGAACTACTAAACTATTGTTTGTATTAAAGGTATTTAGGGCATCCTCTGGTGGCACAGGCAGCTGGGCTTAGCACTGTGAAGCTGTCTGCAGCCACTGCAGTGCCGTTTCGATCCCGGCCAGCCTTGGTGGAACACACATGGCGAGCAGACCTCTCCTGTCTCACCCGCTCCTCTCAGCAGTGTATTTTGTCAGTCTGCCTGCTCTGTTTCCCACTCTGTCTCTGGTGAATCCTCTCACCTTCCCGCACATCTGGCCTGTACCCTGGTTCTTGTATAAATAAATAAATAAATCTTAAAAAAAAAATAAAGGTGTTTAGTGCCAAATCTTAGGGTCCTTCCACAAAAGTATATACCTCCCACATAATGCTGCATGTTGGCCTTTTATATAACAAGAACCGAGAACTGGAAATGAATAAAATAGCTGAATCTAAACTGAGTCCAACTGCATCAGAGCTTAAATATGAATTTCAATTATATTTTCATTAATTCATACATATTTTATTTTCCCTTTCCATTAAAAATACAAAATCAATCATAAAAAGTTTACCATACATAATATAGTAAAAATGTGTGCAACCACTCAAAAATACATCAAGAAAAGAATGGAATGTGCATTTTACAGATTGCATCAGAATATCCTGTTTACTCAGGCTGCCTCACTCCAACCTACTAATTATAATGGGCTTGAATAATATGAATTATTTAAAGATCCACTCTCCATGACTGTTAATATTCTTTAAGAGGTAATAAAAGTGGAAACTCTGTTGATTTTAGTTTTACTGGATTATCTCTCAAAAAAACTAATAGCAAAAGAAATTCTAATTAAATATTTCATAATGAAGCCATAAGATTATTGGCATTAGTGTGTATGAAACTTTTTCACCTAGGAGTTGGCCCACTAGAGGGAATCATTGTGGATTATGGATCTCCAACACAGGAGTCTGGTACCCACACAACTATAAAATATCTTAAGCTCTTGATGCTCATTGATGGCAGCTTTTCAGTGCCCTAGCTTCACTTTCTTCCTACCTATTATCCTGTACAAGAAGCGGCATCCCAGCCACCTAAATTGGTGAAAATACATTAGTCTATGAAAAAATATACACCTAGGGAAATAGGACTTAAAAATAACATCATAGGATGTCTAAAAAAAAAAAAATACAAGGCAAACCAAAACAAAACAAAAACAAAAACAAACAAAAATAACAAGATGGCAATAACCAATTATACCTCAATAATCACTTTAAAGTAAATGGCTTGAACTCACGACTGAAAAGTTATGAGTGAACATATTTTTAAAACAATGTCCTATCTTCTGCTATTTACAAGAAACTCACCTAACCAACAAAGACAAGCACAGACTCAGGATTAATGGTTGGAAGGTAGTTATAGAGCAAATCCCAACATGAACAACAACAAAAATTCAGGAACAACTATATTTATATCTGATTAAAAATGACTTTCAATTAAGTAAGGTATTAAGAGATAAAGAAGGATATAATGAGTCTAATACAAGAGTCTAATACAAGAAGAGTCTAATACAAGAAGAAACATCATAAATATCAGTAAATATATTCTCTCATGAATATAAGTGAAATAACACTCATAAATATATAGATGCACTGAATGATAAAGAACTGAAATATATAAACTAATTAACAACAGAAATAAAGCAGGATGCTGAGAACATCACATAATACTAAGGAAACTTAATACCCCCCTTATACTAATGGTCAGTTGAAAAAGACAAAGTATAACTTAGGAAACAACAGCTTAAAATGAAGAGCTCAGTCAAATAATTCTAACAAACTTCTACAGAACACATCACCCCAAAATGCAACATATGCATCACTTTGCAAGGCCACATGGAACGTTTTCAGGACTAGACCATATATTGGGACACAAGTTGGTTATGACTAAGTTACAAAGATCAAAATTATCCCTAGTCTGACTATCATTCCATAAACCAGAAATCAGCTATTAGAAGAAAAAACAAATAGGAAAAACTATGAATACATGGAGACTAAACAAAATGCTGCTTAGTAGCAATTGGATAACAGTGGAAATCAAAGCAAAAATTAAAAAAATACCTTGAGATAACCAAAAATGATGATATAAACTAACAGAATCTTAAGGATGCAGCAAAGCAGTCTTAAGAGGGAAGATAACTGAAAAACCAGCCCCATATTAAAAAGCAAGAAAAAATATCCAATAAACAACCTAATAACATCTTTAAGGTAATCCAATGAAGAGTAATGAATAAGACCCAACATTAGTAGCAGGGACAAAATAGTAAGACTAAGCATGGAAATAAATAAAATGGAAATCAAAAAGACCATAAAAATCAATTAAACTAAGAGGTGGTTCTTCAATACGATTTTTTTTTAAAAAAATGGATAAACCTCTAGAAAGCTAAGAAGAAAAGGAAGAGAGAAAAAATAATAAGCAGAATCAAATGAAAGGGGAGAAATTACTTCAGATAGCATAGAATATTAAAGATTCTAAGGCTACTATGAACAACAGCTAATGTAATTTGATAACCTTGAAGAAAAGATTAATTCTTAGATAAACATAATCTTGGACTAACCTAGGAAGAAACATATAAACTGAGCAAACCAATAACAAACATAGAAATTGAAATAGTAAGAAAAAAAATCCTGAAAACAAATTCTCAGGGCCACAAGGCTTTTCAAATGAATTCTATCAACCTTTATTTTTTTTGAAGATTTATTTATTTATAAAAGAACCAGGGTACAGTCCAGATGTATGGGAGGGTGAGTGGATTCACCAGAGGCAGAGCGGGGAACAGAACAGGCAGACTGACTGAAATACACTGCTGAGGGAGCAGCAGGTGAGACAGGAGAGGTCTGTTGTGGCATGTGGGTATCTCCACGGCTGGTGGGGATTGAACCAGCACTGCAGAGGCTGTGGACAGCTTCACAGTGCTGTGCTCAACTGCCTGTGCCACGAGGAAGGCCCCAAACTTTTATTTTTTAATCAAACTTTTATTTTTTAAAGATTTATTTATTTATTTATACAAGCACTGGGTACAGTCAGAAGCGCGGGAGGGTGAGAGAAATCACCAGAGCCAGAGCAGGGAGGAGAACAGGCAGACTGATGAAATACACTGCTGAGGGGAGCAGCGGGCATGGCAGGACAGGTGTGCATACCATGTGGGACCCTCACCGGTCAGCTGGGGATCAAACTGGCACTGCAGAGGCTGCGGACAGCTTCGCAGCCCAGTGCTCAACCACTGCACCACAGGGGAGGCCCTTTAATCAAACTTATAAAGAATAAATGCCAACCTCTCTCAAATTGTTTTAAAAACACAATAATGAATCCTCCCTAATACATATTATGATGCCAACATTACCTTAAATGTGAAACCAGAAATAGCACAGGAAAAGAAAATTACAGACTAATATACCTAATATATTTTCAACAAAATATAAGCAAATAGAATTCAACAGTATGCCATAGGGTTTATACAGCATGAAGGTGGGATTCAATTCAAGGACATAAGGATGATTTAACATATTTAAATTAATCAATGAGATGTACTATATCAACAGAATAAAAAAATCATGTGATATCAATAGCTTCAGAGAAAGAATTTGATAAGATCCAGCATTCATTTATGATTATAATTATAATTATTAATATAATCAAAGTTAATATTATGCCTAAAATTGGATACATATTTAACATAATGTCCATCAAAATCCTATCAATTTTTTCAAAGAAACTGAACAAGAAATATTGATATTTATATGGTACAACAAAAGATCTTTAATTTCAAAAGAAACTCTAAGAATAAAGGAAGAACTGGAGGTATCATGTTATCTGACATAAAACTACTATAAACAAACAGTATTACAAACAATAAGGGTTTGGGCCCATAAATAGATACACAGGTCAATGGAACAGAATAAAACGTCTAGATATAAATCCACGCACATATCAGCACGTAATCTATGATAAGACATCCATGACCATAAAATGTGGATATGAGAATCTTTTTAATAAATAGTGCTGGGAAAACTGGAAAGTCACATATAAAAAAAAATGTTAGATTACTAGCTAACAACATACACAAAAATAAACTGCAGTAGAGTGAATATTTAGATATAAGACCTGTAACAAAAACAAAACAAAACAAACAAAAAACACAAAGAAGAAAACATTGGGGATGATTTCTATGCTATTAACTATAAATAAATGTTTGGTGACTCAACCCCAATGGCAATGGAACTAAAGACAAAAATAAACATTGGGATTACCAGAATTAAGAAGCTTCTATCAGTAGAAGAAAGTGCAAAATGATTAAATAGACACTCTCCTGAATGGGAGAAAATATTTACATGATATATAACTGGTAAGGAGTTAATAATCATTATATACAAAACTCTCATATAATCAAGCAGTAAATAACAACAAATTAGCAGCAGATATGAACAGACAATACAATCAAGCAATAAATAACAATAAATGGGCAGCAGATATGAACAGACAATTCACCAAACAGGATATTCGAAGACAAATAGATACAAAAAAAAATCTCGTCATCACTTCTAACAAGAGAGATGCTGATGAAAGTTACAACAAGATACCACCACACACCATGAAAATGGCACGTATTAAAAAGATCCCCCAAGCAAGTGCTGAAAGATGTGGGAAAAAAGGAACCCTAATACATAATTAGTGGAAATGTGAACTGGTAAAACCATTACGGAAAGCAATTTGGATTTAAAATTACAAATGGAAATACTGTGTAACTGGCAATCTCATTCTTGGGCACATAGCAGGAGTATAAAAACACCAACAAAAGATTCCATACATTCCACAACATTCACAACAGCATCATTTGCAATAGCTAGGTCATGGAAACAGCCTTAACCCCCGTGTACAAATGAAGATGTGGCTCATACATAGCATGGGGTATTATGTTGTCATAAGAAAAGAATGAAAGGCAGCCATTTTCAAAAAATGGAGGAAATTTGAGAGAACTGTGTGCAACAAAAATAAGTCAGGAAATAAAAACAAACGCTGTAGATTTACATAGCAGAAAATATGATAATATAAAATACTTTCAAAAATTAGTGCACATCAACAGATGTCCTGAGGCGCTAAGGATGTGAGGAAGGAGAAAGAAAAAGGGACCAGGGGACACAGGAGATCATGGTGGTGAAAAAATTAAAATATAAAAATAACATTAAGACAATGAAACAGGGGCCTCCCTGGTGGTGCAGGGGTTAAAGTCTCAGCGCTATCAAACTATCACCAGCCACTGCAGTATGAATTCCATCACTGGCTAGGGAGCAACCCATATGGTACAGCAGACCATGCTGACTCTCCTGCAGCTCCCCTAAGCAGTGTGTTTCATTCAATCTATCTGTTCTGCTCCCCACCCTGTCTCTGGTGAATCCTCTCACCCTCTCACCTCTGGCCTACACCCCAGTTCTTGTATGCACAAATAAATAAAATCTTAAAAACAAGACAATGAAATAAAAGTAACTAAAAGTTCAACATATTTTAAAAAAAACTACTTTTGATGACACTTTAAAAATAACTGAGTGAAAGAAACTCAAGATAAAAATTTGCCTTTTATGCTAACTTACCTAATGAGAACAAAAGATAAAAGTCATTATAGGAAAACTTTATTTTTGTTTAAAGCTTTTTTGGGGGCTTTCACAATAAGCATTGTATGTCTTCATAAGTATTCTGAAACTCATCCCACAATAAGTCATTTTGACATGGGGGAAAGGTCTGCAACTATGCAAGATTCTACATATCAAGAGAATGCTTAGGGTTTTTTTGTTTTTGTTTTTTTTTTTTTTTTTTTATTTGACATATCTATTTTTAGCTTTTGCAGTACTTGGGCTCCTGAAAAATGGTATATATTTTACACTTGCCTCAACGGAATTTCACTTAAAGGGCTCAATGTGAGAGGGAAAATTGACTTTGTATTGAAAATAATTTAAAGAAAAATCCTTTGTTAAAATGAAAAATCTAAACAACCAACCACAAATTGCTCACTGTTTAGCAGATTTGGATTTTTTGCAAACGCCTTTTTGATGATAATGTGTACTATATTTTCATTTTGAGAGATTTGTATTGAAATTTCCATTTTATTATAGCAGTATTAGACGATATGCATGATTTAATTTGACAAATAGAAAATGAAAAGTTAATATTGGCTCTTTAATATAATTGGGCATTGACTATTGAAATAATGTATTCAGGATGACCTGTTTTCAGAGTTCTATGTTTGTTAAATATTGAATACACACTCATTGAATATCTGCTCTGTAATAAGCACTGAATTTACAATGGTGAACAAAGACAAACAGTGCATGCCTGCTTTTTTTTTTTTAAAAAAAAAAGCAAAGATGAACTAATATAGACCTTCCTCAAACTCTTCCAAAAATTTGAGAAGAAGATAATGGTTGAAAACATACTTTATGCAGCCACATAAAAAGGAAACGACAGACCAGATTCTCTGGAAAACATAGATGCAAAAATCCTCAACAGAATACAGCAAACTGAATCATATAATACATCGAATGGTTTATACATCATGGCTAAGTGGGATGTATTCCAGGGCTACTGGGATGACTGAACATCCAAGAATCTGTGAGCACAATTCTGACATCAACAAAAGGAAGGATAATCATATTATTATATCAATATATACAGAGAAAGTATTTGATAAAGTTCACCCCCATTTATGAATAAAAACCCTTCAAAAACTGGGGGTAGGTGGAACATTCCTCAACATAATAAGGGTCACATATGACAAACCCACTGCTAACATCATTCTAAATGGTGAAAAACTGAAAGCTTCTCATCGAAAATATAAGACAAGGTTGTCCATTTCCACCACTATTATTTGTCATAAAATTGGGAGTCTGAATTAGAGCATTTAAGCAAGAGAAAGATGTAAAATGAATCCAAGTGAGGAAAGAAGAAGTAAAACTATCATATTTTGCAGATGACATGACAATATACTCAGAAAATGCTAAATACTGCTAAAAAATTTAGACAATAAAGGAAATGATCCCATTTATAATCACATCAAAAAAAATTAAATACTTAAGAATAAACTTAACAAAGGGTACTAGAGACTTGTACAATGCAAGATATAAGACATAAAAGAAGTAGAAGGCAAAAAAAAAAAATCGAAAGCTATTTCCAATTCATGGATTGGAAGAATTTACATTGCTAAAATGTTATTCTTACCCAAAGCAGTATACCTATTCAATGAAACCCCTACAATGTTTCAATGGTATTGTTAAAAAAAAATAGAAGAAACACTACTGAAATTTATATGGAACCACAAAAGACCTCAAACAGTCAAAATAATCATGACAGAAAATAAGATCATTAGTATTACAGTTCTAAACTATAAGCTATACTACAAAACAATACCAATGAAAACAGTATGATACTGGTATAAAAACAGACACACAGATCAATGGAATAGAATTAAGAGATCCAAAATAATTTCACAATTATATGGAAAGTTAATGTATGACAAAGGAACCAAATGGTGTTGGGAATACTAAACAGCCTCATGTAAAAATTAAAAATGAACCCACAATCATCCAAAACTTTAGGGGACACAGCAAAAGCAGTACTGAACTTACCAATTAAAAGACACAGTATCTAGTTGTATCAGGAAAAAGAACCAGGGAAATACATGGCAATGAAATAATAGTAATAAATATAGTAATAGTTCCTTGACTGCAACAAGAAACAAGAAAGAGCTCATATATATAACCATGTCTTTCAATTTGAGGAATTGGAAAAAGAAGCACAAACAAATCCAAAAGCCATTAGAATAACAGAAATAATAAAAAGCAAAGAAGAAGTAAATGAATTTGAAATTAAAAGAGTTCAAAAGGTCAACAAAACTAAAAGCTGGTTCTTTGAAAGTATAAACAAAATAAACAAACTCCTAGCAAGGCATATCAAAAAAATAAGAGGGAAATCTCAAATAAGTAGAATCAAACTAGAAAGGAAAAATTACAACAGATACTGCAGAAATTAAAAGTATAATTAGAGAATACGATGAACATTTATATGCATAAAAATTCAACAACCTAGAAGAGTTGGATAAATTGTTAGAACTATACAATCATCTGCGACTAAAAATGGACGGAACAGAAAACCTAAATAAACTAATCACAAGCAAGTAAATTGAAACAGTAATTAAAGCTCTCCAAAAAACAAGGTCTAGTACCAGATGGCTTCTCAAATGAATTCTATCAAACCTTCAAATATGAAATAATTCTCTGTTCAGATATTTTCAAAAATCAAGACAAAAGGAATTTCTATAAACACATTTTTAAAGATTTATTTATTTATCTATCTATTTATTTATTTAATTTATTTATACAAGAGTGGGGGTGTAGGCCAGAGGTAGGGGGTGGTGAGAGGATTCACCAGAGATAGAGTTGGGAGCAGTACAGGTGGACTGACTGAAATGCATTGCTGAGGGGAACAGTGGGCGAGAGAGGAGAGGTCTGCCGCACCACGAGGGTTAGCTCCCTGGGATGGGGATCATATTTATGCTGCAGTGGCTGCTGATAGTTTCATAGTGCTGAGACTTAACCTCATGTGCCACCAAGGAGGTCCCACTCTCTAAACACATTTTATGGAGCCATCATTATGTAACAGGGTGGTCCCCAGGAAAGGGGGAGGTTCGAGGTTTCCTAGGGACCACCCTGCTACAATTACAGTAATACCAAAACCAAACAAAGACCACACACACACACACAAGAAAATTACAAAACAATTTTTTTAATGAACATATTTGTCCTTAGTGAACACGGGAAAAATCTTTAATAAAAATCCTAACCAAATCAACAATGCACTAAAAGAACCATGCATCATAATCTGGTGGGATTAATAAAAGAAACACAAAACCAGTTCAACATCCTAAAATTAATCAATGTAATCCACCACAGCAACAAAAAGAAAGATAAAAACTATATGATCACATCAATAGATGCTGAGAAAGCATCTGATGAGATCCAACATCAATTTATGATGAACACTCTCAAATTGTTGGGGACAAACAGAGCATACTTAATAACAAAAGCTACTTACAACAAACCCATTGCTAATATCATTCTAAAAGCTTAAAAATTGAAAGCTTTTCCACTAAGATTTGGTACTGGTATTCAACATAATTTTGGAAGTTCTAGCTAGAGCAATCAGGCAAGAGCAAGATATAAAACAAATTGAAATTGGGAAAGATATAAAGCTACAATCATTTGCACATGGCATGATAATACACATAGAAAATTCTCAAATTTCTACGGAAAAACTAATTGTAACAATCAGTTTAGCAAAGTAGCAGGGTATAAAATCAACAGACATAAATCAGTTTCTTTTCTATATACAAACAATGAGATAGAAGAGGAAGAAATTAAGAAAGTTATTTCATTGCTATTACACCAAAAAAAAATTACTTAGGAGTAAAGCTAACAAAGCAGGTAAAAAATCTATACAAACAAAACTATAATACATTGTTGAAAGAAATAGAATACACAATGAAATTGAAAATTATTCACTATTGAAAAAATAAACTATTATTCACTATTGAAAGAATAAACATTGTCAAAATGGCTACCATATCCAAAGTAATATACAGATTCAATGCAACAGCAATACAAATAGCAATGATGGTTTTCTTTTTTTTTTTTTAATAGAGGCATGCTTTATTTATTTATGTATGTTTGTTTGTTTGTTTATACATGCACTGGGTACAGTCAGAAGTGCGGGAGGGTGAGAGAATTCACCAGAGCCAGAGCCGGGAGCAGAGCAGGCAGAAGGACCGAAGCACACTGCTGAGGGGAGCAGCGGGTGGCAGGAGAGGTCTGCGCGCCATGTGGGACCCTCCTCCAGTGGCCGGGGAGCAGCCGGGGATCGAACTGGCGCCGCAGAGGCCGCGGGCAGCTTCGCAACCCAGCGCTCAACCGCTGCGCCACCGGGGAGGCCCGCAATGATGGTTTTCAAAGAACTGGGGCAAATACTACTGAAGTTCATATGGAATCATAAAAGAACCCAAATAGCAAAAGCAATCTTGAAAAAGAAGAAAGATAATGGAGGTATCACACTTCCAGACCTCAATTTATATTACAAATCTGTAACAATTAAAACAGCGTGGTAGTGGAACAAAAACAGATGTACAGACCAATTGAATAGAACTGAGATCCCATACCTAAATCAACACATATAAGGACAGTTATATGTGTTGGAGCCAAAAACATACACTGGAACAAGGATAGTCTCTTCAATAAATGGCATTGGGAAAACTGAAAACCTGAATGCAAAAGAATGAACTAGATCACAATCTCACACCATACACCAAAATCAGCTCAAAACGGATTAATGATTTGTATGTAAAACCTGAGATCATAAAATAAATAAAAAGAAAACAGGCAAAACATTTCATGACATAAGCTTTAGTGATGCTGTTGGGTATCCCCAGAGGCAATGAAAATAAGACAATACACAGCTGCGACTACATCAAACTAAAAAGCTCCTGTAGAGTGAAAGAAACCTTAACTAAAGTGAAAAGACACTCAGCTGAAGCTTTGGAAACAACCCAAATGCCCAAAAATAGATGAATGGATCAAGAAGATGTGGTACATATATACCATGGAATATTACTCAGCATTCAAAAAAGATAAACACATGCAATTTGCAGCAACATGGATGGCGCTGGAAGGGATCATGCTCAGCGAAATAAGCCAAAAAGAAAAAGAAAAATACCGGATGGTCTCACTCATAGCAGGAATCTAGAAAATTTAAATAAGGGACCAGGAAAATGAATAACTATAAGAAAGTGAAAATCAAAATCAACAAAAAACTATGAACCAGAGACACTTTTTGGGGGGGTGGGGGCCGGGAGGGGAGGGATTGGGGTCAGAATGGGGGGTTTGCAATTTTATGGGGGAATATAAAAATAAAATTTATTGTTTAAAAAAAAAGTAAAAAAAAATATAAAAAAGTCAAAAGTCAAAAAAAAAAAGAAAAAACAGAAATGCATGTAATGCAGGAGAAAAAGTAAGGTACAGAATGCACAGAAATATAACTTAATTGATCAAGCTGATAATGTGTGTCTGTCCCTTTCTGGGAAGGATTATCATGCAAATCATACTCTTCCCAAAAAACTAATTACTAAGCCTCCTCATGTTACAAAACAACTGAAGTAGAGGATCATGAACTTGACACTGGCCATAGGACTCGCCAGTGGTGGAGCCGTAATCAGAACTCTGGTCCATCTAACGCTAACTTCCTCTTTGTTGGTTTGTTTTTTTCCCATGAAATCATGTTCTTTCCACAGCATAACATGCTTTTATTCACAGACAAACATGAACAGCAAAGAGACTACAGGAAATGTGACTATGTTAACAGCAGTTATCTCTGAGGGGAGGGATTATAAGTGGTTATTTTCCTTTTTTATTCTCCTTGTATTCCCCCATTTTTGATAATGTATTAACAGCATGATGTAAAAATAAACCTCATGTAAAAATAAAAAAAAAAAAGAAAAGACACTCAGCTGAATGAGAAAAAAAATATTTGCATACCATACATCTGGCAAAGGACTGATATCAAAATTATACAAAGAACTCATAAAACTGTATGAAAACAAGTAAGTCAATTTAAAAATGGGCAAAATAATTCAACAGATATCACTCCAAGATGTTCAAAATCACTAATTGTTAGAGAAATTAAAATCTGGACCAAACTGCAATACTATCTCACACCTATGAGACTGGCCCATGTTGAAAAGACCAGAACAACAAGTGCTGGTGAGGATGTAGAGAAAAGGGAACCCTACTACACTGCTGGTGGGAATTTAAACATTAAACAGTGATTCACCATTCATCCCAGTAATTCCATTCCTAAGCATCTACCCCAAATATTCATAAGACAGCACAAGGAAAGTAAACTACAGACCAACAGTCCTGATGAAAAGTGATGCAAATATCTTCAACAAAATACTGGCCAGTCAATTTGAAAAATATATTGCAGGGATTATACATCATGATCAAGTGGGATTTACTCCATGGATGCAACAATGACTTAATATATGTAAATCAATCAGTAATATATTACATCAACAAAAGACAATGTAAAATTCTTATGATATAAATAGATGCAGAAAAGGGTTTTAGATAAGCACTTAAAAAACATCAGGAAATAAGGCCTCCCCTGGTGGCGCAGAGGTTGAGCGCTGGGCTGCGAAGCTGCCTATAGGCTCTACAGTGCCGGTTCAATCCCTGACCACCGGCGAGGGTCCCACATGGCACGCAGACCTCTCCTGCCACGCCTGCTGCTCCCCTCAGCAGTGTGTTTCATCAGTCTGCCTGTTCTGCTCCCCGCTCTGGCTTTGGTGAATTCTCTCACCCTCCCGCGCTTCTGACTGTACCCAGTGCTTGATAAATAAATAAATAAATCTTTAAAAAAATCAGGAAATAAAAATAATCCATATATGAAAATAAATGAAACTAACATTATTTGCAGATGCTATACTGTGTGGAGGATTACTGTGTGGAGGAAAACTCTAAGGATTACTGAAATAAGAACTGAAAGAATAAAAAAAACCAGCCAATTTACCACAGGTCCAAAGACTGGTCACCCAAAATTTGAAAAGGTATTCCATTGTGGTTTGCATTTTCCTGAAGGTAAGTGATGACGAACACTGTTTCATAGCCTATTGGCCATCTGTAGATCTACTTTGGCAAGTGTTAGAATTTCTGCACATTTTTGATTGGGTTATTCGTTTTATTTTGGTTAAGTTTTATGAGTCATTTTTTGATCATGGATATTTGTCCCTTAATGGGTGGATAATGTGCAAATAATTTTCCCCATTCAGAAGGCTCTCCTTTTGTTTTTGTGACAGTTTCTTCACTGTGCAGAAGACTTTAGTGTGATGCAGCCAATGGTTTATATCCTCTTTGTTTTCCTTCAGATGAATCCACAAAGACCTCTATGAAACTTCTGCCATGGAGTGTTTTGAATACATATTTTTCTAAGTAGTTATGGTTTCATGTTTCACATCCAAATTTTATGAATATTTAGTTGATTTTTGGGTATTGTGTAAGATAGTGGTCTACTTTCACAATTTTGCATGTGCTGTTCATTTTCCCCAATATCATTCATTGAAAAGGCTTTCCACTTAAATTCTTCTAACCCATGAACAGGGGTTATCATTATATTTCCACATGTCTTCTTCTATTGTTAACTCTTTCAATAGTGTCTTATAATTTTCTTTGTATATGTCCTTTACCAACTTTATTAGGTTTACTCCTAGGTATATAATTATTTTGTATGTAATTATGAATGGGATTGTTTTCCTAATGTTTTTATTCTTATTGCTCACCATCTGCACATAGGAAGGAAACTGATTTTTGCATATGGATTTTATTACCAGCCAATTTGCTGGACTGTTCATTGTTGCAATGAGTGTTTAAGGGGTTTTAAGGGCTCTGTATGTGTATTATCATGTCATCAGCAAATTATGATAGCTTTACTTCTTTCCCAATTTTTATCCTTTTCTTGCCTAATTGCTTTAACTAGGACTTCCAATACTATGCTGAATAGTAATAGTGAAATTGGACATCTTTGTCTTGTGTCAAATCTTACTGGAAAAACTTTTAATTTTTTAGTCATTGAGAATGTTAGCTGTGTATTTGGCATGTATAACCATTGTTATGTTGATATAAGTTCCATCAATTTATAGCTCCAATTTTTTGAAGATTTTCATCATAAATGGATGTTGAATCTTATCAAATGCTTTACTGTCATACATTGATATTATATGAGTTTATCTTTCCTTTTATTCATGCTATGAATTATGTTAAATTTTGTATGTCAAACCATCCTTGAGTACCTGGAATAAATTCCATTTGGGCAGGGTGTATAATCCTTTTAATGAACCTTTGGATTTTTTGCTAAGACTTTTGAGTGATGATTTTTGAATCTATATCCCTCAGGGAAATTGGTATGCATTATTCTTTTCTGTGATATCTTTGGATGATTTTTGTATTTAGGGTGATGTTTGCCTCATAAAAAGAGTTTTCAATTTTTTTGAAGACTGTGAAGTATAGGTATTAACTCATCTTTAAATGATTTGTGGAACTCATTTGTGAAACCATCTGGTCCTGCACTTTTGTTTTTGGGAGATTTTTGATTACTGTTTCAATTTCCTTGCTTCTAATTGGTTTGCTCAGGCTTTTTATTTGTTCCTGAAGCATGGATGCTCATATAATTCTAATAATTTGTTCATCTTTTCTATGTTGTTCAACTTACTAGAACACAAATGTTTATGGTAATATCATGATCAGATGAATTTCTGAGATATCTATTGTAACATCTCATTTATTTTGATCCTAATTATTTGAAATTTCTTAGTTCTTTGCCTTGTAAACCTATTTGATGTTTGTCTATTTTATTTGGTTTCTTTTCTTTTTATTTATTTTTACATCATTATTCATTTTTTAAAAGATTGATTGATTGATTTGTTTATTTATTTATTTATTTATACAAGAACCAGGGTACAGGCCAGATCCACAGGAGGGTGAGAGGATTCACCAGAGACAGAGTGGGGAACAGAACAGGCAGACTAACAAAATACACTGCCGAGGGGAGTAGCAGGTGAGACAGGAGAGGTCTGCTGCACCATGTGGGACCCTTGCTGGCCGGCCAGGATCGAACTGGTGCTACAGAGGTTGTGGAAAGCTTCACAGAGCTGTGCTCAACTGCCTGCACCACCAGGGATGGCCCATCATTGTTCATTTTTAAACAATATTTGCATCCCCATAGAATTTCCTTCACCAATGTACATATGCACCATCACCTTAGTCCCCTTTGCTCTTTCCTCGCTCCTTTCCTCCCTCCCTTTGACTCCTCATCTCCTGCACCATGTCTCTGATTTATAATTGTCTGTTTTTGTTTTGTTGTGTTTTGTGTTGTTATTATTTTTTTGCACCGATGTCTTATTTGTCTTATTTGGTTCCCCTATATTCCTCCTATAAGTGAAACCATCTGATATTTTTCCTTTTCCTTCCGATTTATTCACTGAACATAATTCCTTCTAGCTCCATCAACATTGCTGTTAATAGCATGATTTTATCTTTTGGCATCAAACTAGAAATAAATCATGAAAAGAAAACAAGGAACCCTTCCACATCATGGAGATTGAAAGCCACACTACCCAAAGACCACTGGACTAATGAGGAGATCAAGGGAGAATTTAAAAAATATTTGGCTTATTTTCAAAGAAGCAGCTTTTGTTTTCATTAATCTTTTAGACTGTCACTTTGATTTCAATTATATTTATTCCTGCTTTATATTTATTCCTGATCTACTTTTTATTATTTCTATCCTTCTACTATGTTTTATTTTTCCTTGTTCTTATTTTTTTAGTTACTTCAGGTGAGAGATAATACTACTTTTTGGATTTCTTATGTTTTGATGTGGATCCATATTATTACATACCTCCCTCTCATTATTGTTTTGTTCTTTCCCATTTGTTCAGAAAGGTTGTGATATTATTATCACTCAATGGGGGGCATTTTTTTAAAATGTATTATTCCATCTCCTTGTTAACCCAATATTCACTCAGTATTGTGTTGTCAGACTCCACATACTAGAGCCTTTTCTTGCTTTTCTCTTGTGATCAGAGAAGATACTTGTTATGATCTTTATGAGTGTGTTGATACTTATGTTTGTGACCCAGTATGTGGCAAATCCTGGAGAATGTCCCATGTGTACTTGAGAAGTATGTGTATTCAGCTCTTTGGAGGTACAGTACCCTATAAATGGCTAAGCCCTGCATGGTCTAATTCTTTGTTAAAGGGTATTCTTTATTTTTTTGTATGGTTGACTGTTCATTGGTAAAAGTGGGATGTTGAAGTCCCCAGCCACTAGTTTTATTTCCCAGTGTCTGTTTTTGGGTTCAATATTAATTGATTTATATATTTTTACGTTTCTTTATTTGATGAGTATATACTGATTAGTGTCATGTTTCTTCCTGATATATTGCTCTCTCAATCATCAGATAATGGGCATCCTTCTATCTTATTATCTCTCCAGCTGGAAATCTATTTTACCTGATAAAAATATGACTGAGTCCCATTTGATGGTAGGATTATTTTCTAATCTTTCAAATTAATTTTATGGTTCTACTTTTTTTCCTTCTTCAGTTTTTTTTGTGGATATACTGCTTTTTTGCTTTAATAAAGAGTTCTTTTTCAACATCTTTTGGAGGGGGTATCTAGTGTTTCCAAATTCCTTCAGCTTATAATTGAGGACACCTTTATTTTCCCCTTATATCTAAAGAAGAACCTTGCAGGATAGAGTATTCTTGACTGACATACTTGTCTTTATGTTGGGCACATTCTCCCTTTGCCTATAATGTTTCTTCAGAAGTGTCAGATGTAAGTTTGATCAGGGTTTTTTTTATAGGTTATCTTTTCCTTCACCCTAGCCAACTTCAATATTCTTTTCGTTTTGTTTTGAGCTCTCAGTAGTTTTACTACTATATGTCTTGGTATAAGTTTCATTTTGTTTAGATACTGTGGGGTAGGTCTTTTAGATTCAGGTACTTACATATTTAGTTTCTTTGGTCAAATTTCCTTTATTATTTCTTCAAATAGCTTCTCTTTTCCATTTTCTCTGTCTTTCCCTTCTGGGATTCCATTATTCTTATATTACCTTTCTTCATAGAGTTTGATACTTCTGGAAGTCTTTCTCCGTTTTCTCCTTCATATCTCTTTTTGTTCTTCCAACTAGATTATTTGTGCATTATCATCTTCAAGGTCACTTATTCAACTTTCCATTTGGTTTATTCAACCATCGTAGTTTTCTCCAGAATTTTTTTATCACCTCTATTTATCTTTTATATCCTGCCTCCTCATTATTTTCTTATTTAAGTATTCAACTTTGATCTTCTGTTTATTACTTTTATTTCTCAGGACATTCACCTGTTTTCTGAGTGTTCTCTTATGCCTTTGATCAGATTTTCTGTGTTTTCTTTGAATTTCTTTCTTGTGGCAACTTTGAACTCTCTCTGATTGGAAGATAAGAGCTTCCATGTTTTTGTGATTATGTTTAGAGATTTGATCTCTCTGTGTGGTGTAGTGTTCCTGTGAGGACTCAGGTACCATTTGCTGCTTTTTGTCTCCCCATTATTTCATTTCTAAATGTTATGGGTGTCAACCTCCTACTTTTCCAGTAGATGACAATGTATGCAGGAAAAACTTATCTGTAGCTTGGCTTCCATGAGTGGGAATAGCTCATATCTTCAGGAGTTTTCTATGATGAGTTCACCATCAGGTCATTCCTAGGTCTCACCAGTACTGTCCTGATGTCTGAGGGGAATTGCTAACTGTGGTTTGTACTCAGGCCCCATTATAGAGCTCACTAAGTCCGTATTAATATCTGCATGGGATCTGCTATGGCAGTTCTACCCTCAGGATATTTCATGGAGTTTAAAGAGCCCATGGTTATGTCTATGGGATTTCTGCCATGTTAGTTTTGCTCTTAGGTCCCTTCATGGAGCTATTGAAATTGCACTGATGTTTGAAAGTATCTGATATGGTGGGTCTTGTACCATTTTTATTATAAATTTATACTTCTGGGCCTCCCTGGTGGTGCAGGTGGTTGAGCACCACACTGTGAAGCTGTCCCCAGCCTCTGTGGGTTCGATCCTGGCTGGCAGGTGAGAATCCCACATGGTGAAGCATACCTCTCCTGTCATGTCCACTACTCCCTTCAGCAGTGTATTTCACTCAGTCTGCCTGTTCTGTTCCCTGCTCTGTCTCCAGTGAATCCTCCCACCCTCCTGAACATCTGGCCTGTACCCAGGTTCTTGTATAAAAATAAATCTTTAAAGAAAAAATTTCTACTTCTTTCACCCTGCTTAAGCCCCTCCTGTTTTCCCTTCTTATTACTTTATATTTTCTTTAAAATTTCCAGTTACCTCTGCAAAATTCAAGGTTGAACTCAGTTTTCTCTGGCTTATTAAGATAGTATATTACTGAATATAATCTGTACTTGCCACATTAGCTTATGCCTGGTTTTGTTTACCAGTAATACAATCCTTTTCACTAATACAACAACTACTTACCAAATATTTACTGAACAACTAAAATACATTAAGCACTATGCAAACAGACCTAGAACATAGTTCATGCATTTCATCACTGCCCTGTAAGCAAAGCTGAAGGGGTTCCCATTCTGTAATGTCAGTTACTATGGGGCAGGAATACTGTTTCATTCCATAATGGATCACATTCAAGCAAAGAGTTGGAACACCTAACTTTTGCTAAGTTTATAGAGAAAAATGTCAGAATTACTTAGTTCAGTACTGTTTAAATGTTTTGAGTTTATGTATAACCTATGATCTTGAGGCAAAGGAGATTCTTTTTTTAAAAGATTTATTTATTTATGCATACAAGAACTGGGGTACAGGCCAGAGGTATGGGGGGTGAGAAAATTCACCAAAGACAGAGTGGGGAACAGAATAGGCATATGGATTGAAATACACTGCTGAGGGGAGCAGCGGGGGAGACAGGAGAGGTCTACTGCACCAGGTGGGTAGCTTCCTGGCCAGGGATCAAAATCGTGCTGCAGTAGTTGCTGATAGCTTTGTAGGTTGTGTTTTAATCCCTTGTGCCACCAGGGAGGCCTGAAAAGGAGATACTTACTCAAGTAACACAGGTAATAATCCTGAGGTTCTTTATTTCTTATAATTTCCCAGGTAATAAAGATGCTCTTGGTTCCAGGGCAAAATTTTGAATAGTAAAAGTTTAGCTCACACTGGAAGGACTAGACTAAAGGGACAGGTTAAAAGTAAAGAGGGACCATTAGGTTTTTAGGCTGTTTGGGAGAATCACATCCATCTTAAAAGTGCTTATTTCACCCATCCAGGGACTGTACTTTGTCTATAAGCTCATCTAAGTGCTACACATCCATCCCCAGGACTGACCAATAGTACCAGGTATTCCCTTCTATAGCCTCAGGTTCTGGAACCCCCTTGAATCCTTCAAATGGACTTCATGGGGAATCCTGGGGAATGTTGCAGATTCCATAGGATCTCCAAGTCAAATCAACCCTGAATATAGGTTGATGATAAGAATCCTGGAAACTGGCCAACACTGAGAACAGGATAAGAGAGAAAAATAGTTTAGGGGAAAAATGAAACCACTTAAAAAAGATTACATTATAGTTTGAGGGAAAAATCCATCACTCCACAGACACAGCATATCAGAGGAGTTCACAGGTCACTAAGCTCAAGTGTAAGTGTCAATTTTCCTATTGTGTGTTTAATCACGCATCAGTGATACAGAAGGCATGAAAGGGAGCTGCTTACAGTGAAGTGCTCCCAAAGCACATTGCATTGCTCATCAAGTCAAACTAAAGCTTGCAGTTCCTATTCAATCATGTACTGATCTTGTCTAGGATGAATAAAGAGAACCTATCTTTTGCTCACAATATCATAGTGACTATAGTAGACTGTTTCCAAAGTTGACTGCCAGAAACTGCTCTCATTCTTCCATACATGCTGCTTTACTATTGCTCCCCTGAAAGTGGGCTGACCTTGCCACTTGCTTTGACTAACATTATGTTACAAAAGAAATGTCCTAAGACTTCAAAAATTAAAAGTTAGGAAGTTTTCACTTTCCCCTAGTTGGGATCCAGGTGCCTTATAAGAAATTTGCAGTAGATTATTGAATGAGTGTCTACTTGGGGAGAATGAGAACCCAGCAGTCCTCAGTCCAGCCTCTGCCATTCTCACAGCTAAATACAACTGCATGAATGATCCCAGTCAGTACTACAGAAATCAACTCACAGAAAAATAGAAAACAATAACAAATAAGTTCTGGAGTTATAGATGACTGAAATATAAATTGCTTAGCAAAAACTTAACGCATGTGTTATTGCCTTTAAGATTGAGTGGCAATGGAGACTACTACTCAAGGTTGAAGCAACAGTAAAGAAATTGCTTTTGGAGTCTTGAAAAAGTAATGACAGAATGTTTGGCAACACTACTGCCTGCTGTACAGTGAAAAATAGAACATATGATTAATGCATTTATAGATCTGCCTTAGGAGATTGTTCAAGCATACTGTCAAAGTTTTTTTTTTTTTTTAAAGAGAATTTCTTTCTATTTATTTATTTATTTATTTATTTATTTATTTATACAAGCACTGGGTACAGTCAGAAGCATGGGACGGTGAGAGAATTCACCAGAGCCAGAGCAGGGCACAGAACAGGCAGACCGATGAAATACACTGTTGAGGGGGAGCAGCGGGCGCTGCAGAAGAGGTCTGCGTGCCATGTGGGACACTCGCCAGCAGCCAGGGATCGAAAGGCACTGCAGAGGCTGTGGGCAGCTTGGCAGCCCAGCACTCAACCACTGGGCCACTAGGGGAGGCTCCATACTGTCAAAGTTTTAGTGGTATATGATAAGGTATTAAAAAAAAATAAATGAACTCATAGGAACTATTTAATTGTCATGCACAATTCAGATAAACTGTAAAGACCCTAGGGCAGTCTCAACTCAGCAAAATATTCTAAATTTAATAAATGGCTTCACGGCAAAGATCAAATCAAATTTGTGGCTGTATGATTCCTTGGTGATACCTCTGAAATAATGAAGGTTGTGGTGCTTCATAGGCTTCAAACAATGTCAAGGTTAAGGTCCTTGAGTCACAGACCAAAGCAGAAAACACCCGTCTGTAAGTAGACATTGCATCTTGGTAATGAGTGGATTGTAACTGACCACTCCTAAATTCTACAAAAATCTTAAACAAAAAAAGGACGGAAATTGTTTAAAATGAAAAGGGGTCTCATGAAAATGAAAATTTTTACTGGCTGATCAAAAAGTAAGTCTGAGGTAAACACAGCTATTTCTTATGGAAAAGATAATGCAACACAGAGGGTGAAGTAAAAAACTTTTGAAACAACAGATTAGGGAAGCATTACCCGGGAGCAGAACTAGATCTTAATCTAAACATATTCCCTGTTTCTTAAAATTGCCAAGAACTCATGCTGATATATAATCTCCCCTTCTGAACAGAAATATCTATTCTCCATGCTACCATTTTATATTTGGGAATGTATGTCAAAAGCACATAATTTGCCTTTTTAGTTCACAGGTCCAAATCAAGAGAAAGCATATGAGGAGCCTCATCTGGATCCAGACCTGATGTAAATGAAGAAATCCAAGACTTTGAACTTTTGCTGTAATAGGATGACAGTGTGGAAGAATGAGGAGTACATCTTGAATATGGAAAAGATATGGGTAGATATAGCGACAGGTGGGCTATGGTATACAATCTCCAAAGATGTCTGACAACAGATTTCTTCATTTCTACATGGATCTTCTTTCTGCCATTTTGAGTTTGTGACTTACTTTCACAAATAAAATACTGTGGAAACAACATTCTGGGACTCCAGAGCCCAAGTCTTAAGACACTGCATAATTTCTGCCTTCTGTCTTTCAGATTACGACCATTATGTAAAGAGTTTGGGCTAGCTTACTGAATGATGAAAGGAATAAAGAGAGAAGTCCAGGGCCTCCCCGGTGGCGCAGCGGTTGAGCCCTGGGTTGTGAAGCTGCCCGCAGCCTCTGCAGCTCCAGTTTGATCCCCGGCTGCTTCCCGGACACCGGAAGAGGGTCCCGCATGGCGCGCAGACCCCTCCTGCCGCCCGCTGCTCCCCTCAGCAGTGTACTTCATTCCTGCCTGCTCTGCTCCCCGCTCTGGCTCTGGTGAATCCTCTCACCCTCCCACGCTTCTGACTGTACCCAGTGCTTGCATAAATAAATAAATAAATAAATAAATAAATCTTTAAAAAAAAAAAAAAAAAAGAGAGAAGTCCAAAAACTCCAGATAAAATATGGGTATGAGAGACTCTTTTGGATCCCCCAGCTCTAGGCACCCTGGTCAATAATAAGTAAATCAGAAACAAGTCTTCTCTGCTAGCCTTTCCCATAATAATGAATAAGTGAGGGATTGCTATTTTTTTAAGCACTAAATTTTAGGTCAATGTGTGCAGCAGTAAATAGTTTGAACAAGAGAGATAGTAAAGTACAAAACACAACTTGTAAATTTATTCAAATCCTCTTTAGTACAACATTTGTGGTGTGTTGTTTGCTTTTACATTCTTTTGATTTTTTTAAAGATTTATTTTATTTTATTTTATTTTATTTATTTATTTATACAAGCACTGGGTACAGTCAGAAGCACGGGAGGGTGAGAGAATTCACCATAGCCAGAGCGGGATGCAGAACAGGCAGACCGACGAAGTGCACTGCTGAGGGGAGCAGTGGGTGCAGCAGGAGAGGTCTGTGCACCATGTGGGACCCTTGCCAGGGGCCGGGAATAGAACCAGTGCTGCAGAGGCTGTGGGCAGCTTCGCAACCCAGCGCTCAACTGCTGCGCCACTGGGGAGGCCCAGTCTTTTGATATTATTTTGACTTTAAAGTAATATAATTGAATAACATATTTCAAAACACTAATGGGGTGATGATTTTGTCTTAAGGCCAACACATTCATGTAGAAAAACACAAAACTGACCCACATAGGGCATTAAACTATAGACCTATAGACATTGCTTGGATTGACTAGTCCAGAGAGTTTACTGTAAACTATCATAATCACACCAATATAAAGAAAAATATACCAAAGATGACCAGGATCATTTTTCTAGGAAATTTCATTTATAAATCATTTAGATCATTTAGTCATTTTTCTAAAAGTCATTCCTATAATTAGCACATTTTTTCTTATATTCATTCATTCAAATATAGCAGAGTCAAGAATAAACAACTAACTATCTGGGAAGTTTAAATCCAGTAACACATAAGTTGGCTCTGGATCCATATCTTAAAGAAAAATTATGACACCAATTAACTGAATAAATACCTCAACAAGCAGTTATAGAAAAAGAACTGTAAATATGCAGGTTGTACAAGGTTGAATTCTGGGTTGTTTTATCTACAGGGGCCATTATGTGAATGTTGACCCCTGAGGACATCCTCTATAGCAATGCAGCATATTGAACCTATTGTATACAAGGATGAAATATGATTTTGCCCTTGAAAATATGGCATTCTAGTAGGAGCTGAGTGACATGATTAGCAATGGCACATGCACATATATGTAGTGATATACATTTATTATGATGAAGACAGACAAAAAAAAATGAGCTTTTGGAGTATAGAGCAAGAATGCTAAGGTATGTAAAATGCACAGTATCACACACATAGAAGGTGCAGCTTACCTGGCATGCTGATGGATGACTGTGGTTGAGATCCCAATGGGAGGACACTATGTCAACAGACTTTTTGGCCATGTTGAGTAAATTCATCCAGCCGTGGAAAAGTGATAAATGAAATGGTGCATTTTCTGAATAGTTAAGGCCTTCAGGAATATTTTCCACCAGGGCAATTCTTAGAAAAAACATTGAAAAACAAATGAAAGAATCTAGTCAAATTTGAAGCCATAGAACTTTTTCATACATGCATACAGAGACATCTAATAAACCATTTCTTAATGTGTACATTACTCATAATTTATATTTCTTCATCAAAGACCTCTTATACTTCTGTGTTTTTGCTGTGTTTTTGAGAGTTTATGCATTTTTCTTCCATCATTAACACTTATTTTAGAAAATCATGGTATGTGTCCCTAGTGTCCAGTTACAAACTAATTTTGACAAAAAGTTAAGAACTTCTTATACAAACATTTTCTTCTAGTAATACACTCCTTTTTCCACTAAAATAATTATATAAGATATTACCTCATGACATACATTTTTGCATGCCTCCAGTTTACAGTACAGTGTTGAGTAAATATTAGAACTTAGTAAGTACTATTATTATAGGTTAGCACCTCTGTTGATGGTTCTCAGCTGAAAGCATAGAGTGATACAGAGGAGGAAGTCATAAAAACCTGCCTGTTTTAGAAAACATATTTTTAAAGATTTAGTGTTTGATAGATAGGAGGAGTAGGTGAAGGAGAAACAGATATGAGTAATCAGTGACTCAGATTTTCTTATAGGGCCACCATATCATCTCTGAACTGGGCTACTATAAACACAATTGTATCCCCACCTAGATACAATTCTTAATGTTCTCTAAATCACTTTCTATATTACATTTTGGTTAATCCTTTAAAAATATAAATCTAAACACTCTGTTCAGTGGCAGTGTCCTCAGGATGTTGTCCTCTCCTACCCTCCCAATATGGTTAACAAATGTTTACCAGTCTGACCTGGACTCTCCACACTTTTACTGCACTTATATGCCCCCTTGAATTTTACACTAAAGCTACTCTATATTTTGGCATTTCAAGAGCATTTCCCCAGTGCCAATTTCTACGCTGCTTATTGAGCTACTCTTAATTAAACTTTCAAAGTCCTAATATAAACATGATTTTTTTTTTTTCCTGAGAGGCTTCCTTAAGCACCTAAATCTGGTTACATCTCCCTTATTATCCTTTTCCATAGTGATTTGTTACTCCCTTTTCATCTTGCTTATAACTCTAGAAATGATTTATTCAAGGCTGATTTTCCTTGATAGATTGATGTAGGGTGTATTTATACTGCTGCATTGGTTTACTATTGCAGCCCCACTGCCTAGATACTGCTCATGGCGAAGAATATCTGCTAAACTTCAATAAAGTCATAAAAACAAAGGAAAATGGAGGCAAATGGAATCCATTAAAACTGACAAGGAACAAAGACTGTGGATTGGGAGAAATTATCAAAGGAAACCAAGATAAAACCAGCCCAAAATCTAATTTGGGAGGGATGTCTTTTATGTTTGGTAGTGTGCAAAACAGATGAGAAGATTCAGAAAGGACCCTTATAGAAAGAGGAGGACAAGAGAGATTAGGAAAAAGCAGGGTTTGGGAAGCCAAGCTAAGAGAGGATCAACAAATTGGAGAGGAGAATTTTAAATCTACTAGAAAACTTTTGAAGCAACAGACAGAGGTTAACGTTGGATATTTTAATTCTATCCATATTTACATCTCAATGATCTATGTTAACAGAAACTAGACATAGTCTAAAGAAAGTAGGCCAGATAATTAGCAGTTTCAGCCTACTCTAAAATTAATGAATATATTTAAAATCAAGCAAAAAAGAATCCCTCCAATAAACAAAGCTAAAATACAATGGTTGCTAACAAATAGAAAAACTGGCTAGTTAAATTTTATTTCAGTGTAAAAGATATGCTAAGAAGACTGAGAAAGACCAGATAAATTGAATGTATGGCATGAAGGATTTGGAGAATAATTATGTAATACTAGATGACTTTGTAGCATCCTTTCGTAAATACCATATCCTCTGGCTTCGGATAGGTATACAATAACGCAAGGAAGTGAATTGTTTTGGAAATCTTTAGAACAGGTACTCTTAAGCTTTGATCTATGGCCATTTTGACAAAGTTGATTCTTCCAGCCCATTAGCAGGGTGTATCTTGCCTTTTTTTTTGTCTTTTTCTATTTCTTTTAACAATGGTTTATATAGTTTTCCTTGTAAATTTCCTTCACCTCCTTTGTTAGAACTGAGATTATCAGAGGGGAGGTGGGGAAAGGACAAAAACAAGGTGGGGATGGAACAGGATGTACTCTGTGGTGGACTATTGGTGTGTGGTGGGTCTGGTGTGGTGACAGCACCTGAGAGGAGAGATTCTATGCTTCTTTTAGACAAATAATGATCTAAGCCAAGGTTACTTCAATAAAAAAAATTGATTTAATAAGTAAGTTCAATAAAATGGTAGGGTACAAAATCAATCTGCAAAAATCTGTTGTGTTTCTATATGCAAGTAACACATTTGAAGAGAAAGAAATCCAGAAAACCTACAAGTCACAATTATGACAAAAATAATTAAATACTTTGTTAAAATAAATTTAAAAAGACACACGGAAATGGAAAGATATTCCTAGCTCATGAATTGAAAGAATCAACATGTCAAAATGGCCGTCTTACGTAAAGCAGTATACATATTCAAGGCAATCCATATCAAGTCTCTAATGGCATTCTTCAAAGGAATCGAAAAAACAATACTGCATTTCATATGGAACCACAAAAGACCCTGAATAGCTAAAGGAATCTTACTAAAATAGAGGACAAATGTTGGTATCATCCTCCCAGACTTTAAACTATATTAAAGCTATAGTAATGAAGAAAGTATGGTAGTGAAACAAAAGGTTACCCACAGACTAACTGCCATGCATTAATGGACAGTTAATCTATGTTGATGGAATAAAAAATTTACATGGGGGAAAGAAGCGCCACTAAAACTAACGTTAGGAAAACTGAACAGCCACATGCAAAAGAATGAAGATAGATCACCATCTTACACTTCACACAAAAATCAAATGGATTAAAAACATGGATATAATCTGAAACTGTAAAATACATTGAAGAAAAAACATTCTACAACATCAGCTTCAGAAATTCCTTTGGGGATTCCTCTCCAATGGCAGTGGCAGCAAAAGCAAACATAAATGGGATTACATCAAACTAAAAAGTTTCTGCACAGGAAAAGAAACTATTAGTAAAACAGAAAAACACAGTACCAAATTGGAGAAAATATTCGCAGATAACACATCTGACAATGTGCTGATATCCAAAATACATAAAAGCTAATGCAATCCAACAAAATAATTAACCTAATTAAAAAAATAGCCATAAGAGAGTAAACAGACACTACTCCAAAGAAGACATACACATAAAAGTCTGCTTATCATTCCTTATCATTAAGGAAATGCAAATTAAAATCACAACTGGATACAATCTCATACCTGTGAGAATGAACTGCATCATAAAGTCTAGAAACAACAAATATGTGTGAGAATGTGCAGAAAAAGAAATCCTTATATATTGTTGGGAGGAATGTAAACTAGTATAACCACTATGGAAAACAGCAAGTAGGTGTTTCTCAAACTATTAAAATAGATATACCCAATGACCCAGCATTGCATCTTCCCAAAGAATGGAAAACATTAATTAAAGGAATGTGTACCTTTATGTTCATTGTAGCCCTATTTACAATAGTTAAGTTATAGAAACAACCCAAAATGCCACTCAGCTATAAAAAAAAAATGTATCATTGTCATTTGTAACATGAATAGAACTGGAGAGGATAAGCAAAATAAGTCATAAGGAAAAAGACAAATAGCAGATGGTCACACTGATGTGTGGAATATAGAGAAATATAACAAATGGTCAGTTAAACCAAACCAATAATAATAAACGCTTAACATCTGACTTCAAAACTGAAGTAACTAGAAGGGTAGGGAAAGGAAGTCCCCAGTAGAACATGGTGGAGAAAGTGAAAATATGCATATGTAGAGGTTTAACTTATAACAATCAAAGCAGATACAATGACATAAACCTCCCTGTTTTTAAAAATAGTGTTCCAAAAGGGAGTGCTTAGTTCCCAAAGAGTCTGTACCATAGAATTCCAAAGGGGTCTGTGATACAGAAAGGGCAAAGTAGTTATGTAGCACTTAACACACATTCTTATAAGATTTCTCTGCATTATTGAAGATTTAGAAGTGTGTAAGATAATCAAGAGAGATTTTCAACAAAAGAGAATTGGGTCAAAGCCAGACACAGGCAGTATTTAATCACTTCTGGTTGACAAAGAAAGAAGAGCAGATGAAGAATACAGAAAAGAAAGTATTGAAGAAATTAGAAGAGGAGAGTGAAAGCCAAGAAACAGAAAATTTGTAGTTATTATCCAACTTTTTATTAAATATCAAAGCAAATTATGGATTTATATGAAAATTAAAAACGGAGGAAACCAAGATCTGGGAACCACATTTAGGCTTGGACAGTGAACTCAGAGCAATGCCCCAGAACACTGACCCTGTTCACCTCACCTTCCTCTTTCTCATTTACATGGATATTTTAATTGTTCCTTGTGTGGTTTCATATATGCTGCCAGGAAAAAACAAAACAAAACAAAACAAAAAAAAAACCTCTAAAATCAGCTTTGAAATGACTTCTAGCTGTAACCTATCATTTTATTTCTTTTATCAACCAACAGCTGGCTACTCTCCAGAGGCCTGATCTAATTAGTATGCTTGCAGAATTCTTTTATATTCTCTAACAGCCTTGCTGCACTCTTACTTCTCAAGCAAGGAAACACGTAGGCAGACCTTATTAAAATTCACCTTTGTGCAAATCCCTGGAATGCCTGCTTACCATCTCTAAAAGATCTATGCTCAAAGGCTGCAGCTCTATTTCTAACACCTGGTAACAAAGGGGAAAGCTGACTATACAAAGACATAATATTTTTATAAGCCTCTCATGGTATTTTGAGAGAAACTATAAATGATGTGAACTATGTCCAAGAGACTTAGGTGGAACTAATATGAGGAAAAAAATCAAATAGAATTCTAGCTGCTTGCATTAATAGTATGTATTTATTCTCCAAACTTAATGTGGTCATCAAACTTTCTTTTTCAATCCAGAAACAATGTTCACCTTTTCAAAGAAATATCTAATTTTCTTCTAATAAACTACTAAAATATGTAGTTTCTGTGTTTGCTAACTTTATTATTATTTTTTAAAGATTTATTTATTTATACAAGCACTGGGTACAGTCAGAAGCGCAGGAGAGTGAGAGAATTCACCAGAGCCAGAGCGGGGAACAGAACAGACAGACCGACGAAATACACTGCTGAGGGGAGCAGCGGGTGCTGCAGGAGGGGTCTGTGCGCCATGCGGGACCCTCGCTGGAGGCCAGGGATCTAACCAGCACTGCAAAGGCTGTGGGCAGCTTTGCAGCCCTGCACTCAACCGCTGCACCATCAGGGGAGACCCAGTGTTTGCTAACTTTAAAACATGGTGTGTGAGGGGAAGAGGGATGTGTGTATTGGTAAAGATAAGAATTTTTATAAAATAATACATTTCATATTTGATTTTGATATTAGTGTAGAAAATTGTTTCAGAGAAAAGGATTTGGAGTATGACAAGACCCAAACTGTTAGTAACCCTAATAACCTAGTAACCTAGCCTTGGACAAATGACTGACCACTTTAAGTCTGTTCCCACTTCTGGAAAGAGTTATTATGAAGATTAGAAGAGATAATCTATGTGAAGTGTTTTGTTCAATGTGTGCACTAATTAAAACACCATTTTTAGAAGAAACCTCATCTTAGTCCATAGTTTGAAAAAAAAAAAAAAAAACAACCCTGATTTCTAAAGTAATATAGCACAGTTAGTACAAAGACATTACATATATTGGCTAAAAGGAGTCTTTTTTTTTTCATAAAAAATCCATTTTTATTTTATCTGAAAAATCTGCAATTACTGTTTGATCAATATTTTGTTAGAAAAAATGGGATGGTATAATGCATAATCTTTTATGGCATTTTGGCACTTAATTATTTTATGGACATTTTTGTGGCTTTCATAATAACATAGCCACAATATTTACTATTTTCATATTATTCCTTGTTTTTGTGAAAAAAAATGTTGAAGTAGCATTGCATTATAACATTACATAGATTTCAGGTGTGCATTATAACTAAATGTCTATTAAAATGAATCTTAAAAACTGTAATCTACATGATATTTTCAGTGAATGTGATCTTCCTTTTATAGTCTAGTGCAAAGGATCAGTTATTAAGATTTGATGATCTCTGTAGCTGCGTGGCAGTCAGTTCATTGACTTTCATTCCTTAGATCTTGGCTATCTGCTGACATTAATCAATGAAGCTGAACAGATGGCCTCAGCTCATCAATACAATTAGATTTACATTCAATGTAAATTTATGTAGATTTTATACCCTTGATTGTAATTAAAATGCAGGATTGACAGGAAAAAAGTTTACCTTCTTAAATAAACACAGGGGGCTGACAATGGAGTAGATGACCTTTTACCCATGTCGTAGATTCACTGGCTACTTCTGGACAAGGAAACAATTGATACTGGCATGGATTTGCTTTAATTCAGATGAAATATATGTTTCATTATGTTCTAAGAATTTGGATCTGGATGAATTTACTTGTGAAAGATAGCAGACAGGATACTAGCGAGGCCTGACTGGTTAATAATACATACTAATTCTTACTCTGGCATAAGGACAGACACTGATGACCATTAAAAAAAAAATAGGGGAGAGGGACCACTAAAAAAAAGGGGGAGGGGATTTGCTTTCATAAATAGCCTGGGGGCATCCCTGGTTGTGCAAAGGTAGTTAAATGTAGCACTATGAAGCTATCAGCAGACACTGCAGCACAAGTTCGATCCCTGGGCAGGGAGTGACCCACATGGCACAGCAGACCTCTCCTGTCTCACCTGCTTCTCCCCTCAGCAGTGTATTTTAGTAGGTCCACCTGTTCTGTTTCCCACTTCGTGTTTGGTGAATCCTCTCACCATCTGCACCTCTGGCCTATACCCCAGTTCTTATATGCATAAATAAATACATCTTTAAAAAAATATGTTGCAACTTTATCTTGAAAAATTTCAAATCCATAGAAAGTTGCAAGAAGAATACAGTGAATAAATATATTCATTGCAAGAGTTTTGTATATGCATGTATATGCATATACACACAATTTTTAGTACACTACTTGAAAGTAAGTTATAAATATCATGAGAGTTTATCTCTGAATCTTAAGCAGGCATTTCTAAGAAGGAGGCCAGGTTTCCAAAGAACTGAAATACACATTCTCACACAGGAAATTAACGTTAATGCATATCATCTAAATTTCAAATTTCCCCTGTTGTTCCAATAATGCCCTTTATCCTAGATTTTTCTTCTTGGGATTCAATATGCAATTGATATTTACCTACTGCATTTAGTTTTCAAGTCTCTTTAGTCTCCTTTAGTTTTGGAGACTTCCTTAGCCTTTTTTTTGTTTTGTTTTGCTTGTTCTCTATGAAGTTGACATTTGAGAGAAGTCCAGACTGTTGTTTTGCCCAATATCCCTGGACTTGATTTGCTTGTTGACTTCTGATTAGACTTAGACTATATTTTTGGCAGGAACACTACAGAGGCAACGTGTCCTTCAAAGTGCATCCCATGAAGTGCACATGATTCTGATGATACTGGTGATGTTAAATTTGGTCTCTTAAGTAGATATCTGCCAGATTTCTCCATTAAATAGTCCTTTTATTCCCCTCTATAATAAATGAATAACTAATACAGAGGCACCTTTAGATGACATAAATGATATTCTATTCACCAATATTCCACTCACAGATTTGCTATTCATCCATTTCTGATTATTGATTGATTTTTTTTACTATACTTGTAAATAATTTTGTAATTTTTTTCTATATTTATTAGTTTATTATTCTTTTGTTAGGAAATCCTTTTCTAGTACTTAACCCTTTTAAAGATTTTTAATAATTTTGTTATTAGGTATTCATAGATTCACACTTTTAATTCAAAGTGTCATCTATTGCTGTCTTTATTCATAGTGATACCCATCCATTGCCAGTGGGGGGTCCTCTGTAAGCTGTCTCCTGTATTTTTGTAATATGCTGCTTTCAGTTTTCAAATATTTTCTTATTTTTGTCAATGGATGTTTTATTTGCATTAACTCTTTAATAATCTTTTCACTAAGGTAACACTGATTTACAACAGTGTATATGATTCAGAAATGTAGGATACCACCTTTTTCAGGTATGTTACCATACCACACCCACCAACAAGGCACAGGTAGTACTCTATCACCATCATTTATCACATTCCTTTGAGCCTTCTCCCTTTTTTCACCCCCTCTCCTCCTCCCCTAAAGCCTTAGTTTACCCTCAGATTTCTAGGGTTTGTTTTTAGTTTAGAAACTTTGTTTTGTTTCTCTATATTCTACTCTTTCCATTTGTCTTTCTACTTGTGCCTTATTTTGTTTAGCGTTATTCCTCAGTTTCCACAAATGTGGTCGCAAATGGAAAGAGGTCATATTTTTTATAGCTGAGTAGTATTCCATTAACTTAAAATGATGCACTGTGTGTGTGTATATATATATATATATATATATATATACATATTACGTGTTAATCCCTATATGTGTGTGTGTGTGTGTGTGTGTGTGTATAAAACATCTTTTTAATTTACTCAGCTTTTATTGGGCACCTAAGGTATTTCTAAAACTTGCTATTATAAATAGAGCTGCAATAAACATATGAGTACAGTGTATATATTCATTTGAATTAGTGTTTTTGCATTATTCATATAGATACCCAAGAGTAGAATTTCTGAATAATATGGTAGATATATTTTTAATATTTTGAGAAAAGACCACACTGTTTTTCATGGAGACTGGACAAGTCTACATTCCCACCAACAAGGTATGATTTTCTCCACATCCTCACCAACATCAAGCTAGTTGTTTCTGGCTTATTTGATAAGGGCCCTTTTCACAGATATGAAACGCTATCCCACTGTGGTTTTGATTTGCATTTCCCTGGTGATAAGAGTTGTTGATGTGCCTGTATGCCAACTGCATATCTTCTTTCAAGAAATGTCCCTTTAGGCCTTCTGCCCATTTTTTAATTGGTTTCTTTATTTTGCATTAAGTTTTAATTTAACTTTCAAAGGAAATAACTGCAGAGAACATGATGAAGATTTGAGTAGACAATATCAGATTACTATTTCTATAGATCTGTTAAGTTCAGACCTAAGTGTCATTTATTGCAACCTAATAAATGTATTAAGGGAAGAAAGACTATGGTTTACGTATTGAGCGAGACAGATTGGCAATAAAGGATGTATGATAATTGTAACTACTGACCTTTGTTTGTATATAATAGTTTAAAATACTTTCACAGGTAATGTTACACATCATCAAGAACAAGCAACTTCATTGGGCAAGAATGATCTCAGTTTTAAAGATGAAGGGACAAGGCTGCCAGTGGCCAGGCATCAGCTGCTAGCATGTCACAGAGATGGGACTTAAACTCATGTTTGTCTGAGTTCATATACATTTCACAACATTAGATTGGGCCTGGGCCTTTAAGAGGTTTTCCACACTCACACATTGAGCCTGGGGAAGGAAACATAAAGTAATATTGGAGAACAGAGGCCGCTGCCCTTTAGAGGAAGGTCAGCTTAGACTGAAGACCTAATCTCATCTAGGGGAAAATGTGGAGGCTTTCGCATTTGAAGTTTGCAGTTGCAGCCTCCTCCTCAGTCCACATTCCACCAGGCAGTCCACGACAGCAAGGAAACCTATAGTAGCAGGAAGGCACAGTTTTTCTTGCCTCAGTATTTCCAGATACTTGACCAGAAGAGGATGGACCAATGAGGGGAGAAAGAAGCCCAAAGCGGATGAAGAACAAAAGAAGAAAGAAAAATGGAACTCAATGAACCTGCTTTTTGATCTTTTGCCATTTTGATAAGATGTGAAAAAAGAAGCAGTTTGTAAATGAAAAGTACCTGACATTGTCCTCAGAGAGCCCACACACTTAATAAGAAGAAAATGATTGAAAACAGAATGGTTAAAATGCTCAAGGCCTAAAGGCAGAACAGATGTGCATTTATGGCAGTTGTTATCTTTTGACATTGGCAAACTAGTAATTATACTATTACCACTAGCAATACTGCTATACCACTACTATCACAATCGGACATTTATTTTTTTGTTGTTTTGTGTCAGGCACTCTAGTAAGTTTTACTGACTATATTGTTTATTATAATTCTCAGGAGTAGGTACTGTTATTATTTCCATTTTTTTTTGTATGAGGAAACTGAAATATAGTGAGTTTTATTAATTTGCCCAAGGAATAGTGGTGATGGGGCCCAGATTTAATTAAGCCTGGGTAGTTTGATGATGACTGGATTTTCTTAATCACTATGCTCCATTACCTCTTTCAATTTTCAAAACCAAATAGCCAGGCAGATGTACAAAACACAATTTTCTTCCCACATCTTAAAAATATTTCCAATGAATCAAGTCCATAAACACCCTGAGGCATGATGGTCATGACAGTAAACACTAGATATACTAGCACAGTTCATTTCTATAATAAATTATTCTCTCATCAGTTTATTATAAAAAAATCACAATCATAACTTAACCATATTCTTTGGATCACAATTCAGGACATAATCTGTCTTATGATTCTGGGTCATTTATTCATCTCCCATTAAAATGATATTTATGGAGAGCCAAATTTGTGAAGAGCTCTGTTCCAAGTGCTGAAAAGCACATTAGATCAAGCACTGCTTTTTGTAGGCTTACATTCTCTAAGGGAAGACACAGACAATAAATGAACAGACAGATGTGTGGATGAGGCAAGTACACAGAATGACATTATGTAGATTGAGAGGAGAGCTGCTTCTTTAAAATGTGAGCCAGAGATAATCTTTCTGAGTCTGTGACATTGAGTAGAGAGGCAAAAAATTGGGGGGCAAGGCAGAAAGGCCCAACAGTAGAGAAAAATCAAGGCAGCAATTAGGCCAGACTTTCAGAAGGATAAGGAGGCCAGTGTGGTGAAATCTAGGGAGTGAAGTAGAGAAGGAAAAAAAGTCAAAAGGATTTACCAAGAGCTAGATTATGAAGGAGATGAAAATATCTTTTTCCTCTTTCCTGTAAGTTCTCCAAGGAGATCTCTATAACTTGAAAGACACATTAGTGCCTTATCAGTGGTATTGTGTGCAAATATTTTCTCCCATTCAGAAGGCTATCTCTTAAATTTTGGTTCCCATTTTTTTTAAAGGTTTATTTATTCATGCATACAAGAATGGGGTACAGACCAGATGTGCAGGAGGGTAAAAGGATTCACCAGAGACAGAGCAGGGAACAGAACAGGCAGACTGATTGAAATACACTGCTGAGGGGAGCAGCGGGCAAGACAGGAGAGGTCTGCTGCACCTTGTGGGATTCTCGCCAGCAGGCCAGGATCCAACTGGCGCTGCAGAGGTTGTGGACAGCTTCACAGTGCTGCGCTCAACTACCTGCACCACTAGGGGAGGCCTGGTTACCATCTTTTTTACTGTGCAGAAGATTTTTAGTTTGGTATAATCCCAACTGTTTATTTTCTCTTTCATTTTTCTTGCTTCTGAAGATGAGTCCTCAAAGATGTTTCTGAGATTTATGTAATGGAGTGTTTTGCTTGCTTTCTTCTAGATATTTTATGGTTTCCAGTGTTACATGTAAGTCTTTTATCCATTTTGAGTTGATTTTTGTGTTTGGTGTGAGGTAGTAGTATAGTTTCATTCTTTTGCAAGCAGCAGTCCAGTTTTCCCAGCACCATTTATTGCAGAGACTTTCCGTGTTTCAGTGTTATATTCTTTGCTCCTTCATCATAGATTAGTTGATCATATATGTGTGGTTTTATTTCTGGACTTTCAATTTGATTCCATGGGTCTATGTGTCTGTTTTTGTTCTGCTACCAAGCTGTTTTCATTATTATAGATCTATAGTATAGTTTGATGTCTGGAAGTATAATATCTCCATTTCCCCCCTTTTAGTCAGGAGATCTTTGGCTATTTCAGGCTTTTTTTGTGATTCCATATAAATTTCAGCAGTGTTTGTTCCATTTCTTTGAATAATGCCATCAAGATTTTAATTGGAATTGCATTAAATCTGTAAATTGCTTTTGGTAGGATTGTCATTTTGATAATGTTATGTTTTCCAATCCAAAACTGAGCAGGTAATGTCTTTCCATTTCTATTTCTTTCAACAGAGTTTTGTAATTTTCTTGTATAGTTCTTTCTCCTCCTTTTTTTTTTGTTTATTCTCAGGTATTTAAATTTTTGGTATAATTATAAATATGACACTTATGAGAATGGCACATATGAAAAAAACTAGAAACAACAAATGCTGGCTGGCAAGGGTGTGGTGAAAAGGAATCCTTTTATTTTGGTGGTGGAAATGTAATTTGGCTCAGCCACTATGGAAAGCTGTGTACATATTCTTCAAAACACTAAAAATGGATCTACCATTCAATCCAGCAATTCCATTCCTAGTAATCTACCCAAAGAACACAAAAACATTAATTTGAAAGGAAACCCACACTCCTATGTTTATTGCAGCACTATTTATAATAGTTAAGGTATGGAAAGAACCCAAATGTCTCAATGGACCAAAAATATGTGAAGCATATACACAATGAAATAGTACTCAGCATTCAAAAAAGATAAATATTTAAACTCATGTCATTTGAGGAAGCATGAATGGAGCTGGAAGGGGCTAAGCAAAATAAGTCATGGGGGAAAAGATGAATATCAGATGGTTTCACTTACATGTAGAATATAGAGAAACTGTACAAAAAAGGTCAGATAAAAGATAAAACTAGAAAGCTGATCATAGTTCTAAGGCATACAACTGGGGAGAGGGAAAAGGAGTGGTCAAAACTAGGGGAGAGATGAGAACAAGGGATTATGGGTACTATGGTGGCAGAAGAACTATGAGGACAACACCTGAAGGGAGAAATCAAATACTATACAAAAACTAACAATTACATAAGAAAATAAATAAATATATTTAATAAAGAGAGAGGCATTAGGAAGAAAAAAGTATACACATTTATTTAATGCAAATTTCACATGACACAGAGCCTTCTTAAGGACATGAGAATCTGGTTAAACGTTATTATTTAAAATTAAATATGATGAAGACTGGAAAGTTGTTAAAAAGTATAATAGGATAAAGGGTATGAGGTAAGTATAGTAAACTAGAGGATATTTCATAAGGTCCGTCCACTCAGATACCTGTGTCCCTTCACCTTTGGAGATAAGGACACTCTTTTCCTGTGTATATGGGAAAGGTAATTCTCACATTCAGGCTTTATGATATGTTTTGGGAGAATGTCATTAAGGCTTTCCTGCTAATGCCATTACTCAATTTCCTTAAGTTTGAATTGTTCAATATTTCAAGTTTCCTTAATTGGGGATACCATGTACTGAACACTATCAATTACATATGACTTGTGAACATACCATTATGGTTTATGCTAAAAGTGATGGAAAAATATGAAATGAATTGGGGAGGGTTGGGGCATGATCTGATTTACCTTTTACAAGTATTATCTTCAAATATGTGTGAAAAGAGTTGTAGGAAGAGAAGCATCACAAGAAATGGATTAGAAAAATACTGTAATAGACTAGGGTCTAGGTGAAAGATGATGGTAGCTTGAGCTTGAACACTGGAGTAAGTCCTATACATGGAGAAAAGTAGAAATATGTGGAATATATTTTATTTTATTTTTTTTAAGATTTACTTATTTATTTATACAAGTCAGAAGCACGGGAGGGTGAGAGAATTCACCAGAGCCAGAGTGGGGAGCTGAACAGGCAGACAGATGGAGGACACTGCTGAGGGGAGCAGCAGGCGCGACAGGAGAGGTCTGTGCGCCACGTGGGACCCTCCCCGGTGGCCGGGGATCGAACCAGCACCGCAGAGGCTGCGGGCAGCTTCGCAGCCCAGTGCTCAACCGCTCCGCCACTGGGGAGGCCCTGGAATATATTTTTAAGATAAAGGAGATACCTATTGGAAGAAATGCTTCTGCCCTATTTCTGATCATCTCCAGGTTGAACAGTGCTCCAGTGTGATACAACTTTGCCTTTGTACAAACCTTTACTCCTGCTGCCTCAGGGGAGGAAGAGTGAATTACCTGATTAGGAGAGATTAAGGAAGAATATTCATCTTGGTTCTTCACTTATTTTGGGGAGAGCTATCCCACCCTTAGCCTCCATAACAACAGTCTTCATGTCCAGACTTGCCATAGTCCAGTGATGGCTCTGACTGGATGCTAAACCTGCCTAATTCTGGCAGGACCAGGAAGATCATTTGATCTAAAGCTAAGCTACATATCCTTATTTTACTCTCCCTTTATCAATAAGATGATCATTTAGCCTCCACTTGCCATTCCTTTTCAGAATTGTCAATTCATACAAGGAAAAGAATGCTATATATTGAGCTCCCTCAGAGACCACCAACTTTGTTAAAATGTGCTTGTATTTAATACTCATGTCATTTGAGGAAGTATGGATGGAGCTGGAAGAGAGAGAAGCTTATATTAAATCCCCCTAGGTATTTTGATGGAATGAGGGTCTTCAGGTCAGAATCTAGAATAAACTATTGCCATGGACAGAACAGGTTGAGAAAATAATCATACCCTCATGTTGCTGACACTGTTGATAGTCAGTGTCTTATTTATTAGCCCAAGGATCCCAGTTCTGTTCTTGCTTGATAGAAAGGTTCTGATTATCAATCACAACATTTTTTCTAGAATCTGGTAATGACCTTAAAATGTCTCTCAGGATGGTGTTCCAGGCAGGCAGCTTCTAACAACTGAGGTTGTAGACAGGTTGAAAATTGAAGTTATAACCTTGATTGAAGCTGATTAGATTGTCTGGTTAACACAGACTTACCCAGAAAATCATTTTTACTTCAAACTTCATTGAAAATATTTCTAAAATGGATGCTATTTTCTAAAATTGGAATAGACTATAGTTTTATTATTATTATTATTATTTCAATTTTTGCTTTGGGACTTCACCACTACTTGATGGAAGATTTGATCCAATTCTGTAGAGTTCAAGATTTATACCAAATTTATTTTAAAATAAGCCTTTAACACAAGCATTTTTTGTGTTCAAAAATCTCTTTAAAGTATAGTGAAATTTTTAGTAAATAAAGGCTTACCATCAATGATTTCTAATACTAGTTTTCAAATCTAGGGCCAAGAAAAAGATAGGCTTTACCTAGTGCTACAGAGCAATTAACTTTTCCTCTATCATTGCTTATCGCTAGTGTTAAATTTTTTTTTTTAGATTTATTTATTTATGCATACAAGAGCTGGGGTACAGGCCAGAGATGGGGGGGTGAGAGGATTCGCCAGAGACAGAGTGGGGAACAGAACAGGCAGATCCACTGAAATACACTGTTGAGGGGAGCAGTAGGGGCAAGACAAGAAGGTCTGCTGTGCCATGTGGGTCATCTCCATGGCCGGGGATGGAACTCATGCTGCAGTGGCTGTGGATAGTTTCATAGTGCTGCATCTTAATCTCTTGTGCCACCAGGGAGGCTCCTAGTGTTAAATGTTTTTCCTTGAGTGGGAGATATACGTGGTATTTTTTTTTCTTTTTTCCTTTCCTTCTTCCTCTAACTTGAATCTTGGCAATTGTGAAAATTTGAGACCTCATTAATATATCTCAAATTCTTTTGTGCCCATTATAGGCTCTGTATATTGATAATGCACCTGGCTGATACCAGCTAAATATAAAACTGACTAGTCATCACTGGAGAGTTCAATATCTCCTTTGGGGTAAATTCTCAAGTATTTCTCAAAACCTCAGAAAAGCAGTTTTAGAAGGACCCCTCAAAGAAACAAAACAGCTTCTTGTTGAGAAAATCTGTATGCAGCTGACACAACTTCTGAAACAACAGAATAAATTTTGAAAAACAGATAAAACAGCCCATTTGGAAGACAGCATTGTAAATCACAAACTTAAGTCACGAGTTCACTACAGGAGGCTCTGTTGGTGGCAGAGTGTATCCACTTGGCACAGAAAACAATTTTGGCTGCTGTATTTCAAGCCTTACAAGTGCGCTCAGCGTCATCTGGGAGAACATGTGCCTTTTCCAGAGGTTTAAAATAGTTTTTCTAAATAAGCCTTGTCATAGTCTGAATATGACTTCACCCTCTTCTGAGTTGGAATACTAGAGGAAAGACCATTTTGAACACCATTTGTAGGGAAAGCACTAAAGGGGAACAAGAGGCAAACAGGAAAGCAATCAACAGAAGAACACTGAAGGAATTTAGGGTCTGGGTGAAAGATGATGGTGACTTATATATTTATTAACCTATTTTCTTTTTAAGATGCAAGGGAATTTCTTCAAATTTTAAATAAACATTATATGTTTAGGTTTAAAAATTTCTAATAATACATATAACATAACCTGAGAGTCCCACCCACTCCTGGTCTCTCCGTCTTCCAGTTGCCTGTCCTCAGGTCAACTACTTCACTAGTTGCTATTTTTTATAACTGAGATGTTTCCTACATGTAAATTTACTAGCATATACTTTCTATGTTTGGATCTTTCAGAACAAGTGGGTTAGTTTATTAAGATACTCATTTCCTTCAATGATTCATCTGGAGAAACACAGGGCCTTAGGAAAGTCAGGGCCAGAAGCGGAAACTGCCCATAAGCCTCTTCCCTCCTATGCGATCGTCTTAACTTATGATATAACTTATAAATTTTTGACTTTATGAAAGCAATATGCTTCCATAACCACATACCAAATGTTGAATTTTGATCATTTCTCAACTGAACAATAAGCAGTATGATACCAGCTCATAATGTTGGGGAATGGCCGGGAGAGGTGCTCTCAATCAGACATGCTTGTCAGGGTAAACAACCGATACTTTACAGTGACAGCGTTCAATAAATTACCTGAGATTCCCAACACTTTATTATAAAATAATCTTTGTGTCAGATGATTCTGCCCAACTCAGGCTAAATGTCTGGAGCATGTTACAAGTAAGCTAGACTAATCTATGATATTCGGTAGGTTTGGGGCATTAAATGCATTTTCAACTTAGGCTATTTTGAATTTTTGATTTGTTTAACAGGATGTAACCCATGATTAGGTCCAGGAAGATCTATATGTGTCATTCAAAATCCTGAGCAGCTGAAGAGATGACACTGGGTGTCTCCAAATGTAAGGGGACAGATGAGTGACTAGAGAAGTAGCAAAGTAGAGGGGAAAGCATCCTCATGGTGGTCCAGGATGGAGAAATCTGTGGCACAGGATCCACAATTAAGTTTCAGACTGATGTGGGAAGAATGGAAAACTCTCACTGGTTAGAAGATGTTTGTTATGCCCATGGAGGCTGGGTCTGGGGCTCTGAGGCTCCAGCTTTTCCAGTCACAGAAACAGAAGGTCCCTGAGGCTGTGCCAATGGATTTTAGCGGTAACCAGCATCATAAACATGCACTATCAGAGGGGAGGGCCCCTGATGATCCACTCAAGACTCTGTACAAACTTAGGGGTCAGTGTTGAAACAGAATTCCAGCTAGTCATCCGCCCAGTAGGTCAGTGAGGATATGGAATGTGATTTAATGACAAGTAATGGAGTTTCTTTTAAAACCGAGTCCGGGTACTGTGTATCCACACAACATGGATTTTCATTCTTATTATGGTCAGACAAACATGGCAATCCTGAGCTACACTCCAATGGTCCAGCCCACAGAGATTACTTTCAAAGAATTCCCTCTGGTTCACATGGAATATCCTTTGATGTGATGCCAAGTTCTAGAAGCAAGAAGTGGCAGTCTCTAACCAGTACTAACTTTTAATACAATCCATGCCTGCTTGCCTGCTTACTTGTATCTGCTCCTCTCTAAATCAAAGAGAAAAATATACAAATTTAAAATTGAAAAATATTCCCAAAACAACTCACTTACCATGTAACAAACAGAATATCCCACCATATAATATACTGAGCATTATCACAATGAAAAGAGGAAATATAAACACTTATTAAAAACACACAAATTGGCCTGCAGACCTCTCCTGCCGCCCGCTGCTCCCCTCAGCAGTGTACTTCGATCCTTCTGCCTGCTCTGCACCCTGCTCTGGCTCTGGTGAATTCTCTCACCCTCCCGCGCTTCTGACTGTACCCAGTGCATGTATAAACCAACAAACAAATAAATAAATAAACATGCCTCTATTAAAAAAAAAAACACACAAATTAATGCACACAATTTTTTTTTTCATTTTATTTATTTATTTTTTTATTTTTTTATAGAGGCATGCTTTATTTATTTGTTTGCTGGTTTGTTTGTTTGTTTTGTTTACACATGCACTGGGTACAGTCAGAAGCACGGGAGGGTGAGAGAATTCACCAGAGCCAGAGCAGGGAGCAGAACAGGCAGAAGGACCGAAGTACACTGCTGAGGGTAGCAGCGGGCGGCAGGAGAGGTCTGCGTGCCATGTGGGACCCTCCTCTGGTGGCCGGGGAGCAGCCAGGGATTGAACCGGCGCCGCAGAGGCCGCGGGCAGCTTCGCAACCCAGCGCTCAATCACTGCGCCACCGGGGAGGCCCCCCATTTTTTTTTTTTTTTTCATTTTAGATATAAAATAAAAACAGGAAGTAAATATAAAGCTTCATTCACCCTATGAAACCCACTCTTTGTTCCAAGTATTCACTCTTTGGTCATAAAATAGCATATTCTATTAATTTTTGGTTGAGAAATCACATTAAACTGCCCAGAGGAGGAATCAAAGATTTAAGATACATGGGTTCTGGGTTAAGCTGCCATATGCTCTTTTCTCATTATCAGTTTGTAGGACTTCCTGGCCAGGCATTTAAAATGCCACTGAAAAGGAAAGTTCCAGGTCCTAACAGTGATTGTGGTCAGGACACAGAATATTAAGCCAAATGTCTTATGTTTTAGCCATTTTAGCAGCTTATAATATGATGTTGAATTGAACAAGATTTCAGTTTGATAAATTCTCTCTGTCAAAAGGACATCAATGCTCAAGCAGAATAAAATAAAATAAGGAAAAGGGTAAAACAATGAACATTAGAAACTGACCCTGGAAAAATGCACACATGTTCACTGTAAAATGATAGAGTGTATATTGTTCTCTGCCCTTGGTTTCTTACACAGGGCGCCTGAAACTGCTATACTTTCCTGGGTGGTAGGAGTGTCGCCCTAGTAAGCTGGATGAAGACTTCTTGCTGGAAAGGTCATGATTAGAAGTTTGAAATTTTTAAGGGGCCTCCCTAGTGGCACAGGGGTTAAAGACAACACTATCAAGCTATTCCCAGCCACTGCAGCACAAGTTCAATCCCTGGTCGGCCAGGGAGCAACTCACATAGCGCAGCAGACCTCTCCTGACTCACCCCCTGCTCCCCTCAGCAGTGTATTTCAGTCAGTCTGCCTGTTCTGATCCCCACTCTCTATAGTGAATCCTCTCACCCCCACACACTTCTGGCCCACACCCCAGTTCTTGTATGCATAAATAAATAAAAATTTAAAAAAGGAGGTTTGAAATTTTTAGCATAAGCCTCCATTCTTATAGGAAGGGAAAAATGACTCAAAATGGAGTACTGATCTCTCATTCCAGGTCATGCAGCCTCCATAAAAAGTCTAATAGTAGGGATTTGGAGAGCTTCTAGGTGGGTGGTCACATCCATAGTGGAAGGGTGACACTCCCCAACTCCATAATGACAGCAGCTCTTAGGCTTGGGACCCTCACATACCTCACCATATGTATCTTTTCATCTGGCTAATTACTGCTATTCTTTATCTTATCCTTTAACAAACTGGTAAGTGTAAGTATGTGTTTTCATGAGTTTTGTGAGCTGCTCTAGCAAATTATCAAATACCAGGTGGAGGTGATGCGAACCTCTGATTCCTAACCAAGTTGGACAGAAGTTGTTAGTAAACTGGGAACTTACAACTTGGGGGCAGTTTTGTGTGACATAACCCTTAACCTTATGCCATCTCCAAGTATATGTCAAATCAGTCAAAACTGATTTGTGTTTTTTTTTTAACAAAAAAAGATTTATTTTTATTTATTTATGCATACATGAACTGGGGTGTAAGCCAGAGGCGCAGGAGTGAGAAGACTCACCAGAGACAGAGTGAGGAGCAGAACAGGCAGATGTACTGAAGTACACTGCTGAGGGGAGCAGTGGGTGAGACAGGAGAGGCCTGCTGTGCCATGCCGGTTAGCTCCCTGGCTGGGGATTAAACTCATGCCACAGTGGCTCACAATAGCTTCATAGTGCTGAGACTTTAACCCTTGTGCCATCTGGGAGGCCCCTGATTTAAGTTTTGGACAACCCCACACATTTGGTGACCAAAATTGCCAGAAGTAAAGTTTTATATGTGAGTATTAAAAGAGAAACACAAGGGCCTCCATGGTGGTGCAAGGGGTTAAGTCTCAGCACTATGCTATCAGTTACCACTGCAGCAGGAGTCTGATCCTGGACAGGGAGCTGACCCACATGGTGCAGCAGACCTCTCCTGTCTCACCCACTGCTCCCTTCAGCAGTATATTTCAGTAGATCTGCCTTTTCTGTTCCCGGCTCTGTCTCTGGTGAATCCTCTCACTCCCACACCTCTGGCCTACACCCCAGTTCCTGTATGCATAAATAAATAAAAATAAATCTTTAAAAAAAATGAGAAACACGAGAGGGAAGGACTGTTTTGTTTTGTTTTCTAATCATGTATTTAAAAAAAGCAATAATGATAATAATGTTGATGATAGTAATACCTGCCATTTATTTGGCTCATGTGTCAGGTATTTTGCAGATACTATCACACTCATTAATTTATGAAGCAAGCATTAGTTTTTCCAATTTTTAAGATGAAGACAATAACACTTGGGGAAATAGTATAATGTAAGAGTTCTATACATTCTTGTTGTAACACCAAATCTGCCAACTTGGCCCCTTGGAAGCCTCCTATAGTGTATACATGCCTGGGTACAGTGTGTGGACTAACCTAACAAACATGGGTGAGCTCAGCTTCTTCTTTTGTCATACAATCAAGCAGATCTATTACATCTAACAATGATTGTCTATACTCCATTAATACACTGATAGATTTTTAATACAGAAAAGAACATTAATTAGCCAAATATAGCTTCAATTTTATCCAGCACCTTTAAAAGAGTGCTCAGTGCTCCAATGGATTTGATATTTCTACTTACACATTTGATGTATTTAGATACAGTTTAAAAATTATGAACTCTATTATAAAGTATGATAGTGTTATTAGGTATTGTAGACATAAGAAAAATGAACATGAAAGCACTTTCTATGATCTTATAAATATGTAAATATTTTATATAATGAGCAAAAAACCTTTCATTCATCATCACATTATAATTAACTTTTTAATTAAGTAGCATCCTAGAAGCTATAAATTTGGGCTCCTGATTCATTTCCAATCACATTTTAATTTATATTTGCTTTCATTTCAACTAGTCTATGAAAAACTTCAATCTTGCAAGTCTCTAATCTTGGAAGTTTAAAAATTCATAAGATATAATTAGAATCTGTGTAGGAGACATCAGTAAAAGGAATGTTGAACTAGGAGTCACAGAAACTTGATTCTTGGCCAAGGTTTATCTCCTATTCTAATTATTTCTTTGAAAATAACTTTACTCACCTATAAATAATGAGTTTAAATTCTAACTTATATGTTTACTCTGAAAAATATTTAAATTCATTAAAACTATCACAAGCTTAAATATATATGTATAGATATTATTACATATAATATCAGAAATGGCTTGTTCATATGAGACCAAGGTTAAATGTGAGCAATGTGCTTCCAGTTTAAAATAGGTCAAATGAGAAAAAAAAATGTTTTCAAATAACTCAAACTGGGAGTCATTTATGAAATTAGTCATTTTTAAATATTTAAAACTTGTTCAAACCCTTCTTGATCTGTATCTTATTGGGAAATAGCAATAGCCTACTCCTTAAGTTAGAAAAATAAAATAATTGTTCTAATTCCCTCCTTAACCCTGACCACCACTATAAAGTTTGAAAATGCTGTGTACCATCTTCACTTATTATTTGTGTGTGTATGGTGGGGGGTATGGGGGACAGGTAGGGAAGAAGAGAGAAGTGCGAAGTGAAACAAAGTGAAGGGGCAAAATTATGGCCAAAGACAAGAATAGAAAAGAGGAAAAATTTACGAGCAGTCAAATGACACTGGCACATCCATGAGAGGGGAGAACAACATCTAGCAAATGGAACTTAGAACTGAGGGAAAGAATACACATAAGAAGTAGAGACTACAGAGAGCATGTAGACCGTTTTTTCTAGAATTCAAACTTGATCACAGAATATACTTCCTCCCCCACATTTTTCCCCTTGATGATTCTCTAATTGGAATTCAATCAGTCATTTCTGGGCAGGTTTAAGGATGAAAATGGAAATTTCCAGGGCTTTTATTTTGTTCAATATGGGATATTTTGAACAAGCTCCTGTCTGAGAAGAATAAATAATTTATTTATTTTTTTTAATTCTTAGAGTATGGAAAATATTTTACCTAGAGAAGGTCAAAAAGAACATCTTGTCATAATGAAAGGCAAAATGTACTGTGCAAAATTTGACTCAGGATAATAACCCATTCAGTGCTTCTCTTAGTGCCCAAAGCTTACTTATCTGTAGGAATGTTTTTCAGCAAAAAGTCACCCTCAGCAGGGACTCTAGGCCAAAAGCATTCTTGTGTGACAGGGACATAAGTTAGCAGTAATTGTAGCAGAATGTTGTCAGGTATTTTAAACTTCATTGCGGCAGAGTTTCAGCTGGTCTCATGTTCCCTAAACACACATACTGTAAGAAGATAGATTATAATTTTGACAATTGTCTCACTCTTTTTCTTCTTTAGACAGTTAACAAACATATGTGACTCCTGTCTCTTGGATATATTCCTAGAGAGACCAATAGGATTCTTTTACTTCTCTTCTCCTATACACAGTGGAACTAAATCCTCCTGAATTTAGTGGAGAGTAACAGTACCTTAAAATGATGATGTCATACCTGTTCCTTAGGCTTCCCCATAACATGAACAATAATAATTGAGTTTGGGGGTTGGAAAAATTTCCTTTTTACAATTTGTAAATAAATTTGATTAGAAAATTTAGCTTCAATGCACCAAGACATGAAGAAGTAAGTATATAGAAACTTAGTTATTAAGTGAAGAGTACTCTATAGCTGAAATGTAAGAATCATGGAAACACTGTAAATCTGTGATCCAGGTATAATCCCAATAAATGCCTGGTGCTAAAAGATATTGGCAACTGAGGTTGAGAGAAATCTCATTATTTTTTTTTAAAGATTATTTATTTATACAAAAACTGGGGTGTAGGCCAGAGATGCAGGGGGTGAGAGAATACACCAGAGACAGAGTGGGAAGCAGAACAGGCAAAAAACCAAAAACACTGCTGAAACAGGCAGACAACCGAAAAGACTGCTGAGGGGAGCAGCAGGCGAGACAGGAGAGGTCTGCTGCACCATGTGGGTAGCTCCCTGGCTGGCTGGGAATCGAACCCATGCTGCAGGGGCTGCCGACAGCTTCACAGCACTGCAGTCCACACACTGCATCACCGGGGAGGCCCAGAGCCTCAGTTTTCTTAGTTCCTATTTGGTCTCATTTCCTAACCTGCTGTAACTGGTTCATGTAATGAAGTCTTGTTTCCCTTCTCATTCTTAAGGTAGTTTAGCCACATTTTACATATTCATTTTTTTTAAATAATAAATTTTATTTTTATATTCCCCATAAAATTGCAACCCCCCCAAATCTCATTATTTTTTTAAAGTAGCAGTGCTAAGCAGCATCAGAGCTGGTTGAATTGGTTGAGCTCAGGTTTGCAGAACTGTTACCCAGTGTTTTTCATTCATCAAACTGACCCCAGTCTTTCATAGGGAACTCTTGGGTCACATATGTTTATATTTACAAAAGTCTTCAGTAGAATCAGATGCAATACCCCACAATTAAGCATGTTCACATCTTTAGAGTGTATATATAAATATTCACAGTAAGCAGGATAAGTAATGACCCTGAGTAGTCAACTAGTAAAATTGATAAAACAGATAAGATTTGGCCACCACAATTATTAAAAATTTTAGTTTGGTGTTCAGAGTTTTTAACTTTAAAAATTGCAGATAATTGACTGCAATTCTATACAGCTACATTTCTTTATAAGAAGGTGAGGAAGAGGGGGAAGAAACACAAACACAAAAAAAACCTCAAGCAATTAGGAGCACATCCATTAGAGTGTAATGTTAAAAGCAGTTCAGACATCAACGGTTTGATTAAAAGACAGATAGCTGTATCCCACACCCAGTTTCTGATTCAAGAGGTCTGAAGTACAGCCAGTAATTTTCATTTCTACTCAATTTCTGAAGATTTATTTTCTTCATGTGTTTTCTGGGTGATGTTGATGCTTCTGGTCCAGGGAACATACTTTGAGGGTTAAAAGCATGAGACTTGGAGTGATGTGTCTGTTGAAGTCAACCATTTCTTATTTTATTTTTAGGCAAATTATGTAATTCTTGCTGATAAATCCATTGATTTCCACCTTATTGAGAATTGCTTTGTACTTGGTAAGTTCATCTTCACTTGCAGTTTTAAAGACTCTGTCTTTGGCTTTTGAGAGTTTGAGTATAATGGGTTTTGGTGTTGGTCTCTAAGTTTATCCTACTTGGAAATTATTTCACTTCTTGTATTTCTATATCCACAACTTTCCCCAAATTAAGCAATATCAGCCACTCTTTCTTCAAATAATCTCTGTCTCTTTCTTTCTCTCTTCTGAAACTACCATAATGTGAACATTGGTCTACTAATCCATGTTCCACAAGTCCAGTACATTCTTCTGAATTTTCTTAATCTTTTTTATTTCTATTCCTCAGACTTTATGGTTTCAAGTGACCTATCTTAAAGTTCACAGATTCTTTCTTCTACTGGTATAAATCTGCTATTAATCCCCTGCAGTGAATTTTTCAAAGTAATCATTGTGTTTTTCAGCTCCATAACTTGTTAGTTTCTCTGTTATAATTTCTGCTGCACTATTGATATTGCCATTTTACTCACATATCACTTTCCCAATTTTCCTTATGTCTTTAAGCACATTTAAGTGGGTCATTTTAAAATATTTGTGTAGAAAGTCCAATGTTTGTGTTTCTTCAGGGATGGTTTCTGAAGATTTACTTTGATCCTTTTTTTTTTAAATAATAAATTTTATTTTTATATTCCCCATACAATTGCAGCCCCCCCATTCTGACCCCAATCCCACCCCTCCCACCCCCACTCCCCAAAAAGTGTCTCTGGTTCATAGTTTTTTGTTGATTTTGATTTTCACTTTCTTATAGTTATTCATTTTCCTGGTCCCTTATTTAAGTTTTCTAAATTCCTGCTGTGAGTGAGACCATCCAGTATTTCTCTTTTTCTTTCTGACTTATTTCACTGAGCATGATCCCTTCCAGCGCCATCCATGTTGCTGCAAATTGCATGTGTTTATCTTTTTTGAATGCTGGGTAATATTCCATGGTATATATGTACCACATCTTCTTGATCCAGTCATCTATTTTTGGGCATTTAGGCTGTTTCCAAAGCTTAGCTATTGTAAATAGTGCTGCTATAAACATAGGGGTGCAGGTGTTCTTTGGAATGGATGTTTCTGTGTCCTTTGGGTAAATACCTAGGAGTGGAATTGCTGGATCATATGGAAGCTCTATGTTTAGTAGGTCCAGAAATCTCCACACAGCTCTCCATAGTGGTTGGACCAGTTTGCACTCCCACCAGCAGTGCAGAAGAGTTCCTTTTTTTCCACACATATTGATACTTCATGAAACATTAAAAGATTAGAACTTCTTTTTCTTTTTGAAACTATCTCATACTTTACATAACACATTTCATTTCATTTCTTCTTCATGTCCCATATTTTTATTAAATACTGAAACTAGCTTTTTTATCTTTTCACACAGGTAATCAGTCTTTTTTTAATGACTGTCTTTCTGAAATTCTAAAAAATAGACACACTGACTTTTTAATTTTTTTTTTCCAAGAGACATCTGCTCTCTTTCTAGAAAACATGATTTGCTGGTCTTGTTCTATGAAGATGTTGACAAATCCGTGAGTTGCAAAACTATACTTGAGGGTGACCTTAGGAAAATACAACTTGGGGATAGAAGATGACAGTGAGGCCAAATTGCCTGAAGGAGATGTTGCAAGCATGTTTCACAGAATTAGGGATCACCTGGTATACTGGAAGCAATCAGGGAAAGAACCAGGGCCATGAGTTTTGTGATCTTATGTCACAAGAGAATGACTGATCATTCAAGCAGATCCCTATGAGTGTCATAATAATTGGTAAATTCATCACCTCAGAGAATGGTTTTTAGATTTGCATCCCAGAAGCCTGATTCAGGTAGCACACTGAAATTTGGATGTCTTCCAAAACAGAATAGCATTAACTAAGCTCAGAGAGATAACAGTCAGGTGACCTTGCATTAATCTCCAAGCCTTTGTCTTCAATGGTGACAAGCTACATGGCAGATAAAGAGTGGGTAATTTATGTAATACAGAGACAGGGAAAATGATAAATCATTGGTCTTCAGAAGTGTCTATCATCTGAGGTAGTCTGGAACATCCCACTCACTACAGGATGTATCTTACCAAAAGATCTTGATGAAAACCTCTTCTCCCTTAACCAGGATTTGCCTTGGTGCATGTTGTTTCCACTGTAGGTTACCTTCCTTTTTATTCCTTCTCTTCTCTTTCTTCAAAAAGATAGAATTTCCCATTTGAAAGTCTAATCACATAATAGCTCTGCTTTGCTGAAAATGCATCCAGATCACTTTGATTGGAGTTTGGATGTTTAAATATTCATCTATTTACAGATAGATCTCTTGGTTCTCTCCCACAGACAGCTTCTAATTCTAATTATTTTACTAATTTATCTCTAATCATAATCTTCTTTGGCATTGAGAGTGTGTCTTTGTTAACCCCTACTATTATGCCAACAGATACAAAATTACATTTTAACTCCAATTACTTAAAAAATACAACTGAAATTTCTCTGCAGAAATGCTGCATGATTTCTATAAATTAGCTGCAACCCCAAATGACACAAAGAAGAGGTGAGCACTTTTCTCTTCATGTTATGTATGATTTGGTCAAGCAGAAAACTGACAAGCCAGGACCCCTGCTTTTCTCTTGCTCACAGCAGAGCATTGTATGAAGTCAGAACTCTATACTACCATGGTTTTCTTACTGAAAAAACTGATCATTGTAAGTTAGGCACCTAAATGTAACTAATTCATAAATTGAAACTAGGTGACTCAAAAATTATATTGGAAAGGCTAACATTTTAAATTCTTTTTGGAAATAGAACCAAGATCAGTAAGTAATATCAGAAAAGAAAGTTGCCTAATTAATTGTAAATGTCTTGGTAATTTATTTAATGAGTCAATAAATGCTTGAGTACCTGCAATGGATCAAAAACTAGGTTAGATGTTGAGGAAATACAGATCAAAAATATGGTTCTATTTTTAGGCTTATTCACTTTTCTGACATGCGGAGAATCCTCAACACTCCTTGTAACTTTAGGATTTGATGCTTTTATTGTGGGAATAATACAGTTCCAATAGGCATTAAAACACTCAGGTCCTCAAGTCCCTTTGCACTGACAATTTACTACATCTTCCACTCAACTTTTTGTTTTTCTTTGCTGATTTCAGGTTAAATTACTCTGGCATAATGTGTAGCCTTTAGAATCAGAAAGACCTGCTATGAGAGTCCATTTACCCTGGAGAAATTATCTAAACAAACAATCCTCAGATCTTTGTAAATAGGTATGCAGCACATGCCCAGTAGGGTTGAAATGAGAAGTGCAACCAGTGGCTAAGTCACACAGGCCTGCCTGGGCTTCCATTTCTAAAACAGTTTCCATAGCGTCATCTCAGAAAGTTCCTTAACTCCTCTTTGCTTATTTCCTTTTGTGTAAAAAGGGGAAAGATCATCTTCTCTACAGTTGATGTGAGGAGTACATGATATACATAAAGTGCTTAGTACAGTATATAGTAGTACATAATAATCATGCAATAAATACCGGTCATCATTATTATTTGTTCATTAAATGACTTACTTTATTTTAAGGACTTAGCACACTTAAACTAGTGCCTGTTGTTAAGGCAGCAAAGTCCAAACATACAATTTAGATTTCAATATAATTTAAGACAGGGGCTGGCTACCACAGGGAAAAGTGAGTTCTATTGCTGGAGATGACCAAACAGACATTCCTAGTTTTCAATCAAGGCTAAGGAGGACACTCCCTGTACTAGGAAGACCTTGGACAAGATGACTTCTAAGAATCTTAATGCATTTTTTTCTCAGTTTATAACTATTTATTTCTTAGATAGACTGTTATTGTTATTAACACTGAGGAAACATATAAACCTTAAATTATTTATTTGTTTGTTTTACATTTTAAAAGGACAGGTTTATTAGAAAAAGGAGAAAAACAGAGGCACCAGCATAGCCCCAGGCAGGCAGGTTTGGGAGGCAGCTGCCTCTGCTGCTTTGCAAAGGGGCAAGTGTTGTGGGGAGATCAGGGTGAGGCTAGAGGAGAATCACAGAGACAGAGTGAAAAGACAGAGACAGAAAAGTAAAGGGGGATTTATTGAAGTGCACTGCTAAAAGAAGCAGCAGGCTAAACAGGAGCAGTCTGTATCACTTTAAATTATTTTTATAAAGAGCTTATAATTGGGAAATATTTAAAAAAGTGAAATCATTTTTTTCTTCAGAAAAACATAAATCCATCCTCCTACTTCTTTCATTCTAACAATTATAAAAAGAAGTTCAAGTGAAAGTTAGCTACCTCATTTCAGAATGAATTGTGATTTTCTTTTAAAATATTTATGCCCTATTCATTTTACAATGTGATGAAGAAAGAACCATGTTCCACATTAGCTCTGCTTCTGGCGATAATATCATGAACTAGGTCAGAACATAGTTTTAAAAAATAGGTCTACAGCTAAGAATCTCATTTCCGAGAAAAAATAAAAAATTGGCCATATTCCATGTTCAAAATAAACTCTATTCTCTATTCTCAATTCAATACTGGAACAATCATGAGATGTTTCTGAGAAAAGTGCCATCATGAATACTGGCCAAGGAACTATACCATAGAGAGAAGACAGGTCAGGAGCCACCTGAATTATTCCATTCCCTCTAATAGAAAACCCATGCAAATCACCTCCCTCTTGTTTTCCAAACAAGTGAATAAGTACAGTTAATGAAAATGAGGTTCCTGGTAACTGGTTAAGGAGATGTAAAAATATGTAGCTTTCCAAGTTGCAACAAAAGAACCATTAAAAACTTATTTAAGGGCCTCCCCGGTGGCGCAGAGGTTGAGCCCTGGGTTGCGAAGCTGCCCGCAGCCTCTGCAGCGCCCATCGATCCCCGGCTGCCGGGCGAGGGTCCCACATGGCATGTAGACCTCTTCTGCCACCCACTGCTCCCCTCAGCAGTGTACTTCGTCAGTCTGCCTGTTGTGCTCTCCGCTCTGGCTCTGGTGAATTCTCTCACCCTCCTGTGCTTCTCACTGTACCCAGTGCTTGTATAAATAAATATATAAATAAATAAATAAAGATATTTAAAAAAAATAAAAACTTATTTAAGTTTAGAAAACTTAAAGGTTCTTTTATTGCAACTTGGAAAGCATGCTTTTGGAATGGAATGTCATAGTATTTGTGAAAAGAGATCTGCCTAAGAAGAAAGACAAAAAGCAGGAATGACAGTGGGATGTGCCCTGGGGACTATGAAAGACAATTTGAGCAAAGAGAGCCCGACACATAGACAGGCTGGATGTAGAAATACTCCTTTATCTACATGAAGTAGCAGTGGACAGCAAGTTCTATGATGTTGGCACCCTGAGTCCCTCAGGATTCCTTCTGGGAGGGATTTACTTCATTCATTGTTTTTAGACTTCTCTACTGTGACTCCTGACAAATGCTGCCAGTGGGTCTGTTGCTGACAAGCAGTCAGGAAGACAGTTCCTCAGCCAGATGGTCCTCATGCTTGATTTGGTTAATTGTTCATTTTCTGCATGTTATATTATGGGATTGTGAGATGCCTGACATAGGGAGATAATAAGTGCGGTAAGAAATATAAATCTTTTTTTTTTAATTGAGGAAATGTTGGTTTTAGTTAGAAGATGGGAAAAGTTGGTGTCAAGAAGAGAAAATGGAAGGAAAGATGAGAAAAAAATATTTTTGGGGGGGCTACCGAGTAGGGCAGAGTAGAAAGTGAAATCACTGCTCGTCTTGGGATATCCTTGAGTTTGGAAGTAGAAGTGAGCAAGGCTGTGAGTTCAAGCTGAGTCCCTTGAGCAGCACTGAGGAGTTCAGGCTCTGAACCAAGGTGGGCAGAATGAGCTCCAGAGAAACACCCTAGAATACTGGAGTTACCAGCCCTAACTTGTAGTATTCAGGTGTTTTAATATCATGCATCAGTAAAAATAAAGAAAAATAGTGTAGGTCAATCATTCACTTTTTAATTTACCAAGGGGAAAAAAACCCTACAACTTTTTTTTTTTTTTGAGGATTTCATTTATATTTTTTTGTGTAGAACTGGGGTATAGGCCAGAGGTACAGGGGGTGAGAGGGTTCAAAAGACAGAGTTGGGAGAAGAAACAGGTGGATCAACTGAAAAACACTGCTGAGGGGAGCAGCAGGTAAGAAAGGATAAGTCTGCTAGGCCATATGTGGGTGTTAACTCCCTGCCCAAAGGTCAAACACAGGCCTAGGGGTGATAGCTTGATAGCACTGAGACTTAACCCCCATGACACCAGGGAGGCCCCAAATCCTACAACTTTAATATAACTTCATTTTGACATCCCTGCACCCAAGAAAAAGAGCATAATCCCTGGATAAAGATAGTCTTCCTCAAGAAACATCAGTTGACCTTTAAACTGATTATATTTGTTGTGATTACATATAATCACTATATGCATATATATACTAATAGATAGAAATGTGTATCCATGGGTGTTTCATTTTATATATAGATTATGTGTGTTTATATATGTATGTATATGTAAATACACACACTGATAAGTTTGTTTAAAATATAAGTACAGGGCCTCCCTGGTGGCACAGCAGTTGAGTGCCAGGCTGTGTAGCTGCCCTCAGCCTCTGCAGCACCGGCTTGATCCCTGGCCGCTGGTGAGGGTCCCACATGGCACACAGATCTCTCCTGATGCCTGCTGCTCCCCTCAGCAGTGTACTTCGTCAGTCTGCCTGTTCTGCTTCCCGCTCTGGCTCTGGTGAATTCTCTCATTCTCCCATGCTTCTGACTGTACCCAGTGCTTGTATAAATAAATATATAAATCTTTAAAAAATATAAAATATAAGTACAAAAAATTAACATACTATTTATTTATGACATTGCTTTGTAGGTGATTTTTTAAATTTTAAGTGGGTAATTGGGATTTCATGTTGAATAGTGTAACATGAAATAACACTCTAATATCTAACTTGTGGACAGTCTTAAAACAGTTTAAATACACAGTTATACATAGATCAACATAGATCACTGACAATGACTGATGCCTTCAATTTCTCTAGGTGTGTTGGTGTTCCTGTTTCCATTTAGGGCTCTACAGGCAAGATGGTGAACTCTCAAATCCTTACTCAGCAGTCAAGTGTATTAAAACATTTATTTGCACGCCTATGTTTATAGCAGCACTATTTACAATAGCTAAGCTATGGAAACAACCCAAATGCCCAAAAATAGATGACTGGATCAAGAAGATGTGGTACATATACACCATGGAATATTACTCAGCAATCAAAAAAGATAAACACATGCAGTTTGCAGCAACATGGATGGAGCTAGAAGGGATCATGCTCAGCGAAATAAGCCAGAAAGAAAAAGAAAAATACTGGATAGTCTCACTCATAGCAGGAATTTAGAAAACCTAAACAAGGGACCAGGAAAAAGACTAATTAATACAAAGTAAAAATCAAAACCAACAGGCAACTATAAAACAGAGGTGAGAGGTGGGGAGGGGCGCGGAAAGGACTAGGGTCAAAATAAGGGGGGGGTGCAATTGTATGGGGAATATAACCAAAATGAAAATGCATACATTGTGCAAAAATGAAAAATGATGTAAGAATTATATAAAATAAAAATAAATAAATAATAAAAAAATTTATTTTCTCTCCCAATGTAACAGTAGAAAAAAATTGCATTTTTTACAAGGTTTCTAATATACTAGTACTAAAATATTTAATGGACTCTGCACATAGGATCAAAGTTTCCCAGATGGTCAGAGGATGACTGTGGCAGGCATAGAAGCAGCAGAAAAGTCAGAAATGTAATGGAAATGAAGTTCATAAATGCAATGAGCTTGAGGCAGGATATTGTGAAAATACTATATCTTTATATATAATATTAAAAAAAAAGAAAGCAAGTACATCTCTAAAGAGTCAGATATTCACACTGAAGCATTAAAATCTTTCTGAGAACCAGATGTATAAAATGAAAAATAAAATTTGACTGAGAAAGAAATATGACCAAGTTCAGCTTTCCCTTCCCACATTTGAAGAGGCAGCCCTGACCACAGCTGTGAGGCAAATGAGAGCCAGTTAATAAAAAAGGGGGTTCTCAAAATATGAATAAACAAGATATGAGAATTCATGATATGCGACTAAACTAGATAATGTAAGATCAGGTGAGTGAAAAGCAAGGTGGTTATAATATAATGATCACAGACAGTGCTAAATTTCCATTAAAAAGCTAATTTGCATGCTAAGCAAAAGCAATTCAAATTGGTCTTTGCTAAAAACAAAGTAAGTGAAAGTCTGGAGTACATATTTAGTGCTGAGAAAACATTCATTAAGCATAAAGCTAGAAAATGTCTTACACATCTAGAAAGCACTCCTAAATTCTCCATAAAACAAACACAAACTCTAGTTTATTATTTTACAACTTTCTCTACATTCTAAATTAACTTTCTTTATGTACCAAAATATTCTAAATGCAAAGCAGAGACACAAGTGATGGCCTGTGGACTGACTCCTACAGGAGGCCAGAGCCACATGCAAGGTGTTATAACAAAGTAATCCATCTCAGGAGGCATGTCATCTCTGAATCATATGGTGTTGTAAATCAATGCTACTTCTATAAAAATATGAATAAATAAGTAAATAAATAGAAACCTGGAAAACATAGAAAATAAGAGAAAAATATCACCTGCCATCCTACTACCCAGAAATTTCTGTTATTATTTTACTATTTGTCCTTCTACATTTTCTGATAAATATATACACCAATATAAAAAAAATAAGTAATACACTTGGATCCTTTCACAATGACAAACACTGACTCTTATTCTCCATCCTTGCTTTAGCTTACACATTTTCTTGAATAACCAGTGTACCCTGTAGTAACTAGAATGATACAGAGAACAACTGGCAGAACACTCATGGATCCCAATACTTTGGTGAGTTGCATCCCTCACCTGCCAATCCTGTAATTGTCAAAAATATTGGGAACCCTTTTGAAACTACCTTAGAAAGTCTTTTTATGTTATAGTCACATAGTATTCTGATCAGAAGTCATTTGTTCATGCCATGTCTTTTCAACAGTATTTGTTGAAAAGGGCTTTTGACTGGTTTCTGAACGTCAAATGATCTGCTAAGTATTTTCATAACTAAAGAAGATCAGAGTGTAGTATAGCTCAAAGTTGTTCTTCCTCTGGGTAGAAATATGAGGTGGTGTTGGAGTGCTTTTTTTTTTTTTTAAAGATTGATTTATTTATACAAGAACCAGGGTGCAGGACAGATGTGCAGAAGGGTGAGAGGATTCACCAGAGACAGAGTAGGGAGCATAATAGGAAGACTGACGAAACACACTGCTGAGGGGAGCAGCAGGCAAGACAGGAGAGGTCTGCGCACCATGTGGATTCTCGCTGGCCAGCCAGATCGAACTGGCGCTGCAGAGGCTGCGGACAGCTTCACAGTGCTGCACTCAACTGCCTGCGCCACCAGGGAGGCCTGGTGTTGGAGTGTTAAAGGTCATGACTGGATTCCTGGCTGGACATCTCTCCCCTATTTGTAAGTTGACTTCACACAAAGCATAAAATCAAAGCATAGAAATATATTGCTTTTAAACTTTCTGATATATGCTAGATCAGATCTTCCCCCACTCTTTCTGGCTTAGAAAAAAATAATAAAATACACAGGCCATCATCTGTGTGAAATTTTGTACTGGTAAAAATAAGTTGGCATTTGCTTATATTCTTTGGTGGTTATTATTATTATTTTTTTTCAAGATTTATTTATTTATTCATACAAGCACTGGGTACAGTCAGAAGTGCAGGAGGGTGAGAGAATTCACCAGAGCCAGAGGGGAGAGCAGAGCAGGCAGACTGAGGAAGTACACTGCTGAGGGGAGCAGCGGGCAGCAGGAGAGGTCTGTGCGCCATGTGGGACCCTTGCCTGGTGGCCAGGGATTGAACCGGCGCTGTAGAGGCTGCGGGCAGCTTCGCAACCCAGTGCTCAACCTCTGTGCCACCGGGGAGGCCCTCTTTCGTGATTATTAGATGAGACTATTATCAGAGCACAAAGGTTTTCATCCCATATTCCTCCAGGTTCTTCTTGGGCTGGACAGTAACCAAAACAGGATCAGAGAGGAAAGCAAAGGAAAAGTGACCAATTTAATAGCATATATATGGAGAATTTACACGGTTGTAAATTATAAAGAAAAACCCAACAGACCAGGAATATTTAGTCTTCATATGGGCACGGGGGTGGTCACGGAAATAGAGGGGAGACTTCAATGATGGAGTCATTGAAGGAGGGGTTTACCTCATCCTTACTCTGAGAGTAAAGACGAGATTCTTGGATAGAGACATATTTACTGATAAACCTAGAACTAGACAAGAACCCCAGACTACATTCTTTCAGGTATCTCTTCTTCCAAGAGGGAAGGATGAATGACTTAAGAGAGGACAGAAGCTCCTCTTTGTCTTCAGGGCTCTCGCTGCTGGTAACCCAAAACAATCTGTTATTATTTTTTTTAATTTTTTAAAGATTTATTTATTTATGCATATAAGAATCGGGGTACAGGCCAGATGTATGGAAGGGTGAGAGGATTCACCAGAGACAGAGCGGGGAACAGAACAGGCAGACTGGCTGAAATACACTGCTGAAGGGAGTAGCAGGAGAGACAGGAGAGGTCTGCTGTGCCATATGGGTATCTTGCTGGCTGGCTGGGATCAAACCTGTGCTGCAGAGGCTGCTGGACAGCTTCACAGCACTGTGCTCAACAGCCTACACCACCAGGGAGGCCCAACAACCTGTGTTATTAAAGGGACCAGACCTCCACAGGCTCACAGGGCCTTGAAGGACCTTTAGTTCCCAAACCAGCGTGACAAGAGGCTTACTTTTGGCACATTGAGAAGAGCTTCTCTGACCCTTTTGGCGAGACTGCTCCACACTACATTTTATACAAGATTTTATAAAACATGAATACACATAGTTCTATTGATTAGCAAGCATCGTTGACTGAAATAGAGGCCCCAGTAGCAGTTAGAGTTTATTAGATAATCAAAGTGACAATTTGAACTTGAGACACAATCCAACAAATTTTACTGAGAACTGTTTCAATAATTATAATCTGAATTCAGTTTGTACATATAGGAACAGTGAGTCATCGACATGAACAATGCAATTTTACTTGGGGAGGTGGGGCATCTGGTGTTCCTAAGTTATCTTGACTTAAGGAAATGTTGATGCTCTCCATGCATAGAAGGCAAAGATTGAGGTTTGATAACCTCCCCAATTTTCTAAAGAATGAGCTGTGCAAAGGCTAAAAGCTAGGTACCCCTTGGTAAGGAAAATGAGTTAAAATCAAGTTATTTTTTGCCTTTCACACAGCAGAGTGCCAATACCTTTAAATGTTGTTTTCCACCATTGGGGCATCTAGTATTTGTAACAATGTATCAATTATGTGGCTATGGGCACTGTAGTGGCAGGAAAGCATAGTGCAGGTTCTCTAAGATCAGGGCAGGTGGGTAAAGGAGAGTCCTGAAACCCTTGGTGGCTTTTTAGGCTTTTATTGAGCTTTTTACTAGGTACATGGCAGGCAGGGGTTCCAGGGGGCCAGGAGGCCAGCCAGCAGGTGAATCTTCACTCTTCCTGGGCTCTCTGGTGTTCTCTCGTGGTCTCTGCTTTTCTTTTGTTGCTCTGCTGGTTCTGCTCTCTTCTGCTCTTTATTCTACTGGTTCCCTCTGATGCCGCCCTTATAAGCCCTATCTCTGCCCAGGTGTGCCCACTTAGGCATGCCCGCACCCTAATCCAGGTGCCTGCCATCAGGCATGCATGCAGGACCGCAGGAATCCATCATTGATGCCAATGTCCAGAGGGCAGAAAAGCCTGAGAATCACCAACCCCACAGGCACTGATCAGGGTAAAGGGGGCTGGGCAGGGGAGTTGCTCTTCCGCCTCTCTCAGTGTTGATGGCTTTCTTGCTCTGTCCGTCTGCCTGCCTGTGTATAAGTGCCTGTGTTTCTGCACTAAAGTTCTGCAAAATCTACCAAAGGCTCCAAATTCTCTTCTCATCTGTGAGAACTGACAATGAACCTATCCAGCCTGGGATGGTTGCATGACACTGTGGCTTAATTTTTCTGTACTTTCTTGGCCATTACTGGGGGATTAACTATTTTAACTGCAGACAGTAGATTCCTGTATGGCAGTTTCAAAGAGGAGTAGTGAGCCATTTCTGGCTTAGAAGTCTATGCAGATGGCTTTGCTCTCTTTCCTGCCAGGCCAGGGAGGAGGAGGGGTTCGCAGAACATTTACAGTATGTTCACAGTCTTTTCTGAGTAAATGAGTGAGTAAATAGAATAATCTTTTGATGACAAAGATTAGAGTTCTTTGGTATCTATTGCTTCAAACTTGAAATATAGTGTGAGCTGTAATCCTTTGCATTAGCACTTAAACACAAGGTTCTAGCCATCTTTCATTATCTGCTAAACAATTTTTAATGGAATTACTGAGAATTATAAACTCAAGACAAGGAACCTCAAGTATACTTCCCTCTTTCTTTTTTAACCTATTATTTTTTTTTAAGATTTATTTATTTATTTATGCAAGAACCGGGATACAGTCAGAAGCGCGGGAGGGTGAGCGAATTCACCAGAGCCACAGCGGGGAGCAGAACAGGCAGACTGATGAAATACACTGCTGAGGGGAGCAGTGGGCACAGCAGGAGAGGTCTGCATGCCATGTGGGACCCCCTCCGGTGGCTGAGGATCAAATGGTGCTGCAGAAGCCACGGGCAGCTTCGCAGCCCAGTACTCAACCACTGCGCCACAGGGGAGCCCCTATACTTCCTTCTTAAAAGTGTTGCATCAAGGCTACATATCACAACAGTATAGGTGCAAAAAGGTCATTATTTTTAAACTTACAAAGTGATGAGTTTTAGCATATACTATAATTATTAAATGCTGCTATATGGAGTTCAAAGCCTTTGGAATTCAATTTTTTCTAATGTGAATTCCTTTATCCCAAAATTCTTCTCTGGAGAAGAATGCCTTCTGTCACATTAAAAACTCTACCAAGGAATATAGATGAAATTTAACAACCAATCATTAATAAGTAACTAAACAGGTCACCATTGTAGCCACCAACCCTCCACTTTATAAAAAGAAAAACTCCCTGTGACTAAAAATTGAGAAATAAGTGAAACTTTAACAACTGAATTCTCTCTGTAGGATTAACTGTCAACTCACCAAATTGTACTCCTCTCGATTAGTCGCCATTATTAACTGTTAAGTGGGTCCACCTGCATTCCTGGGATCTTGGGAAATGGATTATCCTTAATAAATTTTTCTGTGTCCCTCTGGGGTTGGCAGTGTCATCTGACACATACATCTGCTGACTGCTGAGAAAACACTCTGCTGGGAAAGTCAAACACCTTGACCACTATCACCTGAGCTGTCCACACCTCGTTGGGCCTGGAAATATAAAGCCCTGAAATCCTCTCACTTTCCTTCACCCCTTATAAAATCCCAGCACTCCTGCCACTTGGGGAGTCAGTTGTTTTGGGGGGCACCTATCCTACTGACTCCCTTGATGGCTATCTGGAATAAAAATTCTTCATGTAAAGACAATTCTTATGATTCAGAGTTAGGCTTTCTGGGAATGAGTGAAAGACCTGGTTTGGTGATTTATACCATTAGAAGTGAGGGATGTTTTAGTACCTGAAACTATCATTGTGATTCTTTAGAGGACACAGCCTTCTGGAGGTTAGCAATATCAACTCACTGTATAAAATATTTTTTGAGACTTCCAGGTATATTTCAGGTGTTGCTATAACACCAAAGATTACCAATGTTATTACAGAATCAGCCTGCAAGCTGAACAAACTGTGTAGCATCAGCATCCACCAGTGCTGAGAAAGGATTCCTGTTTTAAATATACTTTCAATCTTACTAAATTCACTGTTGTTTTTGACAGTCTCTACAAGCTTCTGAAATAATCCCCACCTTGTTTTTCTTCCTACGCTTATTTCAGTTTTGTTCACTTGGATTATTTTTTTTCCTAAAGGTTTCCAACCTTTAGAAATTGACGTCAACATGGAGGTGAGTTATGAAGTCGTTTCTTATCCTCTGTCCTTTACGGCTACTACTTAGAAAGCCCATTCTTTTTAACCACTCCAGGTTTTTTCTGAAGGCCCAATCATTGGTCTCTGCACAGCTTCACATAAGTGACTGTAGGGTAAGTGAAAATTATCAGGATTTTCTGCCCTCCCACCATTAGCATTAAAGATAAATCCTTGAAGTCCTGAATGCATACCTGATGGTGGGCACCTGCAGTAGGGTGTGGGCATGCATGGGTGGGCACACCTGGGCTGAGAGACTAGGCTTATAAGGGTGGTGTTACCGGGACAACAGAAAAGCAGCAGAATAAGAGCAGTAAACAGTAACAGCAACAGCAGCAGAAGTAGCATCAGAAAAGAGCCCAGAAAGAGTGAAGACTCGCCAGGGGCTGGGAGGCCTGCCAACCTCTTGGCCCCCCGGCCCCTGTTTGTTACCTGGTGCTGCACAACAAATGGTGTATAAAAGCTCAATAAAAGCCTGAAAAGCCACCAATGGTTCCATGACTCTCCTTTAACCATCTGCCGGGATCATAGAGAACCTGCTCTGCGTCTTGCTGGCACTACGGTTCCTTGCAGACCATGTTCAAAATAGTAATCCCCAGCTACGTTTCTTACCACCAGACATCCTAATTAAAATCTTAAAAGCCACTTAAGAAATTCTAATGGGCTATGGATATTCTCTTTTAAAAAAATCTATTAAATGTAACCACATTTTCATACCTTCATTGTCGGTCTTCAGAGAGCAATCATATTTTGTGTAATTCCTACTGACTCCTAACCAAACTCATCTGGGGAGTTTCTTGAATTCTTTATACTCTATGCTAGAATCTTGGGGAGCACAGAGTTTAACTAAATTCTCAAAGTGATTGCAATATGCCTCCAAACAGGTTAGGTACCTGATATATGTTATTGCAATTAATCTTGACCACAATCCTATGAGGCTGTCATGTAATGATTTATAGAGGAAAAAACTTTAGCCTCAGATATGCTAAGTTTATCTCAGCTAAGATGCCATGCCTACTAAGTAATAGAACCAAGATTCAATGTTTTTCTGAGTACATTTGTTTCCTCCTGAGTTATTGTTTGCTCTCTATTCACTTACCCAGTAGATTTTTCACTTTAACCTGCATAAATTGTAAGAGGGTTGTGCTTTTTTTTTCAAAATGCAAGTTTCTAAAGCAAACCCACAGTCATTCTGATTCCAAAAAAAAAAATAATGTTAAACCCAGGAATGTGAATTAATCACACAGTGATTATAAAATAAGCATCTAATATATGCTCTTTTTTGAGGGGGGAAAATGGGTATCTCATTAGACATATTATTACTAGCATTTTACCCCCAAATGCAAATAGAACATGCTAATTTTCTTTTTATCCCTTAAGTGAATCACAATTAATTTCAAAATAAAGCCCAAATCCCTAAGCATGGTGCACATGATCTTTATCTGGGGTCAGTCTTATCTGCCTCATCTTTTGCATCTTTCCCTCTCTAGTATTTTGCATTCTAGTTATAGGGAATGTAATACCTGCTCTTTGGTGACAAAGTCAAAACATTTTGTATCTCTAAGTCTTTGCACATCCTGTGGTCCTTATTTGGAAAGTCTGTAATTATTTAAATCCATTTACCTGCTGTCATTCCTCCAGAGTTGCTCCTTCTGGTGATTCCTTAACACTAAGGACTTCTCTTATTTTAACATTTTTATGCTCCAGTACACTTGTCTCTTGCTTGTCTGCCTCTCATGACACTCTTGGTGGTTAAAACTGACAATTCCACATTGCATCTTCAGGTTTAGCATAGTCATTATACAAAATAGGCCCTTATTAAATGTTTGCTCCATTGAAAAATTTTATCAATCACGTTTTGGCAGAAAATTGGAAAAGCTTAAAAAATTCTATGGCTTTATGTTGGCATTTTGATATATGTTATTAAGATGTATGATCAATCTCAATCTTTCTTAATTTCAGAGAATCATAATTGTTAGAAAAAGAAGGAATTTTGAAGGCCCTCTTCATTTTACAGATAGGAAGAGAAAAAATTGGATAAACTTAAATAACTTTCCCAAGTTTATTCAGCAAGTTCATTGGATACCAAACGTTTTTCTTTCCCTGACCTAGTAAATCTTTCACTATCCTGTGTACCTTCCCCCACTGTGCTTTTATTCTAGTTTATCAGGAATAAACACACCCACTCTGTCTGAGGCAATGGGCCAGATCTGTTATCTCAGCATTGCAGTTCTTCATTCCTTCAGGCATCAGCACTTGAACATCTGATATGCACTGACATTGTGCCAGTTGCCAAAAATGTGAATTTCACAAGAGTGGCCCAGCCAAACAAGCTTATAGTCTAGAAGACAGATGACATGCAGCAAGTAAAACACAGTTCCATTGGGGCTTGCATTCCAGCCTGCCCAAATGGGCACTTCATCATATAATGGAACTAAACATGAAATGAAATGTCAGTGATAAAATATGCAAACGGCACTGTTCACGTCTTTACCAAATCTGTAATAAGGACCTAAAGATCAATGCAATATAATAAAGTCCACACTTGTGAAGTCTCATCTTAATTTCCATGGAACTGTCACAAGAGGGCCTTTTAATATTCTCTGACTCCCAAGAAAGAAAAAAATATAAAATAATGACCTTAAGAGCATAATATCTGAACCTGAATAGAGACACAGTAGAAAGAAGCACTATTATCAACCTTTAATATCACACTTCCAGCCTAGAGTGATTCACACAAAAATTGGAGAGTATCATAGATATTTCTTGATTCAGTTTTCATTAATTTTCTATCTACTCAATTCACATTCCTGGATATGTGGACAATTCACACATCTCATGGGAATTTTCAATGATGTCAACATACTTATTTTCTAAAATAAGTCTCCTGTGGAAATTGGTCAAATTACTGTTAAAATGAAGACAGGGTGTTGACCAGCAGATAATGAGTATTATCAGAGAAGTCTGATCTGGCATTGTATGGGCAGCAGTCAATAGTAAACTGACTGGGTGGGACCTTAGGTGCTCAAGGTAAACCTCTTACAAAAGAGGTGACTGCAGGCAAAACATGAGAGGTGGAAGCAAACGGAAGACAGCACCCAAGATAAAAAACAATGAGAACTAAGTTACTGCAGGAAAAGCATGCTTTTAAAGCCCAAGAAAACTTCTGGACTTACTACACCATAGCACAGAAGTTAGTATTGGAGATATGTTACAAAATGCATCTCCATCAAAGGGAAGGGATCACTGTAGTGAAGTACATTTTTGGCTTCCACTTCCCTGTAGTTGCCTTGGATTATAAGTCCCAGTATGCCATGAACCAGAATTCCTGAATGAGAGACAGTTGGGAAGGAGTGAGATGGATTTATAAATTGAGGTGTAATGAAGGGGATACATGTGGAGGGGAGAAACTTAGACAAGACACATGTGAAGAGACATATGGACAATAGACACATGGAGAGGTTGCTGCTAGGACTTCAGCATTTTTGCAGACAATGGCAACTATTACCTTGACCTTGTGGATGATATAGAGTATATTTTGAATTTCAGTTCTCTCCTGTTCCAGCTCTCTGGCATCTGCCCTAATCCCCTTTTTGTGGTTCCGTGTTGGAAGATGCCTTAAACTTATGGTAAGATTTCTGACCTTAGTCACTCCACTTTGGGTCAAGTCTCTGTGACTGGGTATTTGCACATGAAAGGACAGTCATTTTTGGAATATGATCCAGAGTCAGTTACTTGAAATCATTTTTCTGTTCTCTCTCTCCCCTCTCCTTTTGAACTTTCACATCAATTAAAGATTTTGCACACTAAAAGTTTGCTTTCTTTCTTTTTGTGTATGTGGATGTAAACCCTTTTTGAATGTGCAAAATATGTCTTTCTCCCTAACAGTTTGGGTTTCCTGGGTAATCATTGGTCACATGGTTACAGGAGATGTCAAGATAAGACAGGCAGGGAACTTAAATCTCATGTGTATCACAACCTTGTCCAGAACAATTTAGAGTGACACACTCAAGTCTCAAAGAACATCAGTATCTACTTTGTGCAGGAAAAAAAAAATCTCCTGGCACAGACATTCAGATGAATTTTGGGCTAAAAATGCAGTGCAAGGATTTGTTGCTTAAAGCCTTAAAAACTGAAACTGTCTTTTTTTTTAAGATTTATGTTTGTTTATTTATGCATATAGGAACTGAAGTGTAGGCCAGAGGTGCTGGGGGTGAGAGGATTCACCAGAGACAAAGTAGGGAGCAGAACAGGCAGACCTACTGAAATGTACTGCTGTGGGCAGCAGCGGGCAAGACAGGAGAGGTCTGCTGTGCCATGTAGTTTATTTAGCTCCCTGGTGGGGGATAGACTCATGCTGCAGTGACTGGCAATAATTTAATAGTGCTGAGACTTTAACCCCTGCGCCATCAGGGAGGCCCAGGAACTTTTTTGGGGAGTGAAATAAATTGGGAAGTTCCAACAGTCAGCAACATGTTCACTGAATAGTGTCCCTTCTCTGTAAAATACCTGTGGTGTGTCCTGGGGAAAGCAAGCTGAGACCTCAGAGTCTCCCTGAAAGAAGAGGGCAGAAGTGGACCAGGTGTAGGAAAAGCATTAAGGTGGGGAAATCCAGACAGAAGTTCAGGTCTGTGGATTGGGGCATCGTATTATATCAAAAGTTTTATAAGAAACTGCAGTGGTGTAGAGGCTACATTTCCTCCTGGAGTTAATTTCTAAGGATACAATACAGAGTTCACAGATATCAAATTTTAATCTAAACATTCCTACCCTATTCAAGGTGGATGAGTAAACAAAGGTAGCCCTACATAAATAGCTGAAGTCTGGTGATGTTTATGTTGTTGAATAAAATGTGAGCAAAGTAGAGAAACTGATAAGGTGATCACAGGAAGAAACAGTTAAATAAGCTCATCTAGACTATGGAGGGGTGAGGGGCACTAAACACTGCTTACAAAGGTCAGGCATTGCTTTCGAATTTTGGTGGACAGTTATGACAGTAGCCCTGCTTTGACCCTCAGAACATAAAAATAAGCAATCAGTTAGAAACAATCATTTTAATTGAAAGTTCTCAGTGCAGGTTTGTTTGTTTTTAAATAACAGGTCTACAAGCAAAATACAAGAATATTCATTAAAAGTATCCATAAAGGCTTTCTTTATATTTTTCTCCTCACTAACTTAGTCAATACTCCACTTGCCTCAGGCTAAATGCTGGGGTTCTTGACTATAATCAAGAGAGGTACTTTCTACAAAAGCAGCTGAAACAGGTTATCCATGGAAAAGATAGCTGTGCTTTCCAGTCCCAAAAGGATTCAGAATTCATGATTATCAGATATGGCTGTGCTTCCACAGGTTCAATGAACTTTTTGAAAACTATATACCACACTCAAATAATCTTTTTGAATAAGAAACCTGGCAAGAGGAAATGTCAACATCATTAATCATATATTAAGTTTCATTAAAATTTAAAGTTTGAAATAATTAACTTGTGCTGCTTCCCAAAGCGATAATTATAGGCCATCAGGAAGGATAACACTCTTCTAAGTTTCCTCCTTTAAATATTAAATGCTAAAAATATTAGCATTTTTTTTTTTTAAAGATTTATTTATTTATTTATACAAGCACTGGGTACAGTCAGAAGCGCGGGAGGGTGAGAGAGTTCAACAGAGCCAGAGCAGGGAGCAGAGCAGGCAGAAGGACCGAAGTACACTGCTGAGGGGAGCAGCGGGCAGCAGGAGAGGTCTGCGCGCCATGCGGGACCCTCCTCCAGTGGCCGGGGAGCAGCCGGGGATCGAACCGGTGCTGCAAGGCTGCGGGCAGCTTCGCAACCCCGCGCTCAACCGCTGCGCCACCAGGGAGGCCCAATATTAGCATTATTTTTAAAGTAATCTTGGATATTTTAGCTATGGATATATAAAAAATACTTTTTGGGTATTGGTTATACCTTATAGTTCTGGAAATATGAAAATTATTTGACACAATGGTGACAATAACATCAATATGTACCTTTTTATATGAAAGTAGACTTCAGAAGCATAAAAATATCTGTTTTTAAAATGTTTGAAGAGTTATTTTTTCCTTCATTGAAAAGCATTTATCTTCTATTCCTACTTATTGAAAGATACTTATTAAATGCCATTTAGAAAAAAATATGTATGTTAGATTATCCTATTCAATATTAGTAATTCCTCAGAAGGTTTCATTTTATAATTACCATATGGTTCAGTTTAAGTATATAATCTATAAACGTCTGTCTCTCCATTCAAAATCCCCAGTTATTCTCCTAAGGAAAACTCCACCACTAGATAACACATATGGATTAACAATATTATTCTTGTAACTGATACTTGTTTTCATATGAAAATTACTGCCCATGAAGAGAGTGGAGGGACATAGTCAACAGACTCCAAGACAACAAATGCCAACCAAGAATACTCTATCCCTCAAAACTTTCCTTCCTCTATGAAGAAAGAATAAGGTCCTTCCCAGACAAACAGAAACTCTGGAATTTCATTACGACTAAACCCCCATTCCAAAAAACACTACAAGGAGTCCTAAAGCCAGAACCAACAGAGGGATGAATAACAATGAAAGAAGGCCAAAAAAAGTTATTAAAAGAATAAATAAATAAAACCAGAGGAAAGAAAAACACAATGGCAAATACAGACACTGACATATCAATATTAACTCTAAATGTAAATGGACTAAACTCTTCAATAAAAAGACACAGAGTTGCAGCCTGGATTAAGAAACAAAACCCAACCTTTTGCTGCCTCCAGGAAACACATTTAACTACAAAAGATAAAAATAGACTCAAAGTTAAAGGATAGAAAACAATCCTACAAGCAAATGGACCAAAAAAGAAAGCAGGAACAGCTATACTTATATCAGATAAAACAGATTTCAAACTCAAAAAGGTAAAAAGAGACCCCAATGGTCACTGCATTATGATCAAGGGGATAATACTTCAAAAAGAAATAACACTCATTAACATATACTCACCAAATGAAGAAACACCAAAATATATCAGACAACTATTATCATCTTTGAAAACAGACATCAGAGAAAACACATATGTAGTAGGTGACTTCAACATACCACTATCAACAATGGATAGATCAACAAGACAAAAATAAGTAAAGATACTAAAGCTCTAAATAAGGATCTAGAGCGTGTGGGCTTAACAGACATCCACATAACACTAAACCCCAAAAAATCTGAGTACACATTTTTCTCAAGCACACATGGATCATTCTCCAGGATTGATCACATACTGGGACACAAGACAAACATCAACAGATACACCAAGATTGAAATCATACCAACCATCTTCTCTGACCATGAAGGCATCAAACTAGAAATACACCATAAAAAGAAGGCAAGGAACTCTCCTACCTCATGGAGAATGAAACCGACACTAATAGAAGAACACTGGACTAATGAGGAGATCAAAGAAGAAATTAAAAAATTATTTGAATTGAATGACAAGGAGGACACCAATTTCCTAAATGTATGGGATGCAGCAAAAGCAGTAATAAGAGGAAAATATATAGCAACAGAGGCTCACATCAAGAAACAAGAAAGAACTCAAAGAAACAACCAAATCTCAAAGCTCAAAGAACTAGAAAAAGAACAACAACAACAACAAAAAACCCTAAAACCAGCAAAAGAAAAGAAATAATAAAAACTAAAGCAGAAATAAATGAAATCGAAACTAAAAAAACAATCCTAAATATCAATGAAATCAAAAGCTGGTTCTTTGAAAAAATAAATAAAACAGACAAACCCTTAGCCAGGCTCACAAAGGAAAAACGGGAGAAAGCACAAATAAACAGGATCACAAATGAAAGAGGAGAAATCACAACAGACACAGCAGAAATCAAAAGAATAATCAGAGACTACTATGAACAGTTATATGGAAACAAGTTCAACAATCTAGAACAGATGGGCAAATTCCTACAACTCTACAATCACCCAAAGCTAGATAAAGAAGAAATAGAACACCTAAACAGACCAATTACAAGCAGCAAAATTGAATGGTAATCAAAACCTCCCCCAAAAACAAAAGCCCAGGACCTGATGGATTTCCAAATGAATTCTACCAAACATTCAGAGATGAATTAGTGCTTATCCTTCACAAACTCTTCCACAAAATTGAGAAGGAAGGGATAATCCCAAACACGTTCTATGAAGCCAACATTACACTAATACCAAAACTGAACAAGGAAAACACAAAAAAAGAAAACTACAGGCCAATCTCTCTAATGAACACTGATGCAAATATCCTCAATAACATTTTAGCTATTAGAATCCAACAATGTATCCATAAGATAATTCACCACGACCAAGTAGGATTCATTCCAGGGACACAAGGATGGTTCAACATCCGAAAATCAATCAACGTCATCCTACACAACAACAAAAAGAAATATAAAAACCATATGATAATATCAATAGATACTGAGAAAACTTTCAACAAAGTACAACACCCATTCATGATAAAAGCCCTTGAAATTCTTGGGATACAAGGGACATACCTCAACATCATAAAGGCCATCTATGACAAGCCAACAGCCAATATCATTCTCAGTGGGGAAAAGCTGAAAGCATTTCCATTAAGATTTGGAACAAGACAAGGATGTCCACTATCACCACTGTTTTTCAATATATACTGGAAGTCCTAGCCAGAGCAATTAGACAAGAGAAAGACATACAAGGAATCCAAATAGGAAAAGAAGAAGTTAAACTATCAATATTTGCAGATGATATGGTAATATACATAGAGAACCCCAAAAACTCCACAGAAAATCTAATTCAACTAATCAGTCAGTTTAGTAAAGTGGTAGGATACAAAATCAACAAAAATCAGTAGCCTTCCTATACACAAACAATGAATCTGAAGAAGAAGAAATAAAAAAAAGAATCCCTTTTATTATAAAAACAAAAAAAATCAAATACTTGAGAATAAATCTAACAAAAGAGGTAAAGGACCTATACAAAGAAAAATATAAAACACTGTTAAAAGAAATAGAAGAAGACACAAAGAAATGGACAGACATCCCCTGCTCATGGATTGGAAGAATTAACATCATCAAAATGGCCATCCTACCAAAAGCAATATACAGATTCAATGCTATTCCAATAAAAATCTCAATGGCATTCTTCAAAGAAATAGAACAATTATTGATGAAATTCATATGGAATCACCAAAAACCTCAAATAGCCAAAGCTCTCCTAAAGAAAAGAAGGGAATGGAGGCATCACACTCCCAGACTTCAAACTCTACTACAAAGCCATAATCATCAAAACTGCATGGTATTGGAACAAGAACAGACATACAGACCAATGGAATCAAATAGAAAATCCAGAAATAAACCCACAGATTTATGGTCAACTAATCTTTGACAAAGGAGCAAAGACTATGCATTGGAGCAAAGAAAGTTTGTTCAATAAATGGTGCTGGGAAAACTGGGTCGCTACATGCAAAAGAATGAAGCTTGACCACTACCTCACACCATACACAAAAACCAACTCAAAATGGATTAAAGAACTAGACATAAGACCTGAAACCATAAAATATATAGAAGGAAATATAGGTGAAACACTATGTGACATGCACCTCAAAGACATCTTTACAGACACATCACCCAAAGCAGTGATAGTGAAGGCAAAGATAAACAGCTGGGACTACATCAAATTAAAGAGCTTCTGCACAGCAAAAGAGACAATAACAAAAACAAAGAGAAAGCCCTCTGACTGGGAGAACATTTTTGCACACAACACTAACAATAAAGGACTGATCACAAAAAATCTACAAAGAGCTGATGAGACTCAACAAAAACAAAGAAAATAATCCAATCAAAAAATAGGCAGAAGAGCTAAAAAGAAACTTCTCTGAAGAGGAAATGCAAATGGCCAACAGGCATATGGAAAAATGTTTAATATCACTTGTAATCAGGGAAATGCAAATCAAAACTACAATGAGATACCATCTCACACCAGTGAGAATGGCACATATTAAAAAAACTAGCAACAGCAAATGTTGGCGAGGGTGTGGAGAAAAAGGAACTCTTCTGCACTGTTGGTGGGCGTGCAAACTGGTTCAACCACTATGGAGAGCTGTGTGGAGATTTCTGGACCTACTAAACATGGAGCTTCCATATGATCCAGCAATTCCACTCCTATGTATTTACCCGAAGGATACAGAAACAGGAATTCCAAAGGGCACCTGCACCCCTATGTTTATAGCAGCACTATTTACAATAGCTAAGCTATGGAAGCAACCCAAATGCCCAAAGATAGATGACTGGATCAAGAAGATGTGGTACATATACACAATGGAATATTACTCAGCAATCAAAAAAGATAAACACATGCATTTTACAGCAACATGGATGGAGCTAGAAGGCATTATGCTCATCAAAATAAGCCAGAAAGAAAAAGAAAAATACCGGATGGTCTCACTCATAGCAGGAATTTAGAAAACCTAAATAAAAGACCAGGAAAAAGACTAATCAATACAAAGTAAAAATCAAAATCAACAAGCAACTATAAACCAGAGACACACTACACGGTTGGGGGGTGGGGGGGTCAGGGAGGAGTGGGGAAAGGAAGGAGCAGTGTCAAAATAAGGGGGGGGTGCAACTGTATGGGGAATATAACCGAAAAGAAAATGCATACATTGTACAAAGATGAAAGAACATGTAAGAATTACATAAAATAAAATATTTAAATAAAAAAAAGAAAATCACTGCCAATTCAAAAAGAGTAAATGTTCAATTCTGATGTGTGAGACTCAAGGGGTTAAGACAAGGGGTTAAGACAAAACCTGGTGAGGCAAGGGGTTAAGAAAAAACCTATGAAACTATCCGCAGCCACTGCAGCACTAGTTCAACCCCAGGCCAGGGAGCTACCCACATGGCACAGCACACCTCTCCTGACTTGCCTGATGCTCCCCTAAGTAGTATTATTTCAGTACATCTGCCTGTTTTGTTCCCCATTCTGTCTCTGATTAATCCTCTCATGCCCCCCACCTCTGGCCTGTACCCCAGTTCTTGTATGCATAAATAAACAAATCTTTTTTTTAAAAAAAGAAGGGGAATATATGGACTCTTTGGAAAGAAGGAAGAGATTGGTAGAGAGGTTGGTGATATATAGATAGGTGGTAGATAGATAGATGATAGACAGTGGATAGATACATACATACATAGGTGATAGTTTTGTGAAGCTGTTATATAACTTACTGAACCCTTTACACACACACCCCAGGAGAAGGCCAAAGAATTTGAAAACCTAGAGTACCTGTACTATAAATGGATTTCTGAGATACTTAATCCACAGCAATTATGAATATTAAAGGCAAAAAACAGCTTTAGAGATTTTATTTTGTATCTTCTCCTCGTTTTTTCATTCTTCATCAACTCATTTCTTCACACAATGAACCTATTTTCTTATAATTTTCTTGATATAGTTTTTTTTTTTTATTTTATAGGGCTAGTATTTATTTCTTTCAGAACTTCTTACCCTGTGAGAGAAATGCTTCTTTAAATCTACCATTTTTAAGATAAATGAATCTGGTCTTTGGATCACAGTCTAAAGCCAGGTTTACTTTGTTACTGTCAGGCCACTTTCCCAAAACTCTTCTGATATTCCCATTTAGCTCTGAACACAGTTTATTACCACATCAGTCTCATTAACTATATTGTATGTTAACTCTTGTTTGGTACTTTAGGGCTGTGAGAGTATATATGAGTGAAATAATAAAATTAATGTCTTGCCCAAACTTATAGAATCAGTAAGTTTAAAATTTGAATAAGACAAGGATGTCTGCTCTCACCACTGCTTTTCAATATAATACTGAGAATGCTAACCAGAGCAATAAGACAAGGGAAAGACATACAAGGAATCCAAACAGGGAAGAAAGAAGTCAAAATATCACTATTTGCTGATGATATGATAATATACATAGAGAACACCGAAAACTCCACAGAAAAACTAATTCAGCTAATCAATCAATTTAGTAAGGCAGCAGGATACAAAATCAACACACAAAAATCAGTAGCCTTTCTATACCAAACAATAAATCTGAAGAAGAAGAAATAAAGAAAACCATCCCTTTTATTATTGAAACAAAAAAAAAATCAAATACTTGGGAATAAACCTAATTAAAGAGATAAAGGACCTATACAAAGAAAACTATAAAACACTGTTAAAGGAAATAGAAGAAGATACAAAGAAATGGGGAAAGACATCCCCTGCTCATGGATTGGAAGAATTAACATTATCAAAATGGCCATCCTCCCAAAAGCAATTTACAGATTCAATGCTATTCCAAAAAAAATTCAATGACATTCTTCAAAGAAATAGAACAAATACTGATGATTCATATGGAACCACAAAAAACCCTGAACAGCTAAAGCTTTCCTGAAAAAAAGAGAAGGGAATGGAGGTATCACACTCCCAGACTTCAAACTATACAACAAAGCCATAATAATCAAAACCACATGGTACTGGAATAAGAATAGACACACAGACCAACGGAAATGAATAGAAAATCCAGAAATAAACCCACAGATTTACTGTCAACTAATCTTTGACAAAGGAGCAAAGAATATGTACTGGAGCAAAGTAAGTTTGTTCAATAAATGGTGCTGGGAAAACTGGGTTGCTACATGCAAAAGAATGAAGCTTGACTACTGCATCACACCATGCACAAAAACCAACTCAAAATGGATTAAAGAAGTAGACATAAGACCTGATAGAAGGACATATAGGCAAAACACTGCATGACATACACCTCAGCAACATCTTTAAAGACTCATCACCCGGGGTGCAGCGGTTGAGTGCTGGGTTGCAAAGCTGCTTGCAGCCTCGCAGCCCCTGCAGCGCCGGTTCGTTCCCTGGCTGCTCCCCAGCCACCGGACGAGGGTCCCACATGGCGTGCAGACCTCTCCTGCCGCCCGCTGCTCCCCTCAGCAGTATAAATCTTTTTTTAAAAATATATATATATTTATTTATTTATACAAGCACTGGGTACAGTCAGAAGCGCGGGAGGGTGAGAGAATTCACCAGAGCCAGAGCGGGGAGCAGAGCAGGCAGAAGGACCGAAGTACACTGCTGAGGGGAGCAGCGGGCATGAAAGGAGAGGTCTGCGCACCATGCAGGACCCTCCTCCTGTGGCCGGGGAGCAGCCAGGGAACGAACCGGCGCTGCAGGGGTTGCGGGCAGCTTCGCAACCCAGAGCTCAACCGCTGCACCACCGGGGAGGGCCAATATATAAATCTTTAAAAAATAATAATAAATAAAGACTCATCACCCAAAGCAGTGACAGCGAAGGCAAAGATAAACAGTTGGGACTACATCAAATTAAAGAGCTTCTGTACAGCAAAAGAGACAGTAATCTAAACAAAGAGACACCCCACCAATTGGGAGAAAAATTTTGCACACAACACTAATGATACAGGACTGATCACAAAAATCTACAAAAAACTGAAGAGACTCAACAAAATCAAAGTAAATAATCCAGTCAAAAATGGGCAGAAGAGCTAAAAAGAAACTTCTCCAAAGAGGAAATGCAAATAGCCAACAGGCATATGAAAAAATGTTCAGCATCACTTGTAATCAGGGAAATGCAAATCAAAACTACAATGAGATACCATCTTATACCAGTGAGAGTGGCACATATTAAAAAAAAAAAAAAACAGCAACAACAAATGTTGGCAAGGGTGTGGAGAAAAAGGAACTCTCCTGCACTGTTGGTGGGAATGCAAACTGGTCCTACCACTATGGAAAACTGTGTGGAGATTCCTCAACTTGCTAAAGATGGAGCTTCTGTATGATCCAGCTTCCAATTCCACTCCTAGATATTTACCTAGGGGACACAGAATCATTAATTCAAAAGGGCACCTGCACCCCTATGTTTATAGCAGCACTATTTACAATAGCAAAGCTATGAAAACAACCTAAATGTCCCAAAATTGATGACTGGATCAAGAAGACGTGGAACATATATATAATGGAATATTACTCAGCAATCAAAAAAGATAAATTCATGCAATTTGCAGCAACATGGATAGAGCTGGAAGGGATCATGCTCAGTAAAATAAGCCAGAAAGAAAAAGCAAAATACTGGATGGTCTCGCTCATAGCAGGAATTTAGAAAACCTAAATAAGGGGCCAGGGAAAAGACTAATTGCAATAAAGTAAAAATCAAAATCAACAAGCAACTACAAACCAGAGACACACCTTGAGGGGAGAGGGAATAGGGATTAGGGTCAAAATAAGGGGGGTGGGAATTGTATGGGGAATATAACCAAGATGAAAATGCATACATTATGCAAAAATGAAAAATTACGTAAAATATATAAATTAAAAATAAAATATAAAAAAAAACAAAATAAAAAAAGAAGAATACATGTGGCCACATACCTGCTTACATGAATGTAACACATCACTGGAATTACATCTTTGATATGTTTTCTGCTTTACATTTAATATATGTGGATTTCCCTATTTGTGAAAGACAGAGGTGGTGAGTGTTACATGTTCAGCTAGAACCATTGCACGTTCATGGGCCCCCCCCCAGGATGATATACTATATCTCATTTTGTGCATTATTAAATTTGTGGTGCTTTTGGTAAATAAATAAACAGAATTATTAATGCTAAAAAATTTTTTGAATCCATATCTTTCTGAGTTCAAAGTCCATTATTTTTCATTGCAGTAGGCTAACTTGTAATTTGAATAGTTTCCTGTTAAATGCAAAGGTGAAGTGTGTAATAAATTTACTGATTAAGCCTAGTATGTTGGAAAGTGCATTTTATTATTACTAAGGATGATAGCAGGGAATGGGACTATAAGTTGGGAGGTCTATCAGGTATAAAAAAGATGCGAGAGAGTCCTGCAAGTTAGAAGGTACCTATAATAATGTATGTAGATGATGTATGAAAGTAGCATCAAATTAATATGACAATGATTGAAAGATGTTGAGAGAAATGAATTGTCCCGCTGTGTATGCTGGAGGCTGGGACTGAATTGGAGTACAAATATTTGAGGTTCCCCTGACACTATATTGTGCTTTACAAAGAAGAGAAAAAGGAAAAGCACCTCTGGATAAGATTAGAGGGAAGCCATATACTACCAGAGCAGACATAAAACAAGTGCCTATTTCATGGCTGAGAATGTAGAACAGAAACACAGAGAGGAAGAGGCTGCAGAAGAAAGGAAGATCTATGGGGACTGCAAGTTCTTGAAGAGATGGCAGCAACTCTTTAGGGGAAAGAAGGCAGAGTAGTTGGTAATTGGAATGACATTATATCTGGAGGGACAAGAAGTGTTAAATCATCATGATTTGGTTATTGATTGAGGTGGACGAATTACCCAGACTCAAATTCCAGTTGTATGAGTTAAATGTAAAAATTAAATTAAATTAAAGCTTCCCTCTTTGTTTGTTGAAAACTACCAATACATGGTAATATGTGTTAAAATGTTCTTGGTATTTTGTCTTACAGAAGTTGTTAGAGTTTGACCTTTATCAAGTTGTTTCCTAAGCGCCAGAGTTTGCCATTTAAAGCACTAAACAGTTTTCATTATTGTGTGAGAATGAGGAGTGGGGGGGGGGGCATTGGCTTCTTGCCCACAGAATATTTATATTTTTCCTGTAATAACATTAGCACACAGTACTGATGCAGATGGGGTTTTCAGGAGAAAGATGATGATTATCTGTTGTAGTTCTATTATTTTCCTTATTAGCCCAATAACAATTGTTGCTCTCCCAATTTCAGTCTCAAAAGTAAACATATTTAGGAAGACCTTTTCAAAATAAAGAAATTAATTTAAAATGTATGCTTGTATTTTTTTCTTTTGTATATAACACTGTTGCCTGGTAACTAAATTACAATGTATAAAGGAAAACAACATTTCACTTGTCTTTGTCAAACATTTTTCGGGCCTGACAGTCAACCCTTAAGACAAACTATTTGGGATAAACACATACATTACCAGGTTGTCGTTGATTTTAAGCTAGAAAAGAGGGGTATTCAGACCAATTGTCAGGGAATTATATTAGAATTCATTATAAGCTCTGCTTCATAATAACTGTTATAATTTTGGTGTCTCACTTTAGCTTTGCAGAAATGCCTATATAAAAATATATGTCCTCTATTTGTTACTTTTTGTCCTTCCTTGACTTAAAAAAAAGTTGAGGCTCAGAGAAGAGTTAAATGAGAAGATTTACAGGAACAACATGCTCTGATGGCTTTGCCAGTTGGGAATGACCAGAGAAATGTTAATTAATATAACTGAAGAGGAGAACAGAGATGATGGTGGACAGACAGGATCCTTGAGTGATCCACGGGCATGGTAGATTGGCATCTGGAGGGAGCATCCACATCTGGAGCAGAATCAGGAGAGTGAAGACAACTGTCTCTTCAGGAAGAAGAGACAGAGTCCATCGAAAAGGGTAGGACAGACTAAGACACAGTGTGTCAGGAATGGTGCCTGGACACTGGGAGTGATACTCTTTCCCCTTCAGATCTCCAGAGCTTTCCAGGGGTTATCCAGCCCCAGGCCACAGAGTACAATCTCATCCTCCAGTCTGCTAAACAAAATGCACCCTGGTGGCCTGCGACTGCTTGGAACAATAGGGAGAAGCACTGGACTATCCTATGAATAATTTCTGGGCTTCCAGTTCCAAGATTGTGCAGCCAGAGAGTGCCTACAGAATAATGGGGTACCAGGATATCTGTGCCTGGTGTGGTAAGTCAGGAGAGGTGACTGCCTATGCCCAAGATAATCCCTATTGCTTCCCTGCTATAGCCAGCAGCAGGTCTCCCAGGGAAACGGCAGCCTTCGGCAAGGGGCCCCCGACTGACTTTGATGAACAGGAGAAGCTCCCAATTCTTCCCTCTTTGCATTCCCTGGACTGGCTCCATGCTCTTCCCACCAAACCTGTAGAATCCAGGCTATAACCAAGGGGTAGTTGCAGGTTGGGGCTTCAAGGCGAATGCCATTGGGGAAGTCTGCCTTGACATGCTTTAACCAAATAGTGATTGCAGATAACTCTCTCTCCTCAAATGGTTAAAGCATATGCCCCTACTAATCTTTAGCAACCTCCACACACCTGTATCCCTAGTATGTATAATGAAGTTTGAATGAACACTTGGATACCCACCCAGAGCCGACTCTGTGCATCATTCTGAATGAAGACATAGATTCAACCAACAAAACAACAGAAAATATGGCATCCAAGGCCAACACCCTAGCACATACCCTGGGTCCATAATTCTAATTAATGACAGATTTATTTATTTATTTGTTTGTTAGTTAGCTTGTTTGTTCACTTATGTGTGTAGAAGAACTGGGTGTAGGCCAGAGGTGCAGGGATGAGAGGATTCTCCCGAGGCAGAATGGGCAGCAGAACAGGCGGATCTACTGAAATACACTACTAAGGAGAGCAGCAGGTGAGACAGGAGAGGTCAGCTGTGCCATATGTGGGTTAGCTCCCTGGCCAGGGATAGAACTCAGGGCACAGTGTTGAACACACTGAGACTTAACTCCTAGGCCAATAGAGAGGCCCTCATGACAGTTATAATAGGACTAGGAAGGAAAACAATCTAACTTATTTCATAGAAATAATCAGAGCACCAAATAGAATGAGGAAATAGAATCATTCACTCCAATATCTGGATCACGACAATACCCTGATATCTACCTCTGTGGATTTAACCAAACTTCCAGAAGAATAAAGAGCAAAATATCTGAGTGATGCCTACTGAAATTAAGAAAACAATGAAATGAACAAAATAATAAATACAACAGTGACAGAGAAAGTATGAAAAAAGCACTAAACAAATCATAGATAGAAAGAATGCTGTAGTTGAAATAAAAATTACAGTAACAGATCCAATGACACTGAGGAAAGAATTAGTGAGACAGAAGACAGGATCATCCAAAAAGACCAACAAAAAAAAGAGAAAAGAGGAAGAAAAATGAAAGCATCCTAAGAGACCTATGAAACAGAATCAGAAGAAACAATATTCACATCATATGGATTCCAGAAGGAGAGGAGATAAAAAGTGCAGAAATCCTACTTGAAGAAATAAAAGCTGAAAACTTCCCTAAACTGGGGAAGGTAACAGAGTTCCAGAGTTCCATAAATGGAAAATGCACTATATATCTGTATATCTGTATATCTATATCTATATTTATAATCTTAAAAGCAGGTAGAGAAAAGCAAAGAATCACATATAAGAGATATAAGGGGATCCCCATAGGATCATCAGTGGGTTTTCTCAGTAGATAGCTTACAGTCAAGGAGGACGAACATGAAATATTCAAAGCCCTGAACAAAAAACCCTCAAACCAAGAATCCTCTACCCAAGTAGTCTACACTCAGGATTGAATAAAGAGTTTTAAGGTCAAACAACAGTTGAAGGAATTTATCCCGTTTAAACAGGCTTTGTAAGAAATATTAAAGGGTCTGTTATAAAATGAAAAGAAACCTCATATAAAAGCAATGTCTTCAAAAACAGTGAATAGAAAAAAGAGGAGAATAAAATATGATCTAGCAGAATAAACCAAAGATTAATTTGCTTTCAATTTTAGACAGATTTTAAATATATAAAACTATACATAAGCCACATGGAAAACTTAGGTTAAAAAACACCTAGAGAAAAACAGGATAAAATGGATTGCAAATACAAAATAAAGGTAGTTTTAAAATACAATGGAAGAGGACAAAAGAACAGGGAAAAACAGTGAAAACAGTCAGACAATAAATAGTAAAATGACAATTAATATTTTCATATTGATAATATCCCTAAATGTCAAAGGCCTCAACTCATCAACTAATAGACAGCGAGTGGCTAGTTGAATCAGCAAATATCCAACCTTCTGAGGCCTCCCTGGTGGTGCAAGGGGTTAAGCACAGCACTGTGAAGCTATCCGCAGCCTCTACAGCACAAGTTCAATCCCAGGCCGGCCAGGGAGCTACCCACATGATGCAGCAGACCTCTCCTGGCTTGCCTGCTCCTCCACTCAGCAGTGTATATCAGTTAGTCTGCCTGTTCTGTTCCCCACTCTGTCTCTGGTGAATCCTCTCACCCCCGCACCTCTGGCATATACCCTGGTTTTTGTATGCATAAATAAATAAATCTTTAAAAAAATATATCCAACATTCCACTGTCTCCAGGAGACTTATCTGAGGTCCAAAAATAAATGTAGGCTCAAAGTAAAAGGTTAGAAAATAAACCCCAAAGCAAGTGGCACCTAAAAAAGTTAGTAATAGCCATATTTACATTTACATATTTACATATTTACATTAAAATTGATTTCCAGCTAATAATGGTAAGGGATGGACATTATGTAAATGATAAAGGTAAATGATAAATGATAATGGACATTATGTAAATGATAAAGGTCTCAGTTCATCAGGAAGACATATTCTCATCAACATACATGCTCCAAACAAAGGAAAGCCACAATAAATAAGTCAACTACTAGGAAACCTAAAAATAGACATTAACAGCAATACAGAGTACTGGGAACTTCAAATCCCCATTACAACAATGAACATATCAGTCACATGGAAAATTAACAAAGAAACAACAGCTTTAAATGATAAATTAGACAGATGAACTCAATAGACATTCAAAGGGTACTCCACCCCCAAAAGCTGAGTGCATCTTTTTTTCAAGTGCACATGTAACATACTTTACCCAAGATCACATGTGGGGTTGCAGAACAAGTGTCAATAAGTTCATGAAGATTAAAATCATTTCAAGTATCTTCTTTGACCACAATGGCATGAAAAGAGAAATCAACCACAGAAAGAATACAAAGCTCAAATATGTGGAGACTAAACAACATGTCGCTGAATGTTATGTTAACAATAAAATCAAAGGAAAAATTAAAACAGGGGGAGACAAATGACAATAAAAACACAGTTATTAGAACCTATGGGATACAACAAAGGCAGTGCTAAGAGGGAAGTTTATAGTAATATAAGTCCATGTCAAGAAATAAGAAAGAGATCAAATAAATAACTTATCTTTACATCTCACGACTCTAGAAAAAGAAAACCAAAAGTCACTAGGTGACTTTTAATAAAGTAAATAATAAGTTAGAAGAAATAAATGAAATTGAAATTAAAAACAGTTCAAATAACTATGAAAACAAAAGCATGGAAAACAAAAAGAATAGAAACCAGTAATTTTAAGGGATATGTTTTTTCCTATGTTCATTGCAGCAGTGTTTTCAATAGGCAAGTTATGGAAACACCATAAGTGGCCAACAACAGATGCTGTTTGAGGAGATACATATATCCACACACAAGGGAATACTACTCAACTATCACAAAATACAAAATCCATTTATAACTATATAGATGGAATTGGAGGGGCTTGTGTTCAGTGAGATAAATCAAAAACCAAGATAAATACTGGATGATATCACTCATTTGTAGAATAAAGGAACAAAGTAAAGGAATAGAAAAAGTAAACTAAAATGTACCCTAGAAATCTGGCTATACAACAGAAGCTAACAAAGGGGTAGGTGTGAGGTAAGGAGAAAGTGAGAAGGGGACCCAAAGAAATATGGTAGAAGATTATCAGTGATGAGGTGCTGGGAATTATGTTAAAATGTACATATGAAGAGGTGTGAATTTCTAGCCCCAAATTACATACAATGTTGTAAACCATTGTTACATCAATAAAAAAAAAAAAGACAGTAATAAATTCACTAAAAAGAAATAATACATACATAGAATGTAAATAATTTCCAGGTAAAAATGAAACTGTGTGGTAAACTGAAAAAGACTGAGAAGGCCTGCGTCTTCTCATAGACATGCTGATTTATTTAATATCAAACTTTAATCTGAAATTTTCCCTGAGATTTTGTTTTAATTTCCAACTGATACAACCAGCACAGTGTTCTTTGTCCACTTGGGTATGTATTTTTATAATCTCATCATGGAACAAATCAAAACCTCATATTCAAAGATCTGCAGAAATGCAGATTGTTACAAACTTTCATTTTTTTGTCAATCATCCCTTTGTATAGAATATGCTCAAACTACAAGGTAATTTGACTCATTCATTTATTCCCTCATCCTTAATGTAAGAACATTTGTAGACAAAAATTCAAGTTTCAGAATAACCCAAGGACAAGTTAGTTGATCACAAGTGTTTGTGACATTTTTTCTCGCTAGCTCCCAGGGTCCTCTTGTCTTCTTGCCCATCCCCCAAAAGAGAATTTTTGTTTGTTACCTCTTACCGACATTTATTTTGACAATTTTTTTCTGAGAGTCCGTCTTCATCTTCTCCCATGATGTCCACAGCTGAAAATATCAATGCAACAAGAATGGCAAAGCAGCACACCAGGGCAAAGACCACAATGCACTTCTGCTGGGACTGAAAGAAAGAGGAAAAAAAAAAGCCTAAGCAGATCATTTTCCTCTTAGGATACTCGGGTTTGACAGCTTTTCAAAATGTCATTGAAAATTGTTTGGGAAACAATTGCTTTCATCACTTCCAGAGAAGGACTGCTTTCTGGGTGAAAATGCCTAAGACCTTCATGATTATTCCTGAACACAACCTTCAAATACCCAGAGAATGATACACTCTATTAAATAATTCAAGAATTGGGGCCTCCCCGGTGGCGCAGCGGTTGAGCGCTGGGTTGCGAAGCTGCCCGCAGCCTCTGTGGCGCCGGTTCAATCCCCGGCTGCTCCCCGGCCACCAGAGGAGGGTCCCACATGGCACGAAGACCTCTCCTGCTGCCCGCTGCTCCCCTCAGCAGTGTACTTCGGTCCTTCTGCCTGCTCTGCTCCCCACTCTGGCTCTGGTGAATTCTCTCACCCTCCCGCACTTCTGACTCTACCCAGTGCATGTATAAACAAACGAACAAACAAACAAACAAATAAATAAATAAAACATGCCTCTATTTAAAATAAATAAATAAATAAATAAATAAATAAATAAATAAATAAATAATTCAAGAATTGTATCATGATTTCAAAACAAGTTTATTCCTTTTCTTTCTAATAAAAATCATTCTAAAAATATCACTGCAACACCATTGTTGCAAATTAAATTGGAACAATGAGGCTCAATTATTTTTCTCTGTCCTCTGTTACTACCACCAGCATTCAGGCTCACTCAAATTCATTCAACTTCTGTATCCTTTTGCCTTTTCCATCTTGTTTTGCTCTTAGAGGTGACCCTGGTCGTCAGTATGTGTTCTGCATTCTGATTAGAAAAATTAGATCTCTTAGATGCAAGCGTCATGGGTCATTTAATTGACATAGTTTATTTCAAAATACTGAACACAATCATAACCAACACTCATGCTCTTGATAAGGTTTTCATTTAGAAACAAAGTTGAAGGTCCATTTGGTCAAAAAACACTCATATCCTCATTTTTAGACCCATGTATTTTTGATTCAGGACATTCCTATCTCTAGGGGTTCATGGCCAAAACTGAAGAAGAGAGCCATGATAACTGGGTGGAAACCATGACCACAAGGACAAGTTATTATGCCTCATATCTTTTTGTTAGATAAAACTGGATGAGCAAAGAGAAAGAAATGTTTTAAGTCTTTTCAGCTTTAAGGGTCATTTACAAAAGTTTGATCTTTGCTTGAGCAGCCAGGAGTACTTTCTTGCTGATGTACACACACACACACACACACACACACACACAACTTCATTGGAGGGCCTCCCCTGGTGGTACAGCGTTTGAGTGCTGGGCTGCAAAGCTGCCCGTGGCCTCTGCAGCGCCTGTTCGATCCCTGGCCCCCAGAGAGGGTCCCACATGGCGCAACAGACCTCTCCTCCCGAGCCTGCTTCTCCCCTCAGCAGTGTATTTCGTCAGTCTGCCTGTTCTGTTCCCCGTTCTGCCTCTGGTGAATCCTCTCATCCTCCCACACATCTGGCCTGTACCCCGGTTCTTATATAAATAAATAAATCTTTAAAAAAAAAAAGATGTGGCATATATACACAATGGAATACTACTCAGCGATCAAAAAAATAAACTCATATCATTTGCAACAACGTGGTTGGAGCTGGAAGTTAAGAAAAATAAGTCAGAAGGATAAAGATAAATATCTGATGATACCACTTATGTGCAAAATGTAGAGAAACTGAACAAATGAACAGGGAAAAAGACAAAACATTTAAGCTGACCATAGGTTTGAGGCACACAGCAGGGGGGGAGGGAGGGAGGAGGTCAAAACAGGGGAGGGAAGAGCACTATGATGATGGATTATGGGTGCTCTGGTGATAGGAGGACTATACCTGAGGGGAGAAATCAAATGCTGTCCAAAAATTAATAAAGATGAAAGAAAGTAATATAAAAATTTAAACAGAGAAAAAAAAAGTTATATAAACAAATACAAAGTGAATTAATGAAACTAAAATCATAATGGTATACTTCTGAGGATGTGCACTAGGAGGTATTTTGCTCAAAACACAGTTATGAGCTTTCTGAAAATGATTTGTTTCCATATTTTGGTAATGGTAAATCTTGTGTCTCATCCTTTTATAGTCTCTATTAGAGCTAGAGGAAAATTTATGAACCGTATTTACCAACTAAATAAAACTGTAGTTTTGTCCATGCATTCATCTTGCCTTTTTATTTCCAATTTATTTCCAACTCCTCCCTAGTTTTCCTCTGAAGTAACACAGTGAATTAATTGAGGGCTGAGTCTTTGGAACCAGATTGCTTGGATTCTACCACTTATTGGTTGGAGCCCTTTGGGCAACAGCCTTTGTGAATCAGCTTCCTTCTATGTAAAGGAGGGGATAACTAAAAATAATTATAATTGCCTTATAAGGTTCTTATTGATAATTAAATTAAATAAAACACTCTATATAAGGTATTTCAAAGAGTACATGTGCAAGACATAGCAATGGATAAATGTTTGTTTTTGTTAGTAAGTAAATGTAGTATAAGTTCACCTCAAATATTTTGGGGAAACAAGTTAAAAGCTGATGAAACAAAACATATGACAAAACTATTAATATGTGTAAAAGATAGAGGTAGAGAAATGAGGGAAAAGAGACAGAGAAAAGTAGGAGATAAAGAGACAAAGAGAGAGAAATGAAATGTGAGATTAAAATTTTGTAGGTTATAATTTTCAGTAAACAATTATGTAAGTTTTCAGTAAACAATGTTCAACAATTATTTTAATCTGGCCTCAGATTAAGAACATTATGGCAGCATTTCTTAAACATAGGCATTCAATAAAATTTCCAGAAATGTTTGTTAAAACACATTGCTGTGGGCCTCCCTGGTGGCGCAAGGGGTTAAGCACAGCACTATGAAGCAATCTGTAAGCCTCTACAGCACGAGTTGGATCCCCCGGCCGGTCAGGGAGCAACCCACATGGCACAGCAGACCTCTCCTGACTCGCCCGCTGCTCCCCTCAGCAGTGTATTCCAGTCAATCTGCCTGTTCTGTTCCCTACACTGTCTCTGGTGACTCCTCTCACCCCCACATATCTGGCCTATACCCCAGCTCTTGTATGCATAAATAAATAAATCTTTAAAAAAAAATATTGCTGTGCTCTACTGTAAGAGTTTTTGGTTCAGTAGGACTGGGGCAGGGCTAAAAATTGTACATTTGTAACAACTTCCCAGGAGATGTTGATGCTGCACACACACGGAGTATGTTGCTAGAAGAATTTAAATGTAATAACCCTCACAAAATCTATTAACTTCTATCCATTCTATATTATCAAATTATATTAAAAGGAACAGTTAAGCCTGTTATTTTCATTTTAATTTGTCAAAGAAGAGAAGTTCAGTTTCTTATATTAATTTTTAAATGTTTCCTTCAAATAATCAAGGTGATACCGCTACTTTCTTAAAATTCTTTCCCAAAATTGTATTAAAATAATAGCATAAAAACCTAATAAATGAGATCAAACACCATGTTACCAAGATAATTATTCATTTTCAATCTTTAGAAGATCATTTCAGATTAAGAATCACTTTGAAACTCATAACTCTGTTTTTTATTGAAATGAATGTGGAGAAGTTCAGTTTTTATTAAAGAGAACCCCAAAACAAGATTATAGCCTAAACTTTAATAGTGAGCTTGACCTAATAAGATAAAAGATAAGATAAAAGAGATAAGAGATAAGATAAAATGTAATTTGAAATGTCATTACCTAGTATAAAACAATCTTCATTTTAAATTGTAATTTGTATTTAAACTGAAAGGAATTACTTGCTTGGTGAATGAAGAAGTCTGTTATATCATACTGTAACATGGTCCCCAGGGAAAGGGGAGGTTCCAGGTTCCCCCCCTCACCCAAGGAAGGGTGGAGTTGAGCAGGGAGGAGAAGCTGGAGAGGGGACTGGGAGAAGGAAGGAAGGAAGAAGAGAGAGAGCAAGGAGACTGGGAGGCAGCCCATGGAGCTGTGAAGAATTTGTGAAGAAATTGTGCTTTTTTCTCAGCCTTGGACCTGTACCAGGGACTTTGGGACATGGAAGAGACACTTGAAACAGAGAAGGGTGGGAGACCTGTGGAGAGGTAAACAATGGTAGTGTTTATCTTCATTTGATCCTTTCACCCCAGACTTGCCTTCCTATGGGTACCCACCAGAAGGTGCCTTAGATTGTGGCAGACTTTTGGACTTCAGCAGCCCTGATTTGGGCCAACCCTGTTTGGCTGGGCATTTACCCACAGGGGATGGGGGACTTTGGGTGCTTGATTTGGAAACTATATTCTTTGTCTTTATCTTCTTTTTATTGCGCAGTAATTGTATTGAAGTTCCTTTCCATTAAAGGTCTTGTGCATTAGACTATGTTTTGTCTTGATGTGATGGGCAGCGAACCTATTTAGAGCAGGCAGGTTTGAGGGTCCTGGGGTGCCCCTCACCGTGCCTAGTAACAATACCCCATCAAACACAATGTATCTCAGTACAGAAAAAGAAATATCTGATTTCTAAATGAGAAAAGTACATTAAAAATTAGAATACTATATATTTCCAACTTGGCCTTTTCTAATATTCATAAGCTCAATAAAGAATTTGTGCACATGTGCCTAGAAGTCAAACGCAAAAGTGCAAAACTTTCAGAATTTTCATTTACTTGACAAGTTTTTTTTTTTCTTTCAAACAGAATCATAGCTTTCCATGTGAAAAGATGTACAAACTTAAACTCAAAGATATAGGGTTATTGCCCAAGCCAATCACAGCAATTCAGGACAACCCAGGAAGTCAATTCATGTGTTTAAATCAGAAATCTATAGATCTGTTTTACAGTCAAACATTTTCCTTTTTGTTTTGTTTTCTTTTTTTTAAAAGATTTATTTATTTATTCATATAAAAACTGGGGTACAGGCCAGAGGTGCAGGTGGGTGGGTGAGAGGATTTACCAGAGACAGAGTGGAGAGCTGAACAGGCAGACTAACTGAAATACACTGCTGAGGGGAGCAGTGGGCAAGACAGGAGAGGTCTGCTGCACCACGTGGGTAGCTCGCTGGCTGGCTGGGGATCCAACTCATGCTTCAGAGGTTGCGGACAGCATCACAGTGCTCTGCTTAACCCCTTGTGCCACCAGGGAGGTCCTGTTTTCTTTTCTTGACTGCACTTTCCACTTAATTTTATCTATGGTTATTTTATTATTAATATTACTATTTTTAATATGTGCCATTCTCACTGGTGTAAGATGGTATCTCATTGTAGTTTTGATTTGCATTTCCCTGATTACAAGTGATGTTGAACATTTTTTCATATGCCTGTTGGCCATTTGCATTTCCTCTTCAGAGAAGTTTCTTTATAGTTCTTCTGCCCATTTTTTGACTGGATTATTTTCTTTGTTTTTGTTGCGTCTCATCAACTCTTTATAGATTTTTGTGATCAATCCTTTCTCATTAGTGTTGGGTGCAAAAATGTTCTCCCAGTCAGTGGGGTTTCTCTTTGTTTTCATTACTGTCTCTTTTGCTGTGCAGAAGCTCTTTAATTTGATGTAGTCCCAGCTGTTTATCTTTGCCTTCACTATCACTGCTTTGGGTGATATATCTGTAAAGATGTCTTTGATGTGCATGTCATGTAGTGTTTCGCCTATATTTCCTTCTATGTATTTTATGGTTTCAGGTCTTATGCCTAGTTCTTTCATCCATTTTAAGTTGGTTTTTGTAAGGTAGTCGTCAATCTTCATTCTTTTGCATGTAGTGACCCAGTTTTCCCATCACCATTTATTGAACAAACTTTCTTTGCTCCAGTGCATATTCTTTGCTCCTTTGTCAAAGATTAGTTGACCATAAATCTGTGGGTTACAAATGTTGGAGAGGTTGTGGAGAAAAAGGAACTCTCCTGCACTGCTGATGGGAGTGCAAACTGGTCAAATCACTATAGAGAGCTGTGTGGAGATTTCTTGACCTACTAAACATAGAGCTTCCAGATGATCCAGCAATTCCACTCCTAGGTATTTACCCAAAGGATACAGAAACAGGAATTCCAAAGGGCACCTGAACCCCTATGTTTATAGCAGCACTATTTACAATAGCTAAACTATGGAAGCAACCCAAATGCCCAAAAATAGATGACTGGATTAAAAAGATGTGGTACATATACACAATGGAATATTACTCAGCAATCAAAAAAGATAAACACATGCAGTTTACAGCAAGATGGATGGAGCTAGAAGGGATCATGCTCAGCAAAATAAGTCAGAAAGAAAAAGAAAAATACCGGATGGTCTCACTCATAGCAGGTATTTAGAAAACCTAAATAAGAGACCAGGAAAAACACCAATCAGTACAAAGTAATAATCAAAATCAACAAGCAACTATAAACCAGAGACATACTACGGGGGCAGTGGGGAGGAGGGAGAGGCAGGGAGAGGAAGAACTATAGTCAAAATAAGGGGGGATGCAATTGTATGGGGAATATAACCAAAATGAAAATGCATACATTGTGCAAAGATGAAAAATGATGTAAGAATTATATAAAATAAAATATTAAAAAAAGGAAAAAATAAATATCAACTCAAACCAGAAAAAAATTACTATTTTTATTATTCTATATTATGTATTATAATCCATGTGTTATAATAATATATTACCATTATCCATATTATTATGAATTTTTGTTTAACAAATTTCCATGGTGACCCACTAATATAGAAATGAAAGTTGAACTTCAGGCTCAGAGTTCTAAAGATAAGCATTCCTGGGACCATAGGACTTTTCTATGACATTAGATTTGGTCCTAACTTGAATTCCTAGATAAAATCTCGTAGGAAATAGATCAACCAGAAGGCCCATAGTAATCTTAGGTGATGACTTATCAAGCTCCTGAATAATGACCACATTATGGAACCATGTAAGAAAATCTAGCCTACAAGTTGCATAAGGGCTTTGCTTTGAAAATCCTTTTGAGAGACATATCAGTTTACTTTCCACATATATTTAAGTATTTCTGAGGGTACTATCCTAGGATTTTTTTCTCTTCTTATTCTCTTACCCCTTCCTGAAGTACTCTAATTTATTACCAAGTCCTCACAGGCTAGATATACAGATAATTCCTGTATATGACTAACCCAAAGTGTCCTGCTGAAGACAGTGACAATCTTTTTTGACAAACTTTTATCTATACTTGTAAGAAAAGAAGTTATAAATTTCCAATTTCTTCATGAGACAGAATATCACTTCAGATTCTAGGGAAAATAAAAGGATAATAAGGGGATATTAAGAAATAATTCATGACAGGGAATTCATCAGTATAGATAAAATAGACAAGTCTTTGACATTAAATTATAAAATTCATAGAAGAAAAAACATATAACCTGAATACCTTTACATTAATTAAAGTAAATGATTTTTTAATTAAAAACCTTCCAACAAATGAAACTGCTGGCTTAAGTTGCATCATTGATGAATCTTGTCAAACATTTGAGAAATTAAAAAAAATACCAGTCTTCACAAAATCTTCCAGAAAATGAAAAAGTGCAAAATATCACAATCCATTCTATGAAGTCAGCATTAGCCTCATACCAAAATAAATAAATAAATAAATAAAACCAAAGACTGAAAAATAAAAAAATTACCCTACTCTTTAATGATGCACTAACTTAGAGAACCAAGATAGTACCTTCATTTAGCAGTGCTATTTATTTAGTGCTATTCACCCAAAGAATAGTACATGGATCTGAAATGGCCATGACCTCAATAGGAAGAAAGAATTTCCCAATTTTCTTTTTCAACTTCCTCATAAAAACTTGGAAAAGATCTCTATCAATATCAGATCACCCTTAATTGAAAGATGAATCATCACCTACATTTTTTTTTCATGCCTACTAGAGTTCTCCCAATGCACTCACTCAAGGGTGTTCCTTTTTCTCTCTATTTTTACCAGACCAATAATGAAAATTATTTCTGCAGCAAACTAGATGATCTTTTCCTTTTCAAGGACATGTAAATTCATTGTTTGATAACACATTATTTTATTTTCTATCATTCGGTCTCTTTCACTAAATTCAGCTCATTGAGTTCTAGTATTTTGCCTAGATTCATAAGGCCTGAAGACAAATTCAATAAATACATACATATTAGATTATGAATAAGTGAATAAAGGTAAAAATGGCAAGAGTTTAAAAATCAAAATGGTGATTATTGTAACCCTGTTTATTTCTTTATTACTTATAAACTTTACTTTTGATTTGCATCACAGAAGAGAATTATTTGTAAAATTACACATGCAATAAATTAAGCACTATGAACTCAAATTATCCTAGCAATGAGGATAGTGTGTAGTTCAAAAGGCTTCTTTTCAAAATAACAGGCCACAGAGTAATACTCACTTTTAGTGAGAATGTCAACTAAGCCAAGTACCTACTCCCCACCTTATAAAAAAGTCTGAGAAATGAAGAACAATGAAGAACAGATAGCTAATAATAATCATCATAATAATTCCATAGCAGTGTTTAACAGCTGAAAAGAATACCATTTATGAATAAGAAATTTTGAAAATTTAATGTAAATTAGACTTACCAAGGAGCTCAAAGTCCAAGACACACATAGGAAAATAGGAACTGCTATAAAGGGAAGTCCTAAACATAGAGGCATTAGGTAGAAGGGACTAGAAGTAACTTTAGAATAACCAACACAGTGATAAGCTGGGTAACAGTAATTGGATCAGGATAGCCAGTCAACTTCCCCAGCACACCTTCCTTCTACACTTTTGTTCTTTTTTGTTTGTTTGTTTGTTTGTTTTTTAAGATTTATTTATTCACACATACAAGAACAGGGATACAGATCAGACGCGCAGGAGGATGAGAGGATTCACCAGAGACAGAGAGGGGAACAGAACAGGCAGACTGAGTGAAATACACTGCTGAGGGGAGCAGTGGGTGAGACAGGAGAGGTCTGCTGTGCCATGTGGGTATCTTGCTGGCTGGCCAGGATCAGGATCGAACCCGCCCTGCAGAGGCTGCAGACAGCCTCACAGCATTGCGCTCAACCACCTGCGCCACCAGGGGAGGCTCCTACACTCTTGTTCTGAGCAGCATAAAACAGAATTGTTGTGTCAGAAGTTAGTCTGAGAATAGGACAATTCCCTCAGAGAACTAAGAAACCCAGGATGAAACTACTAACACATGATTGCAATACAGTAGGGTAGCATTCAGCTCCTCTAAAACCTGGAGATAAATATTTGTGCTTAGTGATCATCCCTAAACATGCAAATAGTATTAGCCAAATACAGTGGTGGGCAGAGGACTAAAAGTCTCCAAAACTATGAGGAAAACCAGATGTATGGAAGAAAAATTTTGGAGAAAATAAGCAAAAGACACAGAAGAGGGCCTCCTTGGCGGTCTAGAGGGTAATTCTCAGCACCATCACCACTATCGCCTTAGTTCCATCCCTGGCCAGGGAAATAACCCACATGGTGCAGCAGACCTCTCCTGTCTCACCCACTGCTCCCCTCAGCAGTGTATTTCAGTAGATCTGCCTGTTCTGTTCCCCACTCTGTCTCTTCTGAATCCTCATCCCCCATACCTCTGGCCTATACCCCAGTTCTTCAATGAAAAAAATAAGTAAGTAAGTAAATAAATAAATAAAGTGTTCTTAAAAAAATACACAGATGAACCTTTAAAAATAAGAGTAAGTTGAGTTTTCAGGAAAGAGAAAGGAGAAAGTGAAACACCAGGAAAAAGTATCATGAAAAAACAACCAATTAGAGATCTTAAAAGTTATAAATTTCAGTACATGAACTGAACATCACAATAGATACAGGTTAAGAGAATATGGGGAGCCGCGCTACTCATGTCGTCTGACAAAAGTCCGGGCATGGGGCAGATTTCTGAAAAATCAGGAATCTCGTTAGCTGACTCCAAGATTCTCCTCATTTGTTTATGGCTAGTTTCTACCATTGCTAAAAATATGCATTTAAAAGTAAAACTGCAAATACTGATCAATCACTAAATAACCAATTTGATGACAAATGGCACTGCATGATACAAATATTACATTTTTCATAAAATTAGTAGTCCTCTGCCAAAAAGGCAGCAATTCAACATTTGGCTTTACATTAACCAGTGAAAAAACTTCTGGAAACAAAAGGTTGTAAACATCTATCAGCCAAGTCTTTGATACAGAGATGCGGTCTCTTGAGGCAAGAGCTAATTGGAGAAAGAAATTCCTTTACTTTAAAGTTAAAGATAACAGTTGGGTGGCAGAGGCGAGCCATGCTCCAAGTATGAGAAAATTCCTGATAAACCAGGAGAAGCCATAGTTGACTCCTGCTAAATTCATCCTGTTTGTTTAGGCTAATTCCCTAGGATGTAGAATGTGACAATTGGTATGATAGCTGTTAGAGTATACATTCAAGAATAAGTCAACAGCACTTTGTGAATGATTGAGCTAGTAATCACAGCAGCACAAATATCGCACTCGGAAATGGTCAATGTTACAACTACTGATATGTCACATATTGACCATTTTTGAGAATCAAAGGCTATAACCATCTCCGCCCCTACCCCTGATGAAATATTTGTAGTTCCTTAAAACAACAACCAGCAACCTTATGGAAGAAAAAATTGCCCCTTGATCTTAAAGTTAAATACGGAAACTAGGCTGACTAGATAGTAGAGGAGTGATAGGTAGAAAACTCTTTGTTTAGATTAGGAGACTTCCTCCTTTCATTGAGAGTTGGGGCCTAGGGAAGAGTCTGTGCGGTTTGCCTGGCATTAACACCCTCCAGGCCTTTGGTTCCTTAATATCAAATCAATATTAAAACAATATACTATAGATGATGATTTCTATATAAAAGCCTTCTGTTTTTTACTTTAATCAATTAGTTATATGTTAGTCTAAACTTTATAGGTTAGTTAGAAATCATCTCTTTGTCTCCCTTCCCCCAAGTAATCTCCCGCCCTTTGTTTTCCTCTAGCCCATAGTTAATCGTTCACCATGACAAACTTAGAAATGTTAGTTACAGATACATAGGCTTTTTGCTAGTAATAAAATAACTGTTGAATTGTTTAAAGTAAATAACTATTTTGAAAACGTTTGTTTAGCAACTGTGCCTTCTTTAAGACAAAGAATAATAAATGTTACACCTCTGCCGGAAGGCAAACAGACCCTTGGCGGCTCCTAAAAAAGAACATGTGATGATTATTACCTTCCTACCTTATGCTTGTGTACTCACGATTTGCTTAGTATAAATAAAGGGCTGCTGAGACCCTCAGCAGGATGATGTCAGCACCCTGATCAAGTGTCTGCGTCTCCTCATTCCTCCTCCCCCTTCCCTTACCATTTTCTCTACAATTGAGCCGACGCCTTCCCATCCTTCAGGAACCCCTGACACCCAGACTGCTGCGGCTGGCTCGCAACAAGAGAAAATTCGTGTGTTTGACTTGAGTCAAAGCATACTCCCAGAGAGCAATGCAAAAGACCAAAATCATAATTTGTATGGTAGAAAACTCAAAGGAGACAGAAAATCAACCTAGGAAAGTGTTATATATCAGATCAGCATGTCGAACTGAAAGAATAGTGAAAATATAAGACTCAGAGTATGCAAAGAGATAGAGAAATTTAAAAAATAATTAAAGGCTATAAATGTAAGTCTTCTAAATAAGTATACTTTGGTTACAAAAATCTTAAAATTCTGATTTTTTAAATTTTTATTTTCTGAGATCAGTCACCTTTGTACAGTAATTATTCCCCTTAGATGAGGGCCACCCCAAGCCCCTGTGTCCCTTTCCTGCTGCAACCCCTTCATCTCCTCCCTGGATACACTCCCAGATCGATGGTCAGCCCAAGAGCCTTGTCCTTTTCCTGGGAGCTTGTTTCCTGGGCGAGGAGCTGCACTCCTCCATGGCAGCTGACAATGCTGCTCAGATCCCTGGGAGCAACTGGTAGGCTGGCAGCAAAGTACAGCAGTTCAGGAACTTCCTGAAGGGCAGATGTGCAGAGGGGTTCCCCAGACTACTTAATGTTGAAAATTCTATTTTTTTTGAGGCAAAATTCACATATATGAAACGATCATATTAGAGTGTGTATTTTTTATTACTTTTTTTTATTGAGGTAACATTGGTTTCCAACACCATACATGATTCAGAGATGCAGATTCACAATTCTGTAGATACATGTTGCCACACTATACCCACCACCAAGGCACCCCAAGTCCTCCACCATAGTTCATTGACTTCTCTCTCCCCTTTTCCCACCATCATCCCCCTCTTCTTCTGGTAGCCTTAATTCTACATCCAAGTTTCTTGGGTTTGTTTTCACTTAGTTTCATTTGTTCCTTTCTTTTATTTCTTGATATTGCATATATGAGTGAAATCATCTGGTATTAGTCTTTCTCTTTCTAACATTTCATTTACTGCGATCTCTTTCAGTTCCATCCATGTTGTCACAAATTACAAGATTTCATTTTTTTTAATAACCTTGGGGTATTTGTATACTCTTAATCCACTTATCAATTGTTTTTGGGCACTTCAGTTGTTTCCATAACCTGGCTATGCAAAAGGTGCTGCAACTAATATAGGAGTGCATATGTGTCTTTGATGAGTGTTTTTGATTCTTTAGGTAGATACCTAGGAATGAAATTGTTGGATGGTTTTAGTATTTTGATAAACCTCCGTATTGTTTTCCATGGAGGCTGGACGAGTCTGTCTTGCCACTAACAGTTGATAAATGTTCCTTTTTCTCAACATCCTCACAAAGAAATAGTACTCCTTTTTTTTTTTGCATAGGAGTTTGACAGTTAAACTCTGATAACTATACTTCGTGAGAGAGAAGTGAGTATTGGTAAGATAGCAAACTGGCAGAGATAGTTTGGATGGCAATGTGGCAGTTGTTATCATGATCTTTATCAAATTTTAAATGTAAATATGCATTTACTTCTCCAATTTTTGTTGGCATTTATTTCTCCCACATAGCTGAACGATTTTTGCAGGATGTAGTACTCTTGGCTGTTTGAAAAAAGCAACACACACATCTTCACACATACACACACACAAACATGCACACAACTGCACACACATTTATAAAATGATATGTTCAGGAAAGCTTAGCAGCAGAGTTGGAGGAACTTAAAAGCGATCCATCCAATTTGACACTGAGTAGTGAGATCTTACTTTCAGCACTAGACTAACAACATCCTTGTCTCTTAGCCAACGCTAGCTACCAAAAGTTCACTACTGAGTCAGAACTCATTTCTTGATTGTTCTTACTGACATGGGAAGACAGCTGATAAAGAAAACCTTATCTTGAATTACTATGATTAAGCCCCTAAGAAGATAGTCCATTTTCTTCTTACCTGATTCCTGCCTCCCTTTGGCTTTTCTTTTCCTGTTCCTTCTTTTCCAATCTCTGGTCTTCCTCATTGTATCTCTTTGGATTTTCTTCTCTCCCCTATCCTTTTACTGCTTCCAAACCTGCCATTGTTCTTGCTCTTTCATACCTGTAATGCTCCCCCAACAGCCCAGTTTCCTTATGGGCTTCTGTTCCCAGTTCCCAGTCTGCTGAGCTTATTAAAATTTGTCTGCTTAACAGCACTGTAGAAATTCCATGCCACCTTGTTGCTTTTGTATATGCTAACATTCCTCCTTTCCCTACAATTCATTTATCGACATCAATTTTCAAAGACTCAGGTCAAATCCCATCACAAGTTTTTCACGCAGAATTATTATGTCCACACAGCAGGAAAACATTCTATACAAACACTGCTTCATGGAGCCTGGTAGAATATAAAGCTATCAAAACAAGACAACATACTGAGCCAGAGAGCAGTCATTTTCTAGAAGGACAGCACCCATTCTCTACAGACTCAGGGAGAAAGAAAGCTGAGTTACTGTCCGTTTATTCATAAATCTTCCTCTGACTTAAGCATTAATAGAAATTGTTTTTCAATCTTCCTTGTCTTCCTACCACAACATAGTTACCATGCCCTCAAAAGTAAAACAAGCCATCTTACAAACTTCTTTTTTTAAAGATTTTATTTATTTATGCATAGAAGAACTGGTGTGTAGGCCAGAGGTGTGGGGGGTAAGAGGATTCACCAGAGACAGAGTGAGGACAGAGCAGGCAGGTTCACTGAAATACCCTGTTGAGGGGAGTGGTGGGCGAGACAGGAGAGGTCTGCTGCATCATGTGGATTAGCTTCCTGGCCGGGAATCGAACTTAGGCCATAGAAATGAAAGCGCTGACACTTAACTCCTATACTGCCAGGGAGACCCCATTTTACAAACTTCTAATTAACAAAATAAAACGTTTCAGAATATCATGGAATTGGGAAGAGGAAAAGAGCAAACATAGTTCACTCTCTTTATTTCGTTCCCCAGAGTAACATTCCTTCAGCTTCTCTATCAAGGAGCCTGACTGGATTCTAATTCCTTACCAAAATTCCATACTCAGGTATAGCAATAACTAGCACATTTACATAGGGCATTATACTTTACAAAGTCACTGTGCACATGCATCTGTCATACCTGTTCTCAGCTCTCCTTATGCTCTCTCTGTGGGTCAAAGCCCTTGAGCTGCCTATCAAGCACATGCTGACGATCCCTTCAGAATCTGCAGGCAGTGGGATCAGGCTACAGTGTTGTTTAGGGTTGTTTCTCAGCAGAGAATGGTACCGTTTGGGGCACCTATATCTCAGATGCCACCAGCAGTTAGTGGGGTTGTCTGACTATGGAGTGCCCACATTCATTCTTCTCAAGGGTTCCCTGCTTCCCAGCACCAGCACCTATTCAGTTTTCTAAAAATGTCAAGTATCATTTGCTTACTCACTGCAAGGTTATCAAGGATCACACAACTTGCCACGCAGAAGAAAGTTTAATCCCTTAAAAAGCATCTGAGAATAGCTGCCCCACCATTCAGTGTAAGCAATGGGATCTCCTTTTTCTAAATTTTAGGGGCATTACTTGAGTACCAGAACAACCTTATATAGTCTATTCCTGTCTGAATGTACATGGCTTCATCGCTCCTTCAGATAAATCTCAGCTCATTGCTCCAAAGTCAAGGAATTATGTAAATAAAGCTATGTGCATCGGTTTGCAGGAAGTGAGGTAGAGGAAATACAACCAGTCACTGTGAAAACATCAGTTACTGAGGAAAAGAACAAAAAGAAAAATAAGAATATACAAATCAAGACCAGAATTTCAAATAGATCTCTATCCAGGAAAATCGTGTTATTGACAATTAACAGTTGAATTATAATGCAGTTCTCTTCATGTCTTTGTTTTTGTTTTCTACTTTTATAAAACAAATTTGATTTTGAATTTTACAATGTTTTAGACCAAACAGAACATTCTGTTTCACATTTTTTAATTGTTATTTCCTTTTGTGACTGTCTTTCTTTTCAACAACTATGGTAAACTGAAGGAAGGTGGACCTCCCCGGTGGCACAGAGGCTGAGCAGAGGTTGCCAAGCTTCCCACAGCCTCTGCAGCGCCTATTCCATTCCTGGCCACCGGCGAGGGTCCCACATGGCTTGCAGACTTCTCCAGCTGCCCGCTGCTCCCCTCAGCAGTGTATTTCATCAGTCTGCCTGTTCTGTTCCCCGCTCTGGCTCTGGTGAATTCTCTCACCCTCCCGGGCTTCTGACTGTACCCAGTGCTTGTATAAATAAATTAAAAAAAAAAAACAAAACTGAAGGAAGGTATGTTTCTCCACCTATTTTCTACTTGCCCTCTTCCCATTAGTTTACACACAAGGCCATGCCCAAAGGCTGAGACTTTTACTTCTGCTCTGGTTCTTGCCCCAAACATATATTTTATTTTATCACTCAAATTTCCTTTCCAGCAGATCTATCTTTTATCAAGTCCTAACAAAACACACAAATAAATCCAAACTGATACATTAATGGGTGTTGATAAATGTATACAACACACTTCATTTATTATCTGTAGCTTTCATGAGGTTCTATGGGAAAATCAATGGGATGACATTTTTAGGTTAAAAAAAAAGAAAGGTAACACTATTGAAGGTCTTCACCACTCCAAATATGACACAGAATGAAATTTTCATATGTATTTTATGAGAATTCTCACTTGCCATGAGCATGCTCTTAAGCCCCTGGAAGAAATATATGTTCTTTCTGTCTGTGTAGTGTTGCACTGAAAGGTTTACTCCTTTACTCCAGTCACTCTTAACGGGTTAGTAAATTAATAAGATATCAGTAATTTGCCCAGGTTTCAGCATCTGTAAGTGGCAAAACTTGGGTGCAAACCTAACCCAGAAGGCTCAAGGAAACACAATCAAGGCGCAAATATCCTCAGATAGAACATCAAGGGCTCCAAGGGTTCCTAAATTTCCTTCCTGAAATTTTTTCTCCCTATTCTTTGTTCTACATAGCTCCATAATAGTTCATGCAATTCTTCATCCAAGTTCTTAATTGATTATTAAAGCCCAGGTAACTTAAACAATTTTGATCTTCAGCTATTCAATTTCAAATATTATCACATTTCCATTCAAGATTTTCTCAAGGTCCATTCCCTAAAAAATCTTTAAATCAACTCATTTTACCCCTCCTGATAATATTCTATAACATTTTTCAATCAAAATTTTCAATAAAAATATTTATTATGACTATCTACTTTCCATTATTGTAGTCATTCTGGAACTTTTGTCCCTGCTGATTTGAAGAAGGAATTACATTCTGCATTTATATAACTTTGCTTTATTCTCAACATCGATTATGTGCTATGCCCTTGTGCTAATTTACAACTGCTTACTTGTATGCAAACGCCCTTCTTCTCTACTGAATTCCAGGTACATGTGAACTAAAGAATAAGCATTCCTCTGTAGATTACAAACAAATCCTTCCTGCAGCCAAAGCTCATTGCTATATATGAATGTACAGAAAAAAAGAGGGGGGGGAGAGAAGTAAAAAGCATGAAAGAGAGGTTATTGTCAATTGTCAAAGATGTTCAAACAATAAGACTGAATGTCCTTGGGGATTCTGAAGATGTAAAGAAAAGTACTTTTTTTTTTTTCTATTCTGTGAAATTGTTCTAAAATGTACACAGGACTTTTTAAATCACATATGGTGAAGTTACAGGTGAGGAGACAACTACCTTTGAAGAAGAGAATATTACTTATACTTCCCAAGAAAAGGGGGCATACTATATCATGCAGGGCCAGACAGGGAAGCACCAGGATCGGTCAGGAGGGGTAAGGAGTGAAAAGTATGGGGCAGAGCCTTTATTGTAGTTTCCATAGGGAGGAATAGGCAAGGCAAGGTAGGCTATTTTGAGTAAGGACTGGATAGCTGGAATTAGATAATTTAAGCATTGTGCTGAAGTCCAGGCTTACAGAGACAGTCTCCAGTTTTCCAGTACCTGACACTGAAATGATTTAAACAGGAGAAATATTGTCTATGAATGTGAACATTAAATAAAAGGTGACTGGCGAATTGAGCTTTGGCTTGGTTGGTTTACATATTGGTTTACAGAGTTGTTGGTTCCCATGGACAGGGAAAGTCGCTTACTCTCTCTAGAAATAAGCTACCCTGGGAGAGGCAATCTCTCCCAAATTAGCAAGGCTTGTAACATATCAAAACATAAGAAATACAGAAAAATTTTATATCATTATGCTATACAATGAAATAATATATCTACTGATTTTAACCTAGAGATAGTATAAACCAAGAAAATAGCTGGCAACTCATGAATCCCAGAGAGCACACAGTCCCATAAATCTATAAACCCACAGCACATGTTCACTTTTATCAAAAATACAAAAACATACACATAGGCCATGGAATAGAATTGATGCCCGAGAAACAAACCAATACACACACACACAGTTAATCTATGACAAATCAGCCAACAACATATACTGGAACAAGGAAGCCTCTTCAATAAATGGTGTTGGGGAATCTGGGCAGCTGCATGCAAAAGAATGAAACTAGATCACTATATCACACCATACACAAAAATCAAATCAAGTGAAAGACTTGGGTGTAAACTTGAAACCATAAAATACATAGAAGAAATATAGATAAAACATTTAGTGATGCCTTTAGGGATTCATCCCCAACTGCAAGGAAAACAAAACAGAACAAAAACAGTTGGGACTACATCAAACTGAAAAGTATCTGTACAGCTAAAAATACACCCTACTGAATGGAAGAAAATATTTTCATACCATACATCTGACAAAGGACTGATATCAGAGATATAAAAAAAAAAAAAAAAAAAACTCATGAAACTCTACAAAAACAAAACAAATAACCTAACCAAAAAATGGGCAAAAGAACTAAATAGACACCTCTCCAAAGCAGACATTTAAACAGCTAGCAGGCACATGAGAAAATGTTCAAAATTGTTTATTATTAGAGAAATGCAAAATAAGACCACAATAGATACCCTTTCACACCTGTGAGAATGGCCCATATCATAAAGATCAGAAACAAGTGCTGGTGAAGATGTAGAGAAAAGGGAACCCTCCTACACTGCTGGTAGGAATGCAAACTGGTCCAGCCCTTATGGAAAGCAGTAGGGAGGTGTCTGAAAACATTAAATATGGGTCTGCAATTAGACCCAGTAATTCCACTCCTAGACAACTACCCAAAAAAATTTCCAAAACACTAACTTGAAAGGAAATGTGTTTGAACAACTTGTTGAAAAAATAAATATTTTAATGAAATGTACCTCTTACAACTGAAATTAAAACTATTAGTCCACATCAGTGATGGAGGGTAGGACTGTGTCTCTAGCTTGATGCAGAAAGGGTCATTTATAGGAGAGAGCTTCTCCAAAGCACAGGTACAATGGAGGGTTCCAGCAGCAGACACCAAGCCTTTTAATGACATTATGTTTCTTTTTTTTAAGATTTATTTATTTATGCATACAACAGCTGGGGTATAGGCCAGAGATGTGGGGGGTGAGAGGATTCCCCAGAGACAGAGCAGGGAACAGAACAGGCAGACTGACGGGAATACACTGATGAGGGGAGCAGCGTGCAAGTCAGGAGAGATCTGCTGCACCATGTGGGTTGCTCCCTGGCTGGCCGGGGATTGAACTCGTGCTGCAGAGGCTATGGACTGCTTCACAGTGCAGTGCTTAACCCCTTGCGCCACTAGGGAGGCCCTAATGACATTACATTTCATTTAATATAAACATTAAGGTCCATCTATAACAATGGGTCTTAGGAAAAAGAAACAATAAAACAATAAATGAAATATACTTGGGTATGCTTCAGTTCTTCAAAAAAAAATAAGTCACAAATAATTGGATATTTGACATAGAAATATTTTGGTATGAATGTTTTGTACTAATCTGAGTGCTAATAGTTAAAATGCAGGGTTGAATAAAATTCATTCAGGAGCAATATTTATTGTCTATCAGTCCCAACATTACCCTAAGCTCAGCAGAGTTACAGCAAACAAGACAGATATTCCCCCTGTCTGCAGGGGGAATTCCCAGTGACTCACTTGGTTCAAGTCAGCATTGCTGCTCAGTGGGAGACCTCAGTGGTTTGATGAGGACAAGGCATATGGCCTCTCTTGGTGCCATCTGAGTTCAGAGCACTCTAAGAACTTGCTACTTAAATGGTTCTTCCTGACTAGATCTTCTTTATGTGGGTTGGCATCACATGGTGGGCATGAAGGAAGACAGAGAGGCAGGGAATTATTAAATAATCAAAAGAGACAATAACTAAAACTAAGAGAAACCCCACTGACTGGGAGAACATTTTTTGCACACGACACTGAAGATAAAGGACTGATCCCAAAAATCTACAAAGAGCTGATGAGACTCAACAAATACAAAGAAAATAATCCAGTCAAAAAATGGGCAGAAGTGCTAAAATGAAACTTCTCCAAAGAGGAAATGCAAATGGCCAACAGGCATATGGAAAAATGTTCAACATCACTTGTAATCAGGGAAATGCAAATCAAAACTACAATGAGATACTATCGTACACCAGTGAGAATGGCACATATTTAAAAAAACTAGCAACAACAAATGTTGGCGATGTTGTGGAGAAAAAGGAACTCTCCTGCACTGCTGGTGGGAGTGCAAACTGGTCCAATCACTATGGAGAGCTGTGTGGAGATTTCTGGACCTACTAAACATAGAGCTTCCATATGATCCAGCAATTCCACTCCTAGGTATTTACCCAAAGGACACAGAAACATCAATTCCAAAGAGCACCTGCACCCCTATGTTTATAGCAGCACTGTTTACAATAGCTAAGCTTTGGAAACAACCCAAATGCCCAAAAATTAGATGACTTGATCAAGAAGATGTGGTACATATATACCATGGAATATTACTCAGCATTCAAAAAGATAAACACATGCAGTTTACAGCAACATGGATGGGGCTAGAAGTGATCATGCTCAGCGAAATAAGTCAGAAAGAAAAAGAAACATCCAGTATGAGACTATACCGGATGGTCTCATTCATAGAGGAATTTAGAAAACCTAAATAGGGGACCAGGAAAAAGACTAATTGATACAAAGCAAAAACCAAAATCAACAAGCAACTATAAACCAGAGACACACTATTGGGGGGAGGGGAGGAAGGGTTAGGGTCAAAATAAGAGGGGGGTGCAACTGTATGGGGGATATAATCAAAATGAAAATGCATACATTGTGCAAAAATGAAAAATGATGTAAGAATTATATAAAAAATATTGAAAAAAAAGAATTGGTCAGCAAATATGAAAACATCAGTTTTTGGAATATTTTACTTCAGTTTCCCTTATTTGAAATTCACAATGAGAACTCAAACATGTGCCAAGTGAGCAATAAAAATGTGTTTTTAAAGAAATATTTTCAACATAAAATTACTAAGATGTGTGTTTTCACTTACATAACTCAAAATTTGCTTTAAAAATTAGACTTCAGAAGAAACAAATAGCTTTCATTATGCTCATCTTGATTTCCCACTTGACATTTAGACACTATTTTTTTTTTTTTATTTTCTCCTGCAGGGAATTTATGTTTGCTTACTGCTTGATAAATGGATTCCATTTCTTCTTGCCCAACTACATGCTAAATATAATCTGACATTAGCTAGAACTGTAGACATGATGGAGATTTATATGGAATTTTCTCATAATGAAAAGTTACATGCTATTCATTTCCGAGGAGTCATTAGAGAATTAAAAAACAAGATAAAGGAGTTAAGTCTGAGTTAACATAATGGTCAAACTGAAGCTTGACCATTAATAAACAACATGTACTACTGCAGATAAGACAAGGCTTAGCGAGCTAAGAAAGAAAAGGAGAGGGATTATTAAAGCCTTATATTAGTAAGATAAGAAAGATGATGATTGTTAGTGGGAGCACAGAACATAAAGAGATATAACATGGGAACACAGGGAAAGGAGATTAAATATGACTCACACAGCAGGCAAAGTGGACTGGTTGGATAAAGGGAAAGTATTAAAATAGCTACAACAGAAACTTTTAGTAGATGAGGAGAAGTCAGGGAATAAATAAGATTTTTTTTCTGTCTGTTGGATGATTAATACCAGAATTGTCCACTTAGATTAATGCTTATAAAATAAATTCCATCCTGACTCCACTGCCCAATGCAACTACCATCTCATTGCTTTATTTACCTTCACAGTAGTACCTAAAAATATTTATCTGTACCACTGTCTTCAATTTCTACCACTTCACAGAAAATTCTCTCATTAAGGTTTTCAAAACTTTCTGTGTTTTTAAGTATGCAATTACTCCTCAATTAGTTGATCTGTCAGCAGCATCATTTCTTCTCCTTGAAAATTTGTCTTTAGCTTTGAGAAAAGAACTCTCTTGATTTCCCACCTGCCTGACTTACCCCCACATTGGTCTCCATTATTGGTTCTTTACATTTCTAAATGTTAGGAAGCCCTCCAGGAATTGGCCTTTAAAACTCTAATATTTTTTCTGGCTTAAACTGATGGTCCCATACAATTTCATTACTTTAAATACTACAGAAGTCTGACATTTGGACATTTATACTTCCAAGTGTACCAAGCTTAACCTTTCTCCACCCCAACTCTAGACTCAAGTAGTTAAATGGATATCTAATAGACACCTCAAACTTAAAATGTCTGTCCCTCTCATAGTCATATCAGTTGATAGCAATTCCAACCCTCCACTGTTTCATTCTGACAACTCTCCTTTTATTACCCTTACATCCAACTGTCAAATTCATTCTGTTCTAACTTCAATGGATAAATTCATTATCTAACTACTTGTCGTAATCTCCAATGCTATCTCCCTGGTCCCAATCACCATGACTAGAGAAGAAACATGAAACAGTACATTGTAGAACATGCCTAGAGATGAACTTACCAATAATACCAATAAAAACAAAAAAATAATTTCTTCATGATATATGTTGTTTCATTAGAAATAAGAGAAAATAGATATCCTGCTAATTGGCAGGGTCAAGGCTTTGGACATAAACACTCTTTTCATAACAATATAGTACCACTTGTCTCCTTTAAAGCTATGTCAATATCACCTTCTATTAATATTTCCTTCCTTACATGTATTTTTTCATCTTCAATATCTTACAGATTTTCTAGAACAGAAATGTATACAAATACTGATTTAAGGAAGAAAAAACACATTAAGACGTATGAACAAATCAATGCCTCAAATGTGCACTTCATATCATTCTAAAGGCCTAACAATGACTGGAACAGCTAAACTAGAAACATGAAAGAAAAAGCCCCCAAATTAACTGAATTCAAGTACCTTTCTAGAGAAAACACTTGGGAATGTATTTTCCAAAATTAGGTCTTCCCTATCAATTGTAAGAAAAGATAACATGGATTCAAAGACAGGGTTAAATCAAGGACATAGGGAGAAAGCTCATTTGAAGAAGCAGCTAAGCAGCTGAAAACTGTTCATGCATTTACTCCACAAGTAGATAGAGGGACCCAACAATACAGCACTTACTGTGTAAACTGAGCAACACAAAATATTATATGTAGACCAGAGGAAAAAAAAATCATTTCATTCCATAGACTTAATATAGACTACATAGACTACATATACAAAACTCAGGGTTTTTTTTTTTTTTTTGCTTTTAATGATGGAAATGATCTATATTCAACTGTAAAATTTATTATTGTTTGTATTTTTTAAGATTTATTTATTTATACAAGAGCTGGGGTACAGGCCAGAGGCTCAGGAAGGTGAGATGATACACCAGAGACAGACGGGGAGCAGAACAGGCAGACAGACTGAAAGCACTGCTGAGATAGGCAGCAGATGAGAGAGGAGGGGTCTGCCACGCCATCTGAGTATCTCCCTGGCCGGCCGGGAATCGAATGAGAGCTGCAGAGGCTGTGGACAGTTTCACAGTGCTGCGCTCAAACCACTGCACGACTGGGGAGGTCCTATTGTCTGTGTTTTTTAAATTGAGGTAACATTGGTTTATCACACTGGACATGACTTGGAAACATAGGTTCATATTTCTTTGGATGTATACTAAACTATTTTTTTTAAAGATTTTATTTATTCATACAAGAACTAGGGTACAAGCCAGATTTGCGGGAGGGTGAGAGGATTCACCAGAGACAGAGTGGGGAGCAGAACAGGCAGACTGACTGAAATACACTGCTGAGGGGAATAGCAGGTGAGACAGGAGAGGTCTGTCGTGTCATGTGGGTATCTCCATGGCCAGCGGGCATCAAACCGGCACTGCAGAGGTTGTGGACAGTTTCACATGCTGTGCTCAACTGCCTGTGCCACCAGGGAGGCCCAGTGTACTAAACTCTTAAGGACTGTTTCCCCTGAGAATCTTCTTATTGATCAACCAATACCATGAAGTTGTATTTTTCATAACAGAAAAGTTTTTTTTTTTTTCTTGCAGATGCTAGTGTCTTGTAAGAAAGGATGTACTTATCCTCTTCCATAAAATCTTCTTAGTCACCTCCAACATATACTAATAACTTGTTCCATATCTTATTTAAACAATTTATTTGATTCTCATTCACTAAGTACTTTCTGGATTATCTTGTATTCTAATAATAGAAGCCATTGTCCTTTGGAAAGAAGATAGATTTTGGAATTTCAACTTCAAGTTTTAAATTCTTGTTATACTACAATAGCTGTATAACCTTGACCTTAGTCATTTAACTCTAAAATACATTTTCCTCATCTGTAATATGGGAAATATAATGCCTTTATCTCACTATTGCTGTAAGGAAAAATATGCAAAATTTCTTGGTAAACTTATACCATTGCATAAATGCAAGTTATTAAAACACAAGACTCTTTAGAGATCTCAAATTTTTGAAGACCTATGATGTGACAGAAAGATCAGGTGGAAGCCATAGAATAGACTTCTATACAATATCAAGGTGTAATTTTAAGGGGAAAAGTTGTCCAAAATCCCAACATGAAACCAGAAGAGGTAGTAGTGTGGCCCCTCACTAACAGGAGTCAAATTAAGGCGATGACACCATGTAAAACAGGCACTGCATTAAATATGGGGTGGTGTGGCAGAGTCTTATGATTCATCTAGTTTTAATTTTCTGGGAAAATTTTCCTTTCTCACACAGCTAAACTTCTACATTAATTCCCAAGCTAAAGAACAAGACTGTGCATGATACCTAATCCTCACATGCTTAACACTGTTTTCTACCCATGGTAAGGGCTCAATAAATATTTGTTAATTGATGGAGGAAAGCTATAATAAGTGTCGCTGTTTTTGGAGGTTCTCAGCATGAGTAGAGAAAATTTATGTGAAAATCAATAATTAAATTGCCTGCATAAAATATAAACAGTATCAAATCCAATTTGTGTTTGGAAAATGTGTTGGCATTCACTTTTACATGTCTTGGGAATGCTTCCAAATTAAATGCATTCTGGACAAAAATACAAGGCGCTATTAAGGAAATGTCAGATATGCAAAATTAACTGAAGTGGATGCCATGCTACTAGAGAATAAAGTCAACTTTGTCTCAATAGAATTTGTTAATAATCTTAAAACATAATTAATATTAGTTAGTTTTAACTGTTGGTTACAAGCCTAGAAGGGTGAGCAACAGAAGCTAAAACATAACACACACACACACACACACACCCCACTTATTAACTGATTATCTGGCTTATCCAAAAGGTACTAAATGCCCATATATTGAAGTTTAATGAATAACAAAATGAAAAAACTCATGGTTCCTGCCCTTGATGAAAAATAAATTTGTCTAAAGGCCTCAACTATGGAGTGAAGGTATAGTCTCTACAGTCTAGATAGATTTAAATTCAATTGTAACTAAATTTATGAAGCATCTACTATATAAAGCCTTTTTTATCTACCATCTAATCTCATATTATATTATCAGCTGAATACTATTATTACCCCTATTTTTTTCACATAAGGTACTTGAAACTCCAAGCAAGAGCAGGTCATGAAGGACCTAAAGCCAATATTCTCTGATTCCAAGTCCCAGGATCTTTCCCCAGCACCAGACTGTTCTTTCAGCCCCTTGACAGACTCCTGTCAAGTATGTTTCCATACATAGAAGCCTCTTCTGCATGTAGTATAGGAAAGAAATACCCAATCAGAGCATGAGCCCCATGAGAACACACATTCATGGAACAGAAGGAAATACTGGAGTTGAAGAAGTAACAAAGTAAAAATAGGGTGAAGGAACCACTGCCATAGCTTTAACTATCATCTACATATTGATTATGCCTAAATTTTTTTAATTAATTAATTTATTTATACAAGCACTGGGTACAGTCAGAAGCGCGGGAGGGTGAGAGAAGTCACCAGAGCCAGAGCCGGGAGCAGAACAGACAGACTGACGGAAGTACACTGCTGAGGGGAGCAGCGGGTGCTGCAGGAGAGGTCTGCGCGCCATGTGGGACCCTCGCCTGGCAGCCGGGGATTGAACCGGCGCTGCAGAGGCTGGGGGTAGCTTCGCAGCCCAGCACTCAACTGCTATGCCACCGGGGAGGCCCTATGCCTAAATTTTTATTTCTGGAAATAAATTTTTTATTTCCTATCCCCTTCTATAATCTCCAAATTGTTATCTTTAATGCCCACCCAACATCACTCCTGTGTCTAAAGAGTTTCTTAAACACATGAGCAAAGCAAAATACTGAGAGTCCTGTAAGCTTATACCTCTCCTTGTTGTTTTCACCCCTATCAGTTAATGATATGAGCATTCAGCATGCTGGAACCACAAAGCAGGCTGGCATCCTTGATTCTTCTCTGTGTCTTCTAACCACATTGACCCCAATCATTGAACTCCATCAGGATTACCTCCAAAATGTGTTTCAAAATTGGCCCACATCTCTATCCCACACCACAACCATCCTCATTCAAATCAAAATGACCTCTTGCTCAGATGGCTGAAACAGCACCAATTCTTGCCCTCTATGTTCCAGTATCTACCCATTAGCCAAAGGGTTTCCTACAACCAGAAACAGGGTCATGTTGACTCTCCATCTTCCACTGACTTTCCATTATACTTGGGATAAAACTCAGACTCCTCAGCACAGGAAAAGATGCTCAGTATCACTAATTATCAGGGGAATGCAAATAAAAAATATGAGGTATTGTCTCATATGTGTTGGGATGGCTATCATAAAATGACAAGAGATAACAAATGTTTCCAATAATGTGACAAAGGGGACACACATGCACTACTGGTGGGAATATAAATTAGTACAGTCACTACGGAAAACAGCATGGAGGTTCTTAAAAAATACAAAATAAAATTACAATATACCCAATAATTCCACTTTGAGATGTTTACCCAAACAGAACAAAACCACTGCTTTAAAAAGATATCTGGAGGTAGAATGTAGCAGCTATGGAGTAGGGGGTACCCTGTATTGGAAGTCTTTGCTTCAGAGGCAGCAATATGGTAGCAGAGTGAAAAGGTTTGCATGCCCCCTCTATATATTAACACCTAGATTATAGCAGAACAAAGCCAATGACATCTGAAGGATAAACAGTTATAGCACACACTAGGAACCAGAGTGAGCAGTGGAGTGGGCTAAGTGGGCAGTCCATATGGGCAAGGTGATAAAACAGAATAGATAGAATTCAAGGTATTCTATTCCAGATAGACTAGAATTCCAACTAAAAACAGGACACAAGATACAGTGATGGACAAAAATAAAAACAGAAATTACAGCAACATAATAGTAGTAGTGTACCTCACACCCTACTTACATCAATAGAAAGATAAATCAGAGATAAAATCATTAAAAGCTTTCAATGAGAAATTAGATCAGATGGATTGAATAGACATTTATAAGGCAGTATACACCAAAAAGGCTGAGTTCAAATTCTTCTCAAGTGCACGTGGAACATTTTTGAGGATGGAATACATGTAGACTCACAAAACAAATGTCAATAAATTCATGAAGATTAAAATTATATCAAGTATCTTTTCAGATCACAATGGTATCAAATTAGAAAGCAACCACTAAAAATAGGTGGGAAATTGACAATACTGTGGTGACTAAAAAAAATACTGACTGACTGTGGGATTAATGAAGAAATGAAAAGAGAAATTTAAAAAATACCAGGAAACACAAATGAAGATATGAGTCACCAGAACCTATTGATAGAGCAAATGCAAAACTAAGAGGGAAGTATATAGTGATACAGGATTACAACAAGAAACTAAGAGAAATCTGAAAAAAAAAATCTAGCTTTACACATTAATTAACTAGAAGAAGAAAAACAAGTGAAATAAAAAACCTCAAGAAGAAAAGAAAATAGGGCAAAAATAAATAAAATAGAAATAAAATGTCAGTACAAAATATTAATGAAATCAAGTGCTGATTCTCTGAAAACATGAAGAAAATTGACAAACATCTAACTAGGCTCATGAAGAAAACAAGTGAGAAAACTCTAACAAATAGATTAGAAATGAAAGAAAAGTAACAATAGACATCTCAGAAATACAGCAGGTAATAAGAGGCTACTACAAATATCTTTCTGCCAATAAACTGCATAAATTAGAAGAAAAAGACAAAATTTTAAAGCATTTAACCTTCTGAGAGTGAATCAGGAAGTAACAGGAAACATGAAGAGATGGATTCAAGAAAGGAAACTGAAACAGTAATCAAATATTTCCCCCCCACAAAAAAAGCCCATGACCATGGTTTCGCTAGTGACTACTACCAAACCTTCAAAGATGAACAAATATATATCCTTCCCAATCAGTTCCAAGAATTTGAAGAGGGAACACTTCCCAACACTTTATTGAGGCCAACATTATTGTGATACCAAAACAAGACAGGATGTCACAAAAAAAGAAAACCACAGTCCGCTATTGCTTATAAATCCTCAACAAAATCTTAGCCAACCAAATCTAACAATACATTAAATAAGACCATATATCATGACAAACTGTGATTTATTCAGGGATATAAGGATGGTTAAACATCTAACTTATACAATGTAACTTACATCAACAAAGGAAAGCTAAACATTACATAAATAAAGCAGAGAAAGCATTTGTGAAAATTCAATATCCATTATGATAGAAACTCAACAAAATGGGGATAAAAGGGACATTCACAAAGAAAAGGCAAACATTTTCCTAACAAACCCATAGCTAACATCATATGCAATAATGAAAAACCAGAAGTTTCTCCTCTATCATCAGGCATATAACAAGGAAGTCCACTTTCACCACTACTTGTTCAACATAATATTGGAAGTCCTAGCAAGAGCAATCAGGCATGATAAAAGAATAAAAGGAATTCAAGCAGGAAAAAGAGTAAAACTATCACTATTTGCAAATGATATGATGATATATTTAGAAACCTCTAAACACTTCACTAAGAAACTATTAGAAATAATAAATCGGTACAGGTAAGTGGCAGGCTACAACATTAATTTATAAAAATAATTTGCAGGGCTTCCCTGGTGGCACAGCAGGTTGAATGCAGTGCTGTGAAGCTGTCTGTAGCCTCTGCACCATGGGTTTGATTCCTGGCTGGCCAGGGAGATACCCACATGGCACAGCAGACCCCTCCTGTCTCGCCCGCTGATCCCCTCAGCAGTGCTTTTGGTCTATCTGCCTATTCTGTCCCCCACTCTGTCTTTGGTGAATCCTCTCACCCTCCCGTGCCTCTGACCTCTACCCCAGCTCTTATATAAATAAATAAATCTTTATAAAAAAAAAGTTGCAATCCTATATGCCAACAAACTAAAAGAGATAGAAATCAAGAAAGTAATCTCATTTATTATCTTATCAAGAACTAAATGCCTAAGATTAAACTTAACAAAGAAAGTAAAAAGATTGTATGATGAAAACTATAAGATATTGTTAAAAGAAATAGGAAACAGGCACAGAGAAATGGAAGCATATTCCCTGCTCATAGATTTGTAGGATTAACATTGTTAAAATGGCCATCTTACCCAAAGCAATGTATTGATTCAATGCAATCCATATCAATGTTTCAATGGAATTCTTCAGAGAAGAAAATTTGTAAAAACTTATATTGAATCACAAAAGACCTCAAATAGCCAAGCCAATCCTGATAAAAAGGAAGGGAGGCATCATACCCCCAGACCTCAAACTATACTACAAAGCTATAGTAATCAAAAGAGCATAGTGTTGGATAGAAAGTAGACCAAAAGAACAGAATTTAGACACTAGACATAAACCCATACTTTTTTTTTATATAAGAACTGGGGTACAGGTCAGAAGTGTGGGAGGGTGAGAGAATTCACCAGAGCCAGAGCGGGGAGCAGAGCAGGCAGACAGAGCAAAGACACTGCTGAGGGGAGCAGTGGGTGAGGCAGGAGAGGTCTGCTGCGCCATGCAGGGTTCTCCCTGGCCGGCGGGGAATAGAACCGGTGCATCAGAGGCTGTGCACAGCTTCACAGCACGTTGCTCAACCGCTGCGCCACTGGGGAGGTCCTAAACCCATACATCTTTAATAAATTGATTAATTAATTAATTTATTTTTAAGATTTATTTATTCATGCATACAAGAACCAGGGTACAAGCCAGATGTGCGGGAGGGTGAGAGGATTCACCAGACAGAGCAGTGAATAGAACAGGCAGACTAACTGAAATACACTGCTGAGGGGAGCAGCAGAAGAGATAAGAGGAGTCTGCTGCAAAATGTGGGTATATCCTCAGCCCGCTGGGATCGAACCCGCACTGCAGAGGCTGGGGACAGCTCCACAGCACTGCGCTCAACTGTCTGCGCCACCAGGGAGGGCTTACATTTTTAATTTAGACTAAGGAATCAAGAATTTACAATAGAGAAATAAAATCTTTTCTACAAATGGTGCTGGGAAAACTGGATAGCATATGCAAAATAATGAAATTAGATCACCACCTTACACCACACAAAAATTAACTCAAAATAGATTAGACTTGGGTGTAAGACCAGAAAATACATAAAATACATAGAAGAAAATAGGCAAAAACACTATGTGACATTGGTTTCAATGGTATTTGGAGACTCAGCTCTAATGACAAGTGAAAAAAAGCAAAAATAAATAAATAAATAGAAATATACTGCATCAAAATAATAATTTCTTCTGCATAGCAAAGAAATTATCAGTAAAATGAAAACATCATTTTTTTAAGATTTATTTTTATTTATTTATTTTATTTATTTATACAAGCACTGGGTACAGTCAGAAGCGCAGAAGGGTGAGAGAATTCACCAGAGCCAGAGCGGGGAGCAGAGCAGGCAGAAGGATCAAAGTACACTGCTGAGGGGAGCAGTGGGCGGCAGGAGAGGTCTGCACACCATGCGGGACCCTCCTCTGGTGGCCGGGGAGCAGCCGGGGATCGAACCGGCGCTGCAGAGGCTGCGGGCAGCTTCGCAGCACAGAGCTCAACCGCTGTGCCACCGTGGAGGCCCGAAAACATCATTCTTAATAGGATAAAGTATCTGCATATCATACATACCACAAATGACTGATAACCAAGATCAACAAAGAACTCATACAGTTCAAGCATCACAAATAAATAACCCAATCAAAAAAATGGGGGGAAGAGCTAAGTTGACACTTCTCAAAGACGACATACACATGGCCAAGAGTTCCATGAAAAAAAAAAAAAAAAGGTTCAACATCACTATTATCAGGAAAATGTAAATCAAAACCATAATGAAATACCACCTCACACTTGTGAGAATGGCACATGCCAAAATGACCACAAAAACAAGTGTTGGCCAACATTTGGAGAAAAAGTAATCCAGTGCATTGTTGGTGGGAACATAGATTAGTTCAACTCTTATGGAAAACAGTATGGAGGCTTCTCAAAATGTTAAAAATAGAGCTACTATATGACCCAGGAAACCCGCTCCTAGTTATTTATTGGAAGTATGCAAAAACACTAATTTGAAAGGATATATGCACTCCTATGTTCTTGCAGCACTGTCTGCAACAGCCAAGTAGTGGAGCAAACTAAGTGTCAATGACAGGTGATAAGCGGTTTAAGAAGAGGTCCAATATATAGACACAATAGAATACTACTCAATTATCTGAAAAATGAAATTTTTCCATTTGTGACAATGTGGATGGAACCGGAAGGGTTAGGTTAAATGAAATTAGTTGAAGGAAAAGATAAATACAGGATAGTTTTACTGATATGTGAATATATAGGAACAAAAAAAGGAATAGACAAACTATACCAAAAGAAACTGTAGATATCTGACTGCAGGATTAAGGCAATTAGAGGGGGAAGTGGGGCAATTAGTAGCAAAGAGTGAAGAGGGGCCAGTGAACTATGGTGGTGGATTATGTATGGGTGCTTAGTTGTCAGTGTGGTTGGAAACATTCTTCTGCAGAGGTGTGAGCCCATGCCCTACATTATAGTACTGTTACATATGGTATATATGTTACCTTCATAAAACATTACAATTTAAAATAAAGAAAAGGAAAATACAGAACAACTCAGATCTTACTGATGGGCTAGGAAATAAGAAACTCTTCAATTAGCCATCACTGAATTATCAGAGGACTACTAAATTGTAATAGGTATTTAACACAATGTCTGTGATGGTCATTTATCTTTGGGATTTTGTTGTGAGTGGGTTTAGTTTTTTGTGCCTTTTGCCTATTTAATGGCCTTAAAATGATTTCTTAAAAACTCTCTTTGTAGGGTAAGTGAAAAATTATCAGGTTTTCCACCCTCCCGCCATTAGCATTAATGATGGATCCCTAGGGTCCTAAATGCATGCCTGATGGCAGACACCTGGAGTAAGGTGTGGGCATGCATAGTGGGCACACCTGGGCTGAGACTGGGATTCTAAGGACAGCTTCATGAGGACGTCAGAGAGTAGCAGAAAGAATGAGAACAAGAGCAGCAGAACGAGAACAGAACCAGCAGAGCAGTAAACGAGAAGCAAAGACCACAGGAGAACACCAGAGAGCCCAGAAAGAGTAAAGACTTGCCTGCCAGCCACCTGGTCCCCTGATCCCCTCTCCCCTACCCCCGCCTTGTAAAAAGCTCAATAAAGGCCTGGAAAAGCCACTGAGGTCTCCAGGACTCTCCTTTACCCATCTGCTCAGATCATAGTGAAACTGCACTGTGCCTTCCTGCCCTTACACTCTTGTACGATATCATAGATTTCTATTTTTAAACACATAACTGAAATATCATTTACTAACATATGACATATACCAAAATTCCTTATGTCCACTGACACTACTTTCCATACATAATCACAGCTAGCAGTTTGCTATATATCTATAGAGATCCCCAATCATTTTTATACTTCTATAGACCCATGTAAATTTTTGTTTTTCTCAACAATAAAATCAAAACATGTATACTTTTGCCATATACAAAAATAAGCCTTGGGCCTCCCAGGTGGCACAGCAGTTGAGCGCTGGGTCGCAGGGCTGCCGGCAGCCTCTGCAGCGCCAGTTCGATCCCCGGCCACTGGGCGAGGGTTCCGCATGGTGCGCAGCCCTCTCCTGCCGACGGCTGCACCTATCAGCAGTGTACATCGTCAGTCTGCCTGTGCTGTTCCCTGCTCTGGCTCTGGTGAATTCTCTCACCCTCCCATGCTTCTGACTATACCCAGTGCTGGTATAAATAAATAAATAATAAATCTTCCAAAAAACAAAAACAAAAAACAAAAATAAGCCTTTGAGATCCCACTTCTACATCACTACACTTAAGTGTTCTTTATGCAGGGTAAAGAAAATGTCAGGCTTTTCTGCCCTCCCGCCATCAGGATAGATGATGGATCCTTGTCCTGAATGCATGCCTGATGCGGGCACCTGGAATAGAGTGTGGGCATAGGTAGATGGGATTCAGCTGGGCTAAGACTGTGCTTTCAAGGGCGGCGTCACGGGGATGCCAGCAGCAGTAGAAGCCATAAGAGAAGCCGAGAGAGAAGCAGAGAAGCAGTAGCAGAAGCAGAGAATGCCAGAGAGCTCAGATAGAGTGAGGATTTGCTGGGGGCTGGGAGGCCTGCCAGCCTCCTGGCCTCCCAGCACCCCTGCCTGCCATATGCCTGCTGAACCCCAATAAAAGACCCGCAAAACACCGCTGAGGACTCTGACTCCTCCTTTACCAGGTCTGCATGGGATCAGAAAACCTGCACTGTGCCGTTCCTGCCTTTACATTTATTATTTTATTTTATTTTTTTAAGATTTATTTATTTATTTATACAAGCACTGGGTAAAATCAGAAGTGCGGGAGGGTGAGAGAATTCACCAGAGCCAGAGCGGGGAACAGAACAGGCAGACTGACGAAGTACACTGCTGAGGGGAGCAGCGGGCGGCAGGAGAGGTCTGTGCGCCATGTGGGACCCTCGCCCGGTGGCCGGGGATAGAACTGGCACTGCAGAGGCTGTGGGCAGCTTTGCAACCCAGTGCTCAACTGCTGCGCCACCGGGGAGGCCCATGTGTTCTTTATTATTTTAATAGCTGAAGATATTCTGAATCTTCACAATTTCTTTTACATATCAAAACATTTAAAAATTAACTTTCTATAATTAGCTTGTAAATTTCTTAAAACTATAAAAAGCCTTGTTATTACTATGAGAGGGTTGTTGGGTATAGGTGAAGAATGATTTAGTGAAATCATCCTCACCTAGGTTCCAGAGAAAGTGGAGTGAAGGATCAATTAAATTCTGAAGCCAAGGAGATTTACTGACAAAGGGTTAATCACTATGAACGCTATTCAGGAAAATGACAGGTTTTGTATCTTGTGAAGATTTTATTTAAAAGTGTGAAAATATTTCTGTTTTTTACTAGAAGATGGGTATGTCTCAATAAAGGATGATTTAATGTAATTATACTCAAGTAGTTTCCAGAAAACGTGGAGAAAGTTCTGATGCCCTGACTTTCTTGACCGAGAAAGCTTAGTTGTTTTGAAGACTAGTCAGGAAAATGATGTTTGTATCCTTTGAAAATTTTAGGAAAATTACCATCCAGTCCACACTTTCATGAAGAGATGTTTGAGCAAAGGTTCCTGACCCAACTTTGTCACTACTATAGCGTATTAGCCTTGAGTAAAACAACCTTTACATGCCTTGTTTCTACATCTCTTATTTGTCTTTAATGTTTTCTACATATCAAGAAATCAAGTACTTTGAAGAAATGAGTCCTCATACAGAAATAAAATTCAGGGGCAGATGATTGAACTAAATCCTTGCAGTTCATTTCATTTAAGATGATGTCAAATCCCAGAAATAATGAAAGAGAAATACATTTCTTTCTCATATTCTCATTTATTGTATAAGGGGAAAAATGCACTGCTTCATTGGTTACAAGCAGAAATGGAAAGCATCTGGCCGGCAGGCAAAGCTGAAACACAAAGCACTTTCAGGACGCACAGCTGAGGTTCCTAATGGAGGAACAGGCAGCTGAGGGTTATCCAAGGTACTATCAGAACAGTCCCCAACTCAGCACCCAAGGGAATCTGTGACTGCATAAATAGGTCCACCTGTACATACTTCAGTCAAAAACTCACTCATTTTCTGAAATATACTATTGAAAATAATCATTTCATCATTTCAAAATCCCTATAGATACTGCAGTTTGCCTCACTCCTTCATATTTTAAGGGGTGGGGGAACTGATAGGCTGGAAGAAAAGGAGTTAAGGAAACTACTGTTTAGAGAGGTTTTTAAATGGTTAAAGCAGAACTTTTCTATCACTTAGGAATGCAGAGGTCTCAAATAAATCCCACTAAATATTCACCAGCAAATAACTAATTCAGATGCCTGGAGTGCTGCAGATATATGGTAGGGGGCTAGAGCCAGTGACTTTTTTTTTAAGCATTTTGTTACAACAAATTTATTTTGTGTGAAGTTAACAAATATTTGATTTGGCACGGTTACTTTTTTAATAATTCTATTTATTTTTTTATATATTTTTTACATCTTTTTAAAGATTTATTTATGCATACAAGAGCTAGGGTGTAGGCCAGAGGTATGTGGGGGCAGGGGAAAAGTGTTCATCAGAGACAGGTGGGAGCAGAACAGGCAGACTGACTGAAATACACTGCTGAGGAGAGCAGCAGGCAAGACAGAAGAGGTCTGCTGCGCCATGTTGGTCAGCTCCCTGGCCGGGGATTGAACTCATGTTGCAGTGGCTGCACCCAGCAGCCGGGGATCGAGCCAGCACTGCAGAGGCTGTGGGCAGCCTCCACCCGAGGCTTCCCTTTTATCTCTCACTTCTGGGCCCACGTGTCTGCATTTGCATATGCGTATGTCTGTGCTGTCTGGGCCCAGGTGTCCATAACCATAGGTGTGTGTGTCCTGTGCTCATGCTGGCAAGCACTTTTTGCATAACAGATCACATGTAGGCAATTTTACCGGGGAGAAAAGCAGAGCCACAGGTGCCAGCTGTAGAGGCCAGTGGCAGGAGGGAGGGAAAAAGCCTAAGCTGCTCCATTTTCCCTACACTGACTTTAAGCAAGATGATCTATAACAAAAGCATACACTTGAATAATGTCATTTTGTTTGACATTAGCTGGGATTTTTTTACCCTTATCTACATTAGAATGAAATGATGCTGAATGAAATGTTATTTGAGGACCTGTTGTATAATTTTACCTCTTTTGTAGTGCCATGTACTTACCATCACAGTCAAAATATTAAGAAGCTCCTAATTTTGTCATTTCAAAAATATTACATAAATGGAATCATACAGTAGTTGCCATTTATGATTGGCATTTTCCCTCATAATTCCCTCAAGATGTTTCCAGGTTGCTGGTTATATTGTTTTTTTTTTTTTTTATTGCTGAGTGATATCCCAATGTGTGGTGGTTAATATCAATTGGATAAGCCAGGGGTATTCAGACATTTGGTCAAATATTATTTTGCATGTGTCTGTAAGAGTGTTTTTGAATTATATTAAGATTGTAATCCATAGATTAAGTAAAGCAGACTGCTTTCCCTAATATGAGTGAACCTTATCCAATCAGTTTGTAACGTGGTTGAAGCCAAAAACTTTTTCAGGTAGTGTCCCAAGCAGGGGGGTACTGGTGAGGATAGATAGCCCCAAGAAAATATGAACAAAACATTGCATTTTGGGGTGGAGACTGATTAGAAATATAAGGGACTGCAGAAGAAGCCCTCGGATTTGTTTTTTGGAATTCAGTGTTTGAGCATTCAGTGTTCAGGATTCAGTGTGTTCAGATTCTTTTTTTTTGAGATTTATTTATTTTTTTTATAGGTTTTTTTTTTTAATAGAGGCATGTTTTATTTATTTATTTGTTTGTTTGTTCGTTTTTGTTTATACATGCACTGGGTACAGTCAGAAGCGCGGGAGGGTGAGAGAATTCACCAGAGCCAGAGCGGGGAGCAGAGCAGGCAGAAGGCCCGGGGTACACTGCTGAGGGGAGCAGCGGGCGGCAGGAGAGGTCTGCACGCCATGTGGGACCCTCTTTCGGTGGCCGGGGAGCAGCTGGGGATCGAACCAGCACCGCAGAGGCCGCGGGCAGCTTCGCAACCCAGCGCTCAACCGCTGCGCCACCGGGGAGGCCCGAGATGTATTTATTTATGCATACAAGAAGTGGGGTACAGCCAAGAGGTATGGGGGGTGAGAGGATTCACCAGAGACAGAGTGGGGAACAGAATAGGCAGACTGGCTGAAATGTACTCCTGAGGGGAGCAGTGGGCAAGAGAGGAGAGGTCTGCTTCTCCATGTGGGTCACCTCCCTGGCCGGGGATCAAACATGTGCTGCAGTGGCTGTGGATAGCTTCATAGTGTTGCATCTTAACCCCCTGCACCACCAGGGAGGCCCTCAGTGTGTTCAGATCTTTAGTGATTCTGGGGTCAGAGATTTCTGCCCCCACAACGCCAATCTTCCAGAAGGCTGGAGCGGGCCTCTGAAGGATGTAGAGAGGCTTCCATCAGCCAACCTAAGAGAGGAAAAGTTCAGAGGCTTTGCAGTAGCCAAGTGACTGAAACTGTTTCTGGTTTTGCTGCTATTATAGCCTGACATCGTTCAGCCTCTGCAGCAGCTGTTTGAGTGTCACTTTTCTGGTGTAGTGCTGGAGCATCACGGCAGCTCTGGTAGCATCTCCTGTTGTGAATTCTGTTGTCTTCGTCAGTTGGAACCTGGCCTGTAGGCTGGCTGCTTCATGCTCCAAGTTGGCAGTGGCAGGAAGACACCATCTTGGGACTGTGGCCTATTGTTCGGGAGAGGAGCTCTGTGTTCTTGGTGGCGGGAAGACACCATCTAAGATGCTTTTTGTTTAGGACTTGAAAACACTGGACACTGCTTCAGGTGAGGTAAAGGTCATTTTTGGCCTCACTAACTTTGTTTTCCCCTGGTTTATTAAATAAACCCCATTATTGTTGTTCTCTGTACCTGAGAGGTCTTACAATTGTGCATGCAGGTGAAGAACTCAGACAGTGACTGATAAACTATTTGGTTAATGCCCTTGGCCAATTTTAGTGCCCCTCGCTGCCCTATATCAAGTTGAAAACTTAAATAGGGCAAAAAGGCTGAATAAGAGGAAGCTTCTCCCATCTATCTATGTGTGCTAAGACATTGGTCTTATCCTACCTTCGCAATTCAAGTGAGAAAACTGAAGCATCAGTTCATTTTGAGTTCAGCTATCAGACTGGACTACAACTACAACTAAGCTATTAAATTTGTTCAAATGAGATGTGTTTAGGTTTATGAGCTTAAAAACCTTCAGACTGTAAAATAATCATGAAAACATTTATCTGATTTGAATCTACAACCAAGTAGCCCCAAGTGTCCAACAGGATCAGGGCATATTAGAGTTGTAGGGTAAATGGATTGATAAGTCTTTTTATGCCACTAATGCAGACGGTGCTTCAGTGCATGGGCACAATACATGTGTACCTGATTTAGGACACCTGGAGTATGGGGGTGAGCATTTGTAAGTGGGCACACCTGAGCCTGGATATAAGGGCTATAAGGCACATAAGCCAAGGATATAAGGGCAGTGTCACCCAGACTGGAAGACAGCTACAAAAAAGATGTGTGACTACAAAAGGGGCAAAACCACAAGTGAATGCCAGAGAAAGAACATAAAAATTTGTGGGGGCTGGGAGGCTCAGTTGCTTGCCTGCCTCCCAGTGCCCCCTGCCGCCTTGCCTGCCAGCCTCCCTGCTTGGTGTTCCTGTGTACCTGGTTCCCTGAGAGAGCATTACAGCCTGAAATACCCACCAAGGGCTCCAGGACTCTCCTTTATCCATCTGCCCAAATCGATTATATACTGTTCAAATGTGAGAAATGAGGAAATAAGAAATAAGATTAACAAGGAATTATGATTTGGGAAACATAAAAGGATTAAATTTTCAATTATTGAAAGGATGCAGGCAGAAAAGAAAGACTGTTTTAAAGAAAAGTTTAAAATTTAAGATTTTTAGGGCCTCCCTGGTGGCCTAGGGGTAAGTCTCAGCACTATCACCACAGCGACCCGCATTCAATCCCCAGCCAGGGAGCTGACCCACATATGGCGCAGCAGACCTCTCCTGTCTCACCCGCTGCTCCCCTCAGCAGTGTATTTCAATAGATCTTCCTGTTCTGCTCCCCACTCTGTCTCTGGTGAATTCTCTCACCCCCTTAACCCCCGCACCTCTGGCCTACACCCCTGTTCTACAGAAAAATAAAAGAAAATATATTAAAAATATTTTAAAAATAGAAATTAATATTTTTAAATCTATAAGACAATTTGACTCTGACCTTCATGCTTAAGAACAAATTTAAGATTGATAATGGTGGTCACACCTTCCTCCACTTTTCCCAGAGTCAATGGCTCATGGAAGCATAAATAATATAGGTGAGGTATGTGAATAATTTCTAAATTACTAAGCATTAGAAAGGAGTAGTAAATTACAGTACAAATTTGGGACACAATGAAGGCTGCAGTTTTTGATACATTTGGGAAAGAGAAAGACTTTATATAAGTTGTATTGGGATAACAAGAATGCTACCCAGAAAAGATTTAAAATTGACTCATTTTCTTAATGAACACACAAGGATACATTCCATGCATATCAAAGATTGAGGTAAATAAGTTAAACTATACAAAAACTAGAAGAAAATATGTGTGAATCTCCTTTATAATCTAGGAGTGGGAGCAACTCTTCTAGCAACAACAACAAAACAAACAAACAAACACAGAAGGAACAGAAAATGCTGGATGAATTAAAATACATGAAATAGTAAACTATTGTTGGCAAAAGCTACTGTAAGCCAAATAAAGAGACAACTGACAATCTAGGGGAAATATTTGCTATTATATCACAGATGAAGTGTTAATAAAATAGAAAAGAAAAAAGACTAATCACTCTGTAGAAAAAATCTGGAGAAAAGAAATGCAAATAACCACATAGGGGAAAAAATGTTCAATTTCACTGAAAAGAAATTTTTGTTTTATGATTTATGTTTTTATTTTTGCATAGAAGAACTGCATTATAGGCCAGAGGTATGGGGGTTGAGAGGATTCACCACAGACAGAGTGGGGAGCACAACAGGTAGATCTACTGAAATACACTGCTGAGGGGAGCAGCAGGTGAGACAGGAGAGGTCTGCTGCTCCCTGTGGGTCACCTCCCTGGCAGGGGATGGAACTCAGGCTGCAGCAGTGATAGTGCTGAGACTTAACCCCTAGGCCCCCAGGGAGGCCCTCAACAGAAATGCTCACCCTGGTTGGTGATGGGATGAACTGAACAGAGTGCAGTGTCCTGTCATAGACAGGGCCAAACCTTGACTGGCAAACCCGAGGATTCCCTACCTGGGCTGTAATGTGCCCTGAAAGTGCCATCTCCTGGTATCTTCAGAAAGAGTTTCAGGATATTTCTCCTTAGTTACCACCTTGAATCAGGTGAAAAGTTAATGAAAAATGGTCACCATTATCACTTCTCAGAAATGCAAATGACCTGGGCACTAACAAAGACAGACCCACTTTATCTATTCGGGGTTCTAAAACACTGGGTTCAGTAGAACTGGGTCCCTTCCCTAGATTAAACTAGCTAAGTGTCTGTGTGTTTTTCCTGATGGTGATTCAAAACATTGCTTTTATATTAAAATGGAGATATAGTATGACAGGCAAAAAGAGAAATTCAAATTAGAATTACACTGAGATACAAAGCTTTCACTTACTAGATTGAGAAAAATCCAAATTTTGATGATGTGCTCTGCTGGTGAGGCTGTGTGAGTAGCCACTGCTAACAGACTGCTGGTGGGAAAGGAAAGTAGCACATGGCCTATGGAAAACAAAATTTACATATGCACTTAGCCTTTTTACTAAACACTCCCTCTTCTAGGGAAAGGGATGCCTAAGATGCATTGGTGAGGAAATATGAAAAGATGAATGGACTATAGGACTCTGAACAGGGAAAGCCTGGAAAGTCCATCAGCAAAGTATGTTGATTAAATTATGGAGTGTTTATCAAATGGTAGTTCCTCCCCCTTCATCAAAATTACCAACTAAGCAATTGTTGATCATCTATCCCATCAGATATTACATGGATGTAAAAAAAAAAAAAGTATGAGAAAAAATGAGAGCATAAACCATGAAGTGTAAAGAAGGTCGCCTGAGCAGATGAACGTGCCGTGATCAACTGGTGAAGAATGAAGCTAGACTTTGAAAATACATTGGTCAGTGATTTGACTTTGGATTCATGTAAATACTTTAATTATTATAAGGCAAAATTAAGTTTTAAATATGATTAAACATTTAAAAAATAAAGCAAAATGAATTAAATGTGTATATACTTGCATTACCCTGTATTTTTAACCTGTGCACCCCTAGGATATATCCTAAACACAAGTAGAAGTCTGCCAATAACTCTGACAGTGGCAGTGTTGTTTTCTGAGACTGTTTGGGTATATATGTAAGGACGCAGCAAACAAGTGATTATGTAATATTCTAATTATATCATTTCCAGTGTTGTTGAGAACTGAGATTCTCGGTGTGTGAGAAAGAAGTTAAAAGACATTATAAGCCAAAATAGAAAAAAAATATAAAGGAAATTAAATTGATCATGTGTGAATAATTTTTAAAGTTACTTTATGGATATGTGAAAGTTTAACTATACATCTTTCTACTTTGATATATGTTTGAAATTTTCTATATAAAATGTTAAAAAAGAAAACAAAGGAAACTACCACCAAAGGAGGAGATATAATTTCCTAAAGGATGTCTTAGGAAAGGGATTCATGTACAATTATTTAATACAGATTATGTAAATATGATCTTTCTATAAAGAGGTCGTGAGAAGCTTTCAATCTTTTAGTTTTATGAGTCCATGATCAATGTTTTGAAATTGTAAGAACTCAACAAATTCCGTTAATAACATGAACCAAGCATGCCAATATAAACCTAATTACCCTATCAGAAATAATTATCCTACCTTTTGCTAAGAGCAATTTCTTCGATCTTGGACACTAGTTGAAAAATGACATCGATGGCATTATATAACAAAATTGATTCCATGAAATGAATTTTGAGCTGGACACATTTCTGCATATATTTATACAAGGTAATTTTTACCTTTAACAATCTGAAACAAGTCAATATTGTATCCTCTTTCTTTTCTGTGTAGATTACTAAGGGACTTCTTAATAAGCTACTTCAGCTAAACAAAGTGAACCAACTTTTTTCAGAGTAAAAAATGAGGTTGTTTATTTTAAATGTTTACTCATATGTATGACAATTACTCATATATATATATATATGACAATTATAGCACTAAGCTAGGCAACTTCAGCAAAATTACCTCTTCTTGGATTTCCCTTTACTCTAAGCCTTCTCTTTCACTTTCTCCTTCCTGAGCTGGAAGACTTCAGTCAACTGCCAGAAAGGCTGCATGCAGTGCATGCCCACCAATTTATAAAAAAATTCAGGTTATACTTGATTAAAAAAATTTGTTAACAAAGGTGTTGATTAAGTAGATTCCGCTGATAACTTCTTTGTTACACTTTGCTCTTGAAGCTTGTGCAACTTAACATCAATGTCAATATGACATCAATGTCAATATGACATCAATATCTTACATATATTCTCTCATTCATTCATTCATTCACTCATTCAATAAATACTTACTGTAGTTTTTGTTATATGTCAAACAATGGACATAGCAGTGAACAAAACAAACAATTTATAGTCCTTTCTAATTTTTATAACTCTAAGTGCAACTGGAGGAGGGAATTTACATTTAAAAGATGGCCTGGGAAGCTCCCTAAGAGGTAATATGCTTGTAGAGACCTAAAGTGGGTCATGGACATTGGCTGTAATGTTGACCTGGGGCAATGATATTCTAGGCAGAAGGAAGAACAAGTTATAGGTTATGGAGTAGGACTATTCCTGCCATTTTTGTAGAGGTGAGTATAGGGAAGGAGTAAAGGAGAGCGGGGGGATAGGTGAAGAAAGGGAGAGGAAGGGAGGGAGGGAGAGAGAGAGAGAGAGAGAGAGAGAGAGAACAGCAGAAAGGTCAGCAAAGCAATGAGGGGTCATCATCCAGAACTTTTGTTGGCCATTAGGGTCTCAGCTATATTCTGAGTGAAATGGGATCCAACAATGAAAGCCTATTGGCAGAAGAGTGAAGTGATCTAAAATGGTCACCAGTTCAAGACTGGTAAAACAGTCTTGGGGCATAAGAGCAGACACAGGGAACTTTTACTACAATCTAGAGGAGAAATGAAATGTAGCTTAAACTGGGATGTAACTTTAGAAGTGGAGAAAATAGTCAGATTCCAAATATATTTTGAAATCAGATTCTACAGTATTTGTTTTCAGACTTAATCTATCACTTAAGAGAAAAGAATAAATTGAAATGTTTGGACCAAGAATTGGAAGGATGGGAATATAATTATGAGATGGGAATTACATTATGGAAGATCAGGAGTTTTGTCATGAATGGGTTGCCACTGAGATTCTGATCAGACAGACAAATCCAGCATGAAAGAAGTACTTAGACATGAATCTGCAGTTCAAGGCTATTGTAAAAGCTAAAAGATACCACTGTCAGAGTTTTCAGCATGTAAATAGTATTTACAGGAGTTTGACTGGGGTCATCTGGGCAGCAAGTTTAGAGAGAGAAAAGAAGTAGCCTGGGACACTTCAATGTTGAGAAGTCAGAAATATGAGCTGAATCAGCAAAGCAGATGACAGAAAGGGAAGAATGAGATATTTTGGAAACTCAGCAAAGAAAGTGCTTTGGGAAAAAGGGACTAATTTGCTGTATCAAATTCAAGTGCTTTTAGTAGATTAAGTAAAATGGCAACTGAGAATTATGAGGCCTTTTCCAGTCATTGCCAAATAAATGTGATGCCCTTTAAACATCCACACCATATCATGCCCTCTAGTAACCTCCACCTCACAACACCTGTTTTTCTCAGGATACAGCTATGTGGTCTTGACTGAGGGTCCAGTAGGAGGTAATGTTGATCCCACAGTCATTATGTAATGCAGGACCAAACTGGAATAATCTCCAAAAATGATTCATTGTGATCTATATATTATCAGACTAAGAACTGATTATTTTAGTTCCCTGGCTTGGTTAGGAGCAGGTCCTTGTTCCTCTAAATAAGTCAGGCTTCACACAGAAACATGGAGTCATATACCTTGCTTAGGTGACACTTAAGCAAGAAAATGCCCTACAGTCATCCTGAGATACAAGGTGTGAAAGAGGAATGATCTGTGCCAAAGAGAGTAGTTAGAGTCACCTAGGCAGGGTCTGGCTCCTGCCAACTGTGGAGATGGATGGCTGGAGTATTTTCAAAGTTTAGGACCTTCCTGACCTCCTCAGGAAAAACAGAGGGCACAATGTCAGGACTTGTGGGCCCAAGCTATTTTAAAAATAAAGCCTAACTTGTGATGCACATTGAGTAGATTCCTGAATTTTATTATGTGCAATCAAAAAGACCAGGGTTCAGGCTACTCAAATGCAAGACATTTCATTTTCCCTTTAAAATACAAAGCAGGGCCTCCCTGGTGGCGCAAGAGGTTAAGAACAGCACTGTGAAGCTATCTGCAGCCTCTGTAGCAGGAGTTTGATCCCTGGCAGGCCAGGGAGCTACCCAAATGACTCAGTAGACCTCTCCTGTCTCGCTCACTGCTCCCCTAAGAAGTGTATCTCAGTAGATTTGCCTGTTCTGCTCCCCACTCTGTTTCTGGTGAATCCCCTCACACCCCCGCACCTCTGGCCTATACCCCTGTTCTTGTATGCATAAGTAAATAATAAAAAAATACAAAAGCAAATATCAGCCACAAGCTTAACATTTCAAACACAACACTGATGCCTCAATCCACATCATTATATTAGAATCTAATAACATTGGCCAGATGTTTATTCAAGGCTCATAGACTTCAACTGTTTTCAAGGGACGTTCTGACAACAAAAGATAGTACTATTAAAAAGTGTCATTTGCTTAGGGAGCCCCAGATCCAGAAATAAGACGGTTTCAGGGATTCTTTGTTTTTTAAAAATATTTATTTATTTATGCATACAAGAACCGGGGTATAGGCCAGAGGTGTGGAGGGGATGAGAGGGTCTACCAGAGACAGAGTGGGAAACAGAACAGGCAGATTGACTGAAATACACTGCTGAGGGGAGCAGCGGGCTAGCCAGGAGAGGTCTGCTGTGCCATGTGGGTAGCTCCCTGGGTGGGGATCAAACCCATGCTGCAGTGGCTGCAGACAGCCCCATAGGTTGCATCTTAACCCCTTGAGCCACCAGCGAGGCCCTGTTTCAGGGATTCTTACAAAAGTCTTCAACTAAGCTTATTAAATGTCATTACACTTTCTGTTTCTGCTTATTGCTACAGAAAAATCTTCAAACTTGTCCACCAAAGTTACAAATAGTAACTTTTTGTATTGAGCACAAGCAATGAGACACTGATTATAGATGCCTTGTGTGCATTATCTCATTGATACTCAAAAAGCCTTTATGAGATGGGTTATAACACATGTATAGAAAATTGAGATTAAAAAAGATTAAATTAGTTACACAAGGCCTTATTATCACAAAACAGTGAGCACTGGGATTCCAGTCAACAAGTAACATCTTCTGGGAAAGATTTCCTGTGGCCAAAATCGGCATTTCATTTTTACAGCCCATTAAATTCTACAGCCAGATCATGTAACTCTGAAATGATGCAACTTCCTATTTCTCATGTCACTACTTAACATTTTATTTAGATAGTAAAAATTTCTTTAAGCATAGATACCTTAATATATAACAAAAATTTATTCCTGCACCTACTTCTGATGCAACTGAAACATATATGTTCAGATGTCTCCAATTTCCCTAGCCTCTGCTACTTTCCTGGGCCCATTAATCCCCCAACATCATATTTACAAGTCAATGCTTAAGTCAAGGCTTATCAAATTTACCTTCTGAAATTATAATAGCATGTATCTCAAGTGGTCTGTCTCATGTGGAACATCAGAACTGCTAAAGTTCTTGACATTTTAGTAAGTTACCTTTATACAATGCATATCAATTTTGCTCCTGACAGTTTATTCACAGTTATTTCACCATTTACAAAATATGTTGAATTACTTCATTTTAACCTGAATGAGAATAAATACCATGTCTTTTTGCTGCTCACCACATCACCAGTGACTAGGTATTTCCTAAATACCTGTTAAATAAATAAGCAAATAAATAATTGATGTTCCAGACTGTCAGTTGAGCTCAGGGCCATTACAAGCATCTTCTTTTTCTGGGATCACAGTTGAAAGAACAGCTCCTGTCTAGATGCAGCGTCTCGTGGCAAAGGCACGTGAACACTGGAGACTGCTCTAAACTTGGTAATCACAATGAATGCTTCTGCTCAAAAACGGGCTGTGCACACACCACAGAGATTCCATCTGCCAAAGCAAATCACATGGCCATGCCTGACCACAGGGTGTGGGAGTTCATAGGGCCAGAAAGAGGAAACATGAGCAATCCTGCAGTCCTTGGCATGTTATATAAGTGTAAATTGGGAGGACTTCAGGCAGCTTCCATGGGGAGCTTTCAGATGGTAATGGTCTGGAGCATTTAGTGTCACCCAAGTGCAAGTTTCCTCAAAAGTTCCTCAAGTTTCATATGCATGTAAAGTTGTCCATGATGTTACTTTCAGTAAATTTAAATATATTTTGAATGTATCAAAGGAGTTAAGCTTTAAAGAATACAAGCTGTATTTCTGACGAAATGAAGAATCTTGAAATGCAAATGTTTACTTCAGTATGTATTTTAATAGTTTGGATTTAGGGGATATAACATTTTCCTAAAGCAAGTCATAACCTATCCTGTCCTTAAAAGTGAAATAAAATTCACTGGAGAGAAAGGAAGGGATGTGACTAATTTAAAAGATTCACTGTCCATCAGTTCTCACACTACATTCTAATTTAGGCTGGTTCAGGAAGGTCCTCATTTGTCAGTTGTTTTGTAAGTATTCTTATGGGAGAGTCTGTCCCTTTTTCTTAAAGATACCTAGTTTTCATGCAAGGCACTAGTCTTGTCCCAGATAAATGGAAAGTACTAAATATATATGTTCTGCTCCCAACATATTTACCATAGGGAAGGAGGGCAGGAGGGAAAGAGCATGCATAGAAAGGGAGCATCTGTTGCAAAGCAAATTGCAAATTTATGGCAAGAAGTGCTTGGCTGGTGCATTCCATTTGTCAGCAAGCTGCCTCTTGTACCACGCTGACAGGATCATCTCTTGGAGATGAGAAAATGTAGCTCAAAGCTCTGTACAAGACAATTTGAAAAATATTTTAATCAAAAGTAGGTAAGTTCAGCAATTATTATTGATAAATTCTTAGCACTAGCAGGATTTCCTATTGTAGGTTACTAACTACTACTAAAGTTTGTTTAGAAAAAATGGAGTTGAATTTTGTCCCAAATTACCTCATACTCTTGTAAATGTTTCTGCAAAGATGGTAACAGTAAATTCTGGGTAACTGGCTCCACAGAACAGGAATGAGAGCACAGTTTTTGGTTACATTGTTGGCTACAGAAAATCTGCATATATAAATAACCACCCTAGTTTCTGACTTCCTGTACTAAGCACTATTGGCTCAAAGAAGCAAAAGTTGAAGCTCCTGTTCGCAATGAGGGGACAATGTAAGCAGGCAGAGAAAGTATACTTCAAAACAGTTCATAACCAAGAATATTTGTGACAGGCTAAATTTTGTATCAACAATAAACTAAGAGTGGGCCTCCCCGGTGGCGCAGCGGTTGAGCGCTGGGTTGCGAAGTTGCCCGCAGCCTCTGCAGCGCCGGTTCGATATCCAGCTGCTCCCGGGCCACCGGAGGAGGGTCCCACATGGTGCGCAGACCTCTCCTGCCGCCCGCTGCTCCCCTCAGCAGTGTACTTCAGTCCATCTGCCTGCTCTGCTCCCCGCTCTGTCTCTGGTGAATTCTCTCACCCTCCTGTGCTTCTGACTGTACCCAGTGCTTGTATAAATAAATAAATAAATCTAAAAAAAAAAAACAAAACAATAAACTAAGAGTTAAAAAATAAGAAGTGTCTATGGCAGACAATAAATGCAAATACATTAGAAAAATGGGAGATTAAAAATATATATATATCCTAAGGGAAGACAGCCATGTGCTGAGTGTGAAGGTAAGACTGGACACCTAGGTACATAGATAAGAAGACAAAAGGTTGAAGGGAGGACAGGGGAGCAAAGCAAAATATCTAAGTGAATGTACCCAACACCACTTTTATACTCAAAATGGTGAACATGGACAAGTCATTTTATACTATTTCATCCTCAGTTTCTTCCTCTATAGAATGGAAATAAACTCATCAGCAATCTCATTGGGCAATCATCTCAACAGCACACCATATACAGATGAGTTATTCCCACTACTCACTATTTTCTCCATGAGATAAAGGAGGTTGGCACATCCCCTGCTCCACCACCATGTAGAGCAGGGCCCCACACATAACAAGCATGGGTTAAAGAGCACTAGAAAGAGGCACTCTATCATAAAGGTGAAATTGTTTCTTCTCCTTCTTCCATCATTGTCAGCTAAAATCATACACATTTGTATTATTTAAATATTCCTCCCTCAGATGGGATTGTCAACAAATCCCTTACACTGAATAATATAGATAAAAAGCAGAGTAGAAATGCTCAATAAATAAATAAATGATGAAATGATACTAGCACTGCTAAACACAAATGGCTCATTCTGTTTAACTTTATCTTACTGCAGATCATGAGAATGAAAATATGGGTTTATAGTCCCTTCCCTACAGCTACTGCCTTCTCTTATCTCTTTCTTTTCCGTTTATTTTACAATATCCTCCAATATAGCTCTGACCCTGAAGTTATATTAATAATATAGCTGAGTTTCTTCTAAATGTGAAATTAAATGGCTTCTATTATCTATCAATTTCCCAGGTCTCTATCGCACAGTTCCCTTTTCACTGTTTTCTAAGTGAAGTAAGCTTATCCTAGACTTCAATGACCTACTATTCAGGTGACCCAAGTTTTTTCTCTACTAACACTCTGAAATTTGCGATTATAGATTTAATTTCAAATGTTTCCAGAACATTTCCTCCAGACACTCCAAATTTCATATTATGCAAGCTTGAGGCCATTATCTCATTCTCTCTTTTTCCCAAATATCTATGTTCATTCATGGGGAGGATAAGAGCAAAACAATCTTTCTCTTTTCTCTGTTTTTTTCTTTCTGACTCTTAAAATCCACTGGGACAGCACATCCTGTCCCTTTTGCCTGAGAAATTTCCCTCAAATTGGGTTCTCATTCTCAAAAGTACTACCATTGCCTTCATTTAGAGACTATAATGTTAATTGATTTTCAAAAGCAGTAGAATAAGCTTGTTGTTTCAGGAAATTTGTATAGTAGTTCACAAACATCTCCTCTGACCTACAAGAATAAAAACCTCATAGAGCAAAATGTTCCCTAATATTTAAAAAGAACTATAAATGTGAACAAATCTCTTCCACTTATAGGAAAAGCAATAAAAACAATATAGATTACCCTAGACTTATGATGGAATTACATCTTTCTAAACCCATCTTAAACTTAAAATAATGCTAAGTTGAAAGTGTATTTAATGCAACAAACTTAACACACATCATAGATTAGCCCACTCTACTTTAAATGATCTCGGAAAACTTTATATCAGCCTATAGTTGGATAAAATCACCTTATTCAAAGCCTATTTTATGATAAACTGTTGAATATCACAGATATGGGAGTTTTGTAGACCTAATGGGATGCAAAACCAGAAAATTTGATATTAAAAAAAAATGCTGGCAACTGTGTACTCTATAAAGTATCAGTTGATTACCCTAGCGATTACTTGAGTGAATGAGAGGTCAGCATAAGAGAAGCTTAACAGGGCCTCCCCTCATGGTGCAGGCAGTTGAGCACTGTGCTGTGAAGCTGTCCACAGCCTCTGCAGCGCTGGTTCAATCCTGGTCGGCCTGCAAGGGTCCCACATGGTGCAGCAGACCTCTCCTGTCACGCCTACTGCTCCCCTCAGCAGTGTATTTCATCAGTCTGCCTGTCCTGTTCCCCGCTCTGTCTCTGGTGAATCCTCTCACCTTCCCATGCATCTGACCTGTACCCCGATTCTTGTATAAATAAATAAATAAACCTTAAAAAAAAAGAGAGAGAAGCATAACATCTATCTCTAAGCTGGGAAAAGATAAAAATTTAAACTTTGTAGCATAGTTTCTACTGAATGTGTATTGCTTTTACAGAATGTAAAGTCAAATAATTATGTTTCACCATGGGAAGTTGGGGACCATTTCTAACAACCAAAAATTACATTTTTGTAATTTATATAAATCTATTATTAGATTATTAGGAAAGGGACTAATTGTTAACCAAATCTTCTTGGAAACACAGGCTGCACTTCAAGCCATTTTGGTAGCTAGCTATAGCCAAATTCCTGAGTTCTAACCCACAGATTGTAAAGAGAAGTGATGGGCACCATGGTCAGACTTCCCAATAATCACTCTCCATGAATGACACTCCATGCTTTTATGCTTTCAGAGCTTGATGGAAGCCACACAATGAAGGAAACAGAGCAAGAACATGGAAAAAAAACTTAGGTCCTTGAATTGGAAAAGCCAGTTTCCAATGACACTCATTCTAAACTCACTGATATTTTGAGATTTATCTTTACTAAAAGCTGGAATTATACTATTTAAAAATTATAATTGGATTTGTTATACAAATAAGTCATTTATTTTAGAACCAAAAGTCTCAAGTACTATAGACAGTTTCTAGAGTTTAACTTTAGAGGATATTGTTAATATTAATAACATTGGTGTTAATTACAAATTATTATGATTACCAAGAAGCATCATGTCTTCTAAACTATCCCAATTGATTCATATGTCATATTTATTAACACACAGAGAAATCTTGAAAAGGAACTACTTTCATATCATGTTCACTACAGGAAAAATGAAAAGCACAATGATGGCAGATGGAAATGTGAGAGACTTTCTAGTTCCTCTTCATACTTTAGAATCTAGCAGGTCTTAAACTCATGGAAATTTTCCAAAGCAGAATTTTCATCATCCCATATGGAAAGCTATTTGCTTTCTTTAACATTTATTCTTAGAGCACTCTGTGTACCATCTCAAGCAGATTGATGATTAGTTGACAAAACATTTTCATCTTTCCTTCTAGAACCAATAGACAGCTAAGGGCCTTTGAAAGACAACTTCTACTGCCTTTCCTTATCAAAAGAAAATGTTCTTTAAGAACAGTTGTCTTGGGGGTTAATATATGAAATCTACAAATAACTCATAAAATGCAACCATAAGAAAATAAATAACCCAATCAAAAAATGGGCAGAAATGATTTTCCAAAGAAAACATAGATAACCAAATTCAATAGGCACATAAAAAAAAGGTTTATCACTTATTATCAGGGAAATCCAAATCAACCCATAATGACATATATCTCTTCTGTATGAGAATGGCCCATATCAAAAAGATCACAAATAAGTGTTGGCCAAAAAGTACTACTAGTACATTGTTGGTGGGAATATAGACTAATTCATTCTCTATGGAAAATAGCATGAAGTTCTTTCAAAATACTAAAAATGTACTGATCATATGATACAGTGATGCCTCTTCTATATATCTACTGGAAGAATGCATAAACACTAATTTGCAGTTAAAGAGTGAGTGATCCAACTTCATCCTTTTATGTGTGGTTTTCCAGTTTTTCCAGCACTGTTTAATAAAAAAGATTGTCCTTACCCTTGCATATGGCCATAGCTGCTTTATCTTAGGTTAAGGATAAATATGTGAATTTATTTCTAAGCTTTCTATTCTTTCCCACTAATCTATGTATATACTTTTTGTACCCATATGATGTTATTTTTAGTACAGTTGTTTTATAATAAAGTTTGAGTCAGGTAACATGATACTTTCATTTCTCTTCTTTTTCCCTCAAGATTGCTTTTGCTACTCAAGGCTTTTTCTGATTCCATATAAATTTCCTCCATGCTTTTTGTGCAGTTTCTTTGAAAAGTATTGCTTAAATTTTGATGAGTATTGCATTAATTTAAATATCCTTTTGAGAGGAATGGTTATTTTGATTACATCCTTTTTTCCCCATCCATGAGCATGGGATATCCTTCTATTTCTTTATGTTATTAAGTTTTTTAATAACAGATTGTATATATCTTGGTAAAGAGCTTTTACTTCCTTAGGTTAATTCCAAGGTTTCTAATTCTTTTATCAAGCAATTGTAAATGGAGTTATTTTCTTGATTTCTTTTGTTTCTTATTCATTGACTGTAATATAAAAAAGCTATAGGTTTTTCTATGTTAGTTTTGTAACACACCACTTTGCAGTATTCATCAGTGCTTCTAATAGCTTGTTGTGGAATCTTTAGGAGATGTACATAAAATATATTATCTGTGAATAGTGAAATTTTCAGCAGGAGCACACATTGATGATGACTGGCTTGAACAAGAGACTCATGATATTGAAGAACTGAAGTCCAAATTGGCAGGGAGAATCAGACAGGCTAGCATCACCTGTGTCTCAAAGAAGCTATTACTTAAAGTCCAAGGGTAGGAGACTCAAAACACATTTATTATAATTGATGAGCCAACATTGGTACAGTATGATTACCTAAAGTTCATTGTTTACTTGGGGTTCACTCATTGTACTGTGTACATTCTGTGGGCTTTGATAATTGAATAATGGCATATATCTACCATGACAATATCATATACAATAGTTCCGGGCATTGCTGGTGGCGCAAGAGATTAAGCACAGCACTGTGAAACAATCCACATCCTCTGCAGCTCAAGCTCAATCTCCAGCCAAGGAGCTACCCACATGACTCAGTGGACCTCTCCTGCCTCGCCTGCTGCTCCCCTCAGCAATATATTTCAGTCAATCTGCCTGTTCTGCTCCCCACTCTTGTCTCTGGTAAATCTTCTCACTCTCCACACCTCTGGCCTGCACCCCAACTCTTCGATGCATAAATGAATAAATCTTTTTTTTAAAGTTTTAAAAAATTAAATAAATAAATGCTCACTGATTTTTTTTTTTTTAAATAGGTGATACAAGGCCATATATGATAAGCCCACAGCCAATACCATTCTCAATGGTGAAAAGCTGAAAGCATTGCCATTAAGATCTGGAACAAGACATGGATGTCCATTCTCACCACTGCTTTTCAACATAATACTGGAAGTCCTAGCCAGAGCAATAAGATAAGAGAAAGACATACAAGGAATCCAAATAGGCAAGGAAGAAGTCAAACTATCACTATTTGTGGATTATATGATAATATACATAGAGAACCCCAAAAACTCCACAGAACAACTAATTCAACTAATCAATCAGCTTAGTAAAGTGGCAGGATACAAAATCAACATACAAAAATCAGTAGTCTTCCTATACAAAAACAATAAATCTGAAGAAGAAGAAATCAAGAAAACCATTCCTTTTATTATTGAAACAAAAAAATAAAATACTTAGGAATAAACCTAACAAAAGAGGTAAAGGACCTATACAAAGAAAACTATAAAACACTGTTAAAAGAAATAGAAGTAGACACAAAGAAATGGAAAGACATCCCCTGCTCATGGATTGGAAGAATTAACATTATCAAAATGGCCATCCTCCCAAAAGCAATTTACAGATTCAAATCTATTCCAATTAAAATTTCAATGTCATTCTTCAAAGAAATAGAAAAAATATTGATGAAATTCATATGGAGCCACCAAAAACCCCAAATAGCCAAAACCCTCCTGAAAAAAAAGAGAAGGGAATGGAGGCATCACTCTCCCAGATTTCAAGCTACACTACAAAGCCATAATAATCAAAGCTGCATGGTACCGGAACAAGAACAGACACATGGACCAATGGAACCAAATAGAAAACCCAGAAATAAACCCACAGATTTATGGTCAACTAATCTTTGACAAAGGAGCAAAGAATATGCACTGGAGCAAAGTAAGTTTGTTCAATAAATGGTGCTGGGAAAACTGGGTCGCTACATGCAAAAGAATGAAGCTTGACTACTACCTCACACCATGCACAAAACCAACTCAAAATGGATTAAAGAACTAGACATAAGATCATAAAGTATATAGAAGGAAATATTGGCGAAACACTACATGACATGCACCTCAAAGATATCTTTACAGAAACATCACCCAAAGCAGTGATAGTAAAGGCAAAGATCAACAGCTGGGACTACATTAAATTAAAGAACTTCTGCACAGCAAAAGAGACAATAACAAAAACTAAGAGAAACCCCACGGACTGGGAGAACATTTTTGCATACAACACTAATGATGAAGGACTGATCACAAAAATCTACCAAGAGCTGAAGAGACTCAACAAAAACAAAGAAAAAAGTCCAGTCAAAAAATGGGCAGAAGAGCTAAAAAGAAACTTCTCCGAAGAGGAAATACAAATGGCTAGCAGGCATATGAAAAAATGTTCAGCATCACTTGCAATCAGGGAAATGCAAATCAAAACTACAATGAGATACCATCTCACACCAGTTAGAATGGCACATATTAAAAAAACTAGTGACAACAAATGTTGGCAATGTTGTGGAGAAAAAGGAACTCTCCTGCACTGCTGGTGGGAGTGCAAACTGGTTCAACCAGTATGGAAAGTTGTGTGGAGATTCCTCAACCTACTAAAGATAGAGCTTCCATATGATCCAGCAATTCTACTCCTAGGTATTTACCCAAAGGACACAGAAACATCAATTCCAAAGAGCACCTGCACGCCTATGTTTATAGCAGCACTATTTACAATCTCTAAGCTTTGGAAACAACCCAAATGCGCAAAATAGATGACTGGATCAAGAGAATATGGTACATATACACAAAGGAATATTACTCAGCATTCAAAAACGATAATCACATGCAATTTGCAGCAACATGGATGGAGCTGGATAGGATCATGCTCAGCGCAATAAGCCAGAAAGAAAAAGAAAAATACTGGATGGTCTCACTCATAACAGGGATCTAGAAAACCTAAATATGGACCAGGAAAAACAATAACTATAAGAAAGAAAAAAATCAAAATCAACAAACAACTATGAACCAGAGACACTCTTGGGGGTGAGGGGAAGGAGGGATTGGGGTCAAAATCGGGGTTGCAATTGTAGAAGGAATACAAAAAAAAAAAGAAAGAAAAAACAACTAAAAAAAAAGTAGGTGATAAAAAAACAGGAACAGAATAAAGACTAAGAAAATATGAGCCAGTTACAGTTAGAAATATTGGATCTAACACTGTTATTACAATGAATTTAAAAATCCAATTGAGTGCCTGTTGTGCAACCATCCCAGGCCAGGTATGTTTATTGTCGATTTTTGTAGACAAAAAGAATTTTGGAGGCTTTGGTGGATTTTTACAGCCCTTTAATCACTCTAGTCTCCCTGGCCTCAGGGTGATGCTGCCATGCTCATCAGAGCTGAGGAGCCCCTTTTATCCCTTGCTTCTCAGCACAGGTGCCCATATTTACATATGTGCATACACCATGCTCTCTGGTTTCTTGACCCAAGTGTCTGAAATCACAGTTGTGCATGCCCAGCACCCACGCCTCTTGGCCCTGGGAGTCCACAGCCTAGGAGGAATTTATGACCGCAGGTGCTAGCTGTACAGACCTGCAGTGGGAGAGGAAGAGGAAGCGAAGCCTGATTTAACCTCATTTTCCCTACTGTGCCTCAATAGGAGAGGAATGCAGCAATGGAGAGAAATCATTAAGCTTAGAAGACAATGTTAGAGAAGACACAACTAGAACAGCACAGAGAAAAAAAGGATTTAAAAAACTAGTAGTATATGACCTCTTTGGAATAACTCAAAGAAAAGCAAAATCCATATTATGGGGCTCTAGAAGGAGAAAAGGAGGAGAAATTATAGAACATTTATTTAAAGAAATAGTTGCTGAACCATGTCAGCTTAGAAATGAAAGAGTCATTGTGATTCAAGATGCCCAAAGCGGTCCAAACAAAATAATATATTACACACACACTAAGTCACCTTATATAAAGCTGTAGAAAGCCATTGGCAAAGACAGAATATTAAAAACATCAAGAGAAAAAGTCATAACTTATAAGGGAATGTGTAGGGTAAGGTAAAAGGTATCAGGCTTTTCTGCCCTCCCGGCATCAGGATAGATGACGGAACCCTGCGGTCCTGAATGCATGCCTGATGGCAGGCACCTGGAATAGGGTGTGGGAATAGCGTGTGGGCATAGGTAGATGGGATTCAACTGGGCTTTTAAGGGTGGTGTCACAGGGGACGCCAGGAGAGAGAGAGAGAGGAGAGAGAGAGAGAGAGAGAGAGAGAGAGAGAGAGAGAGAGAATATGAATGCCTGAGAGCCCAGAGTGAAGACCTGCTGGGGGCTGGGAGGCCTGCCAGCCTACCAGCCCCCAGCGCCCCTGCCTGCTCTGTACATCGTAATCCCAATAAAAATCTGCAAAACCACTGAGGGCTCTGACTCCTCCTTTACCCGGTCTGCTGGATCAGAAAACCTGCTCAGTGGCCATTCCTGCCCTACAGAATACCAATTGGACTATCAGAGGACTTTTTAGTGGAAACACTACAAGCAAGAACATGATGGGGAAATATTGGGATGAGGGTCAGAGGCACGGAAGTGAAAGACTTCACCAGAGACAGAGTGGAGAACAGATAAGGCAGATTTATTGAGCACACTGCTGAAAGGACCAACAGACAAAACAGAAGAGATCACTCCCCTGGGGGAAGGTCTTGAGGCTCTTTATAGACTGTTTTTTCTTCTTTCTTAGGGCCTCAGTGAATTGGTTGGACATCTAGCCTTGAGCCTTAACTTTTGATGCAGAATGTGTCTTGACCCTACTTCTGCATTCCTAGAGTTCAGATTACCTGTCTTTTAACTCTGTTCCATGGCAACACTGTCACTTCCCTTATCCATTCAAGCCTCCCAAACTTGCCTGTTGGGCAGAAAGTGGGAGCTTGATTTACAATTTTATTAAATGGTACCCTGACAAAGAAAAGAAATACAGGAGATATTTAAAGTACTTAAAGAAAAATATATCCAGCCTAGAATATTTTACCATGCAAGGTAAACATTCAAGGCAGAAGGAAGAATAACTGTAAAGCAAAAACTGAAAGAATTTATCAAACCAAGATACACATGAAAAAAGTCTTACAGGGGTTATCAGAAAGAAATAGAACAACAGATAGAGAGGAAGCAGGCATGTAAATTAATAACATGGAGTAGAAGTAGAGCCACAATGTGGCCCATCAGAATGACTTTGAGACCAGACTGTCTAACAAGCCACACTAATAGTTCATCATATACTAAGCTCAGTAGAACCTTCAGGCAAAAATTGATAGAAATAATGATAGGTGACTAGGAAGGGAAGGGCACCATAACTAGTATAGGAATCTGCATATACACATTTAGCATAGGCTGCATGGACACATTAAATGATTAAGATTGCTTTCTTTAAATTAAAACTGTTGCTTTGAATTGAGGTTTCTACCCCAATAATGCCCAAATGAGTGTTGGACTTTAACAGCATCAGATGTACAGGGGGAAAGATAACTAAGAAGCTGATAACAAACTCTGGGGGCTGGACTTGACAATACCAAGAATATCAAATATGACCGGCTGTTCTGATAAACTCATTCAACTATGATGGGCTTCTAATGTGCTGTTTGATTAAGACTAATTGTTTCTGTTTAACTCATTATAAAAAAGCCAGCTCAAGGTGAGATGAAAGAATGGTCTCTCCATTCTATCAGATCAGTGGCCAGTCATCTGAAAAATAAAAGTACTTATAGATTAAATTCCAGTCTCTATTGATTGACTTTTTGGTAGTTATAGGCAGCAGAACCAAAGTCTATTTCCAGTAACGATAACACATAAGACATTAGAAAAGGAACCAAATAAAATATAAAAGGAAGACCTCAAAAAATAAAAGCACAAGACAGCCCTGCCCCCAAATAAAAGAAACTAAGTGGTAACGAGCATTTATGTCTCAATAATTATCTTACATGTAAATGGCCTGAATTTGTCAATTAAAAAGTATAATATAACTGGATGAATTAAAAAAAAAGTTGAACCATTTGTTGTTTACAAGAAACCTGTCTTACCAATAAAAACAAGCACATGGACTTAGAATTAAATGCAGAAAGACAATTATACAAACAAATGGCAATCAAAATCAGCCAGGAATAGCTACACTTAACTCAGATAAATAGACTTCCAATAAAAATGTAGTGAGAGATAGAGACAGCCACTATATTATTGTTAAGTACTTAATACAAGAATTATGACTCATAAATATATGCACTGAATGATGGAGCACCAGATAAATCATACAATTACTAACAGAAATAAGAAGAGGTATTGACAATAACACAATAATACCAGGGGATTTTTAATATCCCACATGTAACTATGGACAGATCAACAAGACAGAATAAATAAGGAAACAATAGTCTTAATTGGGGGCTTGACCAAATATCTACAGAGTAGCCCACCCCAAAACTACTGCATACAGATTTTTTTGCAAGTGAACCTGGAACATTTTAAGAATAGACCAAGTATTGGGACACAAACCGATTGTCACTAAAATACAGTGATTGAAATTTTGCAAATATGCTCTTTGATCCAATGCCATAAAGCTAGAAATCAGTAATTAGCAAAAAAAGAAAAAGAAAAATTATTAATACCTGGAGACTAAACTATGTGGTGCTTAATAACTGTTTGGTAAAAGAGGAACTTAAAGCATATATTAAAAAATAAATTAAGACAAATTAAAATGAGGATATATGTTACCGGACTCTATCAGATACAACAAAAGCTGCCTTAGTAGGGACAATAATTGCAATACATGCCCTCAAAAAGAATTAGGAAACATTCCAAATAAACAATCTGACACTCAGAACAATTTGGAACAAAAGGAATAAAGAAGACCCAAAGTCAGAAGGAAGGAAATAATAAAAAAAGAGGGAGAAATAAATGAAAAAGAGGTCAGAAGACTATATAAAAATCAATGAAAGTAAGAGATGCTTCTTGGAGAAGATAAACAAGGTAGATAACATTTTATCAAGGATAGGAAAGAAAAGAAGAGAAAAAAGATGAATAAATAGGATCAGAAATTAAAGTGGCCACAAATAGTACAGAAATACAAAAAGTTATAGGAGAGTGCTGTGAACAAGTATACACCAAAAAATTGGATAACATTGAAGAAAAGGACTAATTTCCAGATCAACATAGTCTACTTACACTGACTCAGGAAGAAACAGAAGAGTTGAACAAACAGATCATAAGTATGGAAATTGAAATAGTAATAAACAGTTACTCAAACTAAGAATCCTGTACAGTCTCATGTCAGCTTCTACCTCCAGGCTATGTCTGAGCATTAGATGCAGCGTAGGCATGGATTATAGTTGATTCAGAACTCACAGCCCTAAATTATTCTAATTTCTTTCAGCAGAGCTTTATTCTGGTTTGCTTGCTCCTAAAGCTAACTGGTAATTAAACTCTATTTAGTGAAAGTGCTCATTTGGTATCTGGGTTTTAGCCCTGGAGGGGTATGGTAGGCATAGGTGTTTTGAATATCCCAACCTCGGCTTAACATAACAGTTTTTTTCTATGAGACACAGGTGATCCAATCAGGTTCTCCCTGCCAGTTTGGACTCCAATTCTTCTATATCATGAGTCTCATGTTCAAGTCAGTAATAATCATTCTATACTCCTGTGTCTGTGGCTCTCCAACAATGCACCCTTTGTTCTGGATGCCAACTCTATGCACCCCCCTTATCCTGTGCAGTCTCCAAAGTTCCCAATCCTGGCATGTGCCCCTAGGTCAACAAATGCAGAGGGCTGTGCACAGCTGCAGTCCCTCCCTCTGATGGATTGCACTACCCCAGTATCACCATAAATGCAGTTTTATTGAAATTCTCCTACCCCTTTCCACTGGACCATTACTCCTGATATGCACTATAGTGGTGTGTTTCTTTCAGGGATTATTGACTTTGTTCCTCTGACATCCAGTTGTGAGCATCTAGAGGCGGCAAACCTGGTGTCCTCACTCTGCGGGCATTATGTTGGATCATCTCTTCCCCCGCCCCCTCCTTTAATGAGCAGATTTGGTTAAGTGACATTCTTCTATTATCTTGATAGTTTTTCCACTAGTCTAACTAAAGAACAAAAAGATGAGCTACAAAGAGGAGAAAACTAGAGAGGAAAATTATTATTATAGTACTGAAACAGGACCAGAGCCCTCTTTATTCTAGAGAATGATCTCTAGCACTAAAATTATGGGAGTTTTATCCCAGAGAAATTTCAGAAACTTCCACTTTAAACAGGCTCACTGAGTTCTAACAGACTGTTATGTAAAAGTGGGGAGCCACCAAAGCCTCCTCCAAGAAACATCTATTCTAGACTTCTTGATACAGTGAGCATTTAAAATAAATGAAAATGCACGTTGCTGAAATGTGCTGGATGATGGAAATGAAAGCCAAAATCACTTCCTATTTTCCCTTCAACTGCCTTGGCGTGTAAACCAATTGCAGAATCTCACAGTTTTGTTCTATATGAGAACATATTTACTCTCTGGCTAGAAAAATTGCTAAATGAGTCTTCCAATATTTATTCTAAAACAAAAATTATTTTACTAAGCACAGAGCTACCAGTGGTAAGTAAAAGGGACAGGTGCTTCACCATCATTTAGAAACTCCTCAGAATGGTTATCATGCAAGTCTCCTATCTGTGCAAAATTTCAGGCAATCTCTAAAATTTGAACATACAATAGATGCCTGCTTCATGATGAAGTCACTTTACAATGATACCCTCCTATTAAGATATTAGTCACTTTATGATCTAATTTTCACATTAAAATTGTTGCCAACTAGACTGTAGATAGGACATTTGTGAGTGAGGTGTTTTAAACAACTGTTAGCATATGAGCCAATCACTCTCTTTAGTGGTTTGATTTGTTTTTGTCACATGGGTCAATACAAAAATGTTTTATTTTTTTAGTCTTTATATCCTATCATAAAACTGGTTGTTAAATTGTGTAAAAATATTGTTAAACTATAACCAAAGGTCCTAAATAAAAATGTATTAAAATGAAATTTCAATTACATTGAAGTAAGAAGTTATAAAAAATCACAATGATGGTATAAAACTTAGTGAATTGGTTCAAGAACTTGATTTCTCTCACCCACTCCATTAGCAAACTCTAGTGATTTTGAAATAACGTTTTCCAATTTAAGTTACCTTACTTATTTTTAATTTCATGTTTTAAAAGTCAATAAAAAAACTTTTCTCAGTATTTTTGGTGCTTTATTGTGTAAATCATAATATGTAAGTTTGGTTATGTGCTGAAATTATATGGTCACATCTGTAGAACAGAGAAGTATTATAAATTGGGGGCTTCTGTGTAACACATGGCCTCATTAGTTCAGCTCTCAATTGTATGTTACCTATTTATCGAATGTCATATTTAACCTAAGCAGCTGTTTGCATAACCCACAGCCCCAAATGCTAAATTGTCAAAGTACTTTCAAATCTCGTATTATACATTGGAAAGAAATTTATGGAACAGGGGCCTCCCTGGTGGCACAAGAGGTCAAGTCTCAGCACTATGAAGCTATCCACAGTCACTGCAGCACGAGTTCAAACCCCTGCCAGGGAGGTGATCCACATGGCTCAGTGGACCTCTCCTGTCTCTCCCGCTGCTCCCCTCAGCAGTGTATTTCAGTCAATCTGCCTGCTCTGCTACCCACTCTGTCTCTGCTGAATCCTCTTACCTCTCTTCCCCTCCCACCCCTATTCCTGAACCTCTGGACTACACCCCAACTCTTGTATGCATAAATAAATAAAACCTCAAAAAATTATGGAACAAACTTTAAATTCTTAAAGCTTTTAATTGTATTGATTTTAGATGCAGCGAGGGACGAAAAGGAGCATAGAGGATGAAGCCATGGTGATTAAAATTCACAGGTGAAAACAAGTAGAGAAATCATTAATTCTGATGAAAAATTGGCAAAATTGTCCATTTATTTAGAATCAGCAGCCATACTCCTTTGTGATGGTTATTGAGACTTCCAGGTAAAAGTTCTTGACTCCGTCTCAGTGCAGAGTGCTACCCTTTTCTGAAATGGATATGGTGCTGCTAGGCCAGGTAACATTTCATGGTCCCTTTAAGCCTCAAGATACCCTGGCTATGCAAACAGCAAGCCACAGTTTAAATGTGAATGACCACAGCAAAGTCATCTGATGAGAAGTAAGATGTCACACATAATATAAAAGCGAAAAGGAAAGTCCTCAATGCCAAATTGAATTTCCTTTGATACTAATCCAACTTTAATGCCTGCCAAACACAGTTTAACTTCAGTTTGGCAGGAAACTTTTGCATTTAACTCAGGAGTGAAAACACAAGCTCTCTGGAAATAATTTAATCCACAGAAAAGCAAATCAGCAGCCTAAGTTTATTTTTATTTTTTTAAAGATTTATTTATTTATTTATCTGTCTATCTATTTATTTATTTATTTATGCAAGCACTGGGTACAGTCAGAAGCTCGGGAGAGTGAGAGAATTCACCAGTGCCAGAGAGCAGAACAGGCAGACTGACAAAGTACACTGCTGAGGGGAGCAGCGGGTGGCAGGAGAGTTCTGCGTGCCATGTGGGCCCCTCGCCGGCTGCTGGGGATCGAACCGGCACTGCAGAGGCTGTGGGCAGCTTCACCGCCCAGCGCTCAACTGCTGCACCACCGGGGAGGCCCAGCAGCGTAAGTTTACATGCAAGAATTGTGAACAAGAATGGAAATTTTCTCAGACATTTCTCTACACAGGACCAGGTATCAATAAAAATCCACAAAAATTGTCTAAAATATTTTAATTGGGTTTCTCACTGATTACCATTTTTACTTCTTATCCTTAGTACCTTCCTAATGGCCTCTAAACTATTATTTTCTTTTCTTTATTCAAAATTAATTACTAGTTCTGCTTGTTTAAATCACCATGAGACTCTAGCCATAAAGCAAAAGCAGAAATCTGAAATCATGCATTAAAATGTTCATTGACCAAACTTCTACTCTGAGAAAATAATGTTTATAGCTGCAATAGTGAGAGAAAATATTTATGATATGAATCCAATTTTCCTCTGGGAAAATTTAGAGTTCACTTTTAAGTGATTTTTTAGACAACTTATCCTCCAGTCCCTACTTTCTCACCAGCCCCAACATAAACACACACAAAGCTGCTGCTCCAGTCCTCTCTTGACTGTGAACCATAGACTACGACTCAGGATCACCTGCCTAAACATCAGTTGAAGGCTGTTTTTGCCTCTTCAGCCTTCATAAGTCTTCTTGGAGCAACACTGGAATCCCAGTCTCCTGAGTGGACATCAGGCCCAGTACATTGTCTCTCCACACTTAATCTGCTCACATTGTCCTAACAAAGCACCATAGCAAGGCAACTTAAACAACAGAAATTTATTTTCATTCTGGAGACTAAGAAGTCAAAGATTAAGGTGCAGACTGGGGTGGGGAAGCCTCTCTTCCTGGTTTGTAGAGTCATCTTCTCTCTATAGCCTCACATTACAGGGATATGGGGGGAAAGGGGAGTCCTGTCTCTGGTCTCTTCTTCTAATAAGACACTAAACCTATCATGGGGAACCCCCCTCCCCATGACTGCATATAAATATAATCACCTTCCAAAATTTTCATCTTCAAATACCATCACATTGGAGACTAGAGATTTAATATATGAATTTGAGGGCACACAGCTTTGGCCATAACACCCAGAAATTACTATAAGTAATTTCTTATTGATGTGCTTGCCATATATCCCCACTTGGCCCCAACTCCTAGTAGCTGGCTGGTTTCTCTGTTTCGAGTTTGTGTGACTTGCTTAAATAGGGTCCCTGTCCTAAAGTGCCCAGGAGACCAGATGGTGGTGCTGACCCTGCTGTGTGTCTATATTGCTTGTTCTGAATCCAGTAGTGGGTTCCCATCACTGTGCTCCCATCAGTTGTTGGGTCTAGCTAAACTCAGAAAATGACTGGACCCACAAGTGTTGTGCCCCACTTGCCAGCCCCACAGCAATTCCAGACTGAAACTCTGAAGTAAACTTTTGCTCATCTCTTGCCCACCACCTATCCAGCCTCACTGCTTGTTCTATTAAGCTGAACCCAGCATCTCCTTTCTCCGTGCCTTCTCTGTATTTCCTCAAGCTAACCACAAACCTCATAACCAAACCCTAAATTGTTCTGTATGTCTCCAAAGGAACACATTTTCTACTTAAGAGCTGCTGAGTAGGTCCTCCCTAGTGGTGCAGGGGTTAAAGACACAGCGCTATCAAGCAATTGCCAGCCACTGCAACATGAGTTCAATCCCTGGGCAGGCAGATAACCCACATTGTGCAGTAGATCTCTCCTATCTTGCCCGCTGCTTCCCTCAGCAGTGTATTTCAGTAGATCTGCCTGTTCTGTTCCCCACTCTGATGAATCTTCTTACCCCCCCTCCCACACACACACCTCTGGCCTACACCCCAGTTCTTGTATGCATAAGTAAATAAATCTTTAAAAAAAAGAGTAGTTGTTGCATAAAAAAAGGATGGATCATCCCATAAACTTTCAAGAACATATCTATTTGTTGAAGGTTTGAATAGACAATCTATTTTAAAGGAGAAAAAAAGATCTCCTTGGATTATCTTTTGTAGGGAATTAAGAAGTTAATTTCTCATGGTATTACATCTATGTGATTCATGTCACCCAACCAAGGTCTTCATTCATATTTCACTCTCACCTGGATCTCAAATAATGAAATATGTCATATGAGTGGCCTTTGCCCATGGTATATGACACTGCTGCTGTGTTTCTCTTTTTTTTGAGTTACTTTAAAAGTTTGTAAACCCAAGAGGAAGAACAACATCTCTGATCAACATGCTGTGATGATCAGATTTAATAGATTTAACTTTGCCAATAGGGTAATAGAAACTTAAGTTGCAAACATCTTAATAATCAAGTAACTGGTTAATTTGGAGATAAACTTTATTCCCTCAGTTGTGGTAACTTTGGTTCTAGTAGCACTACAAATCAGATGACTTAGACATTCCTTTTTCACTCTGTGCCAATGTAAATGAGACCATTACATCATAACAGTGTTAGGGGATAATAAAGTGAGGGAAGTTTCTAGTTAGAAAGCTCAGGGAAACTCTCCGTACCACTGGTTAAATATTCTTGGAGGTCAGTCACTTACATTCACAGGAATTCAGCAAGCAAATCTGAAAAACCACCAGCTCAGCTTGCCGTGAACTAAGGTGAAATAATCTAATGTCATGAGCAATGTGAAAGGAGTATATGGACATGGAAAGTGAGGACTCATGGAATGGTGAAGGTGAGAAACTGTAAGTTGCATCTATCATGAATGATAGATGTTTATAAGTCACCCAATCATGGTGGCTAAGAAACTATGGATGTTACTTTATATCATAATATTTTTGCTTTGTTTTACTATTTTGTTAGTCTAACTTATGTATATACACATCCAAAGAATCCAGAGACTATTAGGCAGCATAAGAGGAAGGAAAGGGAATATTAATGGAAAATATTGGCAATACCAAGGTATATAGTGGAAGTAAACTCCTGACCCCTATTGGAAATCAAAGGGAAAATTGGCTTGTTTTAAGAGAGCCAAATGTAAGCTGCCAATTAAGGGATTCCTTGTGACATGTAAGGGACCAGATAATAAAATATGAGGGGTCTTCACCCACAGCTGTGGAGTCAGTGTCCCTTTTCCATGCTCCTAAGTGAAGGGTGCGTTTTTAGCAATCTTTTGTCCAAAGTTGAAGTTTAAGACCATTGACAGATCTCTGAGCCATTTACCCACGAGACATGCAGGTTTAAGTGCAACTACCGAGGAATAAATGAAATTCTATTTTTTTTTCCCCATGACCAGCTCAGAAAAACTCACCCTGGCATATAGTCTTGCTGGCCATTGAGCGTTTCAGGTTTCCCTGGGTGGGCACCACACGAGGACAATGGCGAAGAAGAGGGCAGAGAGGATAACTCCCAAACATTTTTGTCCATTTTTCCCAACATGATTTGTTGTATAGGAATCTTAAATGGAAAACCACAAGGGGCAGAGGAGCCAAAAAGACAAGGCTCTAAGGGTTTAACAGGAAAATACGGTCATTTAAAATGAGAATGAGAGGAAGACATGGAACTTTTCAGATTAAAAAATATCGTACTCTCAATGCTGCCAACTTGACATTGTGCCTATGTCATCCCTGTGTCAAAGTTTTTGTGGCAGATGGCAAGGAGTAAAATGACCCAAACATGTCAATCCTTTTTGCTTTTAATAAAGAGAAGCTATCAAAAATACAAAAATACACAAAAACAGCTGAGACAAAAACAAAGAAACTAAGCAGCCTTATTCTGCAGGAAAGGAACAATAAATATTAGTTCCCTGAAGTTGTAAATCTTCCACAAAATATAGCTTATGTTTAACAGAGGATTTTTAAGTAACATGTTCTATTTAACTTTTTAGTTTGATTTGTCAGGAGATACTACACATTGTGAAAAGTGCACAAGTACATAGTGGAAAATAGACCTTTCTCTCTTACTCTCAATAGAGTTCTCTTACTCAGAAGCAACCATTCCTACCAGGAATTCATATTGAATCCTATGGTAGAGATATGATGATGTTTATGTTTTTACATAGAGCAACCTAAACATATTGGTTTGCATCTTACATTACCATGTAACATATTAAGAATATTATTCTATATTTATTATTTTACTTATCATTCATTCAACAAATATTTATTGAATACCCATAATTTATAAGGCACTGATCCAAGCACTTAGTTCAGCTGTGATAAAACTAAATCCTTGTATTGAGGGAACTTGTATTTAATATAGGGTATCATATAAAAACATCAGAGTCTAACATATATGTTAGATGGTAACAAGTATTATTATTATTATTTTTTTAATTCAGCAAGGTAAGGAATTAGAGTGACAATGGATGTTTTGGGGGAAGAAGGCTAACTTTATGTGATGCCATTTCAGTAATGACCTCAAGAGAAGATCATGTGGATATCAGTGATGTATCTATTCAAACAGAAAGAACAACCTATGCAAAGGTCCTGAGATAGGTATGTAATTATCACAGTGGGAGAACAGCCAGATCACCAAAGCTCCTACCCCTGCCCCCAGTTGATAATTCCTATAATGACTCATAAAGCTCAGGAAGCCACTATACTTCAATTTCATTATAAAGGAGACAGCTCAAGACTAGCCAAATAAAAGACACTTGGCTGAGAGTATGAGGTGTAACAGGATACAGAGCTTCCCTGTCCTCTTAGTAGTCTAGTACGCCACCTCCCTAGCATACTGATGTGTTCACCAAACTGGAATCTCCCTTAGCCTCACTGTGTCAGAGGTGTTTTGATTTCTTTTCTTTTTTTTTTTTTTTTTTTGATTGAAGTTTCATTACATAGGCCTCTTGGCTGAATCATAGCCATTGGTGATGCTGTCTCTCTCTACTTTCAGAGGTGGAAGATAAAAGTTCCAACCCTCTAATGCTTGCCTTTGTGATAACCAGTATCTTCAGGGGACCCATCTTAAGTCACCTCATTAGCACAGCCTCAGATGTAGTGGAATAGATTGTCTTATAGGTCTTCAAGACCTATTGAGTTCTGGGCCCAGTAGTGGGTGTTTTTGTAAATTTTGCATTTTTTTTTCATATCATTGTTAATGTAACATTGTAATCTAAAACGGGGAGGATCCATGCTCCCTGCTTCACCTAGTGAAGGGTGAAGCTGAGTGGTGAGGGGAATCTAAAAAGGACTTGAAAGAGAAAATGTGGAGGAGACACATGGAGCAGAGAGATATGTGAAGAAACTGCTCTTGCTTCTCAGCCTTGGACTTGTACCAGGAACTTGGGGGACATGGACATGTTAGGGGAACAGTAAGTTCTAGATGAACTCTGCCCATTGATGTTTTTTGGACTCCACCCCCACCACCATGCCAAGGAGACCTCAGGCACCAAGGACTACAACTCCCATCATGCTATGAATCTGCCATGACAACTAACTTTCTGAAGGGGAGGGAATGCTGGAAACTAGGGTTAGATTTAAGCAGCCATGCTTGGTATAAAACTGAATGCATGTGGCCTTGGGCTTTCTGGGTTTTTCCTGCCTTCAGCATGTACCTAGGGTCCCAGCTGAGACAGTTTTACTGGTAGGACATATTGACCAATTAATATCTCTGTGTGTGTGTGTGTGTGTGTGTGTGTTCTCCCTCCTCTCATTCCCCTTGTAAGTAAACCTTTTTATTAACCTTTCTTTATGTGCCTGCCTTTGAGTCTTGTCCTGAGCTCTAGAGCACTTGGGTTAGTACTCACACTCAGGTTACCCCATTTTCCTTTGGGCCTGCCCTGTAACAGGAGACACTGTGAAGAGATTTGGGACAGAGACCCAGGGAGAGGCTGACAATAGCAGCCTTTAGCTTGACTTGTACTTTGATTTTGCTTCTTTTCTTTCCAGACTTGCCTGCCCCCTTCTACTCATTTTCTATTGGTCCCTGTACTATTTTTAACCAACCTTGTTTGGTTGGGCATTTACACATGAGAAGATGGGTAACTTTGGGTGTCTCATTATCCTTTCTCTTTTCTCTCTATGCTATGCACATTAATTCTATTCAAGTTCTTTTCTATTGAAGTGTGTGTGCATACTAGGAGTATGTTTTAACTGTATGTGGTGGATGGCAGAACATATTTAGAGCATGTGTGGGTTGGGGGTCTTAGAGTGCTCTTTGGTCAGCCTGCTCACATTAAGCCTGGATACAACAGCCACTTAGAAGAGCAGTTGTATGGGGTCCATTTTCAGATATTGGTAAGCAAGACAATTCTAACATGTAGTTCAATTTCAGATTAACTGAAATTTTAGAAGCCCCAATTATTTGAAGGAGATTTTATAAAAGGACTTTTAAAGTAGATTTTTTTTCCATCTGTTTTTAGGCAATAGATTGATTTTGAGTCACCCTGATAGAGGGAATTAAGTTTGGTTGCATCGAGTATCAAGAAGCTTATAAAGATGTCATTGCACCCCTTGAATTAAACTCAATCAACTCTATTTTCCTGAGTGGGTGGTAAGAATGACTCCTTAATGTCCTGGGTGGGACAACTATGCTTACTGGAATGCTGTTCCTAAATATCAGGGACTGATAAGTGGAATGATTCAAGAGTGAGGATGATTTACCTGAGGCTAATTATATAGTAAACTAGATCAGACAAAGACTATATTCCATTTATCAAAGTCTATATATTTGACCTATTATGGGAACAACTGGACAATACAAAGAGCAAAGGTGGATAAAGAGGCTTTCCTTGTCAAGGTGACCCAGCTCTCACACTTCATAATCACTAAGATTTTAGCTATAAGGAAGCTAAGGGGTTATTTTTAGATTTTTTTTTTTATTTAGTCATTTATGCATACAAGAGCTGGAGTATAGGTCAGAGTGTGACAATTCACCAGAGACAGAGTGGGGAGAAAAACAGGTGGATTGACTGAAATATACTGCTGAGGGGAGCAGCGGGTAAGACAGGAGAGGTCTGCTGTGCCGTCTGGGTCACCTCCCTGGCAGGGGATTAAACTCATGCTGCAGTGGCTAGAGACAGCTTGATAGTGCTGAGACTTAACCCCTGAGCCACCAGGGAGGCCCAAGACTGTTCACTTTTCAAAAATGTGTGATGCACATTTATGATTTGTGCATTTTTTTCAGCTTGTGTATTATACTTAAATAAAAATTTTATTTTAAAATCCCTTTCTCAATTAATTAAATCAGTACTCCAAGGAAATGAAGGAAGTGAGAGGGATTATATAATCTTTGTACCAGTTAAGTTTATTTTTATGTAGTCTTTAATTTTTAGTATCTTAAAAAATTATTTGTTTATGCACTTCACACAAACTTAATAGGCAATCAGAAGTCCTAGACTGGGTATATGTTAATATTTTTTCAATGGTATTAAAAAAAAGTTATAAATATATTTGTGAAGCATGCATGCCAAGTGAAAACAAATTGGAAAAGCTGTATTTGTAGCAACATATTGCAATGCAGTCTATGATGAACCACTCAAGTTGTTGAGCCATATATTCTGTTAAATGATTAATCAGCCATAGTGCCAGCTAGAAACATTAAAATTTTATGGATAAAGAAAATAGTTAAAAGTGAGATTAAGTATATATTTGTGTGATCCCTCTTTCTCCTTATCAATTTTTATTCTTTTCTTAAAACCCTTTCTATAGATGTTTTAATATATTTTTCTTTCATTCTTGAAAGCAAAATAAGCACAGTAACTAAATCAATGAGAAAAGCAATCCAACTACATGTAATGCAAGCTATAAATCCAAACACAACAAATTTCAGAACCTAAAAAACCAAATTTTTCTAAGTAGATTCACTTGCCTTTCTAGGGTGGAGATACAATAAGGGGGAATTGAGTTAGGGTATTGACTTTAAGGGAGTCTCAGACTTTCGGTGTCAATAAACAGATGCACAGGGCCAAGTTTTTGGGTTTTCAAGATGTCTGGACACACTCAATTGTTAAACCCAAAGATTCAGATGAGAAATAATAGATGAAGGACAAAGACACAAACAACTAGATACCTGGGAATGTCAATGAATGAAGAGAGCTGGAGTAAGAAAATGAGTGGGAGAGGAGAGTGTAAGCTCAACTACAAGCACCCACAAAAGATTTTAATGTTATTTCTGTATCCACATTTATATGAAGGTATTTAAAGTCATCACCTAGGCTAACACCCATGCCATTTCTACTGTAATCCTCTGAGAATCTCTCCTGAGACTTCATCCATCTTGACGCTATTTGTATATTATCTGGCTAGTTTCTTTATTTTAGGTTTTCTACATAATACACTGATTTTATAATCAACATTAGACTTCAGTAGCATTTTATCTACCATGTCATATATACTTGCTTTTGTGCCTTCTCACCAGTTGGGAACTCTGTAGTATCCATCATGAATCATCTATATTGATGAGGTTGTTCAATAGGATGGAAATTTAAAATGAGCCCACATTTGCTTATTTTCAGCTTTGCAATTTCTTCAAGTATAGTTCTTTCACAGAAGATCACAGAAAATGAATGAGACCATCATCATTTATTGGAGATATGTGCAATGTATAATTTTTAATGCTCTTAATATCATCCTCAAGGAAAAATTCAAAGCCAGCCAACACTCCAATTTCACAAAACTTGGCATCACAATATCCTTTTCCCTGACAATTAGTATCTTACCCATCTTAATTAATTAAACTACTTAGACACTTATTATATGTTTTCTGTTATTTTGAAAGGAGGTTTTATATCCACTCCTATCCAATTTGTCCTCTAAATGTCAACTTCAAAGTTCTAAAATCTGTAGATGTGGTATAGTTGCATGTAACTTCCTTTGATTTTAATACATATTCTTCTCAGAACCATAATCAAAATGTCACTTTATATCTTGAGCCTTTCTGTTTTTTTCCAGGATATACAACAATGTCACTCACTTGTAACTGTGTTGCTGGACTTTGGGCAACAAACTCTAAGAGTCATCTATTATATATTCCTAATCTCCAATTTTTCTTCCTTAATGCATGCCTTTATTCAGCTACTAAACAATGCATAAACCTACTATGTATAAGGCATCACACCAGGTAATGTAGGGATTACAGCAAGGAGACTTGTTACTTCTTTCTTCAAAAGACCCTTTGTCCCAAGGTCTCTTCTTTTCTTATTTCATATTTTACACACAATCAGTGACATGTGAAATTTTCCTCCACATCATCTCCCGCTTTGATTTATTTTTCATTATCTCCCCATCACCCTAATTTAAATCTTGCCATCTTGTATCTAGAGAATGTCAAAAGCTTTCTTCTAATTTGACTCTGTTCTTTACAAACATTGTTAAGTAACCATCACAATGACCCAAATGGAGATAAATATCATGATTCCCATACTGCAGATAAGAACAATAACTGTTAAAAAGTAAAAAAAAAAAAAAAAAAAAAATGCCCTAAATCATACATACCCCTAATAGATGAAGAACCAAGAAATTTAACTCTAGCCTCAGTATATTTAAACCCTTTTTCATAAAATTACACTAACCTCCTGTTATACAAAGGAAGTTGGCCAGAGTAGGGACATGCATCTGAATTATGGTATTGGTGTGCAAATGGCAAGAAATCAAAACAGGAAAGGAGAATAGACCTGTCTATTGGATATGAAGAGGAAAGGGAAAGGTTAGAGATTATTTGAAATTTTAGGACTAAGTCATTAAAAGTTTGGCTTAGTTATACACTTTCTTGGTATATTGGAAAACTGGATAATGAGGTGGCTTAAGAAGTAAGAATGGAGCCTCCCCTGATGGCGCAGGCAGTTGAGCGCCATGCTATGAAGCTGTCCACAGCTTCTGCAGCGCCGGTTCCATCCTGGCCAGGTGGCGAGAGTCCCACATGGCGAAGCAGACCTCATCTGCCGCACCCGCTGCTCCCCTCAGCAGTGTATTTCGTCAGTCTGCCTGTTTTGTTCCCTGCTCTGTCTGGTGAATCCTCTCACCCTCCCACGCATCTGGCCTGGACCCTGGTTCTTGTGTAAATGAATAAACAAATATTAAAAAAAAATTAAAAAAAAGAAGTAAAATGCTGTATTTGTTCCCACCATGGCACAACCTGTTGTGAGTTCTATGTACTTAGGAAAGTACTGAATTTCTCTGCACAATGGGGATGATAATATCTGCTAAAAGAAAGGACAAGGATGACAAAAGTGATTAAAATACCTGGTACACAGCATATCTGCCCATATCTGCCCTTAAAATACTATTTGGAAACATCCACGTATTTCCCATGCTTTGGGATAATTCTAAATTTGTTTGAAAATACGTAATATGGATTTACTTATTTATTTGAATTTTCATCAAATTTGTAACAAAAAAAAAAAAGCAATCAGGCCAAAGCCCAAGACAGGCTGATTTATTTGGTATAATACCCAGCAAGACCTGACATGCTTTTAATTCTAATGAGGTCAGGAGAGTGCTTTAAACACAGTGGGTATCTTTTCTCTTGGATAACTAAGACAACTGGTCATATTTGCATGATGAGAAGCATGATTGGTTTCCTTTTCATTACGGATGAGGTTTGATGAAAATCTAATCTATAGATTCACTCTCCTTATAATCAAAGACTGTACAAAGAAGCTGGTTGGTTAGGATATTTTCACTATAAAATCATTACTGTTTTATTTTTGCAGTTAAGAAGAGTTCATTTAGACCAAAGTGCTATTTTAATGTATAATTGGGTAATTTTTCCTACTCTCTAAATAGCAGTTAATCAAAATAACCAAAGGATGCCTGGATGAAAACAATTTGAGTCACTCACTCTCAGCTCTCACAGCCCTTCCCCCAACACCAAAGAAAGTCCACTCTCTTGGAGGTCTCAGCACTTTCCAAGTTGTGCTACTGCATTTATGTGATCTCAGCCCCTGACCACATTCCTGCCTTCTCCCTAAATGTTGCAGAAATTTGTCATTAAGTTTAAAATGTGATTAGAGTGTACTGCCAAAGGACTCTATTTGTATTTTAGCTCTCCTTCTTAATCCTTAAAGGAATGTTCTCACGCTAATAAAGAAAATAATTATTATGGCTCATGAATTCAGGCAAAACATTTCAAAGCAACTAGGTGCACCATTTAATCTCATGCTAGATATATTCATTTTTACCAGCGAGTGGAGGATAAATAAGGACTTCTCTAACGTGACTTTCTTCCACAGGTTAGAAGAGCTTCCAGGGCCTCCCCTGGTGGCGCAGTGGTTGCACGCTGGGCTGCAAAGCTGCCCGCAGCCTCTGCTGTGCCGTTTTGATCCCTGGCCACTGGTGAGGGTACCACATGGCAAGACAGACCTCTCCTGCCGCCAGCTGCTCCCCTCAGCAGTGTATTTCGTCAGTCTGCCTGTTCTGTTCCCCACTCTGGCTCTAGTGAATTCTCTCATCCTCCCACGCTTCTGACTGTACCTAGTGCTTGTATAAATAAATAAATAAATCTTAAAAATAAAAAAAAAAAAGGAGCTTCCAGAATGAGGGAGATGGGACATGGTATCAGGTATCAATTAAGGAGGGAAATTTGCCCCTTACATTTGCAATTTTGTTTCTATGATTTTTTGATTGAGTGAGTGACCTAGGAATGGATGATGAGGGAAGGAATATGAAATAATCTCATATATCTGATTTCCGGTTTTCCCTTTTCTGAGTTGTTGGAAAGGCATATTTACTTCTAAAAATTCCCACATTCCCTTCATCAGCACTCTCTTCATTCATCAGGATTATAAACAGAATAATCATTTCCCACACATCAGCTGTGCAGTCAAATAAATGTATTTCAGGCATTCTCCCTACACAGTAATAGATCTTATTTTTCTCCTAAATGTTATGTAATCCTGTCATCATCAATGTCCTTCATTCCTTAATCCCTTAAAGAAAATGTTTAGTGGCTTGATTGTTACAACAGTTCTTTCTCCTACTCCCTTTCTCCTTTGCACCATGGTAACTGAGAAGCAGCACTTGGAAGAAGCACATAGAGAGCAAAGACCATGAGAAAAGCACAATGTCATTTCTGTGCAAAAACCGCCTCATCCTAAATCCCCGTGCCTCCATTCAGGCGACCTCACCCGGCAGTGTTAGTGCTGCTGCTCAAGTGAATCAAACAAACTTCTCCAAACAAAGTCACATCACACTTTCTTTTAAACATGGGGTTCTGCTGTTGCTCCCCGCATATGATAGTTTGAAAAGAAAAAAAATGAATTAGAAGTTTGCTCTACTAATGTTTAATGTGCTAAGACCTGCAATAACAGTTTTGGGAAGCTCACAGAACTGTGCCAATTCACTCACTAGTCAGGAAAAAAAGCTGCTTCACTATGAATGGGTTTGAACCCCCACATGAGAGTATTGAGAAAACAGGCAATTAAGTATTTGAAGAAGTCTCCTGCAATTACAACTGCATTCAGAGGAAAGAGTACACTTCAGAGGATGTATTAACTTGGGCTTGCATTTGAGGTCACCATGGGACTGTCCTTCCCTGGCAGAACCTAGCAAATAGTTTTTATTAAATATGAGGCAGCATTAACCCTGACATGAAAGGAATCATTTTTCAAAAATTAGTGCTCTGGTGGCAAGGAAGTTCTTGCCTTTCTAGTGAAAAATGGATAGTTTCACAGCTTAAGTGATTGTTTAGTCTCATGCTACCAACAGCCATTTTCACCAGCAAATGTTAAGCATTCTTTCCCAGGTAACAAACTAGGTCTGCAGAAAAACTCCCGGAGTGCCTTACCATTGTGATCCAATCTTCCCTCCCTGCAGAGTCCAGCAGCTAGAAGCTGTCGGTGTGCTGCTCCCACGATTACTGGAGCTTTTGGAGGCAGAGAATATTTCATGTGGTGCAAGCGTATCGCCACCGATTATATTTCAGTCCCTCAATTGCTGGCCTTGATCCTTTGGAAATCAGCCAAACCAAGCGCAAGAGAAAGGGCTGCAGCTTGCAATTTCAGGATTTCCCCTGGAATGAGTTATTTAAAACATGGCCCCCTCATTTAGCATTTTAGCAAATACCTAGGGCTGCTACATTCAATTATGTTTCTCTTTCTCTCTTTTTTTTTTTTTTAAATTGAGGTAGGTTGTGTTGAGTGTGGAATAAAATTATAGCAAGAGATCAAGCTGACCCAGGGGATGCAGGCATTGTGCTGACTTCCCACACCTCAAACCTGCCCAGAAATGGATGCTAATCTGATTGGAGAGAAGGTGAATCCCGCCTTGACAAGAGAGGAAAGAAAAGGAGTGGAACTATACAACACTCCAGGGTCACAGCATCTGAACAACTAGTGGAAGTCTTCAAAATGCTCTGAGATCCAAACACAGGACCTCTGTCTGGAGTAAATCATTGCTGGTGTGCTGTCAAATTCAAATAGGTGGGAAAAAAAGTTCTTTGCTCATCAAAGGAGCCTATGGAACATAGCCTTATCTTGAAGAATAAACCCAAAGTTCCTCAAATGCAGGAACCCTACCAATTAAAACTTTAAATTTTGCTGGAGCTGTTCAATCACATTAAACTATGGAGCTCTTTGCTTTTCCTATGTTTAACAGCTCCCTGATTTAGGGTCTCCATTCATGATCAGATCCTTTGGTCCTTTCTCTGGGACATTTGTCAACACTGCTTTAACTGTTCCTTGGACTGTGCCCACTCACACTGTCCTCAAATGGGATGAGGGGGTGACATTATTGCAGTGTGCCCCATGAAAAAGCTGCCCTCTGCTTTTCTAGCAGCCTTTGTCTTTCTAAACAGTGAGAGTCCCTGACTCTAACATCAGTGAAATGTCTCCATGTTCTTCTGCTCATTCAAGGTTCTATGTTATTCCTTCCTCCTTCAGGCCACAACTCAGACCAACAGCTCCTCCCCATGACTTGCACCCACCTCTGTTCCAGCCATTTAGCATTTAATCATAAATGTCTTCTGACACTTCTTGGATTACAATATCTTTAGTTTACTTTTTTAAAAATTTTTAAATACATCTCACTTTCTAACCTATGGTAAATATGTTCTTCCTGTATAAAATCAAATGAAATATGCCTAACCACCATGACATTTAAGGTCCTTCATGAATGGGCCCCACAAAGTGTGTTTTGCCTTAGTTACAAATAACTCTTCGCACTTTCCTCAAATCACTGCACTTGTTCATGCAGCCAGTATTTCTATTGTTTAGAGAGGACCTATGACTGGGGTAATGAACTGATACCCCAAATTGGGCAGTTCCAACTCCTCCCAGCCTGAGGAGAAGAGTCTGACATTCCAGAGTTCCACAGTATATATATAAATTATTAATATTTTGTCTGAACTGAGTAAGAATCTAGAACCTACTATGTATATACAATGAGCTCTCGCTTGGCCACTAAAGTGGAGGGTCTGTTCCCTCTGTTTTTCTACTCAAAAAGACCTTTATTTCAGGGGTAGAAACTCTAAGTCCCTGCCTTGCACTCTATTCAGAGTGTACACACCACACTCTGCCTGGGATGACTTTTATCCTTGATCTGCACAAGGATTCCTCTCAGTCCTTAGTCTATGGCATCTCCTCTGGTCCTCCCAGAAGCACCAAATAGCAAACTGAAGGCTGGAGGTTCAGTAAGTGTCACCATGTTATGTTTAAGCCAGAGCCCCACACAAATGTAAGTCGATTTACAATCAGTGCTTCTTCTGCAATGAGAAGAGTTCAGAGGGCATATGAGCATTATTTTTCCCTAAGAAAAATTGACTTTTTCTCAAGTAGATTACCATTTGTCAGGAAACAAAGGAATATGTAGAATATCTGAATAGTTGCTTGCCTATTGACTATATACAAATTCAGGACACTTGTGTTAACCAAAAGAGTCAGACTCGTCATCCTGATTTTGTCAGGACACACTGAATCACAACCACCTCACTGATACCCAGCCCCAGACACCACTGGCAAGAAATGCAAAAATTTCTGGAGAGGAAAAAAATGACTTTCCTATAGGGCAGGATATTGTATATTTTCATTTAAAATGTGGATATGCAAAATGCCAGACCCCATCCTCCCACATCATCCCAAAGGGCTAGAATGTCCAGATACAAAGAGTCTCAGACACTGGGGCAAAAGGTCCAGTACAGAGCTCCCACTCCTTTCAACCTGGAAGAGTGTAAGGAAGGAGAAATTCTTTTACAAATATGTACAATGGTGCCTATTTCATTCGGTATTTTCTTTAAAGATTTATTTATTTGCCTGTTGATTTTGATTTTTACTTTATTATAATTAGTCTTTATCTTGATCCCTTATTTGGATCCTCTAAATTCCTGTGATAAGTGAGACCATCCGGTATTTTTCTTTTTCTTTCTGGCTTATTTCACTGAGCATGATCCCTTCCAGCTCCATCCATGTTGCTGCAAATGGCATGAGACACTAAAGGGGGAAGAAGGGAGTAGGATCAAAACAAAGGTGATGGGAATTTTACAGGGACTATAACCAAGATGAAAATGCATACATTGTACAAAAATGATGTAAAATATATAAAATTAAAAAAAAAATTATTTACTTATGCATATAAGAACTGGGCTACAGGCCAGAGGTGCAGGGGTGAGAGGATTCACCAGAGAGAGTGGGGAGCAGAACAGGCAGATCTACTGAAATACACTGCCGAGGGGAGCAGCGGGCGAGACAGGAGGGGTCTGCTGCACCATGCGGGTCACCTCCCTGGCGGGGGATAGAACTCTTGCTGCAGTGCCTGTGGATAGCTTCATAGTGCTGCATTTTAACCCCTTGCATCACCAGGGAGGCCCTCATTTAGAATTTTTAACAAAGAAAATTCATTATCTTTCTAGTGAAATCTTTATTGTACCTTTAAAAAGATTTTAAAATGTATTTGAGAAGCCCAACAAGACATGACCTCCTTCCAAACAATATTCTTAATTCATCTACTCAGTATTATACAATATTTTTCCTGAATGAATAAAGAATTTATTTGGTGTTCAAAAGAGTGGCCAGGAGGTTGGACACTCCCTATGGCGGCCATGCCATCCGTTTTCTGCAACCATAACCCGGGTCTGCCCTGTGGGTAGGGAGATAGTGGAAGTGCAGAATAGGAGACTCCTATTATTCTGTGGCAGTAGAATCATGCCCAGCCATATCCAGAAACGAACAGAGAGAAGCATTCGAATTCTCTTATTTTTTTTTCTGTTTATCTGAAACACAAACCACAAATCTTGCCTGCTTATAGTACCTCAATATTTTGCTCTGTCATTGGATAAGGTTAGCCTCACCACCCACTTCTACACGATATCACAGCTGCAGCCAGTTCAGGAGGAAGGGCTAAGAAAGCCCAGATGGAGCAGGGACTGCAAAAATATTCCTTTTTTTAAATATATTTTTTACATCATTGTTCACTTTAAGCAATGTTTACTCCCTTCCCCCTCAGGTGTAGTCACCATAGACTTTCCTTTTTTAAAGATTTATTTATTTATGCATACAAGAACTGGGATACAGGCCAGAGGTGCGGGGGTAGGGGGAGTGAGAAGATTCACCAGAGACAGATGGAAGAGCAGACTGACTGAAATACACTGTTGAGGGGAGCAGCAGGCAAGACAGGAGAGGTCTGCTGCATCACGTGGGTAGCTCCCTGGCTGGCCAGGGGATAGAACTCCTGCTACAGAGGCTGCTGATAGCTTCACAGTGCTGTGCTTAACCCTTGCGCCACAAAGGATGCTCTGCAGAAGCATTCTTTATATCAATAATTCACAATTAATGTATACTTTTAATGTAAAAGGGGCTTTTTATTGTTAGTGTAAAATTTTCACAAACAATTCTGCTGATGATATTCTAATGCAAATATTTTGGTAAAAATGTGTATTTAATTCTTTTGGAATTACCAGATCATAGTTTTTGCATATGTTCATCATTAAAAGATACTTTTGGTTTTCTAAAATAAAAAAAAAAAAAAGAATCACAAAGATTAAAGGTGCTTTTCAGTTTCTACCAATGTTTCAGTGGTTTATTTTGCAATGGACTTAAATCAACATTGGCAGGGTAAAATTAGATGAAGGCACTAAAAAAAACCATTACTTCCTAAAAACCACCCCACACTGCCAAGTTTTTATATTGTGAGAAATAGTTACACAGGGAAAAACATTTCAACATTAAAATACTTACATTAATTTAAAATATGATATTATTTTTGTATATTAAATCATACAGATAGTTTCTGAACAGGGGCATGGATACAAGAGTGAGATATTTATAAAGAAGACCTTAAATGAGACTGCCCTCAGGGAGAGTTGCAGAAATCATATATCAGAGTCCTTTGCAGGGTCAACACTATCTAGCAGAAAGCCTGGAGCCTGTTTCCTGGACAATCTTAAATTACAGAGACAACTGATTAGAGTCCCGTAATCTTTGTAAACCATCTCGCTTCTATGCCTGGGCCCATCTATTATATTTCTTTTTTTCAATTGTCACAGATTATGTACCTATTCTTCGTTTTCACCACAGGAGGGAGCTGCAACATAATATGGGTAGAGTTCTCAGGCTTCCCCAGTGGTAACAATTACTACACTGACATCAGATGCCTCCAACTAGAAAAAAACATGATCAGTCAATTGTTCAAAGTCAGCTTTGGAAGCTGTTCTCCAACAGTATTGCTCAAACCTTTCATATACACAGATGTGTACCTATAGTACAACTATTATGGGTTTTTCTTTCATCCACCTTAATAACAGAATTTATAAATGATTGGAAAGTTGCTATTTTTACATGAAGGCAAACAGACTTCCTATGCATTACAATACTGATTTTTAAACTAATGGCTTTAATCATCTAGATTGATTTATACATGAATTAAAAGCAATTTGTAATATATCTTCCACACCCCAATTCCTTTAGCATAAATTACCCCAAGTAAGAAAAATTTTCTAAAGCATATTGCCAAGGATGATTTAATCATGGTGAACAAGCAGCTTAATGAAGTACTCTCCTTATTAACCTTTGACCAGAGTCACATCTGTACCCATTCCTTGTCTTAGCTCTTGCGGACTCTGTAAAAAGCAGCAGCCATGTTCAGTGCTAATTTTCTTCTGAAGATCATCATAAGGCTACTTAGAGAGACAGTATCCCTCAATTTGCAGGCAGTGAGGCAGAGTCTAACATGGGCTCCCAAGGGGCATGAATTGGACCATAGTGCTTGTCCCCCAGGGGTGGTCTATGCCCACATCTATGCAGGAAACTATTTTGCACAGCAATTCTACAAAGCTATGTATGTCTTAAAGTCAAATGCAACTATAGTCAAGAAGAGAAAGCAGAATATGCCAAAGGAACAACAGAAGTATCCCAAAGATGGTCCTTGAGTTCCAGTTATATAAAATTCCACTCTGTCCAGGTCCTGATCAAGCACTTGGGGTACCTGGATGGGGACAACAGAGTCAACTCTCTCATGCCACCACATTCCAGAACAGAAGCCCAGGAGATACAAAGATTTTAAATTGGAATATAATCTTCCATTATGAAAAACTGCTTTTTGAGGTGAGAGAGTAGGAACACATTCATTGAAGAGTACATCAGCTTGATTTCATGTATGTATTTGCATATAAAATATGGGTCCTACCAATACTGAAGTGGGTTTTCTTCTCTCTTTAATCTACTTTGTAATCAAAGGCACACACCAGTTTGTTTTAATGTAATAGCTTTGAGTTGAGTTTCCATGAGGATAAGGATTGTGCTGAGACCAGGAGATAAGGTTTGGTTGACATTGACCACATGTGACTATTTAATGTAAATTTTTATTTAATCAGAATTAGAGAAAATTTAAAATTCAGTTCTTTAGACACACTAGCTACTTTCCAGCGCTCAATAGCCACATGTGGACAGCACACATGCAGAAAATGTCTGTCACTGCAGAATATTTTATCAGACAGTGCTGCCCTAGAGGACCCTAGAAAAAGCAAATGCAAAACAGGGAAGGCTGGAACATCTGCTCACAGAAGACGTAAATGAGCATGTGAGTTTGAATATTTGGAATTATGATGTGAAGTGAACATAGGCTGTTATTAGATATTATAAATGGCATCACTTGTTTGGTGAAAGTCTATCAGACTTAAATGGTCACCTGTGGAATGAATATTTTCTTTGGTCTCTCTCATGTTGTAAACATGGTGGAATTAGTTTCCAACTTTTAAAATAAAACATCACATCAAAAACTAATTTTCTTAGTTCTTTTGAATATCAGATCTCATCGCTCTGGACCTGCATTATCATACTGAATAAGACCTGAAGTCAAGGTCTTGTCCATGACTCTGTCCTTCAAAAAGGAGTGTGTGTCCACCAGGGACATTTCCAGTCAATTCCTGCTGCATAACTATTTGGATGGGAACAAAAAATAATGATGTCTCTAGTGTTACAGAAAAGGTAATATCTCTATAAAAACAGCATGAGGGGCCTCCCTGGTGGTGCAGGCAATTGAGCACCACACTGTGAAGCTGTCCGCAGCATCTGCAGCACCTGTTCGATCCCCACCGGCCAGTGAGGGTCTCACATGGTGCGGCAGATCTCTCTGTCGCGCCTGCTGCTCCCCTCAGCAGTGTATTTTGTCAGTCTGCCTGTTCTGTCTCTGGTGGATCCTCTTACCCTCCCGCACATCTGGCCGGTACCCTGGTTCTTGTATAAATAAATAAATAAATAAATCTTAAAAAAAAAAAAAAAAAACCAGCATGGGATGCCTAGAACACTCTTGCTTATTATTTTCTAATATCTTTAAATAAATTCACTCATCCAAATGGCACTCTGATCTGTAGGAACAGAATTAGCAAATTACCAAATATGATAGTTGAAGTAAACTTCATAATTTCCAATAATTTGAGATTCAATACTCTAGGCTTCAAACTCGTTGGGGTAGAAAGGAGGTCAAGAACAGGGAGAGATGGCAAAGATGTGATTCTTTCCAACCTACTGGCCTCTTATCCTACACAAACAGCGCATGCACACACACACACAACACACAGGTGTCCTTAAGTGTGATGGGCCTATGAAAGGATCTGGTTCTGCATAAAGGAAAATGAGCCTAATTCTGTTTCATATTTTAAACAGTATTTGGATATCTAATAATATTTGATATGTGAAACATCTCAATCATGTACAACTTCTCCATTCAAAAATTTAGTCTTATGCCCATGTTAAATTTAAGCTCCATTACTCAGGGCTTGTTTCTGTCCTATTCAACACAGGCATGCAGTAAATATTCAGTTCTCATTAAATATTTCTTCAATGGAATAACATAATCCCCATAGGGAACAGAGCATTTCTTTAGAAGTTCTAAGCCTCTGCCATATTTCCCTTGATCTCAACTGGACATAATATTTAGTCAACTAATAGTTATTGAAAGCTTTTAATGTGCTGGGCCCTGCTGGAGTTTTATTTTAGGATTCAGCTGTTGATTCTTTAAGTCATAAGTCATATTATTTAGGAAGGGAAGTGCAATCATAAGAATTTTATTTTGAAGCCTACATTATATTTTTTAAAAAGCTGTATCTATACAATATGATAATTTGTGCATTCCTATCTCCTCTTTAACACTCCATCCATCTACTTGCTGCAGTAAAACTTGGCTATCCTCTAGGATCACTGCTTTCCCGGGGCTCTCTCAAGGCAAAACGTTTTTCTCCTAGTTCTTGCACCACAAGATGATTAGGAAGGGGTGGGTGTCCTGCCTATTTCTCTTTAAGTCCATTCCTTCTCCCAAAAGAGGCCCCAACTCTGAACTTCATCAGACTAGATCACCCAATATCATGTGCCCTAAATTGTCACCATTATATACTTACCCCTAGGTCAGTTCTTTTCTCCTTTCTCACTGTGATGGAACAATTCCATTACTACTTGTCTTAATCCTGAAAGTTTGTGAGCACGTGTGTGTGTGTGTGTGTGTGTGTGTGTGTGAAAGAGAGAGAGAGAGAGAGAGAGAGAATGTGTAATCTTTCCAGTGCTATAGTGTATATCATATCCTTGAACCATTCTTTTCAATAATCTTCTGCAACTTGCCTCAACCACTCACTCTCATCATTACCATGAGCTGCAACCTCTCTATAATTTCAGATTAATACATGCCACCCTCTGCCCATAAGTCTCTTAATTTTTTCCTCTCCCTCTCTCTGGTGCCTTGACTTCAATAAGTTTTTGTCCATGCTACAACTGAGAATCCCATAGATCACAGTAACACATTAGCCTTTGATGTGGTATTTCTCCTTCCCCCATCCTGATTAAAATCAAAGCCAGTCAAGAAATCATATGCTCTCTGTTCCCCGGTACTTCTCCTGGTTTGTAGTACTAGCTTGTCTTCCAACCCTCAGTACATACAACTGTCTATCTCTGCAGCTAAGTAAATTTGGAGAAAAACAAACTTCAAATTCCCACCTGTGTCACAAGTGGGTCCCTAATGTTCCCAAGCAATTATTCCTATTCCTAGTCTGTTCATTTATTCACTTCCCCAAGAGGCATTTCATAATTTCTTATTGCTCCCTAAACTTACACTCTTTTATTCCTCATTCTCACTTTTTTGCTTATGATCTTTGTTCTCAGATCACTTCCACAAACCCATGTCTGCATATCACCCTTTCTTTCTGACTGGAATGTGCAGAACCTGCCTTTCTACCCACTCTTAAGAAGGAACTGACATTACTTCTATCTAAAGACTATAACTCTACTTGTATGTTGGATTGTGTTGCCTTTTTCAGTTCTTTCTTTGATTTTTTTTTTTTTTTTGTTTTTTCAGTTTAGATACTAGGGCTCCTTCCAACATTTCTTGGAGGAAGTCTAGTATTTGAAAACTCCTTCAGCTTCTGTTTTTTTGAGAAGTATTTTATTTCAGTTGTGATTTGTTGTGTTTTTCATTTCTCCATTAGGGTACAGAGCTTCCACTTTTCCAGTAGATATCTCTATGTTGGAAGACCTAAACTATAGCAGGTCTTTGGTGACTAGGTGTCCTAGAAATGTCTGTTTTTGGTGAAAGTGTTCAGACAGAGCAATAGAGGGCTATAATGGCCAAAGGAAAGAGCCAAGGTAGAGAACAGGTCACTGTCTATGGGTTCTCACCTGTGTGCACAATTGCAAGACTACTCAAGCTCAGGCAACAACAATAGCGTTTATGGACCAAACAGGTGATTGGGGAAAAGGATAGTTTCTGATGCCACATACTGACTAACTCATCCCAGATAGTGTCCACAGTGTCTAGAAGTCCCAAACAAAAGGCCACTCATTCAAGATAGCACTGTCCCATGAACAAGGATCTGAGGGTCATGGTACACCAGCAAGCAGTGTGCCAGAATCCAACTTACAGTGGCAGCTAGCAGTGCTGAGGTTGGGGTTGCTGAGATGACACCATAGCAGCCCACAGCAACAGTATGAAGGTCAGCCTAGACAACACCAGACACAGCACAAGACAGCAGCAGAAGCAACAGTGCCAGGAAGTGGTGTCAGATGATCAGAAGTGATGCACAGCTCTCAGGGGTGACCCAAACACAGAGTACCGGGTCACCAGTCAACAGCGCTGGATAGCACTGGCTGGTCGTGCCAGTTACCACTGGTCACCAGGAGACAGTATCAGAGACACCAGTGTTTACAATTTGTGAGTTATAGGCCTACACAACAAAAAACACCTCCCTGAGATACCAGGCCCAGGGCCTTTAGTGCTCCTTTCAGCTGAAGTCAGAGGCAGGGCCAGAGGCAGGTGCAGTGGACAGGTCTCTGCAAAGCATCTTGGCTTCTTTCTTCAGAAGTCGATGGCTGGATGCTTCTTATTTCTTCTTTCTTCAGAGGCCGGGAATAGGATTATCTAAGCTGGCTCCTTCCCTGCCTTATATCCTCTTTCAGGGTCCCCTGCCCTACAAGCCTGATTGGGCCATTTTCAATCTTAAATGACGAACTGTAACATTTAGTCACTTCTTTGGCCCTTCTTGATTTTTGATGTGACTAATTAACTAATAAGATTATTGAATAGGTTTGATTCATTCAGCTCACACCTGACTAGTCCATTCTATAATCCAGGCACCAAATACAAAGGAGGAAACTTGGTGCCTGCACAGACCCGGCCTGCCCTGATCTCTGAGGACTCTCAGCCAGAACTGTCCTCATTGGGGCCAGAGATGCTCTGCACCTGGTACCCCTTCAGCCAGACCAGGTGTGCAATCTAGAAGGGAAGTGGCATTACAGCAGCACTGAAGGGTAGGCTCTGCTGGGAGCCTCCACAGATCTCTTTTCTGCCTTAGCTTCAGGGAGCCAAATGTTGGCCCAGTGGGACCCCATGCTCCTTCCTGCAGCCCGGAAGCAGGGACAGTGGGGTTTGCTTGCCTCCTCTGGTCAAGCTTGCTCTGGCACAGGGCAACACTTGTGTCATAGTAGGCGAACCACTGGTGCCTGCTATCACTCCCATCCTGGGACCACTGGTGGTGAGTGGCAAAGTGCCTGCCACACACTACAGATTGCACTGCCAACAAGCAGCTTCTGGGGCCAGGCACCAGAACCCCAAGGAGGAGGATGCTCTGGCACTCAAACCCAGCTGGTGCCCTGTTGACCATCAAGTGCAGCCCACTGAATTGGGCTTCTGTGTAGCTTCTTGGATTGCTCCCCTGCAGTATGGCTAACCTAGGTCCTGCACAGAGGCAGTGCCCTGGGAAGCCACTGCTACCACTGCAGGAGCCTTAGGGGCTCCAGGACTCAAATCCAGCTGGCACCAGCAAAGGGGCTGTCCACAGGCAGCATGCTCTGAGTGGCTGGTGGAAATATTCAAGTCCTGCCACCATTACTATTTTTGGAGCAGAGTGCAGACCAGCCACTGGGGCAGTGGAGTCAGAAACCACTGATTCCACTCTGCCTCCAGGTGCTGCCACGCAGGTGTCAAGCTGTGGCAAAACCAGTGGTGCCCAGTGGCTTATACTGCAAGGCTCCGGTTTCAAAACTAGTGTGCATAGCCTCAGCTTGCTCTTGTGTTACTGCTAGTCTTCTTCCCTGGGAGTAAGGTCTGTGTGTGTGCAATGTGCAGACTGGACTTTCTGTGTAGCTCCAGCATGTTCCAACACAGCTTCACTGTATCTCCTCAGTCCCATAGCCACCCACACACACCCAGGTGAAATGTCAGGCCTTTCTGAGCATCACCCTTCTCACTAGGGGCCCTGCCAGCTTTACTCACCCCAACCCTGTCACCCATATCACCATGGTGAGATTCACAGCAATCAGGTTTTCTCTCTCTAGGTGCAGGTAGGCTCCAGGTTTGATTCCAGCAGCCACCTCTTCTCACATTTAATCTTTTGTTGCCCAGAGTTAAATTTCTTTTCTTCCTTTTCTGTCATGCTTGGTCAGTATTGGTCCCAGGTGATTGTGAGGTACTCAGGTTTCACCCCACATCAAAGAATCTTAAGTCAGTGCCTATCTGGACTTCTCTTACCTTTTTCTCCCTGGAACAAAGCAAGAAAGTTCCTCTGACACCATCTTCCAAGTCCTCCAGCTTCTCCTGTAGTTGATTTTTACAATACCAAGGACATACCAAACCCCAAAATTCAGTGCCCAGTAGAGACTCCTGGCCACAGTGATTGGCTCAGGGATGCACACATGATCCAAGCATGCACAATCCTTGGAACCCTGCTAGAGCTCTAAGGAAGGAATACTCTCTTAACTTGGCAGCTGTCTTAGATACTATCTGGCCCAAAGTCCTCATGTTGTGATTTGTGGGTATGATTTGTGGATATTGTCTTTGGCAAGGATGTGGGAAAAATGGCACTCTCCATACACATATACACCCCATGGTGGTGGGAATATAAAACTGGTGGGTGACTTTGGAACGTAATCCAGCTGTTTCTCAAAAAGTTAAACATGAAGCTACCATACAATCCAGCAGTTACATCTAGGAGTATACTCGAAGAATTGAAAACAGATATTCAAACAAATAACTGTATATAAGTGTTCATAGCAATACTATCACAATAGCCAAAAGGCAGAAACAATCCAAAAGTCCACCAATGGATAAATGAATAAGCAATGTGGTGTATCCATACAAAACGCCATTCAGCTGTAAAAGGGGACATATTGATACATTCTACAATATGAACTTTGCAGACATCATGTGTGAAAGAATTGAAACACCACTTTATATGGAAAACTGCCCACCCTGTACACATCACTTTGATCCCCTTTACCCTGCTCAAACTTGACTCTTTTTTTCAATATCACTTTTCTAATATATAATTGCAAAAAGTCCCTTAGGGAGTAAGCCCCACAAGGAAAGATCTGCACCCGTTTTGTTCTTCTGTGTACCCAAGGGTACAGAACAGCACCTGGCATGTAGACAGTGGCCAGTAATATTTACTTGAATAGTCCTGAATTTCAAAGTGTGAAAAGAGATCACGAAGACATTCAACAAAACAGATAATTGTGGTTCCTAGTAGAAAATTAGGAAAAGGAATGAAACTCGGGAGAAATATGAAAGGGACTCATCTTTGCATGCAATGTTTTGTTTCTTTTAGATGAAAATGATCAGTATATTTAATATTACAAAGGGTTAACATTTGTCTGATGTGGATGTTCTGTTGGTACTGGTTATGGTTTCTGAGTAATCTGTGTAGTGCTTAAACTTCTCAAACATTTATTTGAAGGGAAGTAAAAAAATAAACCTTTATATTTTTATAATGAAGATTTTCTTTCTCTTTCAGAAAGAATACAAGTAGTCCTTTAAGAATTTCTGTAACAGGGGGCTCACTGGTGGTGCAAGGGGTTAAGATGCAACTTCTGAAGATATCTGCAGCCACTGTAGCACGAGTTTGATCCCTGGCCAAGGAGCTACCCACATGGCACAGCAGACCGCTCCTGTTTCTCTTGCTGCTCCCCTTAGCAGTGTATTTCAGTGGATCTGCCTGTTCTGTTCCCCACTCTGTCTCTGGTGAATCTTCTCACCCCCACACCTGTACCCCAGTTCTTGCATGCATAAATAAATAAACATTTAATAAAAAATTAATTTCTGTAACAGTGTCCTTTACTGATCAAATATTGTCATTTGGTCACTGATTCACCCATTTCACTAAAGAAAGAAACTAGCACAGTTACAAATACAGAAACATGATTTAATTAACCTTACCCCCTCCACACTAAGTGATGATAGGGGATAATTCAAGTTTCAAAAAACTGTTGTTCCTGAAGTTACTGCCGGGATCCACCAGGTGGGGTGCATGCGTGGGCATCAGGATACTGAGCCAGGCTTCCCAAGTATCTGCAAGGAAACACTCTTCCCAAAATACCCTCTTACGCATTTTTTTAAAATTAATTTTGTTTGATTTATCTTTTTGCATCATTGTGTATTCCCTGTTAAGATTCCCACCACCGGAAAACTGGGTCGCGACATGCAAGAGAATGAAGCTTGACCACTACCTCACACCATACACAAAAATCAACTTAAAATGGATTAAAGAACTAGACACAAGACCTGAAACTATAAAATACATAGAAGGAAATATAGGCGAAACACTACGTGATAAGCACATCAAAGACATCTTTACAGACACTCACCCAAAGCAGTGATAGTGAAGGCAAAGATAAACAGCTGGGACTACATCAAATTAAAGAGCTTCTGTACAGCAAAAGAGACAATAACAAAAACAAAGAGAAACCCCACCAACTGGGAGAACATTTTTGCACACAACACTAATGATAAAGGACTGATCACAAAAATCTGCAAAGAGCTGATGAGACTCAACAACAAAGAAAATAATCCAGTCAAAAAATGGGCAGAAGAGCTAAAAAGAAACTTCTCTGAAGAGGAAATGCAAATGGCCAACAGGCATATGAAAAAATGTTCAACATCACTTGTAATCAGGGAAATGCAAATCAAAACTACCATGAGATACCATCTTACACCAGTGAGAATGGCACATATTAGAAAAACTAGCAACAACAAATGTTGGTGAGGTTGTGGAGAAAAAGGAACTCTCCTGCACTGTTGGTGGGAGTGAAAACTGGTCCAACCACTATGGAGAGCTGTGTGGAGATTTCTTGACCTATTAAACATAGAGCTTCCATGTGATCCAGCAATTCCACTCCTAGGTATTTACCCAAAGGACACAAACATCAATTCCAAAGAGCACCTGCACCCCTATGTTTATAGCAGCACTGTTTACAATAGCTAAGCTTTGGAAACAACACAAATGCCCAAAAATAGATGACTGGATCAAGAAGATGTGGTGCATATACACCATGGAATATTACTCAGCATTCAAAAAAGATAAACACATGCAATTTGCAGGAACATGGATGGCGCTGGAAGGGATCATGCTCAGAGAAATAAGCCAGAAAGAAAAAGAAAAATACCAGATGGTCTCACTCATAGCAGGAATCTAGAAAACTTAAATAAGGGACCAGGAAAATGAATAACTATAAGAAAGTGAAAATCACAATCAACAAAAAACTATGAACCAGAGACACTCTATGGGGGTTGGGGGCGGGGAGGGGAGGGATTGGGGTCAAAATAAGGGGGTTGCAATTGTATGGGGAATATAAAAATAAAATGTATTTTATTAAAAAAATAAATAAATAAATAGAAACACACTTTAAACAAAAAGAAAAGAAAAGAAAAGATTCCCACCACCAGTTCATGCATGAAACATCACCATAGTCCATGGTGCTCGTCTCTCCTCTGTTTTGATCCCTTTTCCTCCCCTCCCTCGCAGAATGTCTCTGATTTATGGTTGCCTGCTAATTTTGTTGTTTTTATTTATTATTACAGTTGTTATTTATTTTTTTCCTGTTCCCTTATTTGGTTCCCCTATGTTCCACCTATAAGTGAAACCATTCAGTATTTTTCTTTTTCTTTTTTTTTTTTAAGATTTATTTATTTATTTATACAAGCACTGGGTACAGTCAGAAGCGCGGGAGGGTGAGAGAATTCACCAGAGACAGAGCGGGGAGCAGAGCAGGCAGAAGGACCGAAGTACACTGCTGAGGGGAGCAGCGGGCGGCAGGAGAGGTCTGCGCGCCATGTGGGACCCTCCTCTGGTGGCCGGGGAGCAGCTGGGGATCGAACTGGTGCTGCAGAGGCCGCGGGCAGCTTCACAACCCAGGGCTCAACCGCTGCGCCACCGGGGAGTCCCCCATTCAGTATTTTTATTTTTCCTTCTGGCTTGTTTCACTGAGCATGATCCCTTCTAGCTCCATCCTGTTGCTGTGAATGGCATGAGTTTATCTTTTTTGATTGCTGAATAGTATTCCATTGGTACACAGAGTTTTAAAGCTACTTCATGTCTGTGATTTAGGTACTGATGCTTAAGTTAGAGCTGCCAAGAAAACACTTTCCTGATGGTCCCCTGCAGCCCTCCTTCCAAGGGAAAGCCCAAAGTCACAGCGTTCTACAATCTCTATGCAAAGTTAAAATGTATTTATTTTGGAAAATAATATCCAGTGCTTGCACTTTTTCCCTGTTCAAAATTTTTACATCAAAAACAAATGTTGTATTGCCAAGAGTTATAAAATTAGAGAGGAAATGAAAATCAGTTGTTTTCATAATAAGGTCTTTTCACTTAGCCAACATATTTTGAGTTACAATAACTCATTCTCTAATAGTAGAGTTTTCATGGTGATTTATTAATCTTAGGCATTTTTAGTTGGCACTAACTTATCCAAATTTTAAACACAGTATTTTTATGCTATGTGTGGAATGACTGTGTAATCTTCCAATAGTATAATTAGATCAAAATCCAATAAACAAAGAAGCTGTATGTAATGTACTCATAATACATTGACCAAAAGACTAAGTCATCCTCATTTTTTTACTAAAGAGTGATATAACCCAGTAAGTAAAGTACAAATAATGTATAGGATATTAAATAAAATATGGCAGCCTTCTGTTATATTACACCCCATTCTCAAATTATTTAAATTGCTGTTAAGAAGTTTGTGAATTTCTTTGCAGATGCAAAAAAATGATTTTACTTTTTTTTTTAACTAAATGGAATTTTACCTTACACATTTTTCTGAAACATTCTTCTATTTACTTAACATGTTTATGATGGAATATTCTAGATAAGAATATTCAGTCTTTTAGAGATCAAACGGTATTTCCAGAAATAATAATAACAGCAACAGCAATAGAAAACACTTCTACTACGTTTACTATTTGTTACTGAGAATTTTACATGATTGAACTAAGTCACAAATGACAGGTCTATGAGTAGATACTAAAATTGAGACACAGAGACGACAAATAAGTAACACAAGGTCACAAAGCTTGTAAGAAGTGGTTCCATTATGGTTCAGACTTAGGAAGCAGCATTATGAGTCAAACCATTATGGTTCAAACAATCAACCTACAAGTGGATATTTAGATTGTTGTTTATTATTTTAATAACACCACAATAAATATCATTTAAAAATGTATGAACATTTCTTGAGGATTTATTTCTAGTCATGAGATTATTGTATAGGCATTTAAAATTTTGGAAGGTAATAATCAACTGACCTCTAGAAGAGATATCTATGTTATCCCAGATGCTGCTGTGTTTTTGCCCTTTGCTGGAGATGTTATCAATGATTTTTCTTTTTTTTAAATATTTATTTAACAAGCACTGGGTACAGTCAGAAGCGCGGGAGGGTGAGAGAATTCACCAGAGCCAGACCAGGGAAGAGAACAGGCAGACTGACGAAGTACACTACTGAGGGGAACAGCGGGAGGCAGGAGAGGTCTGCACACCATGAGGGACCCTCGCTGGCAGCCAGGGATCAAACCCGTGCTGCAGAGGCTGAGGGCAGCTTCGCAGCCCAGCACTCAACCGCTGTGCCACCAGGGGAAGCCAAATGATTTTTCTTAATAGAGACGCTATAAGTACAAAACAGAATCATGGTGTTGCTTTAATTTGCATGGTTCTGAATACTTGAGTCATACTTCAAATATTAATCAACCATCTGTATTCACTGATGCCTGGATTTTACCTTCTCACATTTTGGCCCAATATTCTATTGTTATGGATTTTTCACCCTTGACCTCACGCACCCTGCCCCTCAGTGGGCATGCACTGATCCTGCTGGAATCCCCAACCAGTCTGGCACTGCTGCTGCACAACGAGAACAGGCTCCTGTGTAAAAGCTGAGAACAGACACGTGAAATTACATTTGCTCCCTCAAAGTAAAGGTGCAGCAGAATAAAGAGATAGAAAGTTTATCTGAAGCTATAATTTACAATCTACCCATGTAAAATGATTTTCCTTTGAAGTAAATATTGTATTGTTCCAATAAGATGCATTGGAAAAACCAACAAGACAGTTGCCAACAACACCCAGAAGAGGCTAGAAAATCAGACTGAATTTTGAAGCCATCTACCCATCTACTTAGTTTCATAATGTAACTGGGTAGATCTGGCCAAGTCAGTTAATTTCACTCAGCATCTAAACCTCTACAGAACAAGAACAGTAAAATCCACCATGCAGAATTATAAGAATTAAGGAAAATGTCTGTATGTGCCTATTACAGAATCTGACCACATAGCAGACATCCAATTATTAATGCTAAATAATAACACTTATTATTATTATTGCTATTAATAATATTATTGATGGTGACTAGGGAGACGCAAATGTTCTGATTCAACAAATGTAAATGTCATGACTGGCTTCTCTAGCCTAGCTATGGATAAAATTAGGTGATATTCTTTTACTTTTCAAATCAATGCTCACCTTACCTCCTTTTACCCAAAAGCAGGGCATCTGTCTTCCTTCTCTACCTTTGTCTTCTCTTTACATGCCCAAGAATCTCAGCTGTGCAAGGAGACCAACCTGGCTTGCTCCTATCTTGCAGAGCTGGCACTAGACTCATGCACTCCCGTTTCAGGTCAGCAGGCTCTTCTTCCACCAGTCATTGTCTAAAAGAGTGTGGCCAGGCCTCTGGCATCAGGAGCAATGGAGATCCTCTTCCAAGCCACAGTGGTTACTAGGGCAGTGTGAGAGTCTGGGTGCCAACCTACATAAGATTAAACTCATTCAAGTGTTCCCTGGTGCAGCTGCCCTGCACTCTCAGCTTCTCATCTCCTTATAATGCACTCAGATGCCACTTTCCCACACTGCTGGCCTCCCTAGTGGCACTCTGTGCCACATCACCTACCCAGAAGCACCTATCCATTAGACATCTCAGGTCCTGTCCTCAAACTGTCACTCGCTCCATGCCCATGTCCTGCAAAATGCAAGAAATAATTTCAGGAAAAAAGAATGCTTGTCACTCTAGGATCTTTCTCTCCATTTTACAAGGGACCTTCCTCCTCAGATCTAGGCAGTTCCTGAGGATTCAGTTCCTTTCTAGTTGTTTACAGGGAAACAGGAAGCAAAGGAAGTGAAGACCCATGATCACCTTGGAGTTCAGGAATTTCATTCCTGAATACAGTGGATTTAAGATATATCTCTGCTTTTCTGGCACTGTGATGCTCTGTCATTCTTTTATATCCAGTACATTAAATGCTAAATCATTCACAGTAAGCATAATAGTGGCTAAATTTCTGAAAATTTTATATGAACTGTCACTGCTTTGGTGGCAGCATTCATTAGGCAAATATATTTTTGAACTTTGAAGCTAATCAAATTTGTTACATAATGAGTTGGAGTAAAAACCAAGATTATGATTTTTCTTTATGTTCTTACCTAGTTTTTGTAGAGTATTTAAAAGCAATCTGCTTTAATTAAGTCAGTGAAGTGATGGAAAGTTGTTGAAATCTCTTATTGAACTGATTTCATAGATCACCTTTTTTGAAATCAAAGGACTCTGAGAGACCAAATTGTTGAATTTCAACAACTGGCAAGATCATGTTTCCTTTTCAGCATTGCAAAAATATCTAAACACATATTGAACTTAAAATTATAGAAAAATGAGAGCATTGCTGATTCACTGATGGAAGGGCAGGCACTCAAGCCTAAATTGGATGTGTTCATCTAGCAGAAAATGGAAAATGAAGCTTGTGCTCATCTTCTATGTTGAACTGCTTGGGGGTGAGTAGAATCATGGATTTTGAAAACTGAAAATATATGGGTTCAATCAATCACAGTCTCCAAAGCTATCCCCAGATGGATGCACACTTTGCTTGGATGTCTGGAAGAGGCATCTGCTTCAATGTGAAGTTGGGCTGACAGAGCATAAAGTGAACCCTGCTCTTCATCCCTCTAAGGACGGAGGTGAATCCGAAAGCAATCCTGTAGTATACAGCTCTGTGGCAAATGCTGAGCTAGGAGGTCTGGATACATCTGACTGTGCAAAAGTACATTCTTGTACATAAGGTGGCTGTAACCAAAACAGAGTACATCTTTCAGCTGTGTAAATCTAGAATCAAAACATCAAGCTTTCTACTTGATATTCTCAATTAGAGTCTGGTTTAAAGTTAAATGTAACAGTCCCTTGGCTTCAGTAGAATATATCAGTGATTTCATTTGATCAATGATTACATTGACTTTACTTTACATGTAGAGTCTAGAACATTTAATTTCTTGTCAGTAAAATTTCTACTCTTTCAAATGCATGTATTCCAAATATGCATGGATTTCAGATTAAGGAGCCCATCAAATACATCTACCTTAGATGTATCCAGGATGAAAGTTCAGGTTTGACAACTATTGATATTTACAGAAAATAGTCAAAAATTTTGAGCCTTGTTTTTTAAATTTATTTTTATTAAGGTCTCATTTATTTACAACACTGTATATGATTTAGAGGTGTATGTTAGCACAGCGCATCTACCACCAAGTGACCCACTCTTCTTTACCCAGCGTGCCCCCTAACAATTCACTTTGCCACCTCCCATTGCTTATCTGACAACTTTAACTCTACAGTCATGTTCCCAAGGTTTGTTTTCAGTTGGTTTTGTCTAACCCTTTGTTTTGTCTAACCCTTTGTTTTGTTTCTCTGTACTCCACATATAAGTGACACCATCTGGTAATGTATTTTTCCCATGACTTATTTTGCTTAGTATAATTCCCTCCAGTTTTATTCTCCAGTTGTCACAAACAGTAAGAGTTATCTTTACTTTTTTTTTTTTTTTTCAATCTGAACATCATTCCATCCCATGAAATACTGAGGTTGCCTTATGGTGAGTGTGGTGTATATAGACGCATCTGAGGAGGTATGAACTTATGCCTTTGAATCACAGTGTTGTAAACCAATGGTACCTCTAAAAGAGTGCAGATTAAGAAAACATAGGTAGAGGAATTTTAAAATAGAGAGAAATAGAAATAGAATTGGGGCAAATAGAATTGCCAATGAAACTGTATTCTGAGTTCAGTTTGAATACAAATTTGCAGTATGTTCTATGTAAAACACAAACACACTATTTTGGTTCAATTTCCAAACAGGAATATCATTTATTCCCTTTACACAGGGCCAGTGTGAAGATAAATAAGACAATATGCCATACATATAAATAATGTAAAAAATTACTAACATAGTACTAATATTAGTTGAAAAATAATTTGGTTTATATTACAAATAAGTATTACAAATAAGAATATAGGTATATTTTATAACATAGCATGATATCTACTAAAAAAGATAAAGACAAAAATCATATAAAAGTTTTTTCCCCAAAGGTAAAATAATTTTGCAAAATATATATGTGAAGGACTATTGCTAAAAATCCATAGACTAGTTCTAGTAATTAAAGGACTATTGCTAAAAAGCCATGGAGTAGTTTTAGTAATTAGGAGACCAGCAATAATGTTTAGACTCTTCCTGGGAACATGAAGGGAAGAAAATAGATGACTGCTAGCCTGCATTAAAAGGATTTACAGAGCTAATATGAGCTAGTATTCATCAAATTGCTGAGAAACACCTCCACAAAATAGTAAGGACTTGATAAAGGCAGCTATAGAAACTAATGAGTGCTATTTTTTTTTTTTTAATGAGTTTCAACAACCAGGGAACATTTCACTTCCCAAGCCAATAATTTTGTGGCATGTAATTACTGGTAAATTTGTTGAGTTACAAATACAAATAAACCCAGCACCAAATGGACTGTTAACCCATGTGATAATAACTTTTTTATTTAGACATTATAGAACTTATTCCAAGGAGACACTTTCTTGGAATTACTTTAGGGAAGTAAGTCTGAGCTGAGAAATTGAAGAGCTATAGGAACCTCAATCTCTCTTCAGCTGCCACTGCCATCTCCACCTGAATTCCTACAGAATCTTAATGCCACAATGTGTAAGAAAGAATTCATCCCCATTATCTCTAAAGCTACTCCTCTTCCATTGTCTTTGCTAACAGATAGTAATTCTCCCAAGACACAATTAAGATACTTGGATCACTTTTCATCATTCACTGTCCCATATACAGTGCTACAGTCTTTTCAAAATTACTTCTTAGTCTTCAATTATGTCTCTTTATCTCAGTTTTCATTGCCTTGGTTTTAATTTAGTTCCTCATTATCCCTTATCTAAAACATTTCAGTTGGGTCTCACCTGATCACCCTACAGTTTTTCTCTACATCCATGTCCATTTCATCAAAAGAGCTAACTTCCAAATATGAAAGCTAGTTAGGCTATTCCTCAGCTTAAAATCCTTTAGTGAAAACATGGCATATGTCCTGTTCGAGCTCTTTCCTTGCTTATAGTGTCATTACTTCTGCTACTCTTCATCTTGCATTAATATCCACAAATACACAAAATGCATGATATATTTCCCACTGCATGCATGAGACAAAATTCTAATCATCTTTCAAAACCCAAACCTGAAATCACCCAGATTCATTGTTGCCTTCCCTGTGCTAACTCTGTAGTTTACTTATAAATGCATTTTCATGCTTAATACACTGCATTATAAATATGTATTTATATGTATACTATCCCATAATTTATAAGCTCTCAGTAGGCAGAGCTTCTTCTTAGTCCTTCCTATATTTTTAATGCCTAACATTGTGCCTGAAACAAGTAGTATTCAAAAATTGAATGTTGAGTTGAAAAGCAAATAACAGAGGGCCTCCCTGGTGGTGCAGGGGTTAAAGTCTCAGCATTATCAAGCTATCACCAGCCATTATAGCATGAGTTCAATCCCAGGCCAGGGAGATAACCCACATGGTGCTGCAGACCTCTCCTGTCTGGCCCACTGTTTCCATCAGCACCATATTACAGAATTGGTGGTTGAGAGAATTTCAAATGATAGAGTAGGCCCATGCGACAGGCAAAGAGTAGTGCTGTGCAAGTGGGGTCTAGGTGGAACATTACAATGACTTGGAGCAAGGGAAAAGCAAGACAAATTCACCTTAGAAGAATCCGTAAGAGGGGCCTCCCTGGTGGCACAAGGGGTTAAGACTCAGCATTCTAAAGCTATCAACAGCCACTGCAGCACAAGCTCAATCCCCGGGAGGTGACCCACATGGCGCAGCTGACCTCTCCTGTCTCACCCACTGCTCCCCTCAGCAGTGTATTTCAGTCAATCTGCCTGTTCTGTTCCCCACTCTGTCTCTGGTGAATCCTCTCACCTCCCCACACCTCTGGCCTATACCCCAGTTCTTACATGCGTAAAGAAATAAATCTAAAAAAAAAAAAATCTGTAAGAACAAATGAGCTGCAGTCTGAGTGCAGAGTTCCACTAAAGAATGTGGGAATGTTGAAATGCAGTCTGAATTCCTTCCTTCATACAGGTGAATGGTAGAAAGCTCTGAATATTGAGTTTTAAATGTAAGGATTCTTTATTGGTACCCATAGCTGGTGCGGTCTGGGAATAATTACTATAAAAAAGCTCTACATTAAGAACATGTTCTTTAAAGCACATTTCAAAGTATACACTTATAAAACATCCCTGTGGAATGCCATTAAATCTGGGCAGACTGCCAAATGGAACATGACAGAGAATAGTAGGTCTGGAGATGTTCAAGGGCAGACAGAGTGTTTCCACTAATCACCACTGATAGACTCTCAAGAAGCCTTTGAACCTTAAGTCCAGATTCACAGACAAAGGCTTTGTTTTCAGTGTTCTGCTGTCATTTGAAGGGTAACATGCTGAACAGGGACCCCAAAATCCAGCAAACCTTTGGAAAGCTGTCTTGGCTCAGAGAATGCAAGGCAAATTGCGAAGAAAGACACGATAGTAGGAGATAGAAAACTGAGAACCTTGTCTTCTTTCTCTCAGCAACTAACTACTCAGCCTCACTTTCTACCTCTCTGTATCTCGATCCTTCTATCAAATAATAGCATTCATATTTATCTTACTGACCAACCACCACCATGAGTAGGCTTTTCTTGAAAAGGTCCAAACTTTCAGAAATAAAAGTTATTATTTACCAAGCTTGATCAAACTTTACTGAGTGTTTCATATATTCATGAATAGCTCAACAAAAGGGCAGATGTGAAAACTTGTAATCTTTGGTTTCTCTCATGACGATACTCATGAATAAAGTACAATACAATGACAGAATTACTATAACAGAAATGAGTATATGGTAGGAGAAATACAAAAGGGGTTTGTTATAGAAATCTCTAAGCCAGTGTAAACAAACTAAGAGTTCAATGCTACTGGAGCACTTAAGTAAATTAAAGAATATTCACATGGGAGAATACTAAACAGTCACTAAATGGAAGCTTTTATGAAGAAGTTTTAATAATATCAAGAATATTTAATGAAAATGTTAACTGAAAAAGTAGTATACAAAACAGGGCAATGTGGCATAAGTTATTTCTAAAAATTAAACATGTACAACTCTCTCTTCTGACTCTGATGAATTACTTTACCAGACTAGTCCTTCCATGAGTATGGAAGAGGAAAAAATATATAAAAATTATTTTCAGACATTAGACTACAGGCAACAGAGAAACCAAGAAAAGAAATGCAATAGGCCCAACATCAATAGACACAAATGAATTGTATTTTTATACACAATTGTAAATAAAAAAATGAAAGATGGACAAATGCATTTAAAAGTTAATAAATGTAATTAAAAATACAACATAGAGGAAGGTCAGGCATAAGAGAAAGATATCCACTTTCACCACTACTACTCAACAAAATACTGTAAGTACTAACTAGAGCAGTTAGGTTACAGAAAGATATAAAATTAATTCAAATTGGAAAACAAGAAGTAAAACTATCCCTATTTGCGAATGATTTCAAAATAAACACAGAAAACTCAGATGACTCCACTAAAATGAATTAGAAATCATTAATCAGTATAATGAAGTGTCAGGCTACAAAATCAATCTACAACAATTAGTTGTACTCCTATATGCAAAGTGTGAGCTAGAAAAAAACAATCAGGGCCTCCTGGTGGCACAGGTGGTTGAGCACAGCACTGTGAAGCTGTCTGAAGCCTCTGCAGTGCCGGTTCGATCCCTCCTCACCTTGGAGCAACCCACATGGCGAACAGACCTCTCCTGTCATCTCCTGTCATGCACACTGCTCAACTCAGCAGTGTATTTTTGTCAGTCTGCCTGTTCTGTTCCCCACTCTGTCTCTGGTGAATCCTCTCACGCTCCCATGTATCTGGCCCAAACCCTGGCTCTTGTACCAAAAAAAAAAAAAAAAATCTCCTTTACTACCACATCAGTAAGAATTAAATACCCAGAAGAAACTTACTAAAGGAGGCAAAAGACCTGTACAATAAAAAAAATAAATGGCATTGTTAAAAACAAACTTGATTTGGGATAAATTTAACAAGATACACATGACAAATGATGCTATAAAGCAAAAAAAGCATTGCTGAAAAAATTATATAAATAAATGGGACAATAGGGGCCTCCCCGGTGGTACAGTGGTTGAGCCCTGGGCTGCAAAGCTGCCCACAGCCTCTGCAGTGCCGGTTTGATCCCCGGCCGGCCAGCGAGCGTCCCACATGGTGCGACAGACCTCTCCTGCCATGACTGCTGCTCCCCTCGGCAGTGTATTTCATCATTCTGCCTGTTCTGTTCCCCTCTCTGACTCTGGTGAATTCCCTCACCCTCCCATGCTTCTGACTGTATCCAGTGCTTGTTTAAATAAAGAAATCTTTAAAAAAAAAGATTGCATTGAATTTATGGAGTAATATGAGAATTGAAATTGTAACAATTACTTCAATCTATGAACATAGTATATTGTCCCATTTATTTTTTTTAAAGATTTATTTATTTATTTATTTATACAAGCACTGGGTACAGTCAGAAACGTGGGAGGGTGAGAGAATTTACCAGAGCCAGAGTGGGGAGCAGAACAGGCAGACTGACGAAACACATTGCTGAGGGGAGCAGCAGGCATGGCAGGAGAGGTCTGCGCACTGTGTGGGATCCTTGCCGGCCTGCCAGCAATCAAACCGGTGCTGCAGAGGCTGTGGGCAGCTTTGCAGCCCAGGGCTCAACCGCTGCACCACCAAGGTAGACCCTAAATTCAATGCAATCTTAACCCAAATTCCAATAGATTTTTTTTAGAAATTGACAAGTATATTCTATAATGAATATAAATTTAAAATGACCTAGAATAACCAAAATATCTTTGAAGATGAGAACACAGATGAGAAGTTTACAACAAAAGACTTAGCTATAAAACTACAATCATCAAAACAGTGTGGTATTTACATAAGGTTAGATCAGAGAAACAAAATAAAATCCATAAATAATAGATCAACACAAATATGGTCACTTGATATTTTTATAATTTTGCCAAGAAAAATCAATTGGATGTGGATAGAATTTTTGAAAGATGACACTGGAATAAATGGATGCAATATACACGTTACTGCTCTATATAAAACATCATTAAGAAAATAAATTTGTGGGCCTCCCCTGGTGGCACAGTGGTTGAGTGCTGGGCTGGGAAGCTGCCCGCAGCCTCTGCAGCACAGGTTTGATCCCTGGCCACCAGCGAGGGTCCCAAATTGCATGACAGACCTCTCCTGCCGTGCCCGCTGCTCCCCTCAGCAGTGTATTTCATCAGTCTGTCTGTTCTATTCCCGGCTCTGCTCTGGTGAATTCTCTCACCCTCCTGCACTTCTGACTGTACCCAGTGCTTGTATAAATAAATAAATAAATAAATAAATAAATAAATAAATAAATAAATAAATCTTTAAAAATAAATAAATAAATTCACAAACCATGGAGAAAATATTTTCACTACACATAAATGGCAATAGATTTATATTTAAATATAGAATGAACTCTTTAAAAATAATAAGACAAACAACCTGTAACATGTGTAATAGATCTTAACAGACATTTCACAAAATTAAATATAAGAATGGTTTATATCTACATGAAAAGATGCTCAACATCATTAGTTATTAGGCAAATGGAAATTAAAACCACAATCACAATCAGGTGCAATTGCACACTTACTAGGATGCCTAAAATTAATTAAGGTTGAACATACTGAGTACTGACAAGAATATGTAGAAAAGAAATTGCTTACACATCAACAGGGTATGTAAAATGATATGATTACATTGAAAAATATTTAGATTTTATTTTTCAATGAAATAAAACTTCTTTTAGCACATAACTCTGTAATTCTAACCCTGGGTATTTACCTAAGATAAATTTAAAAATAAATATTTTCATATAAATACGTCTACATCAATGCCTATCTTTATAACAGCTTTCTTCACAACTGCCAAAAACAATGGGAATGTCTATTTAAGGGAGAAATGATAAACAAAAGGTAATATATTCATACCAGAATATACTATTTGCTACTATTTCTCAGCAAGAAAAATGAATGAACTACATGCCAAAAAAAAAAAAATAGACACAGATCTTTGACCTTTTACAAAAATTAACTCAAAATGGATCATAGACCTAAATGTAAAACACAAAATTATAAGCACCTAAAAGAATTCACAGGCGAATATTTAGATGACCTTGGTTTGTCAATGACTTTTTACGTATACCAAAGTTGCAATTTATAAAGAAATAATAAGGACTTCATTATAATTAAAAATTTCCACTCTGTGAAAAACACCGTTAAAAAATGAAATGAAAAGCCACAGACTGAGAGAAAAAAAAATTTACAAAATACGTATCTGATGAAGGACTGTTACCCAAAATATACAAAGATCTCCTAAAACTCAACAATAAGAAAAAAATCAATTTAAAAATAGGGGAAAAGATTTGAGCGGACACCTCACCAAAGAAAGCATACAGATGGCAAATAAGCATATGAAAAGATGTTCAATATCATATGTCATTAGGGAAGTGCATATTAAAACAGCAATAAAACCACTACAAACTTATTGGAGGGCAAAAATCCAAAAGAAAGACAATAGCAAACGCTAATGAAATATGGAACAGCAAGAACTCTCAATAAGTGCTGGTGAGAATACAAAATGGCACTTGGGAAGACAGTTTGGAAGTTTAGTTTGGAAGTTTAGACAGTTTGACAGTTTAATTCTTATAAAACTAAACATTCACAATACGACCCATCACTTGCACTCAAATTAAATTGAAAATTTATGGCTACACAAAAATGTGCACATAGATGTTTATAGCAGCTTTATGTATAAAACACCAACATGGTGGTCATCAAGAGATGACTGGATAAACGAGCTGATATACCCATACAATGGATTATTATTCAATGCTAAAGAGAAGTGAGCTATCATGCTGCAAAAACACATGGAGGCACCCAAAATGCTTATTACTAAGTGAAAGACATCAATCTGAAAAGGCTACAGACTAGATGATTTCAACTAAAAGACATTCTGTCAAAACAATAAAAAGGCCCTTGGTTTGAGGGCAGGAGAAAGATGGAGGCAAGAGGGAGGGATGAACAGGTGGAGCACAGAAAATGTTAGGTAGTGAACATTTTTTTTTAAAGATTTATTAATTTATGCATACAAGATCTGGGGTACAGGCCAGAAGTGCAGAGGGGGAGAGAATTCGCAAGAGATAAGAGTGGGGAGCAGAACAGGCAGATTGACTGAAATACACTGCTGAGGGGAGCAGCGGGCGAGACAGGAGAGGTCTACTGAGTTATGTGGGTAGCTCCCTGGCTGGGGATCGAGCTTGTGCTGCAGAGGCTGTGAATTGTTTCACAGTGCTGTGCTTAACCCCTTGCGCCACCAGGGAGGCAGAAACTATTGTGTATGATATTGTCATGGTAGATATATGCCATTATTCAGTTATCAAAACCCACAGAATGCACACAGTACAATGCACAGTACAAGGCACACACCAAGTAAACAATGGACTTCAGGTAATCATACCGTACCTATGTTGGCTCATCAATTATAGTAAATGTACCATACTTACACAAGATGTTAATAATAGAGAAAATTGTTGGCAAGAGTAAAGGATGCTACTGTACTTTCTACTTGATTTTTCTATAAACATAAAACTAAGTCAAAAAAACTCTACTCATGAAAAATAATATTGATATCATTTAAAAATGAAACCCAGGGCTTCCCCGGTGGCGCAGCGGTTGAGCGCTGGGTTGCGAAGCTGCCTGCAGCCTCTGCAGCGCAGGTTCGATCCCCGGCTGCTCCCCACATGGCGTGCAGACCTCCCCTGCTGCCCACTGCTCCCCTCAGCAGTGTACTTCAGTCCTTTTGCCTACTCTGCTCCCCGCTCTGGCTCTGTGAATTCTCTCACCCTCCTGCGCTTCTGACTGTACCCAGTGCTTGTATAAATAAATAAATCTTTTTAAAAAAATGAAACCCAGTAATTATAGTTATAAAAATATGAAAACAATAAAATACTTTGTGAAGGGCCTCCCTGTTGGTGCAAGGAGTTAAGTCTCAGTACTATGAAGTTATTGGTAGCCACTGCAGCACGAGTTCAATCCCTGGCTAGGGAGCTACCCACATGGTACAGCAGACCTCTTCTGACTCGCTCTTGCTCCCCTCAGCAGTGTATTTCAGTCAATCTGCCTGTTCTGTTCCCTACTCTGTCTCTGGTGAATTCTCTCACCCCCCTCACCTCTGGCCTTCACCCCAACTCTTATATGCATAAAAAAATTGTGTAGTCAATCAATTAAAACAACAATATAGACTATTTCAAAAATAAGTGAAAATGACAGGTGCAATAGCATACATGCTGTGCAATTCCTTTTATTCAAATCCTAGAACAGATAAAACTAATATCCAGTAGCAGAAACCAGATCAGTGGTTACTATGGCAGGAACTGGGAGGGGGTATATTTCATAGGAGCATGAGTGGGCCCATTACTCATCACTTCTTGAAGCGCTGGAGATATATGTCTTGATTCAGATACTGTTATAACAGGCTATTCATTTCAGGTCCAAAAACATTTAGCTGTGCACTAAAAATGGATCTATTTTGTTGAATACATATCATAGCTCAATACATTTGATTTTTCTTAAAAAACCCAGTGAAAAAAGAACAGAAGTTTCAACCAGAGAGAGGGAAGGAAGGAAACAGGGGGAGACAGAGATAGAGAAGGTTAAGATATAAATTGTAATAAAATATTAGTAACAATTACTTAGAAAATAGGTTGAAAAATTTTGTTTTCTTTTCAACATATTTCTGTATTTCCATTCTTTACTGTTTAGTATGTGATCTTTTATCATAAATATGATATACTGAAAAACAATAACCATAATGCAAGTATAGAAAGGAAGTCTAGTTGGTTGTCAAATTTGGAGGGTAGGGCAGTCAGAACTATTCCCAGAGGTGGTGATATTTGTATCACATCTTAAGGAACTAGCAGAATTTCAAAGTACAGAAAAGAGAGATCATCTCACACAGAAGGAACAACTTCTTCAGAAGTACATGTGAGGAATTCACTGGTAACATGCAGAAATGAGCTTTTTTTTTTCAAACAGCTATAGCTATGTAAGTTGTAATTTGAAAGATGAAGTTTCTCTCTCACCAGATTCCTAAATGAAACAAAAAGTTTCCACTCAAATTTGGTACTTATGTAAGAGAGGGACTTCTGAGTCCCAGTTTAAAAGGGATTCACTGGAATGGTTGAGCCCACCTTTGCAAGGAGAACCAGTCTCAGCTTTCTCCACACAGAGGAACTGTGACTTCAGGGAGCTCTGAAACCCCCACTGAAGAATGCTGGTGATGTCCCTTGGTGAGGAGCAGCTCCAGAAAAAGTCTCTGTGTCGGCCTGACTCCTTTTTTTTTTTTTTTTTTTTGAGTTAGTATTTCTATTTATTTATTTATCTCTTTATTTATTCATTTTTACATCATTGTTCATTTTTAAACAATATTTGCTTTCCCCCACCCCCTCAGGTGTAGTCCCCATAGAATTTCCTTCCCCAAGGCACCCGTGCACCATCACCTCAGTCCCCTGTGCTCCTCCCTCCAGCCCTCTGATCCCTCTCTCTCCTCCTCCCCTGCAGGATGTCTCTATTGTATAATTGTCTGGTTTTTTCTGTTGTTGTGTTTTTTTTTGTGGGTCAGCCTGACTCCTAATGGTGGTTCTGTACCATTACTTCCCCAAGTTCACTCTGTATTCATTCATAATAATCCCAGAAAGTCAAAGTCAGTGCAGTCTTTCATGGCTCTTCAAAGATCAGTGCTTTGCTAAAATAAACTAAATGCCATCTTTTTTTTTTTTTTTTGTATTTCTATCATGTATATACATACTGATAATTTTCTTTTACTCTTTCTCTCTCTTTCTCTTAAATTTTTTAGACTGCTGTTTAAGATTGTTTATAGGATTACTAACTTAACTTTTGTACAGTTGGCCCACTTACTTTTGTACAGTTGCACTTTTTCTTAGTAATACACATTTCCTCTCTTTATAGGTCCCTCATTGGGTGAATCAAAGAGTTCATTTATTATATCAACTTTATTTCTAAAGTCCCATCAATAATTGGGACTACATAGCAATATTTAGGCTCGCAGTAACCCTTTACCTTGAACGTAGATCTGCTTCATACAGTTTTTTCACTGCTCATCTCCTTCTTTAATTTGAGGATCTCAACATCCCCAAGAACCTTTGTCCACCCAGCCTACTGCTATCTAGAATCCTTAGAAAACAGTACTTTTTGAACTATTGTGTGCCTTGAATCACTCTGTAATTTCCGTAACTGCACATTTTCATTCAATAAATTAGAAGGGACCTTAGATTCAAGGGCACAGAGTTGCTAATTCTGCTTTTTATACTCTGAATAGCAAAGACAAACAAGAACTTCTTGCACACCAGGTTTTGGTTTTGTTCCACGTATGTCCCCTTAGAGCATAATAGTCTATTTATCTTCAGAAACATTTCACTCCCTTGACCTTAACTAAGAGATTCCTCAGAATAAACTAATCTAAATTATATTTCTAATTCTTACTAATAATCTTGTCTGCTCAAAACTTCTTAGCATCTTCCTTACTCTTTTTTTTTTGGTGAGGGGGACCCTCGCCGGTGGCCGGTGAATGAACCGGTGCTGCAGAGGCTGTGGGCAGCCTTGCAGCCCAGCGCTCAACCGCTGCACCACCAGGGGAGGCCCAGCATCTTCCTTACTCTTCATGTTCTTTGTTCAGTAATCTGACATGGCACTTTTTTTCCTATATTAGACCTTTCAATTCCACACTCATTAATATTTTTAGGTTTTTTGTTAATTATTTTGAAAATTTATTCTGAGTTGTCAATCATGATTCTACTGAGAAAATTCAAATACCCTCCTCCCTTCCACATTATTTAGTTAGATGGATGGATAGATGATAGATATAATGATATATAGTGGTAAATAGATATGTTCAGATTAAAGATAGATGATGGTGATAGATATACATAGGTATAGAGATATATATAGTGATATAGGAATGCATTCCAAAACACCCACACCCACATTGACCTGCTTAAGGAAAGGAAAATTCCAGAAACTATAAAACCTTTTGAGGAAGCAAACAGTGGATATAGTCTAGCTCCATTAAACTCAAAACCCAACTCCATAAACTAGTAGGAAATTAAAACAGTAATTATGTATTATATCAAAATGATTCCAACATTTAAACCATTACACGAATTGGACTCTGTTCCACAAAGAAAAATTTCCAAAGAGCCCATTGTTTTATTTTGCTCTCAATTTCCTTTAGTCTCATTTGTCAGTTTTATGTAGTCTCATTTTTTCTTCTGAAAGTTTGCCTTCAGAGTTTCACATGCTCCATTCCATGGTACTTGTCTCCATTATGGACTTGGAAACTCAATAACTTTAGATATTTATCAAAAGCATGAAATTCACAATGCATCTCTTTGCTAGTCACCATTTTTACATGTGTAGACAACATATCAGCTTAACATGTCTACTCATCTCTGATTATCTCACAGTAGTCTGCTGATTTTCAATATACCTAATAGTTTGTTGTGAGGGTGTCTAATGCAAAGCATATAGCTAAGAGTTCTATGAATATCTCCACTCTCCTCTGATGCTTTGTCTCTCCTGTCCAGCCACCAATGTGAACATACAGTTTTAGTGTATAGAGAATAGTATTGGTATGGTATTACAAAGATAATTATCCCATCTATTGTTGAATTTGCAAAATAAACTCTACATGTTTATTACATCTTAGTTATGTCTCAATCAGTCAGGGTATCCATAACTGGGTCATCTTCTCCCATGTTCACTAATACCACTCATGAGGACTCTTAAGACCTAATCACCTCTCAAAGATCATACTTCCTAATATCATCATATTGGGGATTAGGCTTTCAACAAATGAATTTTGGGAGGAATACAAATATTCAGTCCATAACAATATGTTTTGAAATATATGACAAAATAAAAAGAGGAAAAATGTCCTCTATATGAATTTCTAGTCAGGTTGACTACAGTACTTCAAAATTTTTACTTCCTCGTTGTTAACTTTAGTACTTGAAAAAGTCAGCCATTTTCCTAAATTGTATTCAGAATGTATCACTTGGCCAGTTACCACTGCTGTCGTACATACCATGACGCTGGCCGTGGCTCAAACTGTCCCTGAAATGAGAGGGAAGAACAACCTGTAGATTTGATTAGGGCAAAGTTGGAAAGCCCCAGAGGGATTAAAAAAAAAGGCTGTCACCACACTAAAATCCAATGTCATAAGTTTAGAGGACATACAGAAAAACTCTAGTGGGCCTCCCCGGTGGCGCAGCGGTTGAGCGCTGGGTTGCGAAGCTGCCCGCGGCCTCTGCGGCGCCGGTTCGATCCCCGGCTGCTCCCCGGCCACCGGAGGAGGGTCCCACATGGCGTGCAGACTTCTCCTGCCGCCCGCTGCTCCCCTCAGCAGTGTACTTCGGTCCTTCTGCCTGCTCTGCTCCCCGCTCTGGCTCTGGTGAATTCTCTCACCCTCCTGCGCTTCTGACTGTACCCAGTGCATGTATAAACAAAACAAACAAACCAGCAAACAAATAAATAAAGCATGCCTCTATAAAAAAAAAAAAAAAAAAAAAAAAAAAGAAAAACTCTAGTTCAGTCTAACCATCAACCTGCAAGGGTTAGAGGAAGAGTGGGGTAAGCATAGGATAACATTTCCAGGCAGTATCAGTTGTTAAGGGTCAGAGGGAACTTTTTAGGTGGTGGGATGGGCAGGTCCAGAGCAAATAAAATATTAGCAGGGAGGATTGTCAAGAGGAAGGCCCCTCTCTATTCCCATGCATGAAACTCACAAGGCCACACAACGCAAATGCAGAGATGACATCTCTACCTGGGAAAGCTGCTCCAGGTGGCTCTAGGACAGGCCACTCAGGAGCTCAGAGTTCACTGCTGTCACCTGCATCTTGGGCCTTCAAACCCAGGACAACCACAGACTACTCATTCTCAGCCTCTGCTGAAGCACAGTGACCTCCTAGCCACAGTGAAAGACAGGATATCATCTCCCTGGGACCAGTCCCTGGAACAGTGCTCCAGCAAGGAGGGACCCATATGCTATGCACTTATCCCATATGGCTTCCTTCTTAACCTTCCTCAATGCAAAAGTCTCTTCTGGTAAACTCTGTCAAAAAGGACTTAAACAAATGAACTATGCTATTTTAAAATGTGGTCCTTAAAAGTAAGCCTTGGTCTCCCAGAAAACCCCTTTCCATCGCTCATAATAGCAAATAATTACATCAGTCCTTGTTTCGGTGCCTCTCTGTCTTCTCACTAGATCCAAAGGTTAGGTGTCCTTTCTCCCCAGCTTTAACTCTGGCCAAATGGCACGTAATACCCTCCCCTCCCAGGCTGTGTGGGATGCCGCTTCTGCCCCATGTCCTAGGGAGCTCCCTACCTGGAAGTCAGGCACAGTAGGCTTGTGACAGCCTTATTTAAACGCTCCACAGATCTGCATGAGCTGCCTGACACACGCAGATCTGCAGCAGCCTTGCTCAGTTTTCAGGTCACAGACTTTAATCACAAGCTTTACCTTGGTTTAGTGGACACAGTTTCCCCACAGTGTCTGTCACCCTCCAAACAGGCCAGGATGATGTGACCAGTGTGCACAGGGGACCCCACACCTCCCCCTCTAGCCCAGCTCACACCAGCCGTTACATAACAGAAATTGCTGTGGTTTGGAGCTGCTGGCTATGTGCTACCTCAAACAACAGCCAAGGTTTATTTTATCTTATAAAATGGCCATAAACTGTCTCAAACTAATTTCAGATTCGCTCATCCATGGAGTCTCAATAACATCATGCCATCACCACCAATTATTTTTTTAAGGGGATTCTTACATCATCTTGGTATGTCTCATTGTCTCCATTTTTCTTCCTGCAGACCTTCCATGTATCAGAGTACTTGAAAATCAGGTAACAATGCCATTGATTTCCTTAATTTCTTTTTTTTTTTGGCTTTTATGGGTAAATGAGTACAAGTTCTTGCCTTCTATATTTTTGTCCTTCCTATCTTTCATCTTCCCTTATAGTAAATCCTCCTGATCTCCATTTTACTTCATATCTCTACCAAGTGTGAAGAGGTAAGACAATTCCGGAAATAAAGTGCCATCCTCCCACCCCCCAGCACTCCCTTATGCACTGCTGCAATCTTCCATTGTCCACAAACAAGCCTCTATTGCCTCTATCAGTTGTTTTTTTCCTTAATCACATCCTGCATTTAGTCCCACGGTTCCCCCTTAAAAGTGAGAGCCTGTACTGTCATCTAAATAACGGTATTGCTGAAAGGCAACAGGAAATAGTGCTATTATTCCATGTTGTTTATGAAATGCTAATGCTCACAAACATGTTACTTAAATAATTCACACATTGCTGCCTCAACTGAAGCCTGCGAGACTGAGCATAAAATTATCCCAACTAGATTATGTTTTTTACAATTTCCAAGCCTGTTTCCAATCTCCCCACATCTGTCCCTGACTATGGGCCACGGCATTCATGAAGGTCTGTCCACCAGCATTCAGCACCTACAAGCCCAATGAGGAGGCCTTAGCTCTAACAACATTTCCTCTACTATGAGGTTCACTGATTTTTTCCAGACAGAGAGAAAGAAAAGTTCTAGATGAACTGGAACTCAAATAAGTTCATAAATGAAAACAGCAGTGAAGATTCAAGTTATAAGCAATGCACCAGGTAGAAATACAAGTAAAGAAAAAACAGGGCCTCCCTGGTGGTGCAGGCGGTTGAGCGCTGCACTGTGAAGCTGTCCGCAGCCTCTGCAGCGTGGGTGCGATCCTGGTCAGCTGGCGAGAATCCCACATGGAACAGCAGACCTCTCCTGTCTCGCCCGCTGCTCCCCTCAGCAGTGTATTTCGTCAGTCTGCCTGTTCTGTTCCCCGTTCTGTCTCTGGTGAATCCTCTCCCCCTCCTGTGCATCTGGCCTGTACCCCAGCACTTGTATAAATGAAAAATAAATCTTTAAAAAAAAAAAAAGGAAAAACAACCCTTCTAAAATTGGAAAAGAAATATTTTCAATATTAGAATATCTTTAACATAATTCAGTTACAGACATCTTAGTGGTCAAGGAAAATTGTTGGATGAATAAGTGAGTGAAGAAAAATGGAGAAAATAATGGAGTGTTAACAAGAGAAGAGGCCTGGAAAATAGACCTCTTGATGTCCAATCTTTAACAATCACTGGTTAAATGTCAAATACAATCTCATGTAGGGCTAAGTCTTGTGATATAGAGAATGCTGATTTCAACCAACAGTGTTTTGATCAGTCATTCAGATGTTGGAAACTACCAAAGTACCTCCTATGTAATTTATAATCAGGCCCCTGTGGCAACAATATGTTTTATAAAATGAAATGAAACGTTTAACAGAAGATTCTTAATTTCCACATTTTTCGTGCTTTATGTTTAATTATATAATTTTAACATCACTGTTAATTTCTGGCATCACACTGGTATATTGTAAATTAAATAAGAAATTATTACCAGTGTTCATATTCAAATGTTCCATTTTGGTTTTACAATTATCATTGATTAAAAAAGCAGGGTCTCTTTGAAGTGTCAAAGAGACTTCAAAAAAGCCAGGGTCACTTCTTTGGCCACAAAATTATCAGAACAGTATACTATATTCAACTAGAAAATGTTGTCAATGGCCAAAACCAAAATAATAAGAGAACTAAAATTAGCTTAATTCTCCTTTAAGTTGCATAAGGGAGATAAAGCTGGTGAGGGGGGAAGGGAGGAAGGGCTGTCTTACTTGAATTTTTGCTCACCTAAAACGGAAGACAGTTTTAAAGAAAATAATATGCTATACAATTACTCTTTAAAAATGTCAGTTCAACTTCCGTAGGCACAGATTGACACCTCTTTCAATAATTTTTAAGTGGAGTTTTCTGCTATTTGGTGTCATATAAGGTAAGCATTTAATGGCTTCTACTTCAGCCTTATCAAATATCACTGATTATGTTCCCACTGAAAGTTTTTTAAGAAGCATTTCTGGGTATATGTTCATTTTTTTCACTTCATCAGACTCTAAGACAACTATTTCTATAAGAGGACTAAGTGAAACTGCATTTATTTTATTTTTATTTTTTTAAAGATTTTATTTTATTTATTTATACAAGCACTGGGTACAGCCAGAAGTGCGGGAGGGTGAGAGAATTCACCAGAGGCAGAGCGGAGAGCAGAGCAGAGCAGGCAGAGAGACGAGTGGGACCCTCACTGGTGGCCGGGGATTGAACCGTCATTGCAGAGACTGCAGGCAGCTTTGCAACCCAGCGCTCAACCGCTGTGCCACCAGGGAGGCCCGAAACTGCATTTTTAAAGTAACCAAAATTGCATTTAGAATTCTTATTTATTTTTCCCCATACACATAACACAAACATCAAAATAATTTATGAAAGTGGTGCTTTTAGGGATACCTTAAGAATCACAGAATAATAGAATAGCCCTTGTAAGACTGGAGCATAGATTTGTAAATATTCCCCTATAGCTGCTCTTTTCAGATTGCCCCTAAATGCTAGCTTACTACATGGCTTTCTAGAATATGAAGTACATGTTGGCCTCCCTTGCAGCTAGATGTGGCATGTGACTAAGTTTTACAAAAGGAGATGGGTGGGAATGTAATGGTGCAACTTCTAGATTATGTTCTTAAAGGGGATAAGGATACCACATTCTCTTTCCTTCCTACATCTTACAGCTGAGAATGTGGGCATGATGATAGGGACTCCCCTTTGGGCTCTGAGCAGGAAGATCCTACAGGATGAAAGTCAGAGCAAAAAGCTGGAAGGGACAATATGGAGCCTTCATACAGCCCAAAGCTGATTATGGCTGAGCTTTCACGTAAGAGAGTAATAAAATTCTATCTTCACCATTTTTGGAAAGTCTGTTACATGTAGTCAAAACTATACACAGTGCATAAAGATGTCATAGACAAGGAAACTGAGTTGGGATAAAAACCTAGACCTATTAATTCTACAGAATTCTGGGACTCTTTCAATTCCACCAGATAATCCCACTAACTGCTGATCTATATTTTAAAATGTTAATAATATCTTAATATTTTATGATGTTCATACTGTTCTGCTCATAATATTGCTAATAAAGGAAAAAAAGACTTCTCAAGTACAAGACACTTGCATAAATGACCTTTCTTTTCCTCTACATTTTCTTTATTTATGGACTACATCCTTTGCAAGTGCGGGGGTCGAGGGAAGTGGAAGGAAATAAAATGGAGACTCCACTTTCCAAAGTAATGACTTTGGTTTGACAATCAGTTCTCCACAGTCTGACTTGGGGATCTCTCTAGCTTGGTGGTGTCAGGGTAGTTACACTTCTTTGATTGCAGTTCTGAACTTCAAAAATAATGTAGACCTTTCATTACCAAGCTCTGGAAGTCACATAGTATACCTTTTACCATAATGGTCAAAATAATCCTAAGTCTACTCAGGTCCAAGACATGGTGAAAGGAATCTGGAGCCATGATTAAAAACTGCCAAATTACAATCCATTGGGGGCACTTCTTTATACAAGATTAACTTTATTTTTTAAATGTGAGTTTTGGTCAGCCAGCTAAATATTTTAATCAATTGTCTAGCATTGTGCTAAACACAGCATGCACTGACAAATATAAGATACTATCCCTGACATCAAGACACTTATGCTATAACGTGGTAGCTACAAAAAAATGCCTGAAACAAAGGAAGTACAATTAAATGCTGAACTATAGAAATTAATCAAAGATGCAGCAAAAAAAGCACAGAGGCATGAAAGCGTTAAGGGCTGGTACACTCAGAAACTAAGGCATTACAGCAGGGTTTGGCATCTGACTAGGAATCTAACTCCTGATTAGCAGGTAGGCAGACAGAATAATGAGTAATGATACAGAGCTCAGGAGGCTGGGACATCAAAAGCTGAGGAGCAGACTGGGAGATCGTCAGTAATAAAGTGGGTTAGGCAGAGAATAAACCAAAAAGAATAAGGTTAGTCTCTAGGTAGACTCCATCAAGAGAAGATTCCAACAGAATCTTTATCTGGCAAACCATGTTTAGAACGACCAAATGCCAGTTTCACAGCATGAAAAGGAAGGAAGGAAAGTTAGGAATGGCAACAAGGAGCCATAGTCACATACCACCTGTAATATTTTCATCTAGGGGTGTGTGTGTGTGTGTGTGTGTGTGTGTGTGTGTTATTTAGAAATCACTAACAATTGAGATTTCCCTTCACTTAATCAACAGAAATACAAGAGAAGTGAAGAAGGAATCACTAAATGATCCAAAATTACACAATGTCCTGCCTGTCTTTCCTAAATTCACTCACATTACAATTATTATCATCATTATCATTATTATTATAATCCCCTTGTTTCATATGATCTTTATCCTTCTCCCTCTTGAGCTTTACCATATTTATAGCTTTGTCAACTTTACAGGCATCTACCTGTTTCATTGACACAAATATTATAAATTCTTATTATCCACACAAGAATTAAAACTAATCATAGAGTTTTAATTGGTTGCTGTAAACCAACATTAACTCAATTAAAACAAAACAAAAAATAATTAAAATGAACCCATTTATTTTTCTCTTGAAACCAAGTACCTCTTATTGGAATTCATAGATACGAAAAGCTGAGGTACAAAGCAAAAAATGGCAATTCATTTGAGTTTGGAATGTATAATATGGCTGAGGAAAAGAAATTCAAAGGATTTACTTTCATAATTCTTATTTTTACAATAAATTAAGATATATTAACTTTGAAGATATCATATAAAAGAGGAGCAAGATAAAAAACTATCCAGTTGTCTAAGATGGTAGCATTGAAGTTGCTTGCTAATTTCATCATCTACTCATAATTTTAACTATATATTATTGATTTTAAATCTGTATGTCTGCAACCCAGATGTGCCCCTAAGTTTCAAATGTACATCTAACTGTCTCTGTACTGGCCCCTATATTTACGAAGTAGGTAGCCACCTTCTAAGATGCTACTCAAAATAGGAAACTTTCAGTAATCCAAAACCAGTCCTCTTAATTACTCCCCATATTTAATTAATAACTGAACATACACACTAAATCTTTTAAGGAATTTGCATGATATGTGTTTTTAATGAAGTCCTGTTTACTCAGAATAGTAACAAATGAAATTATAGAACCAAATACTTATTCTGATTGCAATTACCAAGACTGTTTTAAATAGAGTATAACGAAACATACAACACTGTTAAATATAAGATAATCCTTCTGGTTTTTAACTATTTAAGTCTAAGAAAAAATTAAAGTAATCATTTAGAACATATATAACTTTGTGTTTGTGGGTACATACATGTGTGTGCCTGGAAACCCTGACTTGTGCAAACAACTTTAAGATGTAAAAGTAGGGGCCTCCCAGGTGGCACAGCGGTTGAGCACTGCCACTGCACAGCGGCTGCCCACAGCCTCTGCAGCACAGGTTCGATCCCTGGCCACTGGTGAGGGTCCCACATGACGTGCAGACCTCTCCTGGCACCCGCTGCCCCCCTCAGCAGTGTACTTCAGTCCTTCTGCCTGTTCTGCTCCCTGCTCTGGCTCTGGTGAATTCTCTCACCCTCCCACGCTTCTGACTGTACCCAGTGCATGTATAAATACATAAATAAATCTTTAAAAAAGATGTAAAAGTAGATATAGACAAAGCAGGATAAAGGGCTGTGAGACAGGTCTGACTGCCCAACTAATAACCACTCTCCACTTCTCTTCCATCTTGTTGAAAACAGACTTCCAATTCTGTTAAAGTACACAGCAGATATGTGATTCAGGTAAGTCCAGATCATCCAGCTCAGGATGAAAGGTCTTCTATTTCCCTTGCCAGTAATTTGCTTAGAATTGTCCCATGGAACAGTCTACAAATGAGACTCAAACTCAATGGGGAAAGAAATAACGAGAAATACGTTAACTGATCTTAAAAGGGCAACATTGACAACTGATCTCTTTTGACCTTCAAACATTTTTAAGAATACAGTTTCTGGGGCCTCCCCAGTGGTGAGCACTGGACTGCGAAGCTGCCCACAGCCTCTGCAGCGCCAGTTCAATCCCCAGCCACCGGCAAGGGTCCCACATGGCACGCAGACCTCTCCTGCCATACCTGCTGCTCCCCTCAGCAGTGTGTTTCGTCAGTCTGCCTATTCTGATCCCCACTCTGGCTCTGGTGATTTCTCTCACCCTCCTGCGCTTCTGACTGTATCCAGTGCTTGTATAAATAAATGAATAAATCTTAAAAAAAATACAATTTCACTATTGATGGCAATTTATAAGCTGAAACAGAAGTCAGAGGCTGGGGATGCAGAACAGAAAGGCTGAAAGAACCTAGGTCTTGACCTTTTTGTTGAGCTGCTAAATTATTCAGCCCTTCAAATTGTTTATACATGAGGTAGTAAATTTTCTTACTACTTTTGACCTTTTACTTGAGAATTCTCCTCTTTAAGGCTGAAATCATCATAAGTGATACAGACTAAACAAACAAGAAACAAACAAGATCATTTTCCAATTTTGTACTTTTTTAAAACATTTAGTGTTTGGCATTTTTTTCTCTCATAAATGAAAACTACAGGGGTCTCACTGGTGGCCTAGGCCTCAGAGTTATTTCCTCTATGGCCTGAGTTCGATCCTTGTTCAGAGAGGCGACCCACACAGGGCACAGCAGACCTCTCCTGCGGCGCCCATAGTTCCCCTTAGCAGCGTATTTCAGTAAATCTGCCTGTTCTGCTCCCTACTCTGTTTCTGGTAAATCCTCTCACCCTCACCCCCCAGCTCTCACACTTCTGGCCTGCACCCCAGTATTTATACAAAAAAAATAATAAAATACTAAATGAAAAATACATGAAGTCGTGTTAGCCGTCACATAAGTTAAATGTATCACTAGGGTGGAGCTGAGAAAATGTCCAAGAGCTTTCATTAAAAAGTTCAAAGAAACTGTCTCTTTAGAGTGCCTCTTAAAATGTTTTATTGTGCAATCTTTTGAGTTCAGTCAAAAGTTACTAGTTGTTTTCTCTTCAATTTATTTGGAGGGTTTTTGTTAGTAAAAAGTGGGTGTATATGGCTGTCAACTTGTATCATTCAAGAGCCTATTAAACTCCAACATGTGTAAAGAACTAACCTCTAGGACTCTGCAATCCATAGGGTTGCACTTCAGATTCATCATTTTGTAGTAGTGCAAGAAAGTTCTTGATTTTCAAACCAGACAAACTGATTCATTAGTTGCAGGACAACTATCAGCATGATGTTCTTTCATAATTACTGCCTACAACCATAAAAGCACTATTTATACTGTAACATCTAAAAATAAATTCTGGGCCTCCTCTGTAGTGCAGCAGTTGAGCACTGGGCTACGAAGCTGCCCGCAGCCTCTGCAGCACCAGTTTGATCCCCGGCTGCCGGTGCGAGGGTCCCACATGGTGCAGACCACTCCTGCCGCAGCTGCTGCTCCCCTCAGCAGTGTACTTCGTCAGTCTGCCTGTTGTGCTCCCTGCTCTGGCTCTGGTGAATTCTCTCACCCTCCCGCGCTTCTGACTGTACCCAGTGCTTGTATAAATAAATAAATAAATAAATCTTTTAAAATAAACAAATAAACATACAAATAAATGAATGAATGAATAAATAAATAAAAATAAAAATAAATTCTAAGCTTTCCCAAAAACAAGTTTTTGGCTTAAGTTTATTTTTTAGCACACACATTTATTTACTGCTACTTTATAAATGTATGTCCCTAATAATCAGTTTGAATACACTGGGAAAATGTGTTTTCCCACTAGGTGAAACATGATTTTCCTTATATTTTGATTTTTCATATAGACTTTTCAAAAAATTGGTATTTCTAATTATCCTGTTTTTTTTTTTTTTTAAGATTTATTTATTCAAGCACTGGGTACAGGCAGAAGTGCGGGAGGGTGAGAGAATTTACCAGAGTGGGGAACAGAACAGGCAGACCGACGAAGTACACTGCTGAGGGGAGCGTGGGCGGCAGGAGAGGTCTGCGTGCCATGTGGGACCCTCGCCCGGCAGCCGGAGATCTAACTGGCGCTGCAGAGGTTGCGGGCAGCTTCACAACCTAGCGCTCAACGGCTGCGCCACCGGGGAGGCCCATACCTGGGTTTTTTATTTTTCTTACAAACTACTACTGTATAGTTCAAAATTTGGAAAATTTAACATTTCACATAAAACTGAATTGTCAGGGTTCTCCCTGATGGTGCAAGGGGTTAAGCACAGCACTAGGAAGCTATCCGCAGCCTCTGTAGCACGAGTTCCGTATATGGCCGGCCAGGTAGCTATGCACATGGTGCAGTAGACCTCTCCTGACTCACCTGCTGCTCCTCTCAGCAGTGTATTTCAGTCAGTCTGCCTGTTCTGTTCCCCACTCTGTCTCTGGTGAATTCTCTCACCCCCTGGATCTCTGGCCTGTACCCCAGTTCTTGTATGCATAAATAAATAAATCTTTAAAAAATTAAAAACAAAATTGAACTGTTTCAAAGCTATTCACCCCTGGGGAAAACAAACAAACAAACAAACAAACTATTGTATGAGTCAACACAGCTTAAGAATGAGTGGTGGATTTATTGGTAACAAGCAAGTTTAATTAGATACTAATAGGAGCTCTCTGAATAAAGACATCTGTAAGAGAGGCTGTGAAGGGTACTTTTGTTTTGATCCATTTATGATTTTATTCCACAAACATCATGGAAAAGTCTGAAGCATCATTTCTTTGGATTTTATGTTCCATATAATGTTCCAGAAAAGGGACACATACCAGTGGAGCTATATAAATAACTATAGCTATATAAATAAGCTATATAAATAACATTATGAGACCTCAAGATGTAAGACACCTGATGAATAAGGGTCTTCTCTCACAGTTAAACAGCTCAATTACTGCTACTTCCACATACCAATCTGCTGAGAAGTCATTTACTTTTGTTACCTTCTGCTACCAGCATATCGGAACAGAATGATGACATAATAAAAGCAGTGCAAATATAAATGTTGGAATTGAAAATGAAAAGAAATGTTAGAAAAAAACAGTGAGTGAAAAACACATAGTTCTTGCTTGAGATAGTGTAAAAGTATCTGCTTTTTTTTTCCCTCTCAAGAGCTCATGAAAAAATGTTGAAATCCTGATCACATTAGAGTCGACTGCAAAACAACTTACAAGCAATAAACAATCACCCATAGAATTTTAACACTGGAAAGAAGTTCTGGTGGTTAATGCTTTTCTTTGACAAGTTAATAATATCCTCTACTCCTTACTGTATGTAGAGGTCAAATTCAAATTAGGTGCTATCCGACCACTCTTTGGAGAACTCTGGATGTAAAGACAATTTGATTATGACTCCTTTTACTTAACTGATTCATCCACTCCTGTTGCCCATGAAGACACCTTCAAAGAGAAGATAAACTCCCCAGACAGAGGCATAAAGAGGCTTCAGGACTAAGTCCAGGCAGGCACTGTATAATTTATGGATACCTGGAAAGGACTTAGGGCTGGAATGTGAAACCAATGAATTTTCCAGGTAGGAAATCATCCTAAAGGCAAGAATAAGAAATCCCTAGGCCCTGAAAGAGAGGGACAATTGTTAGAAAGACACATTTCCTATACATTGAAATTCAATTTAATGTAGTACTTTATAAACTTTTGAGGCACAAATTTGAATCAGAGGTGTTGTGCAGAAGTGAACAAGGCTCTAGTGGGTCACTCAATTTCTATATGTCAGTGTGATTTTGCTGTGAGCTTCAATTCTTTGTAGGAAGTTACATAGTAGAAAACCCTTCCGTGTTAAAATATTTCTTTCACTTGTAGACACGGTGATAGTGACTAAATGTTAAATTATTTAATATATGTTAATGTAATGATAAATTACCTAATACCACACTCAGACTGGACAAGCAATCATGGAAGTACATTTAGTAAAAATTATAAGAAAATGTTCTCCTTTGCACAAATCCATACTCTAAATTAATGCAATTCTAAATGTAACTAAAAATATTCTCTGCTCATAACAAAAAGAAATGTCTTTTCTGCATTAATAGCAACAAACAACTGCCTAATAGCTTTAGCCTAAAGTTTATTAATCCTCCTGTGATTTAGTGTGGAGACATGCAAAAGATTCAGAATAAGTGCTAGGCTAGGTACTGGTCTACTTATTTTAGTGGAAAATAAATTCCCTTAATGGATATAAGGAACTATTATTCTATTTCCATAAAAGATATTAAACTTCCATTTTACATAATTTTATCAACAAAGAATTTTTCATCATTTTTTAAATTGTTGAACCAGCAATTTCATACAAGTAATTTGTCATAACAGCAAATTTCTAAGCAAGTAAAATATGTGTTCTTTCTCAGAAATCTTCTAATATGTGAGCAAATGAAAATAAAGAAGTGCATAATTTGAAGCTTCAAATCAGAAGCCCAGTGACTAAAAGTTGTCCTATTGGCAAACTTTTCATAATACTTCATGCCTTCAAGAAGTACATCCTCCCCATCTCCCATTTAAACACAGGAAAAAGATAAAAGACTAAGTTGAATGAATATATTCTCCATCCCCAGTAGCTTGCAAACCTATTGTCTGTCTCCTTAATACTCATATTACCCAGACTCAGCAACTTTCTTTCTTTGATCTCAATCCAATTTTGTGACAGTTATTCTAAACCCAGTACAAAATTAAGTAATATGATGTATCCAAATAGAAAAGTTAACCTAATCAAACAAGAAAGGCAATTATATATATATATATATATATATATATATATATATATAAAAGAAAAACTTGAACTCTGACAACAAATGGTGGTTGCCAGAGGAAATGGGAAGAACAAGTAGAGAGGGTGGATTTGATAGAAGTGAATGGTGCTAGAACTTGGGAGGTGGGTGCAATATAGTACATATATTTATCAAGGTATGAACCAAGGTATGAAGCTGTACTCCCAACACTTATATACCAGTGTAAACCAATGATACATCAATAAAATAAAGTTTAAAAAATCAAGGACCCGTCTCTTTTCGATGCCTCCCTGTACATTATTCATTGTTGATGCCCCATCAATATTAACATGACTCATCAAGAGATTTAGTGCATCTTTTCCACATGGTCTTTGAGCTTTTGCTTTGCTTTCTTCTTCCTTTACACTCAAAGGATATATGGGCATTCAATTCATCTTTGTTGTTGCTAAAGAAAATGGGTGAGTGAAAGTAAAGCATTGCTTTAACAAACCATTTTCACCCAACCTTAGGAATTAGTGTTTTACCATTACTCCCTTTTTATATTTCTTGAAGTAAAAAAATCAACAACTATAGTGATAATCAATCTATTTTGCTATTTAGAGGAATACCCTTATGAACAAGCACTCAACATTCCTACATCAGTCATATAACTAGGAAGTTGGAAGGATGAGAAAGCCAGAATTATTTGCCAATATGTTAGGAGCAGGGCAGTAAAGCAGACTTACTATAATGGGAAAAAGTATCTTGACCGGAGAGATGGAAGAGTCCAAAGACAATGTACACCTTTCACATTTTCACACTGCTGAAATGTGTGCACGCTTTGGAGTGACGCAATTTCTAAGCACTTCAGTGCCCGACTTACTACAGTTCTTTCTCATCGTATCTTGTTTCTATTTGGAGATATTTTATTAGTATGAATGGGATGGTTTTGAAAAGTCTCCAACTAGGTTTCAAAGAGGATTTGAAATCTCAAAGGATAGTATCTTGATTCAGAAAAGAGGAAACTAACATAGCTAACAATGGAAGGCTTCTCTTTTCCACACACAAGTAGTTTAAGCTTGGAAAAAAAAAAGGTTCAAAAATAATGTCAAATTGGGTACCAGAAATATGAGTTATTAATGCCCAAGTGTAGAATATGAGTCTCTGACAAAAGGACACTGACATGAAAAATAGAAAAGAATGAGAGTATGTGTATGCAAGGGGTGTGTGAGTATGTGTATTGAATGAAAATTCACAAACACATGTTCACACACACTATCAGGATATGTTATAAATTGGTAGTACTACTCAGCATGCCCTATCATTTAGTTAATAGAAAATGTCTTTTATTACCTGAATGTGAGTATAGGCTAGGGCAATAATTAAGGCTATATCATAAGCTTTCTAAAAAGTTCAAATGAAGATGTTGATCATTATCAAAATATGTATATTGAACTCTCATTGGATATATGAAAAGTCCTTTCACAAGATATATGAAACTAAAATCTTTTTAAATATATATATGAAAAAATCACCTTTAAGTGGCAGGGAAAATGCAGATGAGCCTGGAACATGTTATAGTACCAGAAATTAAAGGAAGAGCTTTAAAAATTAAAGGATGTGGGCACTTTATAGAAACACAGGAGACAATCTAAAAGAGCCTCCAATAACCAAAGTATGAGCAATATATTGAACATAAAAATACCACAGAATTATGCCCAGAATATAAAATAAATATCCAAGAGAGCTACTGATATAAATAAATGATTAAGCAAGAAATATTGAAGGAGAAAAGACAGGTATTTCTTACAAAAGAATTTCAAATAATAAATGCAGTTCCCCAGCCCAGCAGATGTTGAGTGTGGGAATCTGGGACTTAATGTTTCACTTTCAAAAATTAGGGTGCGAAAAGGAAAAGCAACAACTTCACAGTGGAGAAACCTGTCAAATACTACATTAATCAAGTTATCAAAAGATGCCCAGATCCCTGGCCCTAACCAGCCTGCCACCTTGCCTTGGGGTGAGCATGGGACCAGCTCATCTCCCACCACCCAGACACAGACTCAGATGCTGCCAGACACAGATCCCCAGCCAAACCAGCAAGATGTCTTGATGCTAAGTGAGCCTGTAAGGCCACGCACCTGTAATGCATGGAACTCCCACCTCTCTAATTTTTCATGCTACCAGACTCAGGGATCCCAGTCCGTGTCCAGCCAACCACCCAGCCCGGGGATGAGCCTTCAAGGATGAATGCTGGCCCGGCTCTCCCTACCTCCCAGCCCCTGACAAGGCCAGATGTCCAGATCCAAGCTAAAGGGCAGCCTGATGGTGAGCTCCCAGCACCACACTAAACTCCACCAGACCCCCAAATGTCATGCCCACTACAGGAAAACACCCATAAGAGAGGAGGACCTCCATATAACAAAAGCACTAACTACAGAGGAACAAATGGAAAGCAAAATATGGGGAGAAAGAAAACTACAAATTGACAAACAAGTCCCCAGGGAAACAGCACATCACAAACAGAAAACAAACTGAACCAAGTTATGAAGTAAAGGAAGAGTTTTTCTTCCTATCAGATACAGTTTTCAAAACTATCATAATTAATAAAATCAAAGAATTGGAACTATATAAAGGAAACCCAGAAAATCATTTTAGATATATGAAAAATAGAACTTGGACAAGCAAATGAAAGCTATGAAAACCACAATTAATGAATAATGATCAAAATCGAAACTCTAAGAAAATAACAAAAAGTAAAAAAAATAAAAATATCAATGAAAGAGATAAAAAAAAATTCTGGAAAAAGTCTAGAAAATAAAATAAATAGAAGAATGAATCAGTGGGGTCAAAGCCAGAAAGAGACAAAATAGAAAAAGAGATATACAAAGGTGAAACAATGAAGAAATACTTCAAGAAATATCTGATATCTTTAGAAAAGGAAACACGTAAGAATCACAAGCATCCCAGAAGGAAAGAGAAAAGGAACTGAAAAATAATTTAAAGAAATATAGGAAAAAGAGAGGAGACCAACATGGCAGTGAGGAGATGATAGGATAAAATTTTCCCATAGAAACAACTGATAAGGAGAAATAACAGCACAATCCTGGGAGGACCAGGACATGTCAGACAAACTGGGCGAGGCAGGTGATTCGCTCAGACACAGAGGAAAATTAGAAGGAAAGGGCAGAGAGAGAAAATCATCAGAACACCCTTCCCTCCCCCACCCACAGAGCAGGCACACACCATCAAGCATAAAATTAGTAAAAAGCTTGGAGATCACATACCCAGAGAATTCTGAGACATCAGAGAGCTCCAGACAGAGAGGTGGACAAACAGAGCCTCTAAGCAGGCACACGGCACCGAGTGTGAGCCCCTGTGTTGTGGCGCTTCCCTCCCTCCCTCCTCCTGGAGACCAGTGGGACCATTTAACTGGCTGCATTTAACAGCTGGAAAGAGATGAGCCTCATAGGGCTGGTCCCTCTTGGCACCCCAAGCCTTCAGGTGGAAGGAGGCCTCAGGAACCCCACTGTAGCTCAAACACCCCATACTGGGTAGGTTCATCACTGGTTTTAGCAGCTTTGTTGGTGTCTTCATGCTCTCCGCTGTTCCTGCCCGCACTCCACTGCAGTCTACCACACTCCGTTGCAATCTGCCACTCTCCTCCACGCACCTCCAACCACTCCACTGCACTCCTCCATCCTCGCACAGTGCCACGCCACGCGGCACCACGCCATTTGGCCAAGTGCACATGTGCTGTGGGAGGGCGAAAAAACCTGAAGCTTCCCCCAACCCACTTACCCCACAATCCACCCCCTCAGGATTTTGCGCCCTACAGTCTATATACAAGTATATCAAGTTTCCTTTAACAAACATAAACACTGCAGCCATGGCCCACAAAAGCAAACAGTATACACCACAGTATAACTAAGTTCAATTCTCCTAGGGTCGGAAAGATAAAGAAGTTATTGGTACCAGCAATGGGAGAGCCCTCCCATCTGGCAATATGCACGCCAATTTTGTGTCCAAAGATAATATTGTAGCTGGCATCAGTGGCCTTCCAGGTCGTGAGTACCATACACTTTGCCAGCAAAGAGGCATCAGAGGGCTCTACAGGTAGCAAGAGTGAAGAGCTCATAATAGGCCACACAGTCATCACAAATGTCCCCTTTAGGATTGCCTTCTGATCTGCCACCCCAGGGTGTGTAACATGCAGCCATAGCGGCCACTGTGCAGTCACCCATGGTGTTACTTGGAAATTGGCCTCCAGGCCACGACCCTAAGGGGCTATCAGAGCCACCCAGCACATGTGGAGAGTCTTCACAATTCAGGGCCATTCCCAGTCCACAGTCTGCCCTGGGTCCACCCCAGTCAGGGCTGACAATAAAATGTTGCCCTGATGTCCAAATCCAGGCTTTTACAAAATATCCAAATTTGTAACTACAATTGGATGGGAGCAGCAGCACAATGCAGCAACACCTCCACTGGAGCCAACCCACTGAAGTGGGTTCCATCCTGGCACACATCCCCGGACCAAGAACCTCCGCAACTCTGCCCTTAAGGGGCTAGTTGACGGGGTGCAGCCTCCACTGCAGCCAGGCTGCCTTTACTGCTCCTCTCATTTAGTGTTCATAGAACGTCCCCCAGATGTCGGCTCCACCCGGCCAGCGTAAGAGTGGGGGCAGCAGCTCTCAGCCCTTGCTTTAGCAGGCCGTTATAACGCTCTATGATCCCTGCAGCTTTGGGATAATAGGGAGTGTGAAACTTCCATTCAACACCCATGTCCTTGGCCCATGGCTGCACCCGGGCTCCTGTTAAATGAGTCCCTTGGTCGCTCTCCACTACTAGAAAATGTCCATATGCAGCACATAGGCATGCCAGTGCTGCCAAAACTGCCTTTTGGTCCACGTGTGGAGCAGGGTAAGCTGCCAATAACCTGGTAGCAGTGTCCACACAGGTGACTGCATACTGTTGTCCATCGGAGCGAGGTAGTGGTCCAATGATGTCAATCTGCCAGCGTGTCAGAGGTACCTGCCCCTGCATCACCTGGCCTGTGGATGCGAAAGGTCTCCAGGGGTAAGTCCTGGAACACACTACACATTGTTCACAATTAGTCTGAACCCCCTCTAAAGTTACGGTAGACCTCAGGCATCCACAGTGGCCCACATTGTCTTTTGCCCTGTGTGGAGCAAGTGTCTGTGCAGCCACTGCGCAACATCCGGCCCCGGAGCAGTTTCAAGCCATCGAACCCGGGCTAGGGTGTCTGCTTCATCGTTGCCCGGTGAGGTCAATGGGGCATGTCTTGTTACATGATAAACAGTCACCTGCTTCTGATGCCCTAGATCCCATAGGTCTTTCCATAGGGCCTGGCCCCACAATGGCCGATGCATGACTGACGAGTCATTTAGATTCCACGTGGAAATTCACATTGTCAGGCCCCTGTATACAGCCCAACTGTCAGTACAGATTACTAGAGGGGAAGGCTCATGGGCCACCACCATCCATACCTCTTGCAGTTCAGCCCATTGGTTGCTCTGTCCTATCCTGGTTCACACCAAATAGTGTCCGTTTCTGGGTATACAGCCACAGCTGCCCAAGATGCTGGCTGGCCCCGGCTGGAGCCGTCTGTACACCAGGTCTCTGCTGGAATCGGTGCTCATCCCTCCTTGTAGGGACTACCTTTAGGTTCAGCTTCCACACAGGCTTCTAAAGTCAGTCCCATCCTGACATCCATCCCCAGACCCAGAACCTCCTGCAACTCTGCCCTTAAGGGGCTAATTGACGAGGTGCAGTACTGTTCTGGGCATGCCCCCCACTTCTCCAAGGTGGGCGTTTGAGCAGTAGCACTATGGGGCATTTGTCATCCAGTCCCATACCTATCTGGCTATTGGGTAGGAGGTTCTCACTAAGACAGGAGCTGTGGTAGTTATACTTTCAGTAGCTAGTAAGGCTGCATATGCCGCAGCTCGCTGTTTTTCAATTCAGGAATACGTAACCTCTGTCCCCTTCCAGAGTTGGGGCCAGAACCCAATAGGCTGTCATAGCGTCTCTGATTTCTGCCAGAGTCCCCACCCAAACCTTTCCTGAGTCACATGCACATCTAGCTCACAGGGTCGGGCTGGGTCAAAAATATGCAAGGCCTGAGCAGTCTTTATAGGTCATTTTGGCGTGGCAAATGCTGTTTCTGCCTCACCTGACCAATCCCACCTCACCCCCTTACGTATCAACATGTACAAAGGTCGTAGGAGCTAGGCCATAAGAGGTATAAATGCCCTCCAGTAACCCAGCAGGTCCAGAAAGGCTTGCAGCTGCTTCACTGTGGTTGGAGTGGGGTAAGCTTGCACTTTATCTATTACAACTTCAGAAATAACCTTTGTCTTATCCAACCAAACAACCCCCAAGAACTTAACTGACAGTCCAGGCCCCTGCCTTTTGCTTTCGTTGATTGCCCACCCACATGTTTTCAGGTGTGTCAATAGGAGAGATACAGCCTTTTCCAAATCTGCAAGAGTCACTAGTCAATAAAACGTCATCAATGTAATGATACAAACGTACTGAAGATGGCCTCTTCCACCAGGCCAGATCTTTTGCCACCAGCCCATGGCACAGAGTAGGGCTGTGCAGGTATCCCTGTGGGAGCACAGTAAATGTCCATCGCCGGCCTTCCTACATGAAGGCAAACTGGTCTTGACTGTCTGGAGCTATATCTATCAAAAAAAAGCATTTTCCAGATTGGCTACAAAATCATACATGCCTAGCTCATGCTTAGACAATCCATTAAGTCTGCTACTGAAGGCACTGCAGCATGCAAGGGGGGAACTACCTTATTTAACTCACGATAATCTACCTTATTTAACTTACGATAATACTGTCATGAGCCAAGAGCCATAGGGCTTCTTCACCGGCCACACTGGAGAACTGTAGGAGCCGTGAGCAGTACACACAATGCCCACTTTCTGCAATTTTGATAAAGTGCCCGTAATTTCCTTGTGGCTTCTGGGCAACTGACAACTGACATTGCTTGTTATTAGTCACTTGCCTAAGGACTGGCAGTTGTATGGGCAGATGCTTAGAGTGTCCTCCACTGCCTTTACCTCATGCACTCTGAGGCAAAACTCTCCAGCCATGGTCTCTAGCTACAAGCCATGTTGTACATCCACCCGCAGGATGTCCTCCAGGATGAACGATACATATGCTTTATACTCTTTCAGGGGTAATCGCCCAATCCCCAACGACAGTCTCACTGCTGTCACCTTGACACTCTGGCCTCCATAGCCAGAGTGTAACAAGCAGACTCTTGAAATTCTTCTGGATTTCCATAGAGCAGAGTACATTCTGCTCCTGTTGTCTACCAAAGCCAAAACTCTTTGCACATTAGTCAGGGGACAGTGGATGGCAAGCTCCACATGTGGCCTCCAGTCCCCGCCCATCCCCTGCGGACAGGTTCCTTGGTCCTCACCCTATTCAAAAGTGATCAGGCCATTGCACAATGACGGGGTCGGCAGCAAGTGGTCTTCCAGGCACAGTGTGCGTGCCTGAGGCCTGAAGCTTCCAGGCTTCCCCTTAGCAGCAGTCCCTCTCACTGGCATGAGCCTCTTGTCTTCTTGCAGCTGCTGCCATAATTCTAACAAATATGCATTGGGCTTTGCATGTATTCTGGTGCGATCTACACCTGCCCTTACTAAATCTGTCCACATTTGGTTATGGGTAACTTTAACAGGTTCTGTTATGGCAAAAGGCTTCCTTGTCCTCCTCGGCATTCCGTTTGATTGTTCAACAACTACCCGTATTCTTTTCTGAGTTTGAGAGTGCCAGCTCTCCACTTCACCCAAGCTAGCTATCATTGTTGTGACGTCATGTATTTGATGTCCCACCTAGGGTACTGGAACTGCATGAGGGACACAAATAAGGATGAGGGGGCACTCTTTAATACCAAGTCTCTCATCCTTGCTGTGAAACGCTCGCTGTCAGGACCACGAGTATTCACATTGAACATGGCCTGCTGCATCCCCAATTCCTGAAGTACCTGTACCAGCTCGTCTCCTGCATCAGCCCACACTGTTCGCATGGCAGCCATTATCCATTCCAACAGGGTGTGATTGCCCTGGCCATACTGCTGGCTGTTCTGCAGCCTCTGTCTTAAGAATGGGTGTAAATTCACTGAGGCCAGTCTCTCTATCTCTTGTGCTGTACAAATAATCCCATCCACCCCCAGGTCCCACAAACGTAGCAGCCAGGCTGCCAGCAGTTCCCCTGGTCTCTGGAGGAACTGTTTGCCCAAATCCACCAGTTCCGCCTGGGTGTATGGTCAGTAAGTAGTAAATTCAGTCACTTGTGGTGGTCCAGCAGCCTCATTCCCTGGGGCCATTGGCCCCTGTTGCTTTATTTTCTGAGTCACCGCCTGGCGGGCCTGGAGCATGGAACCAGCCTCCCCCTCCTCTCCAGAGGAGTCCGGCATCTCCGGAGTCACAGGTTGCTTTGCCACTACCAGCTGAGACTTGGGCAAAGGGTCAGCCTACCTCTCCTTCTCTCCTGAGGAGTCTGGTGTCTTCGGAATGGTGGGTTGGTTTCTCCGAACTTCTTCCTCCAGAATCTTCAAACATTATTGCAATTTCTGCATCTCTTCCCGCATCTCATCCCATACTTGCTGGATTCTGGATTGCTCTTCTGCCTAGACTCTTGCAGAGCTGTGAGAAACACCCATCCCATAGCTCCTGCCACCTCATGAGCACTGTATCTATATAGGGTCTCTTCTATTTCGTTTAGGGCCTGTTCCAACTGGACTGGGGATCCATCTACTTCTGGCCATTCCTGGGGAGGTGCCCACTGGGAGAGGAAGCTGGCCACTGAGTACTATCTGCTCGTGACCGGCCACCCCTCAATCCCTCCCTCCAGGTTTCAAAGGGTTCCATACCCATCTGCGTCGAGCCCTCCTTCTTTGAACCATCCTCCCAACTATGCCAAATGTAGCTCAACCAACCCATACGGGGTAGGTTCATTACTGGTTCTAGCAGCCATATTGTCATCTTCATGCTCTCCGCTGTTCCTACCCACCTTCTGTCGCAATCTGCCACTCTCCGCCGCACACGCCCGTCCACTCCACTGCATTCCTCTGTCCTCCACACCGTTTCACGCCACGCCCCCACATGTCACACCACGCCACGCCATGATGTTTAGCCGAATACACCTGAGCGGTGGGAGGGTGAAAAAGCCTGAAGCTTTTCCCCCCTACTTACCCCACACCCATCAGCCAGCCAACTATCTCACAGGCCCAGAAAAAGTGCTGATCCTCCCATACCCACAGCTGCAGTTCAATCTGCACCCTTTTGTGCTCTTTCTTTTTTAGGATTTATTTATTTATGCATACAAGAACTGGGGTACAGGCCAGAGGTGCAGGGGTGAAAGGATTCACCAGAGACAGAGTGGGGAGCAGAACAGGCAGACTGACTGAAATACACTGCTGAGGAGAGCAATGGGCAAGTCAGGAGAGGTCTGCTGCACCATGTGGGTAGCTCCCTGGCCGGCCAGAGATCGAACTCATGCTGCAGTGGCTGCGGATAGCTTCATTGGTTGCATCTTAACCCCTTGCGCCATCAGGGAGGCCCTTTTTAAAAAACAAAACAAAACAAAAAAAAACCTCCCTCAACACACTACAAGGGAGATAGTGGCCCTGGGAAGATGGTCTTTAGCCCTATGGCACTCCCCAGTAGACCAGACTAAAACAGCAATGACTAGCTCACTGGAGCCATCGGAGTCCTGAGAAGCAACCTGCTCCCCCCCCCATCTCTTTGTGTGTTTGTTTGCTTATTGGTCAGTGGGTTGTCTGTTGTTCCTTTCCATCTTTGCCATTTCTGTTTTTTGATTCTTCTATTTTTCTTCTTTCTCCCCTTTAACATTACCATCACTACTTTCTCTTCTCTTTCTGTTACATTCCCTCCTCTTCCTCCTTGTCTTTCCTCTTCTCCCCATCTATCCCTTTCTTCTCTCACCTTTGTTCCTTTTACATTTCTGCATCATCCTCTTCTTTCCTCTTATCAATCTGTCACTCCTTATTCTCTTTTGATCCCAGTATTCTTCTGAGATACATCTAGAGGGACCTAGCAATTCAAGAGAAATTCATCCCAACCAATCTGCAGGTACTTCCCAGTGGACATGGCCTCAGCATATGTCTGGAGGTGCAGGGTTCCACACAAAACTCTTGACTACCACAGGCTGACATATCGGATCCCATCCTGTGTAGTGGATACTGGAAAAGCAGGGGCTCCTGGAGCAAATCACAGCTCAGAACAACACCTACCACAATAGAAGAGTGTCGGATGTGTACCCAGCCACAAAGGCTCAGACACTAGGCAGACACATCCATGCCTCAGCAAGAGAAATCAGATGTCATGCCCACCAGCACCAGAGGTACAGGGGCACTATGAATAGAGCAAATCTGAAGGCTAACAATGGAAAGAAAGAAAATTACAAATGATAAAGCAGGTCCTTGAGGGAACATTACACCACACAAAGAAAATCAACCTCCAGAACCCAATAATATGGACAAGAAGAATATTTCCACCTAAGAAATAAACAATTCAAAAAAGCCATAATGAAAACAATTAAGGAACTAAGAGAAAATGCAGAAAGAGGTAAGAATATAATCAGTGAACTGAGGAAGAAACTGAAGGAACTGGAGAATATCCAGAGATTAGTGGAGGAGCTCAAGAATTCTAGGAAAAGCCATGAAAACAGATAGAAGAATGGAAGAATAAATCAGTACTCTCAAAGATACAGACGTTAAAAAAAAACACAAAAGAAAAGGAAAGAGAAGTATAAAGGAAAAAGAATGAAGAAACACTTCAAGAACTATCTGACACCATGAGGAAAGGAAATATAAGAGTTATAGGAATCCCAGAAGGTGAGGAGAGAGACAAAGAAACCAAGAAACTATTCAAAGAGATAATCAAAGAGAACTTCCCAAGCATGACAAAGCAGATAAAAATAGATATACTGGAAGCTAGAAGAACACCAAATTAATACAATGAAAGGAAAATTACATCAAGACACAAAATAGTAAAGTTTCCAAAGGTCCAAGACAAGAAAGAATTATATTACTCAGCAATAAAATATGATAAACTCATGCCATTCACAATAACATAGATGGAGCTAGAAGAGATTATGCTCAGTGAAATAGGCCAGAAAGATAAAGAAAAATATCGATGTATGAATGTAGGGTAAACAAATAGGGATCAAGAAAAATAATTATAATAAATTAGAAAACAAAATTAACAGGCAACTATAAATCAGAGACATTATTTGGGGAAGAGGGAGAGAGAGGGGACAAAACAGGGGAGGTAGAACACAAGGGACTATGGGATTTGGTGATAGTGCATGGGTGAATTAGTGGTGGGAATTCTATAAGGACTACATCTGAGAAGAAAGCATACATTGTACAAAAAAAAGGATGAATTATGTAAAATATATTTTAAAAATTAAAAGAAAGAAATATTGGGAAAAAAATTTCAAACTTGAAAACAGAACTGAACATACAAATACAGGAAGCCAAAAGAAACAAATTACCTAAACAAAAAGAGATCAACAGAAAACCATACAATAATAAAACTTCCCAGGCCTACCCTGGTGGCGCAGCGATTGAGCGCTGGGCTGCGAGGCTGCAGCACCGGTTCATTCCCTCCCTGGTCGCCGGCGAGGGTCCCACAAAAAATAATAAATAAATAAATAAATAAATATAAAACTTCCCAAGAGAACAAAACAAAGGAAAAATAATGAAGTTGATGAGGGAGAAGAAACATAACCTATAAAGGAAACCCAAGTAGACTAGTATCATTCTGCTCTGAAGAAACACTATGGGCAAGAAAAGAATAGAGTGATACATTCAAATAACTCCAAGATGAAAAAAATGTTAAATAGTAATACTCTAACATAAAGATCTCTTTCAAATATGAGAGAAATATAAAGACCTTTTCAGACAGAATTTTAGGGGGCTTGCAAACACTAAACCTCCCTTTCAAGAAATATTGAAAGAAGCATTAGTAATAAAACCAAAGAGGAATATACACACAAAAATGAAACAATTAAACAGAATCACAAAACTAAGGACAAAATGGCAGCAGCAAACTCATGTACCAATAATCACTATAAATATACATGAACTGAACTCACCAATAAAAATACACATAGTATTGAGTTGAATCAGGAAACAGAATTGAACCTTCTCCTGTCTCCAAGAAACACAACTAAGCTCCAATATAAGCAAAGACTGAAAGTAAAGGAATGTGGAACTATTCTATATGCAAATGACACCCAAAGGGAGACAAAAATACCCATTCTTATACTAGATAAAATAGAGTTGCAACTTAAAAAGGTAACAAGACACAAAGATGTACACTATAAAATGATTAAGGGAACAATAGAACAGGAAGACATACCACTTATTATATAGAGAGAGAATAAACAAAGGAGCTCCAAAATACATCAGACAATCACTATTAAATTTGAAATCATTGGAGAAAATACATACACTATTGGAAACTTCAACATCCCACTCTCACCAATGGAGAGATCAACAAGACAGAAATTAAATAGGACACAATTACTCTAAACAAAGAATAAGGTCACTTGGATTTACAGATATATATAGGAAACTACACCCAAAAATTCTGAATATACATATTTCTTAAGTGCACAAGCCCACAAATTAGGGCATAAGATACTTATGCCCTATCAATAAATTTATGAAGACTTACGAAATCAACTACAAAAATAATACAAGAAATCCTTAATATGTGGAGACTGAATAAAACCCTACTGAAAGATCACTGTGTTAATTAAGAGATCAAAAAATGCCTTGAGACAAATAATAATGAGGACACAACCCTCCAAAATATATGTTACACAGCAAAAGCAGTACAAAGCTTGAAGTATAGAGCAATATAGGCTCACATTAATAAATAAAAAAGAGCCTAAATTTGCAACCTTGACTCTTATCTCAAAAGGAACGTGACAAAGAAAAACATAAAATTCCAAAAGTTAGTAAAAGGAAGGAGACAGTAAAAATCAGAACAGAAATTAATGAAATAGACATCAAACAGTTCAAAGGGTCAATGAGAACCAAAGCTGGCACTCTGAAAAATATAAACAAAACAGATAAACTTGTAATGAGGATCACTGTGAAAAAGAGGGAGAAATCTCAAACAGGATCATTAATGAAAGAGAAGAAATCACAACAGACTGAAGAAATTCAGAGAAAAATCAGAGATTATGAACACTATATGCAAGTAAATTCAACAATCTAAATGAGATGGACAGATTCTTACTATTATAAAATCATGCATAACTGAATAGGGAAGATATAGCAATTCCAAGCAAACTAATGACAAGCAAGGAAATTTAAACAGTAATCAAAACTCTCTCCCCCTAAAAAAGAACAGGACCAGCTGGCTTCACGAATGAGTTCTACCAAGCATTCAAATGTGAAATAATCTCTACAATACACAAACTCCTCAAAAATTCAGAAAGAAGGAATATTTCCAAATACATTTTATGAGGCCAACATTATAGTAAACCAAAAACAAAGACAACACAAAGAAAGAAAACTACAGACCAATCTCTCTAAGTTTGCAAATTCCTCAATAAAATCTTATCAATAAAATAAAATCAAATTATCAATAAAATAAAATCAGTTACAGGCCTCCCCGGTGGCACAGCAGTTGAGCGCTGGGTTGGGAAGCTGCCCGCAGTCTCTGCAAAGCCGGTTCGATCCCCAGCTGCTCCCCGGCCATCGGGTGAGGGTCCCACATGGCGCGCAGACCTTTCCTGCCGCCCACTGCCCCCTCAGCAGTGTACTTCGGTCCTTCTGCTTGTTCTGCTCCTTGCTCTGGCTCTAGTGAATTTTCTCACCCTCCTGTACTTCTGACTGTACCCAGTGCTTGTATAAATAAATAAATCAATCTTAAAAAAAATAAATCAGTTACAAATTCCTTGATAGAATTTTAGTAAACGAAAAGCAATGATTCATTAAAGGATTATATAGCATGACCAAGAGGAATTTATATAAGAAACAGAAGGATGGTTCAACATTCAAAAATCAATCAATGTAATTGACCACATCATCCAAAAGGAAAGTAAAAACTATATGATCATATCAATAGGTACTGAGAAAGCACTTGATAAAATTCAGCATACATTTATGATAAAAACCTTTGAAAAACTGAGGATAAATGAAACATACCTTAGGATAATAAAAAACATGTATGACAAACACAGAAGTAGTAAAATTCTCAATGGTGAAAAATCAAAAGTTTTTCTAGTAAGATCTGCTACGGGCCTCCCCTGGTGGCGCAGAGGTTGAGCAATGCGTTGTGAGGCTGCCCGCAGCCTCAGCAGCACCAGTTCGATCCCCAGCCACAGGCGAGGGGCCCACAAAAAAAAAAAAAAAAAAAAGATCTGCTACAAGAATGCCTACTCTCACCACTACTGTACAACATACTATTATTATAAGTCTAAGCTAGAGGAAGTAGGCAAGGAAACCAAATTAGGAAACAAGTAAAGCTACCATTACTTGCCGATGATAATCAAAATATACTCAGAGAAGCCCAAAGAATCCATAAAACAGCTAAAAACAGCTAATCAGAACAATAAACCATTTCAGCAAATGTGCAGGATAAAAAATTCAACACTCAAAAATTAGTTTCTTTCTTATATTCAACAATGAACTAGAAGAAATTAGGAAAGCTATGCCATTGAAATCACATACAAAAAAAATAGATACTGGTATTAAAATTAACAAAGGAGTAAGAGAACCTATACAGAAAAGCTATAAAGCACTGTTAATAATTAAAAAAATAAAAAAAAATGGTACTGAAACAAAAAAAAAAAAAGAGAGAGATACAGAAAAATACAGGGAATTGAGGATCCAGAAATAAAACTACATAATTATGGATAACCAAATTATGATAAAGGTACAAAGTATATACATTGGAACAAGGAAAGTCTTTTCAATAAATGGTGCTGGGAAAATTGCACTGACTAAAGTTAGAACTCGACATAACACCATATATGAAAATCACCTCAAAAATGGATAAAAGTCTTAAATGTAAGATCTGAAACTGCAACAGGGTGGTCCCCAGGAAAGGGGGAGGTTCCCTGCCCCACCCAAGGGAGGGTGGAGCTGAGCAGCAAGAGAAGAAGCTGCAGGAAGAGACGGAGGAAGGAAGCAGGATGGAGCCAGGAGACCTGGAGGAGACGCATGGAGCCTAGAAACATGTAAAGAAACTGCGCTTGTCTTTTGGTCGTGGACTGGGTGACACAGATGTGGGTGAGACCTGTGGGGAGGTGACAATGGCAGCTTTTATCTTGATGTTGATTTTGCTCTTTTCCTTCCGGGCTTGTCCGGTTGTTTGTGACCCTTTTCTGTGGGTCCCCACTGGAAGATGTTTTAGACTTGTGGTAGACTTTGGGGCCTTGTTCTGGGCCGATCCCATATGGATGGACTTTTACCCACGAGGGGATGGGTAACTTTGGGTGCTTCATTTAGAAACTAGACTCTTTGCCTTACCTGTATTGTTTCCTAGTTTAATTAAAGTTCCTTCCCATTAAAGTCTCCTATGTTTTGTGTTGATGCGGCGGATGGCAGAACCCATGTAGAATAGGCAGGTTTGCAGGGTTTGGGCTGCCCCTCTCCCTGTCCTATAACAAAACCATAAAATACATAGAAGAAAACAATGGCAAGACACTCTCTGACATATAAACTCTGGAAATATCACAGAGGGGTCATCTCAAGCAGCAAGGAAATCAAAGGAATAAAACAGTTGGGACTACATCATATTAAAAAGCCTCTGTATAGCAAAAAAAAAAAAAAAAAAAAAAAACCAAAACAAGACACACCCTACTAAATGGGAAAAAATATTTGCACATCAAACATCTGACAAGGGACTGATATGGGTGATCTACAAAGAGCTTACACAACTTGTCAAAAAACAAAATAAATAACCCAATCAAAAAATGGCAGAAGAGCTAAATAGGCACTTCTTCAAAGAAGATATGCAGATAAGGGCCTCCCTGGTGGTGCAAGAGGTTAAGATAAGGGGTTAAGACACAACCTATGAAGCTATCCCAGCCACTGCAGCAAGAGTTCCATCCCTGGCCAGGGAGATACCCATATGGCATAGCAGACCTGTCCTGACTTGCCTACTGCTCCCCTCAGCAGTGTATTTCAGTCAATCTACCTATTCTGTTTCCTGGTCTGTCTCTGGTGAATCCTCTCACCCCCCATAACTCTGACCTATACCCCAGTTCTTGTATGCATAAATAAATACATCTTAAAAAAATGTCCTGGGCCTCCCTGGTGGTGCAGTGGTTGAGCGCTGGGTTGTGAAGCTGCCTGCAGCCTCTGCAACGCTGGTTCGATCCCCGGCCGCAGGGCGAGGGTCCCACATGGTGCGCAGACCTCTCCTGCCGCCTGCTGCTCCCTCAGCAGTGTACTTCATCAGTCTGCCTGCTCTGCTCTGCTCTCCGCTCTGGCTATGGTGAATTCTCTCACCCTCCCACGCTTCTGACTGTACCCAATGCTTTTATAAATAAATTTTTAAAAAATCTTTAAAAAAAATGTGCTATCGAAAGTATTAAAAAAAAAAAAAAGATGTGCAGATGACCAACAGACATGAAAACATATTCATCATCACTTATCATCAGGGAAATGCACATCAAAACCACAATGAGATACCACCTCACAGCTCTGAGAATGGTCCATATCAAAGAAAAAAAAAGTGCTGATGAGGATGTGAAGAATGTTGGTGGGAATGATGCCCTATGGAAAGCTGTGTGGAGGTTCCTCAAAACACTAATGGATCTGCCATATGCAATTCCTTCCCTATGTATCTACCCAGAGAACACTAAAACACTAATTCAAAAGAAAATCTGTGTTTATTGTAGCACAATTTACAACAGCCAAAACATGGAAACCACCTAAATGTTCCAGGACAGATGAATTGATATTTGGTATATATCCACAATGGAATACTCTTTAGCACTCTAAAGATATGTTCATGCTATTTGCAGCAACATGAATGTAGCTGGAAGCAAAGTCAGGAGAAATAAAATGCCAGATGGTTTCACTTATAAGTGGAATATAGAGAAACCAAAGAGAAGGTCAAAGACAAATGCTGAAAGCTACCATAGATCTGAAACATCCAGGGGAAGAGGAGGGAGACAGCGAGGGATGAAAACAGGAGTGGGAAGAGCACATTGGACTATGACTAAGACTATCAGGACAGGAATGTGGTGTGTGGGAGCTCAAGGGGAGAGAGGTGTGTAATGGAGTATTACTGGGGCTGTGGTAGTGGGTGTGTTAAAACAGCATGCAATTATAGAGGTGTAAACCTATACTCCTAAGACATATATTGATATATAATTCAACATTACTTCAATAAATACAACTTCATAAAAAAAATTGCCTTTTAGCAGCGACTTTAATGTAATATATACACATGTTGATTTTCAATGATGCACACCTGAAACTAAAATAATGTGATACTATAACCCTACTTCAATAAATAACTTTATTGAATAATATGAGGAAATATTTCAAAACTGAAAAATAATGAAGTTATCAAGATGAACATCATCAGTAATATCATGTGGACGACACATATACCTTAGTATAATGAAAAGGGGATTACACCAATTTTGTATACTTTTCAAAAATCCATAGTCAGTCCAATCATGGGGAGGGAACGTGATGCAGATAGTAAGAGAAGCACTCAGTAGATTTCTGCCAGTGGTCAAAGTCTGAAACAGACTCCAAACCATGGTTGATAACAAATCTCAGTGGGGTCTGACAGAGTTAAAAGCCAGAAGCCAGCAGCAAGAGATCTGTAAGTGTTAGGGGGAAAGGATGTCCTGAGATAATCTCATACAGGCTTTGTGGACTCCACCCCCACTCCAGACTAAAGCCATCAGGACATTGGGAAAGACAAATCCCATCACCACCAAGGGGAGGGTGGCTGGGACCTGAGGGTGGAGTTGGGCAGCCAGGTTGGATATAAAAACCAAACACGTGGGCCTTGCTCGCTCTCTGGCTCGCGATCGCTCGCCTCCTGGCTTCACCGCTCCTGGCTGGCGGCCAGCTCTCAGAGCGCCATTTTGGGATTCCTGATCGGCGGATCGGGTAGGACTCATTTAAAACTTTGTCTCCCACTTTTCTCCCAGAGCTGTACATTTCCTCATTTCCCTTTCCCTTGTAAATAAACCTTTTATTAACCTTTCACGTGTGCCTGCAGTAGAGCATTGATAAGTCCTTTTAAGCGCGCGGGTGAGGACCCACAGTCAGGCACCCCGTTTTGTATCGGGGTTGCTCTACAACAGTTTGGCGCCCAACAGGCACCCCGTTTTGTATCGGGGTTGCTCTACAACATAAGGTATCCTGAAAAAGCATTACTTGGGTGTCTCACTTGAAACCACCTCCCCTATGGGAGCTGTTCTTTCCTCTCTAATAAACCTCTGACTTCTTCCAAATTATGTTTAATCCTGTCATCCCTTACAACAGTAGCTCATTCCATTCTTCTGAAGATGAGCTTCCAAGAACTCATTTTGGCAGTTTTGTCAAACTTACCGTTTTATTCTGGTTTGAAAAGCAGTTCAAAAAACTCAAAGTGGGCCTCCCCGGTGGCACAGCGGTTGAGTGTTGGGTTGCGAAGCTGCCCGCAGCCTCTGCAGCACCAATTCAATCCCCAGCCACAGGTGAGGGTCCCACATGGCAAGCAGACCTCTCCTGCCACCCGCTGCTCCCCTCAGCAGTGTACTTGGGTCCTTCTGCCTGCTCTGTTCCCCGCTCTGGCTCTGGTGAATTCTCTTACCCTCCCATGCTTCTGACTGTACCCGGTGCTTGTATAAATAAATAAATAAATCTAAATTTAAAAAAAAGAAAGAAAGAAAAGAAAAGAAAGAACATGACCCCACTATTAAAAAAAAATACTCAAAGTAAGAGAAAATTCTAAAACATACATCATCAATATTCCTTCAATCTTTCAAGATCATAGACTTGGTACCGAGATGGTAAAATAGTCTCAGAAACTTAACTTTTCCCACAGACATATTGAATCTATTGCTACACATGGAACAATTCCCTTTGAAAGAATCCCAGGGCCTAGCTGAGTGACACCTACACATGGGGCAAATAGAATCACCAACATCAAAACTAGGTAAGTCTCAGACTCATTTGCTGACAGACTCATTTGCCACACCTCTGATAGCTGAACAGCATACAATCAAGAGGAAACTCACAATACCCAGTCTGAGGAGTAAAGGGTATAAATCTGGAAGGAAATAAAATTCTATTACCCCAAAACAGGTCTTTTTGGCAAAAGGCTGATTTCATGAAGGTTGGGAGGAGGGTGCTTTTGAAAAAGTCATTTATATGAAAACCACTCTCCATAAGGGTCTCTAGCACTGTACTGGGAAGACCTGACCTCTTTATCTCTTTTCAAAGGAAAGAGCAGAACTTAAATCTGCATACCTGAGTGTATGTTTACTATGCCTTTTCAGGTAAACTCTCTAAAAGACCTTCTCCTTCCTTCCCCAAATGCCCTTATCTTAGCTGTTATTTAAGATGACCTCTGAAGTCACAGGGAGAATTAATTCAGTTTTGATGGATCTCTCTCCCATGTACACAGGAAGTATATTTGTTATTATTAAACTTCTTTTTGGCCTTTTTTCCTTATCAATCTAACTTATGCTTATTTGACTGAGAGCCTAGATGAACCCAAAGAAGCACAAATGACTTTCTCTGCATCCTGAAAGACCCAACATCTAGCACCCCAACTTTGAAGATTTTTAACTAATATCAGACCACAAAACACCTACCTTTTTTTTTAAGATTTATTTATTTTTATACATGAACTGGGGTACAGGCCAGATGCGTGGGAGGTTGAGAAGATTCACCAGAGACAGATCAGGGATCAGAACAGGAAGACTGACGAAATACACTGCAGAGGGGAGCAGTGGGCGAGATAAGAGAGGTCTACTTCTCCATGTGGCATTCTCGCCAACAGGCCGGGATCGAACCTGCGCTGCAGAGGCTGTGGACAGCTTCACAGCGCTGTGCTCAACCGCCTGCACCACCAGGGAGGCCCCCAGAGCACCTACCTTTGAAAGTGCTTGAGTCCATCAAACCCATAAGACTATAGCAAAACTCAGAAATTTCTTAGGGTGTTACTTGAAGAATATACCTCTACGGCTCACAGTGGAAGCAGCAGACAGAAACATGTATCTTACCATATTTTCCTTTGTAATAAATTTACATATCTTAAAAGCTATAAACTTAGAGTCAGATTTCTATTTTAAAATAACTTCCAAGGGAATACTGAAATCCTCTCTGGACACCTAGGAAATGGTGAAAAAGATCTTTGCATTCTTCCTCTGTCCTACACCACCCAGTCAGAGATGTTGCCCCAAAGCAGCTATACACACACCTGGTACCTGACTTTCATAGCTTATGCCAAGACACTCACTCCTTAAAAGCCTAGCTCTAGTGACCAGCAGGTCTTTTATTTGTAGGTTCAACAAGACTGTAGCAAACAAAGGAACTGTTTCTAACCAGGTATTTCTCTAAACTCAATGCAGAGATAGCATACAAAAATGCCCACTCCCAGGCTTCCCCAAAAGTCTCCTTCATAGTTCATAAGTTGAAGCTTAAGGATGGACTTTAAAACATGTACAGAACATTGCACCCAAAAGCAACAGAACTCACATTCTTTTCAGGAACACATGGAACATTTCCCAGGAGAGCTCATAGGTTGGGTCAAAACATAACTCTTAATAAATTTAAGACTGAAATCATATTAAGCATCTTTTATAACAACAATTGTGGGCCTCCCTGGTGGCACAAGGGGTTAAGACACAACCTATGGGGCTGCCCACAGCCCCTGCAGCATGAGTTCGATCCCCAACCTGGGAGTTACCCACATGGCACAGCAGACCTCTCCTGACTCGCCCTTGCTCCTCTCAGCAGTGTATTTCAGTCAATCTGCCTGCTCTGTTCCCTACTCTGTCTCTGGTGAATCCTCTCACGCCCTCATACCTCTGGTCTGTACCCCAGTTCTTGTAAGCATAAGTAAATAAATCTTTTTAAAAAACAATTGTATAAAAGTAAAAATCAAATACAAGAAGAAATCAGAACAAATTACAAATATACGAAGATTAAATAACATGCTACTGAAAACCAATGGCTCAAAAAAAATAAAAAATACATTGAAATACATATATTTCAATGAAAGTTGAAATATAACATGCCAAAAAATATGATGCAATAAAAAGAGTGCTAAGAGAGAAGATGATGGAGATAAATGCCTACATCATGAAACAAGAAAAATCTCAACTTCATACTTGAAGAAACCAGAAAAAGAACAAATGAAGCCTAAAATTAGTAGAAAGAATGAAATAATGATAGGAATGGAAGGAAATTAAATAGGGACCGAAATGACAATAAAAAAGTTCAATGAAACTACAAGCTGTTTCTTTGCAAAGGTTAGCCAGACTCACTAAGAAAAAGAGAGAACTCAAGTAAATAAAATCACAAAGAGGAGACATCACAATACCACAGAATATGCTGAGGATCAAAGGGTCTGCTATTAAAAAAGATATGCCAACCTAGAAGAAAATACATAAATTATTAGAAACATACAACCTTCCAAAATTGAATCATGAGGAAATAGACCAACTTGACACCATGATCCAGTAGGATTTATTTGAGGGATGTAAGAATGGTCACACCTACAAGTCAATCAATGTGATAGGTCACATTAACAAAGTAAATTATAAAAATCATAAGATCATATCAATAGATGCAGAAAATAAATTTGACAAAACTCAACATCCATTTATGATTAAAAAAATCAACAAAGTAGGTAGAGAGGAAATGTACTTCAACATAATAAAGATTATATATGACAACCCACAGCTAACATCAAACTCAATAGTAGAAAGTTAAAAGCTTTTCTTCTAATGTCAGGAACGAGACAAGGACATCCATTTTCATCACTTTTATACAATTTAGCAGTGGAACATCTAGCTAGAGCAATAAAGCAAGAAAAAAGAAACAAAAGGCGTTTTTGGAAAGGACAAAACAAAATTGTCTCTGTTTTTAGATGACATATTATACACAGAAAATCTTAAAGACTCCACCAAAAACAGCTAGACTAATACATTAATTCAGTAAAGTTGTAGGATACAAAATCAGCATATGTGAATCTGTTCTGTTTCTATACATTAATGGCAAACTATAGGAGAAATTAAAATAGTTCTATTCACATGCCAAAGAATAAAACTTGACTTCTATTACTCCACAATAATTAACTCTAAATGGATTAGAGACTTAAATTTAGGCTTGAAACCACAAAACCCTAGGAGAAAATACAAGCAAAAAGCTCCCTGATGGGTTTTGGCAATGTTATTTTGCATATATCACTTAAGTATAAGGAACAAAATATAAAACAAGTGAAAATACTTCTGCAGAAAAAAGTTAACCATCAAAATAGAAAGCCAATCTATCCAACAGAAAGATATTTACAAATCATATCTGAAAGGGTTGATACCCAAAATATAGAAAGAACTCATATAACTCAATAACAATGACAAAATAATCCAAATTTTTAAAAAATGTACAAAAAGCCTGAATAAACATTTCTCAAAAATGATATATGGATGGTTAATAGATACATGACAAGATGCTCAACATCACAAGTCATCAGTGAAATACAAATCCAAACCACAATAAGGGGCCTCCCCAGTGGCACAGTGGTTGAGCGCTGGGCTGCGAAGTTGCCAGCAGCCTCTGCAGTGCTGGCTCGATCCCTGGCTGCCAGCAAGGGTCCTACATGGCGTGCAGACCTCTCCTGCCACGCCCGCTGCTCCCCTCAGCAGTATACTTTGTCAGTCTGCCTGCTCTGCTCCCCGCTCTGGCTCTGGTGAATTCTCTCACCCTCCCGCGCTTCTGACTGTACCCAGTGCTTGTATAAATAAATTAATTAAAAAAAAACACACAATAAGATATCACCTCACACCTATTAGAATGGACCATCATCAAAAAGACAAGATAAAACAAATACATGTGAGGATGTGGAGATAAGGAAACTCTTGTGCTTTCTTTCCTTCCTAAGATTGCTCATCTCAAACCATAAAGATAAGTCTTTTTTTCTTTTTTCTTTTTTCACTTTTTATTGTATCTATATGAAATGATGGATGCTAACTAAACCTATTGCAACAATCATTTCACAATATATATAAGCATTATGTTATACACTTTAAACTTATACAGTGATATATCAATATATGAATTACATCTCAATAAAACTCAAGCAAAAAAGAAAACAATCCTTTTTACAATTGCATGAAGAAGAGTAAAATATTTGGAACTAAAAATCAAAAAGGAGGTAGAAGATTTGAATACTGAAAACTATAAAACATTGCTGGAAAAAAGAAAACTGGAAGAAACAGAAATAAATGGAAATTTATTACATTCTCATTGTTTGGAAGAATTATATTATTAACACAGTCTGACCACTCAAAGTGATATAGAGATTGATTGTAATCCCCATTCAAAATTCTCTAGGACTACACCTGAGGGGGTAAATCAAATACTGCACAAAAAAATGAACACAATGCAAGAAAATAAATAAATTGATGTTAAAAAAAATTCCAATGTCGACTGGTTACAGTCAGAAGCGCAGGAGGGTGAGAGAAGTCACCAGAGCCAGAACTGGGAGCAGAACAGGCAGACCGATGAAATACACTGCTGAGGGGAGCAGTGGGCACGGCAGGAGAGGTCTGTTGCACCAAGTGGGACCCTCACTGGCAGCCAGGGAATCAAACCGGTGCTGCAGAGGCTGCGGGCAGCTTCGCAGCCCAGGGCTCAGCCGCTGTGCCACCAGGGGAGGCCTGATAACTTGAGATCTTAAAGTTGAAAAGATCTTAAATCTTTTTAAGATTAAATTTAATGGGAGCAGCACCCACCACTGGGGCAGACCGGGCGTGCAGGGGAGCGCGTTCCTGCATCGCCATTTTGCAGCAGGGACCTTTCTTGCTGGAGACTGTGTGAACCCAGCAGAAGGCTCACCGAGGAGACAGAGGTAAGCTGGGAGGCTTGCCCATGCTGGGCACCTTCTAGCCTGCAGTTCCAGCCCAGAGGAGAGCAGCACCCACCACTGGTGCAGACCAGGCATGCAGGGAGCGCGTCCCCTGCACCAGCATTTTGCAGCAGGGACCTTTCTTGCTGGAGACTGTGTGAACCCAGCAGAAGGCTCACCGAGGAGACAGAGGTAAGCTGGGAGGCTTGCCCATGCCAGGCGCCTTCTAGCCTGTAGTTCCAGCCCAGAGGGGAGCAGCACCCACCACTGGGGCAGACCGGGCGTGCAGGGGAACATGTTCCATAATTGCCATTTTGCAGCAGGGACCTTTCTTTGCTGGAGACTTGTGAACCCAGCAGAAGTTCCCCAGAGGAGCCAGTGGTGAGCTGGGAAGGTCGCCCAAGATGCCGGCCAGTACCAGCAACACAGTGTCACAAGGAATACGGCAAATTAGAAAACAGGCAGTAGGGAGTAGAAAAACCACATGCAACCCAGCAACTCCTCAGCAAAAAAGCACACCGCAAAAAGAAAACCATCTACCAGATTGCAACGACAGTAACTTGGAAGAACTTCTGAGCCTTCCAGATAGAGAATTTAAAATTGCTGTGATTAAAAAACTGACAGAAGTCATAAAGGAAAACAATGATAAGGGAAATATAATTAATGACCAGAAGAATGAAATTGAGTGCCTAAAGAGGGAAGTAAAAGAAATGCAGGAGATCAAAGAATTAATGGAGACGCTAAAGAACTCTGGGAAAAGCAATGAAAGCAGAATAGATGAAATGGAAGAACGAATAAGTACTCTTGAAGACACAGAAATAAAAAGAACTAAAACAGAAAAGGAAGGAGAAGTATGAAGGAAAAAGACCGAAGAAAGACTTCGGGAACTATCTGACTCCATGAGGAAAGGAAATATAAGAGTTACAGGAATCCCAGAAGGAGAGGAGAGAGATGTAGGAACAGAGAAAATATTCATGGATATAATTGAAGAGAACTTCCCAAACGCGAAGAAGGATCTGAAAATTGATATACAAGAAGCAAGAAGAACACCAAACTTCCATGACGAAAGGAAAAATACAGCAAGACACATAATAGTAAAGCTCCCAAGAATCCAAGACAAGGAAAAATAATGAAACTAACAAGAGGGAAGAAACAGATAACATTCAAAGGGAAACCAATCAGACTGACATCAGACTTCTCTGAAGAAACACTACGGGCAAGGAGAGAGTGAAGGGACATAGTCAACAGACTCCAAGAAAACAGATGCCAACCAAGAATACTCTATCCCGCAAAGCTCACCTTCCTCTTTGAAGAAATAATATGGACCTTCCCAGACAAACAGAAACTCCGGAATTTTATAACGACTAAACCCCCACTCCAAAAAATACTACAAGGAGTCCTAAAGTCAGAACCTCAGAGGGACGAATAACAACAAAAGAAGGCCAAAGAAAGTTATTAAAAGAATAAATAAATAAAATCAAAGGAAAGACAAACACAATGGCAAATACAGATGCTAACATATCAATACTAACTCTAAATGTAAATGGACTAAACTCTCCAATAAAAAGACACAGAGTTGCAGGCTGGATTAAGAAACAAAACCCAACCTTTTGCTGTCTCCAGGAAACACATTTAGCTGCAAAAGATAAAAACAGACTCAAAGTTAAAGGATGGAAAACAATTCTACAAGCAAATGGACCAAAAAAGAAGGCAGGAACAGCTATACTCATATCAGATAAAACAGATTTCAAACTTAAAAAGATAAAAAGAGACCCCAGTGGTCATTACATTATGATCAAGGGGACAATACTTCAAGAAGAATAACACTCATTAACATATATTCACCAAACGAAGGAGCACCAAAATATATCAGACAACTATTGGCATCTCTGAAAACAGACATCAGAGAAAACACATACGTAGTGGGAGACTTCAACACACCACTATCAACAATGGATAGATCAACAAGACAAAAAATAAGTAAAGACACTAAAGCTCTAAATAAGGATCTAGAGTGCTTGGGCTTAACAGACATATATAGAACACTAAACCCAAAAAAATCTGAGTATACATTTTTCTCAAGCGCACACGGATCATTCTCTAGGATCGATCATATACTGGGGCACAAGACAAACATCAACAGATACACCAAGATTGAAATCATACCAACCATCTTTTCTGACCATGAAGGCATCAAACTAGAAATAAACCACAAAAAGAAGGCAAGGTACTCTCCTACCTCATGGAGATTGAAACCCACACTACTGGAAGTCCACTGGACTAACGAGGAGATAAAAGAAGAAATTAAAAAATTCTTTGAATTGAATGACAAGGAAGACACCAATTTCCTAAATGTATGGGATGCAGCAAAAGCAGTAATAAGAGGAAAATATATAGCAATAGAAGCTCACATCAAAAAACAAGAAAGAACTCAAAGAAACAACCTAATCTCGAAGCTCAAAGATCTAGAAAAAGAACAACAAAAAAACCCCAAAACCAGTAGAAGAAAAGAAATAATAAAAACCAAAGCAGAAATAAATGAAATCGAAACTAAAAAAACAATCCAAAAGATCAATGAAACCAAGAGCTGGTTCTTCGAAAAAATAAATAAAATAGATAAACCCCTAGCCAGGCTCACAAGGGCAAAAAGGGAGAAAGCACAAATAAATACGATAATAAATGAAAAAGAAGAAATCACAACGGACACAGCAGAAATCAAAAGAATAATTAATAACTACTATGAACAGATATATGGAAACAAGTTCAACAATCTAGAGGAGATGGACAAATTCCTACAACTCTACAATCACCCAAAGCTAGATAAAGAAGAAATAGAACATCTAAACAGACCAATTACAATTAGCGAAATTGAAATGGTAATCAAAAACCTCCCCAAAAACAAAAGCCCAGGACCTGATGGATTTACAAATGAATTCTACCAAACATTCAGAGACCAATTGGTGCCTATCCTTCACAAACTCTTCCAAAAAATTGAGAAGGAAGGGACAATACCAAACACGTTCTATGAAGCCAACATTACACTAATACCAAAACCAAACAAGGACAATACAAAAAAAGAAAACTATAGGCCAATCTCCCTAATGAACACTGATGCAAAAATCCTCAATAAAATTTTAGCTATCAGAATCCAACAGTGTATCCATAAGGTAATTCACCACGACCAAGTAGGATTCATTCCAGGGACACAAGGATGGTTTAACATCCGAAAATCAATCAACGTTATCCAACACATCAACAAAAAGAAATATAAAAACCATATGATAATATCAATAGATGCTGAGAAAGCTTTCAACAAAGTGCAACACCCATTCATGATAAAAGCCCTTGAAATTCTTGGGATACAAGGAACGTACCTCAACATCATAAAGGCCATATATGACAAGCCAACAGCCAGTATCATTCTCAATGGTGAAAAGCTGAAAGCAATTCCATTAAGATCTGGAACAAGACAAGGATGTCCACTTTCACCACTGCTTTTCAATATAATACTGGAAGTCCTAGCCAGGGCAATAACACAAGAGAAAGACATCCAAGGAATCCAAATAGGAAAAGAAGAAGTCAAACTATCACTCTTTGCAGATGATATGATAATATACATAGAGAACCCCAAAAACTCCACAGAAAAATTAATTCAACTCATCAATCAGTTCAGTAAAGTGGCAGGATACAAAATCAACACGCAAAAGTCAGTAGCCTTCCTATATACAAACAATAAATCTGAAGAAGAAGACACAAAGAAATGGAAAAACATCCCCTGCTCATGGATTGGGAGAATAAACATTATTAAAATGGCCATCCTACCAAAAGCATTATACAGATTCAATGCTATTCCAATCAAAATTTCAATGTCATTCTTCAAAGAAATAGAACAATTATTGATGAAATTCATATGGAATCACAAAAAAACCCCGAATAGCCAAAGCTCTCCTGAAAAAAAAAGAAGGGAATGGAGGCATCACACTCCCAGACTTCAAACTCTACTACAAAGCCATAATCATCAAAACTGCATGGTATTGGAACAAGAACAGACATACAGACCAATGGAATCGAATAGAAAATCCAGAAATAAACCCACAGATTTATGGTCAACTAATATTTGACAAAGGAGCAAAGACTATGCATTGGAGCAAAGAAAGTTTGTTCAATAAATGGTGCTGGGAAAACTGGGACGCTACATGCAAAAGAATGAAGCTTGACCACTACCTCACACCATATACAAAAATCAACTCAAAATGGATTAAAGAACTAGACATAAGACCTGAAACCATAAAATACATAGAACGAAATATAGGCGAAACACTATGTGATTTGCATATCAAAGACATCTTTACAGACACATCACCCAAAGCAGTGATAGTGAAGGCAAAGATAAACAGCTGGGACTACATCAAATTAAAGAGCTTCTGCACAGCAAAAGAGACAATAACAAAAACAAAGAGAAACCCCACCAACTGGGAGAAAATTTTTGCACACAACACTAATGATAAAGGACTGATCACAAAAATCTGCAAAGAGCTGATGAGACTCAACAACATCAAAGAAAATAATCCAGTCAAAAAATGGACAGAGGAGCTAAAAAGAAACTTCTCTGAAGAGGAAATGTGAATGGCCAACAGGCATATGAAAAAATGTTCAACATCATTTGCAATCAGGGAAATGCAAATCAAAACTACCATGAGATACCATCTTACACCAGTGAGAATGGCACATATTAAAAAAACTAGCAACAACAAATGTTGGCGAGGTTGTGGAGAAAAAGGAACTCTTCTGCACTGTTGGTGGGAGTGCAAACTGGTCCAACCACTATGGAGAGCTGTGTGGAGTTTTCTGGACCTACCAAACATAGAGCTTCCACAGGATCCAGCAATTCCACTCCTAGGTATTTACCCAAAGAACACAGAAACATCAATTCCAAAGAACACCTGCACCCCTATGTTTATAGCAGCACTATTTACAATAGCTAAGCTTTGGAAACAGCCCAAATGCCCAAAAATAGATGACTGGATCAAGAAGATGTGGTACATATATACCATGGAATATTACTCAGCATTCAAAAAAGATAAACACATGCGATTTGCAGCAACATGGATGGCGCTGGAAGGGATCATGCTCAGTGAAATAAGCCAAAAAGAAAAAGAAAAATACCGGATGGTCTCACTCATAGCAGGAATCTAGAAAACTTAAATAAGGGACCAGGAAAATGAATAACTATAAGAAAGTGAAAATCAAAATCAACAAAAACTATGAACCAGAGACACTTTTTGGGGGTGGGGGGTGGGAGGGGAGGGATTGGGGTCAGAATGGGGGGATTGCAATTGTATGGGGAATATAAAAATAAAATTTATTAATTAAAAAAAAATTCCAATGTCATCTTGCATAGAAATAAAACAAATAATTCTAAAATTGTATTTAGGCACAAAAGACTCCAAATAGCAAAGCAGTCTTGACAACAACTAACAAAGCTTGAGGCATTACTCTTCCTGATTTCAAGCTATATTACAAAGCTATAGCAATCAAAACAGTGTGGTGTTTAGTAGAAAAACAGACACATAGATAAATGAAACAGAAAAGAAAGTCCAAATATAAACTCATGTACATATAATCTATTAATTTGTGACAAAGGAGCAAAGAATATGAAATGGGGAAGGCTACTACAATCAATGACGTTGGGAAAACTGGACAGCCCTCATATAAAGAATGAAAATGGGCAGCTATTTTATTCCATGTGCAACAAGAATGACTCTAAATGGATTAAAGACTTGGCTGTAATCATAAACCTCCTAGAAGAAAAGATAAGCAAAAAGCTCCCTAATTGTTATTGGCACTGATTTTTGGAATGCTACCAAAAGCAAAAGTAACAAAGGAAAATCAAACAAGTAGAACTAAATCAAACTTAAAAGCTTCTGCACATCAAAGAAAACCATCCACAAATAGAAAAGACAACCTACAGAAAGGAGAAAATATCTACAGATCATTTCAGATAAGGAGTAACACCAAAAATAAGTAACTCATACAACTGAAAACAAAAATGGAAAAAATCAAAGTAATAAATGAGCAGAGGAGTTGAATAGACACTTTTCCAAAGGAGAAATACAAATTACCATGAAGTACATGAAAGGCTGTTCAACATCACTAAATATCAAGGAAATGCAAATCAAAACTGAGATATCACCTAACACCCTTTAGATGGCTCTCATCAAAAAGATAAGTGTTGGCAAGGAAGTGTAAGTGTAGAAAAGGGAACCTTAATGCCTGTTGGTGGAAATGTAAATTTATGCAGCCACTATAGAAAACAGTATGGATGATGCTTAAAAAACTAAAAATAGCAATACATTTTTCTCTACATCCTTGCCAACATTTGTTGTTGCTAAAGTTTTTAATACGTGCCATTCTTACTGGTGTAAGGTGATATCTCAATGTGGTTTTGATTTGTATTTCCCTGATTAGGAGTGATGTTGAACACCTTTTCATATACTTGTTGGCCATTTGCATTTTCTCTTTGGAGAAGTGTCTTTTCAGCTCTTCTGCACATTTTTTGACTGGATTGTTTACTTTGCTTTTGTTTTCATGTGTGATCAGGGTGAATTGGTGGTAGGGATTTTATGGGGACCACACCTAAGAGGAGAAAGCAAACATTGTACAAAACTGAAGACTCATGGAAAATAAAAATAAATAAATAAATAAATACATTTTAAAAATAACACTAACATATGATCCAGCAATCATATATAAGTATAAATTCAAAGAAAATGGAAATAGGATACTGAAGCTATATCTGCACTCCCTTGTTCACTGCTGCTTACTCACAACAGTCATGATATGGAAACAATCAAAGTATCCATCAGCAGATGAGTGGATAAGGAAGATGTAGCATATATACAATGAAATATTATGTGTGAGAATGAAGGAAAGTGCCATTTTCAACAACATAAATGGGTCCTGAATGCACTATACCATGTGAAATAAGCCAGTAGAGATAGACAGTTATACTCTGTGGCTATAACACCCTGAACACACCCGTTCTCATCTTATCTCAGGAGCTAAGCAGAGTTAGACCTGATTAGGGTCTGGAAGGGAAAAAGAGAAAGATACCACTTTATGCAAAATCTTTTCTTAAGTTGAATTCATAGAAACAGTAGAAACATAGTTTCCAAGGTCTGGGAGTAGATGAAATAAGAGGAGACTAGTAAAAAATAAAATTTCAGTTATAAGATGAATAAGGTCTGAGGATCTAATGAAAATATGGTGACTATAATTGATACCACAGCTGTGTGACTGAAATTTGCTAAAAGAGGAAAAGTTAAATGTTCTTACACCAAAATAAATAGATATGAGTTGATGGATGTTTTTATTAACTTGATACAGAAGTCTTTTCGAAATGTGTATACAAATGAAAACACAAGTACATTAACTTTAAATATCTTACGTTTTATTAAACATCATACCACTTTATTAGTCAATTACACTCAGTTATCTTAAAAAATTATGGTCATGAAAAATGAGGAACATCTAGGAAATGTCACAGGAATGTGACTGCTAAATGTAGTGAGTTATCATTGATTGGATCTTGGAGTAGAAAAAGGATATTAATTTAAAAACTGGCAAAATTCTAATAAAGTAAGGAGTTAGAAATTTAATATTGAGGAAAGCTGAAATTTGGTGAGGGCTGTGCAGGAAATCTCTTTACTGTCTTTACAACATTTCCATAAATCTAAAGTTACTCCAAAATAGAGGTCCTTTATTTAAAAAAGATTTATTAGAAATGTTATAATATGGGTTTTAAACAATGTGTGCACATGGCATGAATTAATGCAAGACGTTCTTAGGGAATGAGAAAAGTTTAGAAGTGAACAAATCAAGAAGTCATGTACTTCTTGGGGATACTTAATATTCAAAACTGTTAGTCCTTAAGGGGATTTTGGCATTTTTGACAAATTCCCTGTTGCAGAGTGCCTTACAGTTTCTGATTAGTTAGAAGCTAAATAATCAAATAGATATAGACACTGCAGCAAATTAGACCAAACTACTCCGGGACAATAAAAACGTTAATGCTCTCCTCTTGACCAATTAAAACAAAGGTATTAAGACCAAAATAATTTCAGTGTAAACATGAAAGCATTAGATATTAAAATAGGTCATTAAAATATCCATGAAATCCCTATTTTCCAAGTTCTATGAAAATCAACCTGTGGGGCCTCCCTGGTGGCGCAAGGGGTTAAGCACAGCACTATGAAGTAGTCCACAGCCTCTGCAGCACGAGTGTGATTCCCAGACAGCCAGGGAGAAACCCATATGGCAAGGCAGTGTATTTCAGTCAATCTGCCTGTTCTGTTCCCCACTCTGTCTCTGGTGGATTCTCTCACCCCCCGCATCTCTGGCCTGTACCCCAGCTCTTGTATGCATAAATAAATCTTTAAAAAAAAATCAAACTGTGGATCATTTACATGAAGCCTTGGCAATTATCTTCTCTATATGACATTTAATCATAACCCTGGGAATGCCTTTTCAGTGAGTTCCCAAGGAATTTTAATTCCACTGAATTCTTATTGCATTTAACATTTGCAGCATTTATTTGGCAAGTAGTATATGCCACCTTGTTCTTTTAATCATGTATATAAGTCCTGCCTCCTTAAGCATTTATTTATTCATTCACACTTCAATAGTGAATTAGTACTGAATGTCTACCAGACACTGTAGTAGGCATTAAAGGTAGTGTTCTGAAACAAAAAGTTTTTATTTCCAAAGTCACCATTGAGAACAAAAGATATACAATTAAAAAAAAAGTGTTAAGTGCTATAACACATGCCTGCCTATGATATTATGGGACCACAGAGGTGGGGCATGTGACCAGGCGGAAGAGAGAGAATAGCTTTGTCAACTTCTGAAGGATTAGACTATAAGCAACCTAAGGACACAGACCCAGTCATGGGCATTTTAATCTTTCCAAATCTGAATCTCAGTTTCTTTTTTTTTTTTTTAAGATTTATTTATTTATGCATACAAGAACTGGGGTACAGGCCAGAGGTACAGGGTGGGTGGTGGTGGTGATGGTGAGAGGATTCATCAGAGACAGAGTGGAGAACAGAACAGACAGATTGACTGAAATATCCTGCTGAGGGGAGCAGCAGGTGAGACAGGAGAGGTCTGCTGCGCCATGTGGGTAGCTCGCTGGCCGGGCAGGAATCAAACTCATGCTACAGAGGCTGCAGATAGCTTCACAGTTCTGTGCTTAATCCCTTGTGCCACCAGGGAGGCCCCTGAATCTCAGTTTCTTAATCCCTTGTGCCACCAGGGAGGCCCCTGAATCTCAGTTTCTTAGAGAGCAGAAATTGAACCTTTTTTCAGTTATGGTCAAATTAATATCGAAAACAAGATCTATTTCTACTGTATTTTACCTGTGCATGCTTTCAGTTATTTATATTCAACAGATATGTGAAATTATCTGCTATCTTTTACTTTCTGATGTATTTCACCTAATATAATCACTTTGTGGTTCATCCATTTTGTCCCAAATGCCACTATTTCATCTTTTTCACAGCTGAGTAGTGTTCCATTATTGTCTTGATCCATGTTATCGATATCAATATATTTCATTTTGTTTTACATTAATTTATTTTCAAATTTTACATTAATATTGCACTACTGGAATAAATTAAATTTGTTATAATACATTATCAGTACAAAAAGTGAGATTCACTCATCATTTTTTTTAGCTGTACCTTTATCCTTGTCTAAACAACAAGCTCTTTAAAGAGAATGTTCTTATACTATTTCACATTTCTCTGTATTATTCACAGCACTGCAATCATATAACTGTATTTATAAAATTATAAACATCTTGAGGGGGAGAACTCTGACCTAGTTTTGTATATTCTCTACCATTTAGAATATAGTACATGTCACATAAATGCTTGTTAAATGAAAGTACTCATAATCTCATAACAAACTATATTTTATATAAAAGAAAGTCTCAATAAACATCTGTTGTTGATGAATTTGCCAGTTAATTCCTTCTTATTTCAATGAGTTCCATCTTCTCAATCTACTTCATCATGTTATTGCCAGATCAGACCTAAGAATTTATGGGCAGGAGCATGTTAAAAGCTTGAGTCAGAGAAATAGTATGTTTACAAGGTTCACTGTCTACTTTAGAGAATAAAGGATTGTCTATATTACCCCATAACCATCCAATCCCACAAAGCCCCATCAGGCTGTTCAAGGTGGTCCCACTTCATATGTTCAAAAGCAGTGAGATTTTCCAATTGGATAAGTCTACCAAAAACTTTTGCCATTTAGAAAAATCTAAACTTTCATTTCTTGCCATATTCTTCATTCTTCTCCACAAGTTTAAGAGATTGGCTTGTGACTTTATAAACCTGGCTCATTCTTCTACTACTGAGAAAAACTGAAATGTGCTTTTTAAGTAAAAAACTTTTGCTTCTAAACAAGACTTTGGCATTTCAACTGTACCTTAATACTTATGTTGTACTCTGAACTCTCAGGGCAAAGTTTGAGAAGGCATGCACTGAAATCTAACCACAGACTCTACCTCTGCCTACTGTCAGACAATTCCATATGACAGCATAACATTATAGATACTGCTTAATCAGAGAAGTTCAAAATATTCATCAAATCTCTTCATATTTAGAATTAAAATAAAAGAAATAAGAACAGTTACATAGGTTTAAACCTGAGATAAATACAGAAATATGTTAAGAGAAATACAACTTCTAGAGAAACTAGCCAGATATTGGTACGTGACTATAATAAGGGAAAAAGATAAACAGAATCTTAAGTTCAATAATCCTGAACTCCTCAAATTAAATGTATTACATATGATATATTACAGGCTGTAATTATGTTAAAATAAGTCAATATACCACACCCAACAGAGTTCAAAGAAATCTATGGCCATTCAAAACAAACTGAAATGTCAGTTCATAGTGAGGAAAGTCCATTAGTGGAATATGTTACCTACAGTAGTGATAAATATGATAAGGGACACAACACTCAAATCCATCAGAACACATTCAAGAAAAATCTAAACTTTCATTTCTTGACTAACGAGTTAGAGAGGCTGAGAGTCCTGCCTCTGTCTAGGCTTTGCCTATTTTATTTATCAAAAATCATCAGAAGTCATGCTAGAAAATGTTAATATTCTTAAAAGTTTGTCAGTCTAAAATAATATATAAACATAGAAAAGGATATTTTTTGCTTCTTTGTTTGTTTGATTGATTTGATTTTTAATGGAACACTTTACAGGTTCTTTCCCTTAGGCTGAACTTTGTCTTTTGGTGCTTTACTGATCTGCTCTATGGGATGTGATACTTTCATGACACTGCTCTGTGGGACATAAATGGCATTACATAACATAAGCCTAAACCATGATGGCCAAGTTTGCTCCTATCCATTTATTCTTTGCTCATATTGTGAATAATTAATTCCAGGAGGCAAGTGTGTACTTGGCATTTATTTACTATTCACTGGTAACACTATTTAAGCAGATACAAATGCACACTTAGAGGGAGGCATATTTTTTTTTTAAGTGAGGCCCTAAACAAAACAAGATACTACAGTTTACTACAAATGTGAACATTAAGGATTCTTTCACTCTTTACAACTGTTCTCTCCTGCTTTCTCTTTCTCTTTTAAATAGGCTTTCTGAACCACCATGCAGATGAATGAAATATCACCTAATTCCACTGGCACAAACCTGAGAAGTGAAGCAGGGGTTAGGGACATTGTAAGGACCTGGTGTCTGTTCCAGAGTCCACAGAGTGGGAACAAGAGGCAACCTCAGAATTGCCAGGCAGGGGATATTCCAGGGTCTACCAGCCCACTTCAGAGTTAGGCTGCCAAACAAACCTGGGGTAATGAGTTGGTCTTGCTGGCAAAAAGACTCAGATCTTTTGGGGCTGTAGCATAGGCAGTGAGATCTTGGGGTGAAGTGTGAGGGCTCAGCCAGAGAGTCAGGCAACACCTGAGAAGAACTTACTATCACACGTTCTGCGTTTAAGCACGAAACATGCACCACGCACTTCAGTGTGCTTTATGCGTGCGGTCACCCTAATGAGCAAATTGTGGATGTTCCCTTTCTCTTTCTCCTGGTTCTCGATTCAGTACCCTACCTTACCCCTTTTGACTCAAGTCTTGGCCATGAAATTCTCTTTGGTCAATAAACTTGAGTGAAATTGATGTATAATTTCTGGGGAGAAACCCTAAAAGGCATTACATGATTCATCACTTTCCCTTTAGCTGCCTTGACAGTCATAAAAACAAGTATAAAGATGGCATTTCCATCAGAAAAACCCTCGTCATAGAGGTTGTGTGCCCCCAAATTTTTATCTTGAAACCTATTTTCCAATGTGCCAGCATGTGGAGGTAGGACCTTTAGGAGGGAATAGGTCATGAGGTAGAATCCTCATCAACCACTGCATAGAGACCTTATATATAAATGATCCCAGAGAGCTCTGTCACCCCTTCTACCAAATAAGGATACAGAAAAAGACAGCTGTTTGTGATACAGGGAGTGGTCAGCACTGGAAAACAAGTATGCTCACACCCTGATCTTGCACTTTCCAGTCTCCAGAACTATCAGAAAAAAAGGAAGTTCATTGTCTATAAGCCACCCAGTCTATGGTATTATGGAATAGCAGCCCAAACTAACTAAGTCACCTGCCAACCTCCACAGACGAGAAGCATGAGGGAAAAGTACACTTTTTGGTGTTGTGCCCCTGACTTAAGGAGCTATGTTTCACTGCAGTATTGACATGAATGGTCTCCTTGAATCATCCCAGCAAATCCACAACTCTGTTAAAGAGAAATATGAATATACAACCCGGTGACTGAATACTTTGCCTAAGATTACAGAGTTAATAAGAGTTGAAATAAGAATCTAAACCTCTGTCTGTCTAACCAGTGTCACACATTCATAAATAATATCAGGAAACCTCTACAAACACAAATGACTTAACAACCAGGCAACAGAGCACAGTAGCCTCCGTAACCTCTGTCACTTTGTACGAAAGAGAAAGAAGTTCAAAAAGGGCTGATATCACCAAAGGACATCAGCCTAATGTTACACTGTCCTTTGGGAGAGTCAAACAATATTAAGTGGTTATTCTCAAAGTGACCCAGCTCCTGGGAAGGCTGACGGAGTGAGGTGGTTAGTGACCCCTGCTCCTCTTGCTTGCTAGACCACAATCCTCACTTTTACATTATACTCAAAGTAAATACAGCCTCTTCTAAAGAATAAAACTTGCAATATTTCTCAAACCCAGTGCAGTCTAAAATCATAAGTGTTATGAGGAAGAACATAAAGCCAAAGATTCTAAGGAACCACAAGCACTATTTGTAGCTGTTATAATAAGGCAATGTTCTATGTATGACCAGCAATTTTACCTTTTCCTGACATTTCCAAGTGGAATTCAAATTCCAGAATTCATCACAACTTTTCCAACTTTCTTACACCCTCTAATTATGACTTAGGAATGGAAGAATTCTCTCATATACATTTATTTTTTAATGTCTGTTCATCTTACATACTGAACAAAAATGATAGGAATCAAATTTAAAGATAGGTTGCAAGTATTCCAGTTCTTGACCAATCTATATTAATTTTCTCTTATCAAACCTAGGGATTAGTCTTGCAGTTTTTAAATTAGAGGAGAAAAAATATTCTCTCTTCTAACAAAGTGGGTGGAATATCTTCTTTGGCTATAGTTTACATATTACTGACTTTCAGAATAAGCAATGCCACTGAAGTCTGGTTAGAGTTCACATACTGTCACATTTCATTTCAGGGAATTCCGTTATTGCTAAATATGTGCGTCATTTGAAGTCATAGCTTATTTATGCCCTTAATACTAGATTGTTTTTTAAAGCAACAGCAAAATAATAGTAGGTTGCTTACATACATATGTTCACTACCATAATCACTCATTTCATGACCTAATAAAAACCATAGTTAATTCATTTGATTAGGAGATCAAGGGTTTTCTTTTTACTACCATATAACACCTTTTACTTTCATATAATACACTCATCCTAACTTCTGCAAGATCTAAATCAGAAAGTGTCATACATGTTCAGAATGTTGTCTATAATAAAGTCAACATTACATACTCATGCTTTGTATAACAATAATATACTAGAGATTATATTTGTTATGGGTTTTTAAGTTTCAAATATATAATTAGATACTAATATCAAGCTACCTAAAACACCATAGTGTTTATATCATAGTGGATTATAATCATGCAGAGCTTGAATTCAAAAATATATTTTTATGCCAATTTAATTCTCATAGCACTTTCGTAACTTAATAGTTATGAAATGTAAAGCACATGTAAAGTGCTTGTAAAAGAGCTTGTAAAAGAGCAAGATTATCTCCCCAAAATATTAGAAGCAAGGCCCCCTTGCTAGCTGAATACAAGGGTAGATGAGAACAACATAACACAACATACATGTCTTAAGAAAAGTAATTGAGAAAGTAAACATCAATGCTATGCTGATTTAAATAACAAATGAGGTAATTAATTGTTTTTAAATGATTGCAATACTCTCTTCAGGGGCATCTGAGCTAAAAAGGAAAACACAGATCTTCATATGATTTCAAACAACTAGATCTTCCTTTTCTTGGCCTCTACTGCGTGGAGGGTTGGGGCAGCAAAGCATCCTATACCCATCTAGAAAAGTGGCGTGAGGTTTCTGCTGGTCCACCCTGATATGACTTAATACTTTCAATGAAAAAACAAAAGTGATAAACCATTTAAGTACATGGTGTAAAACCTCTGTGATTCAAGAAAACAGCTATAGAAGGTTGCACTATTGATATTCAGCAAGAGAATAAAGGAAATAGATCAGCTAAAAGCACAAGCTACAAATGAACACACATTCACATTTGGAGTGAAAATAAAATCTAAGAGATATTCTAAAGCTGGACCATTCTAAAGTCAAAGAACATCGAGTCAAATTACATGAAGATGTAATTACATGAAGATGCCATCCCCCTGCCCCCTCCTGCCTTTTTCAAATAATAAAATCAAACCGTGTCCCTTAGCTAATTCTGAAGCTGGCATTTTTAAGTGGATACTATTGCCTTTCAAAGAACTTGTCATCCTAGAAATCTGCAGTTATTTCCATGGTCTTGAGGACCTGAGATACACTTGATATTAAGAAATGGTTTTCTACACACAGGAGAGCGAGTCTGATCCCCAACTTAAGGCTTTAAACTCCAGCTTTCAGTGACTTAATCAGGCCCTCAGAAAAAAGATACAGACGTTCATTCTTTTGGGATTGTAAGAGAAATAACCCTTTGCAAGCTTCCTCCTGGGGAGCTGGTTGTTGCTGCAAACCAAGAAGAGAAGCGCACAGGGGGCGGATGGGAATCACATCGGTGCAGCGGTAGGAGGAGTGAGTTCCAGAAGTTCTTCTTATCTTTTTATCATAATTGGAGATGTGACCCAAATACAAGGAAACCTCCACATTCCATTAACAGGCTCAATTTGGATTATGCAGTTCCTCGGGAGCAGCATCCTTTCCTTAGCTAGTTTTGCTGTACTTCTGAAATAATTCTTTGTTTCATTTTTACGCCTGGTTTAAAGAAATGCCGACGGTTCCGATTTTAAAGTGTGGATCCAGTAAAAGCCTTTTTAGGGGGACTTTTTTTCCCTCGAGAAGGGCGAGTCTTATGTACTCAGCTCCAGAGCCGCTAGCGAGTGGCATGAAACCCTCACTCTTCGGGAGGGGAGATCCTGGCTCGCCAGCCGCCACCCTCCAGGTCGCGGGTTCCTGGGAAGCGGGACGGTCTGCGCGCACCATGGCTTTTCCCGGTGCATCACGCACCTCCCGCCCTGGCGGGCTCAGGTAGAGGGTCGCCTACTGCTGATCCCAGCAGACATTCTGCAAAGAACTCAAGCCGCTCGCGAGTGGGCCCAGGCTGGGTCACTGGCGGCGGCAACTTCACGGATTCATTTATCTGTTAGTTTCTGAACAGAGTAAAATAACCCCAAAGACTTAAGCAAACGCCCCCTCTAAAGCTCATCACCCTGCAAAGTCGGGGTTCTTAGAGGCCACGCTTGTGGCAGTTTCACTTTTTGCTCAACCCTCATCGGCACCCCCAAGATCACATCGCAAATGAACCCCTACAGCAGTACCCCATAGGGGGTACGAGGAGTGATGGGGACCAAGCAGTGCCAGGAAAGGTACCCCACACTCACCCCTTAGCCCAGTCATTTATAAGAACATGGACGAGGTGACACCCCGGATCCCAGGGAGGACGCGGACACTCTTGGCGCCCCCGCAAGTGGCCCGACCGCCCGGCGCGCGCTCGGGCCACCCGGGCGGGAGGTGGGTGCGCGGGCGCAGGTGAGGGAGCGGGGCCCCGGCGCGGGCCGCACTTACGTGCTCCAGCTTGTCTTTCCTGCGGAGCCAGACGCTGGCGCTGTAGTCCTGCTGCTTGACGCTGCTGTAGAAGTTGGCGCCCGCTCGGGCCAGGCTGGGCGAGGGCTCCTTGGGGCGGCTTTTGAGCCTCATCTGCTCGAAGCCCTCGTGGGGGAGGCTGAGAGCCACTCGTGCTGCCGGATCTCCATCCTGACATGACCAGGCGGCGCGCGGCGGGCTGGGGCGGGCGCGGGGAGCAGGGCACAAAGGGACGGAGCCGCGGCTGGGGAGGACCGGCCCGGCGCGGGCGGCGCGGGAGGGCAGGAGCCGAGCGCCGGGGGGAGCGCGCAGCGGGGCGGGAGGCTGCGAGTGCGGGAGCGGAGCGGTCGGAGGAGGGAGGACGGTGTCAGGGAGGAGAGGGGGAGGGAGCAGGAGGAAGGGGCGGGGGCACAAGGGGGGCAGGGAGGGAGGGGAAGCGGCCCCCGGAGCCCCAAGTACCCGGTGAGGGCGGTGGTCGCGCCGTCGCCCGGGGACTGCAGTCCCGAGCCCGGCGCTGCCTTCGCCGGCTCCTCGCTGCACCGACTGGGACCCAGGCCGGCCCCGGGGCGGGATCGCCGGGGAGCGGCGGGGTGGGGGCCGGGTGGGAGGGGCCGCGGCTGGCCCCGCCGCGCGAGCCCGGGTTGGTGCAGTGAGGAGCCGCCTCCGTCCGCGGTCCGAGGCGCCCAGGCCCCGCGGCGGGCCCCGGCGGAGACCCGCCTCTCCTCAGCTGGGCTGCGCGTCTCCCGCTCCCATTTTTACTGGAAAGCCAACCGCAACTGGAGAAGCGAGCGTCGTCTTCACGCCTCCCTCCTCCTGCTGGCAGAGCGCGAAGAGGAACCTGGAGGGAGACGCTCGGGGACCTCTCCCACCCTCCCCCACGCCCGTCCAGCAGCGCCCCCCGACCTCGCCCCCCAACCCGGCCCCCCGACTCGCTCTGTCTGCACCTCCCCTTGTTCTGAAAGTTCAATAACTTCCCACCTCTGGAACCCATGTGCCCCACCCCTGGGACTGAGCGCACAGTGGGTGCAACAAACACCGGAGAAGGGCCCGAGGCGGTGCTGCCGCTGAGGAATCCTCCGCGGGCCGGCTTCCCGACCCGCCTGCCCTCTAGGCTCGGTGTCCACTTGGAACCAGAACCCCAGCGGCCCAATGTCACTGGTCCTGGGAGAGGGATTTCAGTGTCCTTTCTACAAATGCTTGACTAGACGCTGTCCACGGTCCATAAATGGCCCGAGCGCTGTGCAGGTGTTTCTCTGTCCCTAGACTCCCAGAGCCAGTTTTTACTCCCGCCAGGGTTTTTATATCTGCTTTCCCTTTCAGGTGCAGTCTTCAGAAAGGCATGATGACTTTTTTTTTTTTTTTGTAGAAATAATGTGGCATGTTAATAATTAAATCTTTAATCTCTTTATCTTTAGTTATCATTGGAGTCAGCATCTCAAAACATTTTTTTTTTTTTTTGCTTTTACCCAAAAGCTAAATAACAGCTAGTGTGAAGAGTTTATCAGGTCCACTTAAAAGCTTAAGAAGTATTTGAATGCTGGAGAAGGATACTGCTGACCTTAAAGCAAGTCACAGAAGATAAATGGGTCTCTCTCCCCAGTCCTGGACTGAACTGTTCCACAGACTGTCCAGCTTGGATAATGGTTGCAAAGAAAAGAAACTTGGGGTTGGGATGTGATAGTTTGTAAGGGCAAGGATTGCGAACTTGTAACGATTTTTAGCTTTTTTATATTAAAAGATCGTCCTGTTATAATAGTAGTTGAGATAAAATTTTATGGGCAGTCAATTTGGGGATGAAACAACCTAATACAAATAAAGCATACAATATTTTTTGTTATTCGACTTCATTTTTCATAGGAGCCGAATTGTGGAATAGGTACTCCAGCCTGCGGATTATCCTGAAGTCTCACAGTTAATCTGCAATACAAATGTTGTGTACCTATTTTCCAGCTGAGGAAACTGACAATCAGGCAGAAATTACAAAATGTCATTGTCTTATATCCCATTTTTTGCTATGAAAATTTAGCCTTCAGTGATTTTTATTATTTTAAATATAAACGCACTATTTAAATGACTACAAATATTTTACATCTTTTGTAATGTTGGTGTTAGAACAACCTGACTGCCCTTCTACAGAATCCTGTGTTTTGTTTAAAGATTATACTGTAGTTATTGTGATATATCTAAACCTTGACAAGTGATAGATATCCAATTCAGAGAAATAATGAAGCGTTCCACTGTGGTAGAGTGTAAACAAAAAGTCTGCATATCAAGTCAGGATCTCATATTGAATAGATTTTTTTTTTTTTAACTCTGCCTTTGTAGGGAAAAACACAGCAGTTGCTACTACCTTCATTTTTTTTTTTTTGAAAGAAGTATACTGCTAGTGTATATGTTACAGGCAAATGACTAAACTGAACATTATAATTAATTTATAGATAATGCTTGCTATCATCAAAAATATTAGGTAACACATAAATTTTTACTATTTCATATTTGATCTATTTAGAATATAGTGACAAACATTAAAATTAACTCAACATTAAAATAAATGTGTTTCATAGTCACATTTTTTCTCTAGCTTGAATAATTGTCAAGTTCATTGTTTATGACAATAAGATGGAACTTGCTTATTGGCTTTCAGATGAACATTCCATATGGAACTGAACTGAATTCAAATTGTGTATAAAAGAAAAATACTATTTTGAAGATGACAAATTTGTGAATCTTGCACCAAAAAATCCTTGAAATATATAAATATTGCTGAATTTATACATTTACTCCCATAGCGCATTTTTCTGTACATTTTCATAACCATTACATTTTCTAAATGCAATGTAGATGTAATCCTTCATCCGTCCTAGGACACATTGGTTTCTTGGTGAATGGACTCATTCCTAATCTTTTGCTATGCTGACACCTCACAACACATGTTTGCTTCTTTGTCCTCAAGAGCATTGAATTTGACATTAAAATATCGTATTTTTAATACCAGCTACTTTAATTGCTATGTTGTGACTTTCTTAGTTTTATTTGATTTCAACAGACTTCAAGTTCATTTAATAAGTGGAGACTAATCATTGCTACTTGAAATTATTGCTGTAAGGATAAAATGATACAATACATGAGAAAACACTGTGTAAACTATAGAATGCTATATTATTGCTCTAAGAATATTGAGGCACAGGAATATTCTTCAAATCATTCTAATGATAAGTTATCACTTTCATCGGCATTTATATCACTTAATTAATCTTGATTGCTTGTAATTAATTATAGAAACTGCACTCAGCCACAAATTCGCATCTCATTAATGTTTATATTTATTCTAGAAATATTTTTACATAAGCCATTATTGCTGTTTCACACATTATTTTCAAAATAATAAAATTATTAAATATATGAAACACTACTGATTTCAAATACTATTGACCAGGAATGAGCAATGTCTGAATTAGGCAATTTATATGTGTATAAAACCTAAGTCTAGAGTCAACTAAAGGAATCAAGAAGTGGCTGGGAGTATTTTATTAAGACTTTCATCATCATCAACAACAATCATTATTATCATGCTTTACATTTCCATAATATTGACATTTCTAGCATGTTTTCATGCACTTTGTTTTTTGTTTGTTTTTTTTTTTTTGAGATTTATTTATTTATGCATACAAGAACTGGGATATGGGCCAAAGTTGTGGGGGGTGAGTGGATTCACCAGAGACAGAATGGGGAACAAGAGGCAGACTGACTGAAACACACTGCTGAGGAGAGCAGTGGGCTAGGCAGGAGAGGTCTGCTGCCATGTGGGTAGCTCCCTGGCCATAGGGGATCGAACTCATGCTGCCGAGGCTGTGGATAGCTTCATAGTGCTGTGCTTAACCCCCTGGGCCACCAGGGAGGCCCTGTTTCCATGCACTTTGAAACATTTCCTTTATGAAAAATTTATCTGAAAGTCATCTTTGTAGGGTCTGCCATTGTTTGAAATGAAGAAAATGAAGCTCACAGGATTACATGATCTGCCCAAAGCCAAGCGTCTAATGAGTCACAGAATCTGCTCTACAGCAGGTTTATTGACTCTAAACAAACATTGATTTTTTTCACTCTCAGATCAAAAATCTCAAATGAACACTTCTTACATGTTTTATATTTAATCGTACTTTTACCAAGAATTACCAGGTTTTGTTAACATTTATTACTGATGAATAAAACATTACAATACTTTCACTGTCCTTGGTAGTGTGCATTCTGTCCTGTCTAATTACCCTTACACTATACTAGACCAAACTTAAGCATTGACCCAAGAAATTACTCTATTCTTCGGTGTCAAAAAATACATACAATAGCCTAAGACAGCAGTACTTTTGATTGTTTGTTTTTCTAAATGACAGTGGCTGCAGATAGCTTCATAAGTTGCATCTTAACCCCTTGCACCACCAGGGAGGCCCCTAAATCATAATCTTTTAGAAGAAAAATTAGAGACATGTAAACAGATTTCTCACATATCCCAGCTCCCACAGATAGATAATGTCCTCATTATCAACATCACTTGGCAGAGCAGTGCATTTGCTGCAACTGATGAATATAATAATGATGCATCGTAATCTCTCCAAAGTCCATTAGGGCTCACTCTTGATGCTCTGCCTCTATGGGTTTGGGTGATGCCATGTATGCATCGTAGTGTTATCAGACAGAATATCTTCACTGTCCTAACATTTCCAAATTGGTTTCTCTCACCTAGTAACATGCATTTAAATTTTCTCCTTGTCCTTTCATGATTTGATAGTTCACTTTTTTAACATTGCAAAACATTTCATTATCTGGATATACCACAGTTTCTTTATCCATTCACTTATTGCAGGGTATCTTGGTTGTGTCCAGCTTGGGCAATTATACTATAAAAATCAATGTGCAGGTTTTTATATAAACATAAATTTTCAGATCCTTCAGGAATATATCAAGGAACATCTTTTAGAGATACATGTTAATTATAACATTTCATTTCTGTAGAAAATATGAATATAATAAGCTGGAGCACAATTAAAACATTTTGAACAAACATTAGAATAAAATTAAAATAGTCCTATATTTAAAATGTGTCCTGAGAGGATATACAACCATGAATATAGGACATTGCTGAGCATGTTCTCTTAAGTTACTATATTTTCTTTAGCCATGTAGTTATTATTGATTAGTTATAAAATGGCCATGAGGGCTTTTAAAATGTTATGTTAAATTATTAAAGTGAATTTATTTATGTATAAACTTATTTTGAACTAGTACTTCTCACTATTTGAATGCTTACCCTGTGCTAGTCACTGTATTTGTCTGTCATCAAAGGGATTACATCATTTGTTTCTCAGAAAACCCCTGCAAACTAGGCATAACCATCCCCAAGTACAGGTGAGTAAACAAAGACTCAGGAAGACTAACTTGCCCAAAAGATGCAGCTAACAAGAGGCAAAAATATGGGACTCCCTGGTGGCGCAGGAGGTTGAGCGCAGTGCTGTGAAGCTGTCCACAGCCTCTGCAGTGCCGGTTCGATCCCAGCAGCAGGTGAGGGTCCCACATGGCATGGCAGACCTCTCCTGTCACGCCCTCTGCTCCCCTCAGCAGTGTATTTCATCAGTCTGCCTGTTCTGTTCCCCGCTCTGTCTCTGGTGAGTCCTCTCACCCTCCCACGCATCTGGCCTGTACCCCAATCCTTGTATAAATAAATAAATCTTTAAAAAAAAAGAGGCAAAAATATAGATGAAACTCAGGGTGACTTACTCTCAATGCCTTTTCACAGTACAAGCTCATCTGGCTTTGTTTGGGCTCCTTGTATTTCTGCTGGGCTGAGAGTCCCACAGTGGTCTGGAGAGAAGCAATGAGTAGTGGGAGATGTTTATTAGGCCCCAGAATGAGACCCTAGTTGAGTGAATTTATTCTGTGACATACAGGCCACTGTTTTATTCACTCAGGAGAACCAAATCAAAAGGTACTATCATATTTCTGAGAGTTAGTAACCTAAGTTCTAGCCAGCTCAGTTGACAACCAAAGTAGGGGTTTAATCAGACTGCTTTGCCTAATTGTATTTGTCAAGTTGCTATGGTTTAATCACATGAAATCACTAAATTGAAAGGAAACTTGAACTCTGATGTTCATGCAGCATTGTTTAAAATAGTCAGGAGGTGGAAACAGCCTAATAAACAGATGAATGAATTAAGAAGACATGTCACACACACACACACACACACACACACACACTACTTAGCTATCAAAAAAGAAAAACATTGTTATTTGCAGCAACATGGATATATCTGGAAGGGTTAACCCTAGGTGAAATTAACCAGAAGGAGAAGGACAAATAACAGATGGTATAACTCATATGTGGAATATAGCAAAAGGGGGGGGTGGTCAGCTAAAGTCAAACTGAAAAACTAACTCTTGAAACCTGAACATGTTAATGGGGTCACTAGAACAGGAGGGAAAAGGAGAAGGGGATGGGTCAGAACAAAGAAGGACTGGAGCCCAAGCGTCTAGGGTGGTGGACTAAGGGTTCTTTGGTGGTGGGTACACTATGGCAACAAAGCCTGAAGTGGGGGATCTCACAATGTTATTATATAAACAGTGATATAAACCTGTATTAACTCAATAAAAAATATTTAGGAAAAAACAACAAAACAATTTGGGCTTTGAATGAGCTCTGGACAGATCCATCACATCGACATATGTAATTGTCTGTGTTACCTAGAATGAACCAATATTTATAGTTAAAAAAAATAAAGATGATAGTTGAAATGATTAACTGAATGCTTAGTACAACTAAAAGCTTCTCGTAGAAAAAATGTCTGAATTATCCTAGATCTAGGTGTGATTTGATTAAGTCAATCAGACTAAACATCATAAAACTATTTGGACTTCTTTGACATCCCCCATTTATTTATTTGTGGTAAAGGGGAATTGGTTGACTCCTTAGAGACCAGTTTTCTTGACAATTCGAGTAATTTTTTCAACAGCAAAACACTTAAACAAATGTAAATTAATGTGTACTATCCGTTGATACCTTCTGTGTGTCACACAATACATTTTGTAGGAAGAATACAACATATTTAGTTCCCAGCAATGAAATTCAGAAATTTCAGGGCTAATTTTTATATGCTGGACCATTCATTGGTCGTAAGTTTTCAAGGCCAGTGATGCCCTTCTCTTGCACTATTACATGGTTCTCATGCTTGTCATTGTCTTAATGATGTTATTTTTCTGGTGCTTGTGTTTTGTTAATGGTCTTTTAAAACATAGGCAGACTATAAGTAATAGATAAAGAAAAAAAGTTATGAATCAAGAGTGTGAACTGATGGATTGATTTCAAATTATAAAAACTATTAAATTAATAAACAAGATGGAAAGGACACATTTAATATCTTCCATTTCCTTCTTTGAACATTTCTATTCTAATAGTGCTCAAGTCACTTTTATTCTTCCCAAAAGCATTAATTCTAGCAACTGATGTGTGCTAGTCCATGAAGAAATGGATAAATAAAATAAAACAAGATTAAAAATTATTTAAGCTTTCTAGATTCCTGCTATGAGTGAGACCATCCGGTATTTTTATTTTTCTTTTTCTTTCTAGCTTATTTCGCTAAGCATGATCCCTTCCAGCTCCATCCATGTTGCTGTAAATTGCATGTGTTTATCTTTTTTGAATGCTGAGTAATATTCCATGATGTATAAGTACCACATCTTCTTGATCCAGTCATCTAGAAAACTTAAATAAGGGACCAGGAAAAAGAATAACTAATAAGAAAGAAAATATCAAAATCAACAAACAACTATGAACCAGAGACAATCTATGGGGATGGGGGGCGGGGAAAGGAGGGATTGGGGTCAAAATAAGGGGGTTGTAATTGTATGGGGAATATAAAAATAAAATTTAATAAAAAATAAAAAAAATATTTAAGCTTAATCTGTTGGAGAAACAAACAGATGACTGTTGCAACACAACTACAGTTGCCAGACAAGTGACTTGGGGTAGAATGTGTGCTAGGGAGAAGGTACTGGAGAAAATGACCAAAATGATCATACATAAGATTCTGAAAAGAAAATGACCTCAATTTAAATCTTGTTAGCAAAAAGACAGAGTTAGACTTTGTTAAATTGAACTCAGAATTTCAATTTAACAAACATTTATTGCATTTGTAGGTTGTACTTAGTGTGTGATAAGCACCATGGGGATTAAAAATTTAAATTAATTTACAACCTTAAATGTAGATAAAATAATGAAACCAAAAGTAACATTCAGTGTGATCAAATATTAAGAAAATAAATGCTAAATCAACAGTGCAACATTCTATGCTGTTGAAAAAACACATCCTCAGAGTTTGGAATATATAATCTGATTTTGGAAGACAGGTCCAAGCAGTTGGAAAATGCCAGTAGGTTGTTGGCCACGAAACTTATGCTTAGAGTTGTTTCACAAAAATAAAATAGTCTTTTAGAAGGCAGATGGCAGATACTAATTTATTAGGTGTACCTTAAGTGTCACTGTGGAATAGGTACATTCTCAAGGCATCTTCTAAAAAGTAACTAGTTGGATCAAATACTTTTAGATATAGGGTTATAATTTGCTAATATTCTCAGATTCATAGTGATAATTAAACTGTAGGCTTCAATCTCATTTTTAGGCATGGATATGTGAGGAATAGATGCTATTTAACATCATAGTAACAGGTGCATGCAATTTCCCGCCTTTGAATCTTGTTAGCAAATTGCCCAATTTTGTATTTGATTATTATAGATGCATAAACTATAATTATTCAACTATAAGTAGCCAACAGTGTGTTTAGACTTTTCCAAATGATTTTGTAGCTAGAATTTTATTGATGGAAAAATTAATTATGGAAAATTATTTGTGCAAATGTATGGCTATCATTAACTATGGGCACATCCTAAAGTTCGGATTGAGAATCTCAAAGTCAATGTATAACTTTGTGAGGGAAAGTTCATCATCCAACATTTGAGTTTGTCCAAGAAATAAGCTCCCTGACACATTTATCAGAGATTATAGCTCACCTACCCACAGTGATTAATGAAGAAGGATATAAATTTCAGCCAGTGTACCATAATGACAGGAGGTCAAGTGAACCCCCAATGGGTTAGAAACAAGTTTTAACTAGAAAACCAGGTCAAGGGACACTTCAGTCTATACAAGGGACAGAAGGTCTCACATATCTCCAGACCAGAAACTCAAATAGAAAGGAATGGTGTAGTAGGAAACAAGTTAACAAAATCAAGTTTGGGCAACTAGGTAAGATCCTTCCTGCAAATGCAGACAAATGTTTTGTTTTATTTTCTAATAAGTGGGCTAAGTAAATTGAATGTAAACTTAGGTGAAACAATTTAAAAAAAAATATATGATTGCAACAAACCAAATGAACTTGCAAGAAATTTTTGTTTTCATTTAAAATTTTACTATGGGAAAAGCATGGTATGTGATTTTATGTAAACAATCTCTTTTTTAAGATTTATTTATTCATGTATACAAGAGCTTGGATATAGGCCAGAGGTGCAGGGGGTGAGAGGATACACCAGGGACAGAGTGGGGAACAAAACAGGCAGGCAGACTGAAATACACTGCTGAGGGGCGCAGCGGATGAGTCAGGAGAGTTCTGCTGCACCATGTGGGTAGCTTCCTGGCCAGCCAGGGGATCGAACTCTCACTGCATAGGCTGAGGACAACTTCATAGTGCTGTACTCAAGCCCTTGTGCCACCAGGGAGGCCCCCTAAACTCTCATTTTGATCTACACTGTTGCACTCCCTGTATGTGAGAAGAAACTGAGCCTGCCTCAAGACATTACTTTCCACATGTTTCCTGTTCTGTCCCGAAAGATTCTTACATGAGCTGAAATCATAGAAACTGTTCATGAGGGGAAAAGTTTGAGTTTGAATGTGTGCCCCATGCCAGATGCTAAGGTAAAAGCCTTGTTTACATTCTCGTTTAATCCTCCTAGAAATCTACTACTATCTCTACTCCACAGTCTAGAAATCAACTTCAAGAGGTTAAAATTAAACTGTTCAATGTCAAATGGGAGTATGTGACAGAACTTGGAATTCAACCTAGGACTGATTTCGAGACCCAGGTTCTTAACATATAGCAGCTCTGTACTTTCACCTTGTTAAACTTGGGCTATGAATTTGCTCTTTCCCTACTGATGGAGGACCATGTTGGCAAGTCTTCTAGTTTATTTTTATCATATTTTATTTATTTATTTTTTAAAGATTTATTTATTTATTTACACAAGCACTGGGTACAGTCAGAAGCTAAGGAGTGTGAGAGAATTCACCAGAGCTAGAGCGGGGAGCAGAACAGGCAGAATGACCGAAGTACACTGCTAAGGGGAGCAGCGGGCGCGGCAGGCGAGGTCTGTACACCTTGTGGGACCCTTGCCAGTGGCCAGGGATCGAACTGGTACTGCAGAGGCTGCGGGCAGCTTTGCAGCCCAACACTCAACCGCTATGCCACCGGGGAGGCCCTTTATCATATTTTTAAAGTAGATTTTTGTTTAAGAATCACATAACTTCAAATTTGAATGCACCTGAAAGATCTTCCCTTTTCCCTGGAAACCTGCTCTGGGGAGGAAGAAGGCTCCATCTCCTCTTCTTGTTAGTTGATGCTTCTACCCTCTCCAGGTCAAAAGTAGATTAGGAAAGTTGCAGACTGGGTTTTCTTAATCCTTCAAGCTTACAGCAAACAGCCATCTTCAGGGAGCACTATTGAAAGCTGGGCAAAATAGTCTTTTCTGAAGAGGACTTTTGTGGCATTTCATAGCATCTACCACAGGAAACAAGGTGAAGAAGGAAGAAAATATACCTGTCCAGATGTTCATCTGGCCCTCATCTATTTGAGTGTAGCAGATAACAAAGGATGATCATTTTCCTTTCATAAGAGATACTTTTGAGGATTTTTCAAAGGTCTTCCCATCACCTTTCAAAGGTCTTCTTCTACAGTCTTCCTGTGTTGGTGATGGACACTCATTCTAGCTGCCTATACCTTCTATCTTGGTCCCTTCTCATTCTGGTTTCCTCAGGTTCATCCTTCTGTTGGGTCACTCTACCTTCCAAGCAGGCTTCTTGGGTAGAACTTTTAAATACAAACAATGCCAGAAAACACTCCACTTCTAACCCATAAGGTCAGACATCCTTGCATCTCAACTCCAGAAGTATAGACCTATTCAATGTAGAACTGACTTTGCAACCTTTAAAAGAAAGATATGACTTCCATTCTCTAGACTTCCCAGGAAAGAATTTTTTATAATTAATTAATTTATTTTTAGGTGAGGTAATATTGGGATACCCCATCAGATATTACCACCATAGTGCACCCATTTCCAACTCACTCATATTCCACTACCCTATACCATTATGCTTCCTTACATCATTGTTCTTTCCCCTCCCCCAATGCCTTCAACCTTTGGTGATTCAGTTCTATATTCAGCTATCAAGGGTTAGTTTTTCAGCTTGTCTTTACTGACTACTAATTTAGTTACTTTATAGTTCACATATTAATGTCACCATCCAGTAATTTATCTTTCTCCTCTGACTTATTTCACATAGCATTATCCTTCTGACCTCCATCAGTGTTGCTGCAAATGACTGCAAAAAGTTAATCATCTTGATTACTGAGTAGTAGTATTCCATTGTCTTTATCCACTCATCTGCTCTGGGGTACTTAGGTTGTTGCCATAGTTTATTTATTTATTTATTTTAACATTTAAAGAACAGGTTTATTAGGTAAAGGGAGGGAAGAATGAAAGACACTTGCGAAGACACAGAGGCCAGGAACAGCTGCCCGGAAAGGGACAGGTTTGCTAAGAGAGGCCTGCATGGTTGCAGGCGGGTGGCATTGAAGAGAGCTGCCTCCACTGAGGGAGGTCAGTGAGGAGAAGTTCTGGCATGGTGCAGGTCACAGGCAGGCAGGAAGGCTGCTGCTCTGCAGAGGAGAGTTGGTGAAAAGAAGCACCTGCATAGTCACAGGTGGGCAGATGGAGTGCTCCCTGTTTCCATAGTCTAGATATAGTAAATAGTGCCACAATAAACATGGGAGTACAAGTTTCCTTTCAAATTAGTGTTTTTAAATTTTTTGGATAGATGCCTAGGAGTGGAATTACAGGGTCAAATGGCAGATCTGTGTTTGATGTTTTGAGACACCTCCATACTGCTTTCCTTAAGGGCTAGACCAGTTTGCATTCCCACCAGCAGTGTGGGAGGGTTCCCTTTTCTTTACATCCTTGCCAGCACTAGTTGTTTCTGGTCTTTTTGATACAGGCCATTGTCATAGGTGTGAGATGATAGCTCACATTATGGTCTTGATTTGCATTTCTCTAACAATAAGTGATTGTGAACACTTTTTCATGTGTCTGCTGGCCATTTTAGTGTCTTCTTTGGAGAGGTATCTGTTTAGTTATTTTGCCCATTTTTTAATTGAGTTATTAGGAAAGAATTTTATAGTAGGTTCATTGGCCCCAAACTTTCCTCAAGTTCCCAAACTGGTTCTCTGGAAAACAAATCACTTAATGCTAAGGTGGTCAGAAAAGATCTTTCTTTTAGTAAGTCATCACCAACTGGCCTCTTTAACCACATAACCAATTTTCTGACTTTTATAATCTAGTTTCAAAGTAAATCATGGGCTAATATTGTAAGAAATGCTTTTGAAGTAAGCTATTCCAAGAATGGTCTCGCAACTTAGGTATAGTTGACATCTATGGCATTATATTCAAACAATGTCTTTGTTGACATTCTCAGATATTAAAGCAGACTGTAACATGCTGTCTCATTAGAATTCCTCTCATCTGCTCACACATTGGTTTGGTTCTAATGAAAGGAAGAATGTTTAAAGGAGCCCACAGGAAGAAAGGAAGGTGGGCATACATGATAAATAATTATGGGAAATATATCCCCACCACACATTTTCTCTAAGTGCTATCCCATGCAAAATGTTATATGCATGACCAATAGTATATTGCCAAAATAGTGACTGATAAGGTATGCCCCAAGTGGTCCACACTAAATGTATTCGATCTGTACCATGTCATGATTTATTTGATTTGGAATGGACCCCAGCTGTCAAAGCCTGTCCCAAATTGCTTGTTAACCTAAAGCATAGGTCTGACAGAAGTTCCTGCGGGCATCACACTTGAGCCAACTGCTGGCCTTGAAGATTGGGTTTGGAAATGTATCCCTATCTAACATCTAGTTTATATATCTCAAATGATTGCACATTTTTATGGCCCATTAACTCAGTGCTATGAAAAAAGCATCAGTGTCTATTTTTCTATCAAACTAAGTTTTGATAGTGATGTTTTTAGCTTAAACAGGGAAGCTTGAACTTTGTGTGGCATGACTGTGTATATTATGAGATAAGTCGAACTCCATTCTTCTCTGGTGTCTCTTTTTGGAATGAAACTGATTGGGTTCTCATTTTTCACTTGAATATGGTAGGGCAGAACTATTCTAAGTTCATCAGATATTTGTATAGGACGGGTACCATAAAATGCACATATTGAATATGTCTACCTATTCCTTTAAAATAGCAGGTCCCTATATTTTTATATGTCACATTTGAATCAAAAAGCCTGGGAAATCTCCCTGACCAATGATGTTTATGTTTTGTTTTCACTTGGTGATTTGCCCACAACCAACTGAACCACTTTTGTATTTTGAGAATGGTTGAGATCTGTTCTGTATTTTCCCTGGTTATGACAGCCAATTTTCACAAGGTTACACAGACTGTACAAGGGCAGTATAATCACACTATAACCCTGTTCCAATTCATAAATCTTAAAATGTACTATGAGTGTTAACCCACCAAATGGTAAAGACAAAAATGGCTTTGAATAACAAGTACCTATAACTACTAAGGAATATCTGTGTTTTTGTAGTTTTCACTTAATTATAATAATTTCTTTGAGACTTTGTAGATATTCAGTTTAATTCTCATTCTGTGAGCCAATTTGTTAAGAATAACTTAGACATTGCCCTTAGTCATCTGTCTTAGCTGGTCAAGGAGGTCAAAGTCAAGGAGGCAATTAGGCAATATCCAAGGAAATATATTAGATAAAGCAATTTATTGCAAAAATTATTTTTTTAAAGATTTATTTATTTATGCATACAAGAGCTGGGGTGCAGGGCAGAGGTGTGGGGAGTGAGAGGATTTACAAGAGATAGAGTGGGTAGCAGAACAGGCAGATCTACTGAAATACATTGCTGAGGGGAGCAGCCTGTGAGGGAGGAGAAGTCTGCTGCACCATGTGGGTTACCTCCCTGGCCAGGGACTGAACTCGCGCTGCTGTGGCTGCGGGTAGCTTCGTAGAGCTGCATCTTAACCCCTTGTACCACCAGGAAGCCCCCCCCTTTTAAAGATTTATTAATATTGCAAAAATTCTTAAATTAAGTACATGACATATAATATTATAATCATTAGAAACAGTGTGGATAATAATATAATTTTAGATTTGTAGATTTTATAATATCAAACCTCACTCTAAATGGACAATTGGGCATCTCCACAAGATAAGCTAGAAATCTCCCTAATAATAATTATTGGGCAGAGTATGTAGAGGCGACTATGTGCCATTGGACATTGTAAGGCGCTGTCTGTCTGACTGCCACTGACTCCATCCAAATGAGAGTTCTAAGGAATCCAAACCTGAGGAATTTTCATTCCACTGATTCAGATTCTCTTGTGTTGTATTAGACTTGGTAATGAATGCACTGAAAATTTTATTCCTCCTTTTATTCCCTTGGTCATTAGGAAATAATAAATGACACAACAAAGAAGAGGTATACAACCAGCCTATGCAAGCACATTGGTAGAGTCAAGAACCAGTTATGTGGTTTGCCAAACACCCTTAGTTCTCAAAGTAGTAAAACCAAAAGACAACTACAGTCATAACTACTGACCATATTAAATGTAATAAGTGCCATCAAGATGGGACAAAAAACATATCCTACCTTCTTGCCTGTTCCCTTAGAGCAAAGAGAAGCTCAGGAAATTTCTTCTGTGTGGTGAGCAAATGATTGATTATAGGTTGTAAAGCTACAAAGCTTTATCGCTCAAATATTCATTCATTTCTTTCATTAGGGAGTACATTTTTTTCTGATCAATTTTATGCAGGATTCCAGATATTTCATGGTGCTTCTAGGCATAGGAAAGCATTGGCAAAGAAAGTTTTGGTATTTTCTCCTCTACCTCTAAATTAAAGATCTTCCCTTACTATTATATTTCTTTAAAGTATGAACTAACCAGGAGGAGAAAGGTGGGTGAGCATCAGCTTCTGTACTTTCTGAAGGGAAAGATTTTTATTGTTCCAATGGTGTACAGAAAAATAAATCAAGAATATACCACATAACTGCTAGACATTCTATTTCTATGCTTATAGAAGGAGCACTAGGAGATACAGGATTATCAATTTTTCTGTCTTAAAATGTGACTGAGAATAGAGGAGAGTGATGGCATCATGATCTTGCAAAGACATTGAAAACCTTACAAAGTGCTGTTGCTGCTTCACTGCCCTGACCTCTTCCTTTACCTGTGCCATCTCCTTTCACAATGGAGAGCGCCAGACTGAGTATTATTTATCATGTGCTTTTAGAGTAAAGAAACAAGAACATAATCATGGTAACTAATGCCAAAATGGAAAGGAGATGGAAAATTAACAGCTTGGGGAATTAATGCAGAGTGCAATACTTCTGTTTTAAATAGTTGAATAAATCATGAATCAATGTGAAGATAAGCTCCTGTTGTATATCCTCCATCCCTGTTGTATATAGCTTAGCATGCAGGAGGAGGGAGGAGAATGAAACATTGAGAAAACTGTATTCCATGTATTTCATGACAGATAGTATATGATGTTTCATCATCATGCTATATTTCTGCTTCCTAGAAGTGATTCGGGGAATTACTCTGATTGCCTGAGGATATAAAGAAAAGGCAATAAAAGATATTTGCCTGGCACAAGTTCTCATTTGAAAGATTTTCAATATTTTCTTTGCAATTTCTTTCTTTTCCCTTCTCTTTTTGTGCATCCCCCCTTTCTTTTTTTTTTTTTTGTTTTAATATATTAAAAATACTCGAGGAATCTGTGAATTTTAAACTTCAAGGCTTCATTGTTTACTTCAAGTCCCAAAGCTTGGAAACTAGAATAATTTTCAAAGGTCTTCTGTTTTGATTAAAATCACTGCCTTTTATTTGCCTGTGTCTGTCTTCTTATTTCTTCTGCAGACTTTCTGGCAAAGCAGCACTTTGAACTCCAGGGCAGACTTTCCAGGGAAATGGGATGAAATTATTTTAAGAAACATAACAAAAATCCTGTGATAAACATACTTCAAAAGGGATTCCTTGTTAGAGTACGTTGCTTCCTTCTCAGAGTTCCTCTGCAATTACAAATTACACCTAAAAAATTATAGTCCTATACCAAGAGAAGATGCAAAATCATCTAATTTTGTGATTTACCAGGAAAGCATAGAGCAATGTGTGAATACAGGCAGTGTGAAGTCAGCTTTAAGTGGTAGCACTTTTAGAATCAGCCATAGTATGTGTGTACATATATGTACATATGTATACATGTGTGTACATATATGTATATATGTACATACATATGTGCACATATATATACTTTTGTAATACCATCACTATCCTATTAACATTTAAGACATTTATGTACATATATATAATTAGATACTTATTGGGATAATGTGACACATTTATCTTAGTTTGACTATAATAGTTCACCAAATCAAGGCTCATTCATGAAGAATATTGGAATTCTAAATTGAGGTCTAAATTTAACTTATGGAATCTTATTCACTTTGGCACACAGGCAGTGCTGTGCTGGAGCTGGTGCCAACAAACTGGTGAGGGCCAGTTTTCACATCATTCCCAAATCTGTGTCCACTAACTTCACACTGGTAACTTTAAATCAGCTGAAGTATAGGCCTCCCCAAGAGGTTCAGAACAGACCTCCCCAACACGTGTCACTTGGTTTGCCAATTATTTTGGGTGGAGGTCAATCAAGGCCCTGAAGTCTCACAAGAAAAATTTGCTATTTGCTAAGTACCTACAAGAATGAAAGTTGGGTATATTAGCCAGAATTAGGGTTATTGCCAAAAACAGCTTTTCTATTGTAGAAATCCCTCTATATGTCATGACAAACATCTAACCACAGAGCAGCTGGGCTTTGTCATGAGTTCTCTTCTCCTCACTATGTCTCTTGCCTCATTCCTTAGAACCCCAGACCCCCTATTCCATTTAATAGCTCAGGATGTATACCCCATTTGCCTCCCTGCCTTTGGAATTCACACTCATGAAGATTTTCTAGATATATGTAACTAAATTGTTTTCCCCCCTACTAATCTATCTAATATTAATTTGATTAAAAGCCCACCCCAAGAAGAACTCAGAGGGATAGGGGGAAAATTTCCCTCCTTCCCTGCCACAACAATGATGGGAATATCTACATTAAGTAAATCTGACCCCTCTTTGCAAGAGCTGATTTCTGAACATTTACCAGATACCACTGAATGTAGAAGAAAAATATGAATGTGGCTCTTTTTCCTACTTTATTACAACACAACACTATTTCATGAAAATATTAGTTCATATTTTGCATAGATGTAGCTGGAAATCAGCATGTTGTTTTATGGCTAAAGAGTTGCTTCTAAGATAAGAAACCAGATACTCTTTGGGATATTATCCTGTTGCTACAGATATTAGTGCCCTTCCTATGCAGGGGAAACAATAAAAGACAAGTAAACTTAACTGCTGCAATCCTGTGTAGCTACTTTGCTCATTCAGTTCCATAATTTTTATACCTTGATTTTTATCACTTTATAGATCCAGAGACCCACAGGTGCCACCACTATCCTATTAACATTTAAGACATTTGTGATCTTCAGCAATGCTCCTGGACTTCTATTATTTAACTTTTATATACACAAAATCTAATGGCATATTAAAATGAGACAAAAGATAAGAATCTTGAGGGGGAATGGCCAAAAGCATAAATCAGAATTCACCAGTTTATTAAGAATAACCTGTAGAGGGCCTCCCCGGTGGCACAGTGGTTGAGCACAGGGCTGTGAAGCTGCCTGCAGCCTCTGCAGCGCTGGTTCGATCCCCGGCGGCAAGCAAGGGTCTGACATGGCGCGACAGACCTCTCCTGCCGCGCCCGCTGCTCCCCTCAGCAGTGTACTTCGTCGGTGAATTCTCTCACCTTCCCGCGCTACTGACTGTACCCATTGCTTGTATAAATAAATAAATAAATCTTTATTAAAAAAAAAAGAATAACCTGTAGAAAATAGAAAATACAATTGTATTTTACACCAAGAATAGAATAAATTGCCCTTAGAAGGAGAGACTAGGGAGGTCAAGGGCAGGGGATGGTGTGGAAGTCCTGAGGAAATATACAGTTCAGATTTATAAGCAGGAGACAGCAGTAAAAGAAAACCTGATGTCATACATACTCTTTGTCTGAAGCTCAATAAGCATCTCTCCTCCCTGTGAATCCCACTGGAAGCAAGTGCAAGCAGTATTTTCATGGATGGCTCCCAAGCACGTCCCCAGCTTAGTCGTCATTAGTCATTGTAGTGGGTAGTTTGAGGCTTGTTTTAAGTGCAAGAACAAAAGGATTTTTTTTTCTTTTTGCAAAGCTGAACCTCGAAATTCAGGAACAGTAAAATGGTTATCATCCATCCCCCTCCTTTACATAAAATCTGCATTTCTCCTTTTTTTCCCTTATTTGCCCTTTCATATATGATACTTAATATATCTCATCTTTTTTAAAAAAAGATTTATTTATGCATACAAGAGCTGGGGTACAGGCCAGAGGGTGGGGGTGAGAGGATTCATCAGAGACAGAGTGGGGAGCACAACAGGCAGACTGTCAGAAATACACTGCTGAGGGGAGCAGCAGGAGAGACAGGAGAGGTCTGCGGTCTGCTGTGCTATGTGGGTCACCTCCTTGACTGGGGATCAAACTCGTGCTGCACTAGTTGCTGATAGCTTCATAGTGCTAACGCTTAACCCCTCACACCACCAGGGAGGCCCGCATACATGTCATCTTTTGTAGAGTCTTATATAACTCTTATCTGGTGTGTTTGTGTGTGTGTGTGTGTGTGTTTAAGGAGCTGAGTCATGTTGATTTTACATCTCCTGTGACACTAACTTAGGACCCTGTTGGGTCTTATCCTTAATTTACTAAGTATTTTAAGCACATGGAATAAGAGTGAGGTCTATGTATGTATTGAATTCAAAGATATTATCTTGTTGTAAGTCCTCTGACAGGGAATTTTTAGTTTTCAAAAGAAAGTACATCTATTTAATTTTTTATACCCCCCTGTATGGTTTATTATTATCTTAATATCCTACTTGGAGTGTCATTGTCCGCCAACAAATGTCCATCCCTTTCCATTTCTCCTGATGGTTTCAGATTATTTCTACAGTTTATTCTCTGAATTTAGATGTTCATAGTTTCTTTAGCTTCATGTGTCTACAGGCAAGCTAAGCAAAATATACTGAGCACACACGGACTCCATGCCTCCTGCTGCCATACTTGTCTGTGGTGTGCAGATCTCCAGTGTAGAGAGGCAGTGTGATATGAAGGTTGGATCATGAGTTCTGGGCTCAAATGATCTTGTTTGTATTCTGGTTCTGTCACTAATTTGTTTTACTTTCATTATTTCCTCATATAAAATGGGAATAACACTTTGCTCATATAAAATAGGAATAACAAAGAAGGTAGCCACGAGTATTAAAAGAGATGACGTGGTTTAAAGTTTTAGCATTTTATTATAAATGGTAATTGTTTTTAGTATTATTTTTAGAGTTTCTCTGTGTAGTAACTTTATTGAGGCCCATTTTCCTCACCTTGGTTCTCCAGAGGAATAAAGGATGAGGGGGTCATGGAGTTGAGAGCCAGCAAAAAATCCAGTTCATTCAAAATTTGAATTCAAAGTCTTTTCCATGTGTCCCCTCCGTTGTTCCCATAGACCTTGGAATTTACTTTCTTCTCTGCCCATTGACTAAAACCGCTTCTCTATCTCCCCATAAACACATCTTAAGTTATGGCATTCAGTTTTGTACTGACATGGAAACCCAAAATTGTTATGAGGTACATACTCAAAAGGAGATTCAGCCATCCACCACACAAAGCCAAAGGAAGCAGACTCTTAGTGTCAAGAATCTTAATAGAATGAGTTTATTTAAAGCAAAGAGAAAAGAGGATAATCCTCACAATAGTTTCCCAGTAAAATCCCCCAAATTACCCATCACCTGTTGGCAAATGCCCAGCCAAACAGGGTTGGTCTGAAACAGGGACAATGAGGCCCCAAAGCTTGCCACAAGTCTAGGGCAGTGGGGAACCACAATAAAAGGGTTAGATGGGTCCAAAAGAAAGATTTAGATTTCAAATTCTAACAGTCACCATGAAGTCAGGTCAGTGGCTTCCACTGTCTCTTCCAAAGACTAGGAGCAGCCTTCCCACCGCTCTGTCACACATGTCTCTCCCAAGCAAATCTCCACATCTCCACATATCTCTCTTCCAAATCCCCAGGTGCAAGCTAAAGCAGAAAAACAAGACAGCAGGTGCATCTGCCTTCTAGCTCTGCCCCTACTTACCAGTAACTCCCCTGCTCAGAAGGTCTAGCTCATGGTTATTGGGACTTGTAATCCAAAGCAACTGCATGTGTGTGGGGGAAGGGAAAAATGGTGCCCATTCAGTCTCTTCAATGTTCTATCCCTTTTCACAGAGAGACCTTTGTACCACAGTTATGGGTTTCAAAAATAACTCTGCCATCCTTCCATGAAAAATATTTTTATTTGCCCCTGACATTCTCCATTCAGAAAGTGTATCTTTTACCCTATCACCTAAGCTCCGGTGCCAAAAAATCTCCTACATCAACCTAGATGAGTGTGGGGGAATAGGCAAATCCCATTATCAAGTGGACTTTATTATTTTTTTAAAGATTTGTTTATTTATTTATACAAGCACTGGGTACAGTCAGAAGTGTGGGAGGGTGAGAGAATTCACCAGAGCCAGAGTGGGGAGCAGAACAGGCAGAATGAACAACATACACTGCTGAGGGGAGCAGCGGGCATGACAGGAGAGGTCTGCACCCCATGTGGGACCCTTGCCGGCCGGCCAGGGATGGAACTGGCGCTGCAGAAGCTGCGGGCAGCTTTGTAGCCCAGTGCTCAACCGCTGAGCCCCTGGGAAGGCCCTCAAGTAGACTTTAATGTTAATTATAAATCATTAGCTTTCTCCCTTTGAAATAACACCAGTGAGTAGAAGTTATAGGAAAACAATCTCCAGCCCAATTTGAAACATTTCTATATTCAAAGATGGATTGTTTTTGGTGTGACAGGTAGTACATTCCCCAATATTGAAAACATTCAAACGCAGGCTGAGAGACCACCACTATGCAGATTTATTTTATTTATTTATTTATTTATTTGCTGCCATAATGATGAAAATTTTTTTAATAAATGTTATTATTATATTCCCGATACAATTGCAACCCCCTTATTTTGACCCCAATCCCTCCCATCCCTGCCCCCCAACCCCCATAGAGTGTCTCTGGTTCATAGTTTTTTGTTGATTTTGATTTTCACTTTCTTATAGTTATTCATTTTCCTGGTCCCTTATTTAAGTTTTCTAGATTCCTGCTAGAATGATTCCTGCTAGAGTGAGACCATCCGGTATTTTTCTTTTTCTTTTTGGCTTATTTCACTGAGCATGATCCCTTCCAGCGCCATCCATGTTCCTGCAAATTGCATGTGTTTATCTTTTTTGAATGCTGAGTAATATTCCATGGTGTATATGTACCACATCTTCTTGATCCAGTCATCTATTTTTGGGCAGTTGGGTTGTTTCCAAAGCTTAGCTATTGTAAACAGTGCTGCTATAAACATAGGGGTGCAGGTGTTCTTTGGAATGGATGTTTCTGTGTCCTTTGGGTAAATACCTAGGAGTGGAATTGCTGGATCATATGGAAGCTCTATGTTTAGTAGGTCCAGAAATCTCCACACAGCTCTCCATAGTGGTTGGACCAGTTTGCACTCCCACCAACAGTGCAGAAGAGTTCCTTTTTCTCCACATCCTCGCCAACATTTGTTGTTGCTAGTTTTTTTAATATGTGCCATCCTCACTGGTGTAAGATGGTATCTCATGGTAGTTTTGATTTGCATTTCCCTGATTACAAGTGATGTTGAACATTTTTTCATATGCCTGTTGGCCATTTGCATTTCCTCTTCAGAGAAGTTTCTTCACTATGCAGATTTAAATGCTGAAAGAAGGGAACAATGAGATGGGCACTTAGAATCTAGGCTATCATGGTTCTATTAAAATTTCAAAATTGTTATTTTGGCATGATGATTATGGTAACATTTTAAACACAAAAATTTTAGACAAAATAGAGTCTGCCACACACACTTCCATACTTGCGATGATTTTTGCAGATTGCATAAGGCTACAATGAAAAAAAATGTAGTGAAATCAAGACCTTCCAATGCTATTTTTGAAAAGAGCATTCCAAAACAATCAGAGAAAATTCACAGATTAACTGCAGTTCTTCATTTAGTTAATCCTCTTTATCATGCAAAAAGTGGTTCTGTCACTTCCTTTGAAGACTAAGAAGGCACATTTGTTAATAAAAATATACTTTGCATGTTCCTGGTGCATAAATCCATTGCTGTAGCCAACTTGATTTGAATGACAGGAAAGTGCCCAAGTGGTGAAGGGATATAATAAGCTGGAATATGCTTATCTGGGAGAAAATAGAAATCCTGATGTTGAGTTCACATTTGAAATCAGTCTTTTCTCCTGGGAATATCATAGATGCTTTATTACTATGTCTTCAATTAAAAACCCATTTTCATTTGACACTTGAATCTTTATTCACAAGGCTTGTTAGATCTTCTGCAATTTTCATGAAAAGAATGATTCATTGAGACTCACTGCATACTTGCCAGATACAAGTCAGTGTTTTAAGTATTGAGGGAAAGATAAAAATCAGAAATAAAAGGTTGACTACCATATGGCCCCTTCCCAAAGGAATTTAAAATCTCCTGGGATAGTAATAGCCAATACCAATACAATAGTTAATTATTGAGTTATTATATTGGTTTAATATCTTTTAACCAAGGCATGTAAAGAAAATACTAATGTAGAAGATTTCTTAAGGGGACAAGAAGAATGATATCAAAATGCTACTTGTGTTGGGGTAGTGATATTTAAAATGATTAATTTTTTCTTTTTTTTTTAAAGATTTATTTATGCATACAAGAACTGGGGTATAGGCCAGAGAGGATTCACTAGAGACAGAATGGGAAGCAGAATAGGTGGAGGTACTGTAATACATTGCTGAGGGGAGCCCCAGGGGAGATAGGAGAGGTCTGCTGCACCATGTGTGTCACCTCCTTGGCTGGGGATCAAACTCATGCTGCAGTGACTGTGGAAAGCTTCACAGGCTGTGTCTTAACCCCTTGTGCCACCAGGGAGGCCCAACTAATTTTTCTTTTTTTATTCTCATGTTTGTCAATGAGATTATAATTCATTATAATAAATGAATATAAACTTAGACATTCTTCTAGAATATTTTCTTGCTCGCTTAGAAACACAGCTATCATGTTTTAAACAGCAACATTCACAAATTTAGAGAACTAATCAGCTTAGCAATACATGAACAAGGCAGCATTCCATCTAGGTACTCCAAGAGTTATACAACATGGAGAGTATTTATAGACTGATGGAAATTTGACAAGGTATTTACCAAAACAAAAGCTTATTTCAGATAAAGTCACTTTACCTCATAAATTGTAGGGGGGTCTTATCATCCAGATTACTGTATTGGTGCTGATTAGGAAACTCCAGATTGATTTGCTTCGTGCTATAGCTTTGGGAGAGGTTGAAAATGCAATGGAATTAGGTATTAAGTCTGGGTGGATACCAGCATGAACAACTCCATTTTGGGGTCTCTTTCTATTTTTAGGAATTGTCTTTAGTAAAGAATTTGCTTTGAGGATGTAAGAAATAGAGACAATAGATACAAAAATGAAGTCACATGTTAAACCATACAGTCAGCAAAATACTTCATGTCTAACCTAATTGCAGTTTCAGCGTCTACTGGGCTTGTAATCACTAACCAGACAAACTTGAATGTTCTGGTCAACAGTAAGCTAATCTGCCTTGTAGATACTTTCACCCCCAAAGTAAGGTGACATTGGCTGGGGAGGAAACATTTTCCCTCTATACTTTAGGTTCTTTCAAGAGGAAAAAAATATTAAATTGACATAAGACAGATTAGCAGGAGAAAAGTCAATATGTATTTAGTTCATCCTAAACTAAAGGGAATAAAGGGTGTAAATATTAATATTTAAAACCTTATTTAAATGAAGTTAAGCATCGAGAAAGAGAGTGCCCACTGGTGCATAAAACAGCAAACTACAGGACTCAACATGTTTTATATCACTCACAGGAGGCCCTGCTATTACCCCTCAAGCAGAATAAGAGGTAGGGCCCCCAAGGGGTTATAAACCCTAGATTCAGAAAAGTGTACCTAGATCTCTTCATGAATGCCTTCCCTATTATGCCCTCTCTTCTATTGTTTTGTGTCAGAATAAATCCTACTTTGTGGTTTGAGTAACTGATTGCTTTATCTGAGATCAATTGGGGTCCGTGACTTCAAAGGGAAGGAAGGCTATTTACAGTAAGAGGAGAAGATCAGATGTTTGGTAGAAAGGTATTTGCAGACTCATGCAGAAATAAAGGAATCCAAACAAATAGGCCTTGCCAGATTCCTTTAGTCTCTCACATTTGCTTCATACTCATTGGAATTAACTTGGTAATATCTTGCCTCCTACAACAGACCTTCCAAATTTCTTTACGTAGTCAAGGGTTGCAAAGCTCCTTATAAATACGTTGCATTTAAATTTCCTTTAGCTCAAAATAATTCTCTCAGGCCTCCCTGGTGGTGCAAGGGATTAAGTGTCAGCACTGTGAAGCTATCTGCAGCCACTGCAGTATGAGTTCAACCCCCACCAGGGAACTGACACACATGGGGAAACAGACCTCTCCTGTGTTGCCCACTGCTCCCCTCAGCAGTGTACTTCAGTCAATCTGCCTCTTCTGTTCCCCACTCTGTCTCTGGTGAATGGCACCTCTGGCCTACACCCCAGCTCTTATATGCATAAATATTTTTAAAAAAATGATTCTCATGCCAAAGTGACACAACTTCTGCTCCTCCAAAGATGCGAAGGTGTCCAGGAGACGCCACTCCAGGATTCTCAGAGCAGACTTCAAGATTTCAGATGTTGTTTCCTCAGAATGTGTGCTGGCACACAGATTATTTTAAGATGAGGTAAATTGAGACCCTAAGGCTAAGGAGAAGCACTTTCCCATTCCTTAATACAAAAATACCACTCTATTCATTACAACCAGAAGAATGGGGACATTATCCAGATGTGGGATTATTTGTATAAAAGACTTCTCTATATGAGAAACCGAAACTCCACAAAACTGAGGGATACCGAAGGACCCCAAACTCTTAAGGTGAAAAACACATTTTATTCATTCTCAAAGGGTCCAGCCATCTGTGTGCACAAAGGCAAAGAATGAAGAGTCTAGTGTTGGCAAAGATCTGTAACTGATGGGGGAGAGCAGAGGTGGGGGTAGAGAGTGAGGAAGAAGGACTTCAAACAACACACTTTCAATAAAGCTCTGAAAATTTTGCATCCTCTCCTGGGCAAACTCCTAGCTAATCAGGAGGCTCATCCAAAATTGGGGGCTGCTGAGGCCTGAAAGTTTGCCATGACTAAGACTCCTCTTGGTGGGGATCCACAAGAAAGGGGTTAGACGGGCTTCAGATAGCTGGGACAGAAAGACAGACCTGAAATTCAAAATGTACCGTAAAATCTACCAAAAGGTTAAGATAATGGCTGTTATTGTGTCTGCCCTGCAGAAGTCTGCTTCATCCCTCAACCCACTTCCGATATGTATCAGTTTCGTTCTTTCCTCCTCCCCAGATGCCCCCATTCAGAAAGTCCAGTTCATGCTTTCTGGGAAGAATAGTCAAGATGTTGTTGGCATGAAAAAAGCCTGATTTTTAACTCATTTACCCTACAATGATTTATAGACAAAGCTGGCATAGGGTCAAGTTTAGCCTAGTTTGCAGATACGTGTTTCATGCAGTGAACTACACATCAAGCTTACATTATTATTTACTGCTTTTCGCAAATGTGGACTACACATCAAGGCTACAGATTATCTGCTAGGCCACTTGTGTTGGAAGGTCACTGTGAAAAAACAGCCTGAGAAACTCTGAGGAAACTGTTTTCCCACAGACCCTACAAATATCCTGCCACAGAAGCTGTAAGCAAAAATAAAAATTAAAGTACAAATCAATTTGCCAAAACTTGGGAGGAATAAGATTTACACAAGGGCCTCCCTAGTGGCACAAGGGGTTAGGCACTGCACAGTGAAACAATCCACAGCCTCTGCAGCACGAATTCGATCCCTGGCTGGCCAGGGAGCAACCCACATGGCGAAGCAGACCTCTCCTGTCTTGCCCGCTACTCCCCTCAGCAGTGTATTTCAGTCAGTCCGCCTGTTCTGTTCCCCACACGGTCTCAGGTGAATCCTCTCACCCCCTCAGCTCTGGCCTTTACCGAAGCTCTTGTATGCATAAATAAATCTTTAAAAAAGAAGTTACACAAAACCTTGTCCTGCACCTTGTGTCATAGCAAAGGTAGTTAACCAAATCCAGATGTGACTATCTCATGCAGAATCATGTCATAAGTTGCTGTTCATGAAATTGAAGGTTCTAGACTGCTTTCCTGGTATCTCTACGGGACTTCAAGCAAATCATATAGAGTGCTTCTGTCCTGCAACATCCCAGACCAGATAGGTTCATCATCGGTTCAAGTAGTCTCTTTGTTGTCTTAGCTGTTCTCATGACATTCTCCACTGTACTTTGCCATACTCTGCCATACTTTGCCGCCAGGCCAGGCCATGCCACGCCACGCAACGCCACACCACACCTGCCACACCAGGCCACACCGGCCTTATATGCCCACTCTCTTGGCTTAGGTGTGCCCACCTACTCATGTCCACACCATACTCCAGGTGTCCACCCTCAGGCACACATGCAAGACCACAGGTGTCTATCATTGCTGCTAATGGTAGGAGGGTAGAAAATACTGACAATTTCCATTTACCCTACAGCTTCCCAAAACAGACCTTTCTTATTAGGAAGCTGGGACTTGAGAACCTTGCCACTCAACAACAATCAAACAAATACAAGTATCCAAATAACAAATCTGCCTGAAACAAAGTGTAGACAAAACATCTCTAGTAGTTACCCCATTGTAACGTCAGGACTGGCCATGGTGCAGGTTTTCTAGGACCCAGCAGACCGGGTAAAGGAGGAGTCAGAGTCCTCAGTGGTTTTTTTCAGGTCTTTTATTGGGCTTCACCAGGCATATGGCAGGCAGGGGTGCTGGCTGGGAGGCTGGGAGGCTGGGAGGCTGGCAGTCCTCCCAGCCCCCAGCAAGTCTTCACTCTATCTGGGCTCTCTGGCGTTCGTTCTGCTGCTTCTCGGTTTCTCTTTCAGCTTCTGCTTCGGCTTCTGCTGGCGTCCCCGTGATGCCACCCTTAAAAGCAGTCTTAGCTCAGCTGAATCCCATCTACCTATGGCCACACCCTATTCCAGGTGCCCACCATCAGGCATGCATTCAGGACCGCAAGGATCCATCATCTATCCTGATGGCGGGAAGGCAGAAAAGACTGACATTTTCTTTACCCTACACCCATTCAAACTTAATTTAGATAAAAGCACTCTAATTTTCTGATCCAGATTTGTAAAACCCAGTCGCTCCAAATATCCATTAGGATTAAAATCACAATCACCTGTTATCTCTCAATCACAGGCTCATCTACCTTACTTGCTCTCATTCTCAAAGGATAATTTTTTTTTTTTTAATTTGATCAAGGAATCATTGACAGCCTCAGCCTATGTTACAAAAATCACCTGAGGCTCACTATGCCTGAAAGCCAGGAGAGAAGAGGGAATAGTCACAAATACAAGCCGAAAGTTACCAAACTCAGCATATGCTAACAAAGTTTACCAAAGAAGGCAAAAATAAGGTATGGCTATCATGCAGATTTAAATTATGCTCTCTCTTTTTTTTTTTTTTTTTTTTTTTTTTTTTTTTTAAAAGAATTAATTATAAACTTTATTTAAGTGTGTAGCAATATTCTTTTTTTTTTTTTTTTTTTTTTAAATATTAAATTTTATTTTTATATTCCCCCATACAATTGCAAACGCCCCATTCTGACCCCAATCCTTCCCTCCCGCCCCCCACCCCCCAAAAAGTGTCTCTGGTTCATAGTTTTTTTGTTGATTTTGATTTTCACTTTCTTATATTCATTTTCCTGGTCCCTTATTTAAGTTTGCTAGATTCCTGCTATGAGTGAGACCATCCGGTATTTTTCTTTTTCTTTTTGGCTTATTTCGCTGAGCATGATCCCTTCCAGTGCCATCCATGTTGCTGCAAATTGCATGTGTTTATCTTTTTTGAATGCTGAGTAATATTCCATGGTATATATGTACCACATCTTCTTGATCCAGTCATCTATTTTTGGGCATTTGGGTTGTTTCCAAAGCTTAGCTATTGTAAACAGTGCTGCTATAAACATAGGAGTGCAGGTGCTCTTTGGAATTGATGTTTCTGTGTCCTTTGGGTAAATACCTAGGAGTGGAATTGCTGGATCATATGGAAGCTCTATGTTTAGTAGGTCCAGAAATCTCCACACAGCTCTCCATAGTGGTTGGACCAGTTTGCACTCCCACCAACAGTGCACAAGAGTTCCTTTTTCTCCACATCCTCGCCAACATTTGTTGTTGCTAGTTTTTTTAATATGTGCCATTCTCACTGGTGTGAGATGGTATCTCATGGTAGTTTTGATTTGCATTTCCCTGATTACAAGTGATGTTGAACATTTTTTCATATGTCTGTTGGCCATTTGCATTTCCTCTTCAGAGAAGTTTCTTTTTAGCTCTTCTGCCCATTTTTTGACTGGATTATTTTCTTTGTTGTTGCTGAGTCTCATCAGCTCTTTGCAGATTTTTGTGATCAGTCCTTTATCATTAGTGTTGGGTGCAAAAATGTTCTCCCAGTTGGTGGGGTTTCTCTTTGTTTTTGTTATTGTCTCTTTTGCTGTGCAGAAGCTCTTTAATTTGATGTAGTCCCAGCTGTTTATCTTTCTCTTCACTATCACTGCTTTGGGTGATGTGTCTGTAAAGATGTCTTTGATGTGCAAATCCCGTAGTGTTTCGCCTATATTTCCTTCTATGTATTTTATGGTTTCAGGTCTTATGTCTAGTTCTTTAATCCATTTTGAGTTGATTTTTGTGTATGGTGTGAGGTAGTGGTCAAGCTTCATTCTTTTGCATGTAGCGACCCAGTTTTCCCAGCACCATTTATTGAACAAACTTTCTTTGCTCCAATGCATAGTCTTTGCTCCTTTGTCAAAGATTAGTTGACCATAAATCTGTGGGTTTATTTCTGGATTTTCTATTCGATTCCATTGGTCTGTATGTCTGTTCTTGTTCCAATACCATGCAGTTTTGATGATTATGGCTTTGTAGTATAGTTTGAAGTCTGGGAGTGTGATGCCTCCATTTCCTTCTTTTTTTTTCAGTAGAGCTTTGGCTATTCGGGGTTTTTGGTGATTCCATATGAATTTCATCAATAATTGTTCTATTTCTTTGAAGAATGCCATTGAGATTTTGATTGGAATAGCATTGAATCTGTATATTGCTTTTGGTAGGATGGCCATTTTAATAATGTTTATTCTTCCAATCCATGAGCAGGGATGTCTTTCCATTTCTTTGTGTCTTCTTCTATTTCTTTTAACAGTGTTTTATAGTTTTCTTTGTATAGGTCCTTTACCTCTTTTGTTAGATTTATTCCCAAATATTTGATTTTTTTTGTTTCGATAATAAAAGGGGTGGTTTTTTTGATTTCTTCTTCTTCAGATTTATTGTTTGTGTATAGGAAGGCTACTGACTTTTGCGTGTTGATTTTGTATCCTGCCACTTTACTGAATTGATTGATGAGTTGAATTAGTTTTTCTGTGGAGATTTTGGGGTTCTCTATGTATATTATCATATCATCTGCAAATAGTGATAGTTTGACTTCTTCTTTTCCTATTTGGATTCCTTGGATGTCTTTCTCTTGTCTTATTGCTCTGGCTAGGACTTCCAGTATTATATTGAAAAGCAGTGGTGAGAGTGGACATCCTTGTCTTGTTCCAGATCTTAATGGAATTGCTTTCAGCTTTTCACCATTGAGAATGATACTGGCTGTTGGCTTGTCATAGATGGCCTTTATGATGTTGAGGTATGTTCCTTGTATCCCAAGAATTTCAAGGGCTTTTATCATGAATGGGTGTTGCACTTTGTCGAAAGCTTTCTCAGCATCTATTGATATTATCATATGGTTTTTATATTTCTTTTTGTTGATGTGTTGGATAACGTTGATTGATTTTCGGATGTTAAACCATCCTTGTGCCCCTGGAATGAATCCAACTTGGTCGTGGTGAATTATCTTATGGATACATTGTTGGATTCTGATAGCTAAAATTTTATTGAGGATTTTTGCATCAGTGTTCATTAGGGAGATTGGCCTATAGTTTTCCTTTTTTGTGTTGTCCTTATTCGGTTTTGGTATTAGTGTAATATTGGCTTCATAGAACGTGTTTGGTATTGTCCCTTCCTTCTCAATTTTTTGGAAGAGTTTGTGAAGGATAGGCACTAATTCGTCTCTGAATGTTTGGTAGAATTCATTTGTAAATCCATCAGGTCCTGGGCTTTTGTTTTTGGGGAGGTTTTTAATTACCATTTCAATTTCGCTGCTTGTAATTGGTCTGTTTAGGTGTTCTATTTCTTCTTTATCTAGCTTTGGGTGATTGTAGAGTTGTAGGAATTTGTCCATCTCCTCTAGATTGTTGAACTTGTTTCCATATAACTGTTCATAGTAGTTACTGATTATTCTTTTGATTTCTGCTGTGTCCGTTGTGATTTCTCCTCTTTCATTTATGATTCTGTGTATTTGTGCTTTCTCCCTTTTTTCCTTTGTGAGCCTGGCTAGGGGTTTGTCTATTTTATTTATTTTTTCAAAGAACCAGCTCTTGGTTTCATTGATCTTTTGGATTGTTTTTTTAGTTTCAATTTCATTTATTTCTGCTTTGGTTTTTATTATTTCTTTTCTTCTACTGGTTCTGGGTTTTTTTGTTGTTCTTTTTCTAGATCTTTGAGCTTCGAGATTAGGTTGTTTCTTTGAGTTCTTTCTTGTTTTTTGATGTGAGCTTCTATTGCTATATATTTTCCTCTTATTACTGCTTTTGCTGCATCCCATACATTTAGGATATTGGTGTCCTCCTTGTCATTCAATTCAAAGAATTTTTTAATTTCTTCTTTGATCTCCTCGTTAGTCCAGTGGTCTTCCAGTAGTGTGGCTTTTAATCTCCATGAGGTAGGATAGTTCCTTGCCTTCTTTTTATGATTTATTTCTAGTTTGATGCCTTCGTGGTCAGAAAAGATGGTTGGTATGATTTCAATCTTGGTGTATCTGTTGATGTTTGTCTTGTGCCCCAGTATGTGATCGATCCTGGAGAATGATCCGTGTGCGCTTGAGAAAAATGTGTACTCCGTTTTTTTTGGGTTTAGTGTTCTATAGATGTCTGTTAAGCCCAAATGCTCTAGGTCCTTATTTAGAGCTTTAGTTTCTTTACTTATTTTTTGTCTTGTTGATCTATCCATTGTTGATAGTGGTGTGTTGAAGTCTCCCACTACATATGTGTTTTCTCTGATGTCTGTTTTCAGAGAGGACAACAGTTGTCTGATATATTTTGGTGCTCTTTCGTTTGGTGAGTATATGTTAATGAGTGTTATTTCTTCTTGAAGTATTGTCCCCTTAATCATAATGTAGTGACCATTGGGGTCTCTTTTTATTTTTTTGAGTTTGAAGTCTGTTTTATCTGATATAAGTATAGCTGTTCCTGCTTTCTTTTTTGGCCCATTTGCTTGTAGGATTGTTTTCCATCCTTTGACTTTGAGCCTATTTTTATCTTTTGTAGCTAAATGTGTTTCCTGGAGACAGCAAAAGGTTGGGTTTTGTTTCTTAATCCAGGCTGCAACTCTGTGTCTTTTTATTGAAGAGTTTAGTCCATTTACATTTAGAGTTAATATTGATATGTTAGCATCTGTATTTGCCATTATGTTTGTCTTTCCTTTGATTTTATTTATTTATTCTTTTAATAACTTTTTTTTTTTTTTGGTCTTCTTTCGTTGTTATTCGTCCCTCTGAGGTTCTGGCTTTAGGATTCCTTGTAGTATTTTTTGGAGTGGGGGTTTAGTCGCAATGAAATTCCGGAGTTTCTCTTTGTCTGGGAAGGTCCATATTCTTTCTTCATGGAGGAAAGAGAGCTTTGCGGGATAGAGTATTCTTGGTTGGCATCTGTTTTCTTGGAGTCTGTTGACTATGTCCCTCCACTCTCTCCTTGCCCGTAGTGTTTCTTCAGAGAAGTCTGATGTCAGCCTGATTGGTTTTCCTTTGAATGTTATCTGTTTCTTCCCTCTTGTCAGCTTCATTATTTTTTCCTTGTCCTGGATTCTTGGGAGCTTTACTATTATGTGTCTTGCTGTGTTTTTCCTTTCGTCGTGGAAGTTTGGTGTTCTTCTTGCTTCTTGTATATCAATTTTCAGCTCCTTCTTCTCATTTGGGAAGTTCTCTTCAATTATATCCATGAATATTTTCTCTGTTCCTACATCTCTCTCCTCTCCTTCTGGAATTCCTATAACTCTTATATTTCCTTTCCTCATGGAGTCAGATAGTTCCTGAAGTCTTTCTTCATTCTTTTTCCTTCGTACTTCTCTTTCCTTTTCTGTTTTGGTTCTTTTTATTTCTGTGTCTTCAAGATTACTTATTCTTTCTTCCATTTCATCTATTCTGCTTTCATTGCTTTTCCCAGAGTTCTTTAGTTCCTCCATTAATTCTTTGATCTCCTGCATTTCTCTTACTTCCCTCTTTAGGGACTCAATTTCCTTCTGATCTATCTTTTTTAATCATGGCAATTTTAAATTCTCTTTCTGGAAGGCTCAGAAGTTCTTCCAAGTTGCTGTCGTTGCAATCTGGGGAGTGGTTTTCTTTTTGTGTTGTGCTTCTTTCCTGAGGAGTTTTTAGGTTGCGTGTGGTTCTTCTACTCCCTACTGTCTGTTTTCTAATTTGTCGTATGCGTTGGGACACTGTGTTGCTCGGACTGACTGACATCTTGGGTGAACTTCTCCGCTCCCCTCTGGCTCTTCCAGGAGCCATCTCTGTCTTCTGGGGGAGCTTTCTGCTGGTTTTAGGCAGTTTTTACTGAAGAAATGTCCCTGTTCTCAAATGGCGAAGCGGGATGCAGTCCCTGCGCCTCCGGTTTCAGGCACACTCTTCTGCGCACCCGGTCTGCCCCGGACGTGGGTGCCTGCTCCCTCTGTGGGCTCAGACTGCTGGTCGGAAGGGGCCTGGCGTGGAATAACTTCCCGGCTGGCCACTGGGTCCTCCAGAAACCTTCTGCCCTTTTCAAGCAGACTTAAGAGATGTCCTGTTTTATAGGGTGTTAGTGACTTTTTTTTTCCTGGTCGCTAGGTGGCGCCAGAGATCTCTCCTATTGTCCTTGGGGGGCTGTTTTTCGCCTCCCCCCACCCCGTGGGACAGAGAACAGAGCGGGAATGGTAGGGTACACCTCAACAGCTTTGGGGTGCTGTGTCTGCCTTGTGCCCCACCATCGTGGAGAAACCACGCCCCGAATTTTCGTGCCCCGGGTCTCAGTTCAAAGCCCTCAGGTCCAGGACGCGGGCTGTAGCCCAGTTCAGTGGCGCGGGAATGGCGCCTTTTGCACCCGGCTCCCGTGCCTGGGCGCCTGGTTCCTGCTTACTCAGGGAGGGACCTTCACCTCAGTGAGGACCTCCGTGCGTCTCCCCGCAAGCCTAGGTCGTCTCCCCGCAAGCCTAGGTCGCAGGCGCGGGTACCTGGGCAGCCGCGATTCCGGTCTGCACTTGCTTTCAAGCGCGGCAGGCGCGCCGCGTTTCCCGCGCAGGCTTACCGGCAGCCCGGGCTGTGTGCGCGTCTCCCGGGGTCTTTGTTCTTCTCTAATGGCGCCCGGAGCCGTTCCCTCACCGCTGTGGCGGATCCTGCAGGGTTCGCCTCAGCTCCCGTTCACGGGTGTGGTGGCTGCAATAGTTCCTTTCCGCTCACAGTCCCGCTTGCTGCGTCGTTTGTTCTTGTTGGTTGTTTTGGTTTGTTGTTTCCTCCTCTCTGCCGGTCGGAGAGTGCCGCCTCTGTGGGCGGGGAGGGGAGCAGGGTTCTGCGCTTCCCTCCCTTCTAGTCCTCTTTTATGGCCACTTTCTTCTTCGGGCAGTTCGCTGGCGTCACCCGTTTATCTTCCGTGTCCCAGTTCTCACTGGGACCTGCCGCTTTTCCTCCCTATTCACTTTTTTTAATGGGAGATCTTACTCGCAGCGTCTCCTCGCCGCCATGTTGCTCCGCCCCCCCGTCTCTCTCTCTTTTTTTTTTAATTGGGGATTATTTTTTAATTTTATTTTTATATCCCCCATACAATTGCAATCCCCTCATTTTGACCCCAATCCCTCCTCCCCACCCCCCTTGTGTCTCTGGTTCATAGTTGTTTGTTGATTTTGATTTTTTTCTTTCTTATAGTTATTCTTTTTCCTGGTCCTGGTCCATATTTAGGTTTTCTAGATTCCTGCTATGAGTGAGACCATCTGGTATTTTTCTTTTTCTTTCTGGCTTATTTCGCTGAGCATGATCCTTTCCAGCGCCATCCATGTTGCTGCAAATTGCATGTGTTTATCTTTTTTGAATGCTGAGTAATATTCCATGGTGTATATGTACCACATCTTCTTGATCCAGTCATCTATTTTTGGGCGTTTGGGTTGTTTCCAAAGCTTAGCTATTGTAAACAGTGATGCTATAAATATAGGGGTGCAAGTGCTCTTTGGAATTGATGTTTCTGTGTCCTTTGGGTAAATAAATACCTAGGAGTGGAATTGCTGGATCATATGGAAGCTCTATGTTTAGTAGGTCCAGAAATCTCCACACAGAGTGCAAACTGGTCCAACCACTGTGGAGAGCTGTGTGGAGATTTTTGGACCTACTAAACATAGAGCTTCCATATGATCCAGCAATTCCACTCCTAGGTATTTACCCAAAGGACACAGAAACATCAATTCCAAAGAACACCTGCACCCCTATGTTTATAGCAGCACTGTTTACAATAGCTAAGCTTTGGAAACAACCCAAATGCCCAAAAATAGATGACTGGATCAAGAAGATGTGGTACATATATACCATGGAATATTACTCAGCATTCAAAAAGATAAACACATGCATTTGCAGCAACATGGATGGCGCTGGAAGGGATCATGCTCAGCGAAATAAGCCAAAAAGAAAAAGAAAAATACCGGATGGTCTCACTCATAGCAGGAATCTAGAAAACTTAAATAAGGGACCAGGAAAATGAATAACTATAAGAAAGTGAAAATCAAAATCAACAAAAAACTATGAACTAGAGACACTTTTAGGGGGGGGGGAGGGAGGGATTGGGGTCAGAATGGGGGGGCTGCAATTGTATGGGGAATATAACAATAAAATTTATAAAAAAAAAAAAAAAATAAATAAAAAAAAAAAAAAAAAAAAAAAAAAAAAACCAGAAATCTCCACACAGCTCTCCATAGTGGTTGGATCAGTTTGCACTCCCACCAGCAATGCAGGAGAGTTCCTTTTTCTCCAGATCCTCGCCAATCTTTCTGTGAAAAACAATTATACCTTGTAGGGACAGGAAAGGACACAGAGCAGGTTTTCTGATCCAGCAGACTGAGTAAAGGAGGAGTCAGAGTCCTCAGTGGCTTTTGCAGCTCTTATTGGGATTCACCTAGTATACAGCAGGTAAGGGTGCTAAGGGGACAGGAGGCTGGCAGGCCTCCCAGCCCCAGCAAGTCTTCACTCTATCTGGGCTCTCCGGCCTTCTCACGTGTTCTCTCTTCTTCTCTCGGCTTCTCTGCTCCTCTGTCAGCTTCTGTTCATTCTTGGCTTCTGCTGGTGTCCTCGTGACACTGCCCTTAAAAAGCACCGTCTTAGCCCAGGTGAATCCCATCTACCTATGCCCACACCCTACTCCAGGTGCCCGCCATCAGGCACGCATTCAGGACCACAAGGATCCATCATCTATCCTGATGGCGGGAGAGCAGAAAAGCCTGATACAGTTTCCTTACCCTACATACCTAAAAAGGAGGTGCTCTCTCCCAGGTATCATGAGGGAGAGTTTTCTAAGGGAGAGAGCGCCTCCTTTTTAGGTATAATTATTTTTCACAGAAAGATAATTTCCATCTAACCTTCATAGCCTCTTTTATGATATAAACCTGTTGCCAAAAAAAAAAAAAAATTGAGATGGCAGCAGATTTTGTATCCCCACAGTCCTACCTTTGAAATTTCTCAAGTTCCATATTTTAGAATTTGAGTTGCCCAGTTATTCCACAGAACAGCTCTGTAAGTTGTGAGAATAGATCAGTCCTATTAAACAGTTGTGCCCAATTTTTGAAGGCAGTGCTATAGGTGGATCCCAAAGTGAGGCCTATATTATACAAGCAATAAAAGCAGTTCTAGAGAAACAAAAAAATAAATAAAACAAAGGTTAAATATTGAAATCAAGCAAAAATTCAATCAAGAGTTTTGCGAGCCACTATAGATAATTTCTAGATGTTGGCATCAAAGCATCTTCAGATGGTAGCTACCGTTTTTCTTGAGTTGTATGTCACTGATGTGATTAAATATTCATAGAGTAGCAATCTGTCAAGAGGATTGTCAACACAGTGATTGTGGTGATTTCTAAAGTAGATATTATTTTCTGCATTTCCAGCTCACATGGTGACAAAGGAAGTCAAGGTTTTAATCAGTGCAAGTCAAAAGACTGGGAGAAAAACTGCAAAGTTTTAGTTTGGAACATTATCACCAAATAATCGAAAATTAAGGTTCAAGTTCAGTTCACAGGTAAAAAGGGAAAAGCCCAAGAAATGATTAAGGGGCCTAGAATCTGATGTTCACAAATAGATATGTTACTGAATGATATTTTTCTCTCCACCTTCACCCCAATTTTACCAAATAATCAGAGTAAAATTAATTAATTTGCAAATTAAATTGGTTATAATAAATTTGGCCTGTTGTTAACCTAAGCACAGTAAGATCAAGAATATCAATATTGAAATCAATTTATCAATATCAATATTGAGTCTTTCAAACTGCTTTGCTGGAACTTCTCCTAAGGCTTATTAGATTAAGCTCTTTAGCCTCTCAAGTCTCCAGATTCATGCCAAATAAATTTTACATTTGCCCTGCCTAGAGTTCCCATATCTTTAGATAAATTCCTTTCATTTTGAGGTCCACAAAATGTCCTGGATTTTCTGGACTTGGCAAAGAGTGACTTTCTTTACTCTTCCTGACAGACACTTTGGGACTATATAAGCCAGATATCATACTGTTTTCTCATTATTGTCACTATAAGGTCAATCTTAGTTCCTGAAAGGAGTCTTATCTCAAATATGCTAATCAAAATCTGATTAATACAACTATGTTTTGAATCCAGTGTTATAAAAAGGAAAACAACTCCTTGATTTATGCAAATAAACACATTGTCATGAGAAATAAGAATATTTACTAAAAGTTTTCATATTCTGATATCAAAGAAGAGAAAAAGCAAACATTTCAGTTCTGCTCACAAAAAGATGTAAATTACTGATTACTGCAGGTCATACTCAACTTAAAAAAAAGGAAGGTGCTTTCTTAAATATGGGAAAAGCCAAACATTAAAGAACAAAAAGTCATTAAAAATTTATTTGGCCTTAATATTTCACACAGTCTCATGTAATTAAATCTCAATCTTGATTTCTGCTAATAATTACGTAAGTCCAGTTTTCCCATAAGAACTGTAATTTCTTATCCTCCATTCCTCAGTAAATCACTCTATAGCATTTGTCAGCATCCTTTCCCTGTGAATGCTTTGAACATAAAGCGCCAGAGTAAATATTTTTTTTTGCAAATGGCAAAAAGACTTTAAAATAACTATAATTAAAGATTTGATTATAATACCATTAACTAGGAAATTTTCTCAATTTTGTAGCATACAATACTTCAAAGTAATAACCAGAATTGACCAGAACATATCAGGCCAAGCAAATGCTAAAGTTGTTTAGTATTTCTCTTTACACATAGAAAGAGAATGATTCAATTGTGGGTGTCTCAGGAACTCTTCTGAGATTTCCCACATTTCTTTTAAATTTAATCAGTTAAAAGACTATTCTTTTTTTATAATTTTGATTTCTGGGAAGTTTTGTCATAAGTTTTTAAAGGTTAAAACATTTATACAGTTTTATGAAATAATAATTCTTTTAACCAAAATGACAAAGATTCAAAAGTTAACACAAAAATGTGCATGGTTGTGAGAAAAAAAATAGTTTTTCTTTCCTTTAATCAAGACTATGTTTAGTAAGAGTATTCAAGGACCTTATGGTAAAAATGACATGAAGCACACAAAATTATTATGAAAATACAGAATGTCTTTGTTTTCTATGCAGTATATTTAATTTAGGGTCTATTTATTAAAACCTAACCACAGTTTAAATAATATTTTGTTAGGGTCTCCCTGGTGGCTCAAGGGGTTAAGACACAGCCTATGAAGCTGCCTACAGACACTGCAGCACAAGCTCAATCCCTAGCCAGGGAGCTGACCCACATGGCACAGCAGACCTCTCCTGACTCCCCACTGCTCCCTTCAGCAGTGTATTTTAGAAGATCTGCCTGTTATGCTCCCCACTCTGTCTCTGGCGAATCCTCTCCCCACCCCATCTCTGGCCTGAATGCATAAATGAATAAATCTTTAAAAATAAATGAATAAATAAAATAATATTTTGTCTTTTAACAGATGAAAGAAATCAGAGTTTTGTTTCACGTAAGTTCATTATCAATATTAAAATTTAATTTAAAAAGTCATAAAATATTTCATTTGCTCTTATTCAAGTTGACCACTTAAAAAGTTTCTTTCCCTATGATTCATCTCACAAGACTTCTACACATTATTTTTATTTTTACAGTCTGATAACTTTTCTTAATTGTATTCCAAAAATTAACCATTTTTACCTTAAGACAACTCATTCTTTTCTCTCAACAAAAATATCTCTATGTCTTATAATTTCTTATTTTTTTATTGAACACATACATCTTTCTTTTCTTTATATACAAAGATATCTTTGTTATTTCTTTTAGCTTTATTTGAATTCATAACCTTACTTAAGATAGCCAAAGTTAACTATTCTAATGAATGAATTAAAAAGGAAATTACTAATTTAACTAACTTCCACTTTCCACCTTTATTAATACTAACAGTTTTGGTGGAAAGTAAAGAATATCTGACTGGTGAAAATGAGATTTTGGTTCATATCTTGACTTCACTACTTCACATTTCTCACTCTCTGTGAGTGTTGGACTATTCCCATACCCTTCATGAATAGTCTCTGGAGGAACAGAAATCAGTCAGATCATCACTGATAGCATTAAACACCAGTAAAACACAGATGACTGCTTGGATTAGGGAAGAAAGAAAAATTGAGAAGAAGTTTAAGTGCCTGGCCCTGGGTCTTCGCCTTCCCTTCCAGGCTGCAACACCAGCATAGTTGGAAGCAATTTCAGTTGCTCTGCTACTTGCAAAGCCTCCAGACTTTTCATCTCTAAAGCTGGCTGCTAGAAGCTTCTTCATGTCCTTCAGAGGCTTTCACCAGCCTTCTGGAAGATGGGCACGATGGGAGTAGAAAAGGTTGACCCCAGAATCCCAAAGATCCAAAAACACTGAAATCCTGAAAACTGAATCCCAGGGGCTGCTTCTGCAGTCCATTGCATTTCTTATCAGTCTCCACCCCCACCAAAACTTTGTTCATATTTCATGTAGGGCTATTAGTCCTCACCAGCACCCCTTCCAGGGGGTGCCTCCTCTTTTTACCTTAGATAAAATCTTTGGAAATCTACCCTATCCCACCTCCAAACTATAATAAAAGACTCTGAGATCTACATACTACAACTACTACTACATACTACAACTACAAATGTGTGCTTGTTTGTCATTTTCTCATCCTCCCAACCCATCGGTGGCACAATTAAACCAAAGATTAAGCACAGACTTAAAAAACAAATTTGACCAAGTAAATGCAGATATAATTGGCCCTATTATAATAAATAGGAGGGTGTGACAGGGAGCTGTGAAACATGGAAGGTTTATGGGGTTTTTTTGCTGAAATATGGTGGGACAAGGAGGCTATTAGCAATAGAAAAGAAAGGATTTTCTCAGGAAATGTCTCATGGGTGGTGTGCAGCCAACCTAGGCCATGTAGGTTCATTGTCAGTTCTTGCAGACAAAAAGTGAATTTTGGAGGTTTCAGTGGATTTTGCAGGCCTTTAATGCTGAAACAGGGTACCATGTACACAGGCAGGCAAAGCAAGAGAGACTCCAACACTGACAGACAGAACAGCAACTCTCCTGACTAGTCCCCTTTACTCTGTTAAGTGCCCATAGCCACACAACTAATACATTGTCGTAAGCACAAGGCCCATGTTACAAATGCAAGACCCAAAGTTGGAAAGCAGCATTTCAAGGTATGGGCTGTCTGTTGAGTGGAAGGCAAAAAATACCCTGATTTTAACTCATTTTCCTTACAATGGGCTAAGCTTTTAGTATTGATCAGAAAATTTCAGACTGGTTTAAAAGCCCAATGCCGTGAGAGGCTAAAACTGAAATTAGGTTAAGTATTAGACATTGATGGGACATAGTATAAGTGACTTCATTTTGGGCATGTTTATTTTTTTTTTAACAAGACAGTAACTGCTATTTGTCAAAGTTCTATAACAAAGTCCTTACCTCCATAATTTTAATACTCATGAAAATCCTCCCAATTAGCTATTATTTCAGATACGGAAACAGAGTTGAGAGAACCAAGTAATGTGCTCAAGGAGCAATAGGCAATTTAACATGAAGCTAGAATCTCAAATGTGCTAACTTCCATCAAAGCAGGAAGGTGTCACTTACAACTGAAGCTAAGTGTATACAATCACTTAAATTTACTGGGAGAACTCCACATTAAAACAATACCAACTTTCAACTTACACATGCATTTCAATAAGGTTTGGAAGGGCTGAGCGAAGTTGACACTTGTAAAACTTTAATCTTTGGATAGCTAAAATGAACACTTAAATTACTGTATATAGATTTTGCATAAATTTAGTAATGCCAATCGTATAAGTCATAAACTTTTCTCTTTGCTCCAAAGATCCCAACTCTAAGTCACTGACTTCAGTTTCAATTTGATTGACAACCTGCTTATACTGAGGTGGTTGTGTCAAAAATACAAGTTTTTGGTTTTTTTTTAGATTTATTTTATTTATTTATGTATGCAAGAGCTGGAGTGTAGGCCAGAGGTATAGAAGGTGAGAGGATCACCAGTGATAAAGTAGGGAGCAGAACAGGTGGATTTACTGAAATACACTGCTGAGGGGAGCAGTGGGCGAGACAGGAGAGGTCTGCTGCACCATGTGGGTTAGCTCCCTGGTGGAGGATCAAACTCCTGTGGCAGTGGTTGCTGATAGGTTGATAGTCCTGAGACTTAGCCTCAGGGAGGCCCAAAAAATACAAGTTTGTGTGTATAAAAATACTTTGAACTTTTCAAAGAGAAGTAGAGGCATAGGAGAACGAAATTTAAGGAATTTTTAAAAAAGAGATCAGTATCTCCAATCCTGTACCTATTATGGATTTATGAAATCCTGGGCTAGTCATATACTCTCTCTCTCAATCTTAAGGGAGGCTTCTACAAATATAGAGACAAACATTAGATAAAGCTTCATTGGAAATAATAGCAGGAAGTTGCAGGGACTGCTCATTAACTGCTCAGACTAAGGTGTTCAGTGGAGACTACAGCTCAAGGCACTCACTGATTATCATTAGATGTTGGGCTGGACTTCTGTGCAAAATCCCTTTGCTACTCATTCCATGAGCAATACATTCCTAAAAGGGTCGGTGTTAACTACCCCTGAAGACTGCATTGTCATTTAAGTCATACTTTACTGAGTTCACAGTCCATCTTCTTACTAATTTATTTTAGTATACAAGTTGACTCCAAGCCTACAGGGAATAAAATATCTGGAATATGAAGCTTCAGGTATATAAAGTATTCCTCATCCTAGTGAATAAAAATGATAGATTTATTTCCTTTTATGGGATAACTTTAGGTTTATTAATTTATTAAGGTTTATTAATTTGTTAATAAAAATTAACAAAATTAATTTAGCCTATAACTCTAAATGACTAAATGAGAAAGCTGTTTCTTGTTTTATATTTCCACTGCTTTTGAGTATATTTTTGGCAATAATGAGAGTAATAAGGTGAAAAATCAGCAACATTGTCCAAAATTCTGATTATTTGTTTTATCCCACAAACTGAAAGACGACAGGACTCATCATCTTCCCAGTGGACAACAAGGAGACTTAAATAAGCATTTAATTTTTCCCTTCTTGTCAATTTAGTATTGGTAAATGTTAAGTTTTCCACTGAAGCAGGCAGTTTATAGTCACTAAATAAATTATCATTTGTAGAGGTAATAATCATAGTAGAAATGATTATAAAAATGCTCACCATCGAGTTCAATTTTCAGTAAGAAAAACAACATCTTTTTTGAATCACATGATATCCCATTTTTTTAATTTACATATGTTTTATACATAGAGAACTATCTAAAGTATATAGGTGTACTTAGAGAATAAGAAAAAGCAAATGCTTATGTAAACACTATACATGCTATGAAACAGAACATTGCCTAATTATATTTCTCAACTATTTTACTCCAAGACAACCATTACTCTGAACTTTGTGATCATCATTCGCTTGCTTTAAAGTTTTGTCACCTATCTATGCATCCCTAGACAAATATTGTTTAGTCATACTGCCTTATGAACTTGCTTTCTTTTTCCATGATTATAATTGAGATTCATCCACGCACACAGGTATAATTACAACCTCTTCATTTCCTGATGATAATACTCCATTATACAGGTGTATCACAATTTCTTCATTTAGTCCTCTGTGTTAGATACTTATTTCCTTTCAATTTTTAATTATATGATATGGTGAAAGAAAATTAAGAAAAACAAACCAGAAAATCACGCAATTAATTACCCACATTTTCTCTGTATCTAGAATGTAGATGTACATGTAGCTACAGATGAAAGAGATAAAACTTCTCTTAATACACATTTTAGAACATATTATTGTTTATAAAATCATGTTAATATTTGCCATATTCAAGAAAAATTTCAATAATAAATAAAAATACATTTAAAGAACTAAAATGTCTTGCCAACAAAAAAAGAAACTATCAATTTTTAATACTCAAAAGAAGAAAAATGATTAATCTAAATGACTTTAAAACTGGTATTCTGACTGTATGCTTACACTAATGATCTAGTCTAAAGACAAGAGATTCGCAACAAATACACATTAATGTTTTGATTGAGTGATACTGTATTATATTTATAGACCTACTTAAGGAGATATATTTAAAATATTGTTATCAGTAAAACCATAGCATATTTACTCATTTATGAAATGAAATATGATATTACAATGTTGTCTTTATATGAGGAAAACATTTTATTACACTTATCCACAGCAATTTCATATCTTTGATACTATTGCAAATATGATCTTTCCTGTCAATTTTCTACAGAAAGACAATGTATATTTGTATATTAACTATGTCTATAAATTTGCCAAATTTTCTTATTAAATCTAACAATTTACTTACATGTTTTTTTGAATTTTCTGTTTAAAATCATCAAATTTTCTTCCCAAGTTGTAGCTGACACTGTTTTTGTCACTTGCAACACACATATATTGTTAATGCTGTTCATCAAATATTAAAGTTCTCTTCCTTCTGGATGGAAAATATTTTATTTCCTGCCCTACCACATCTTTTTGATTGAATGAGACTTATAAGGCGTGCTGTACAATGATTTGTGTGTTCACATTGTAGGTGTCACTTCCAGGAAGAGAATTTTATTCCAGGAGAGGGTTAAGACCATATAAAACTCTTTCCTTCCATCATGTAGACTGGCCCATTTGAAATAGTGTCTTATTTGTCAGTCTGGGTGGGTTCTGGAAGGAAATGGCAAGGGACAGGTAACCAACTCAAAACTATACAATATGAACAAGATATACACCTTTGTTGTTATAAGTAACTATAACTTTTAGATTGTTTGTTAGTATATCTCAACGTATTCAGTTTGACATGCTATCCAAAAACCTCAACTGAAAAAGCAAGGTGATCTCTAAAACAAATGCATATAAACATTTATAACCTTACCTGAAGGCCTGAAACTGACTTACATAACAATAAGATTTTAAATTTCTACCTATTATTATGGGAATGCCTTCACAACAATTTTTGCCTTTATAACATATTGATAGAACCCAGCTTTTTTAATTTATTTATTTATTTATTTTAAATAATAAATTTTATTTTTATATTCCCCATACAATTGCAGCCCCCCCCCATACTGACCCCAATCCCTCCCCTCCCGCCCCTGCCCCCCTAAAAGTGTCTCTGGTTCATAGTTTTCTGTTGATTTTGATTTTCACTTTCTTATAGTTATTCATTTTCCTGGTCCCTTATTTAAGTTTTCTAGATTCCTGCTATGAGTGAGACCATCCGGTATTTTTCTTTTTCTTTCTGGCTTATTTCGCTGAGCATGATCCCTTCCAGCGCCATCCATGTTGCTGCAAATTGCATGTGTTTATCTTTTTTGAATGCTGAGTAATATTCCATGGTATATATGTACCACATCTTCTTGATCCAGTCATCTATTTTTGGGCATTTGGGCTGTTTCCAAAGCTTAGCTATTGCAAATAGTGCTGCTATAAACATAGGGGTGCAGGTGTTCTTTGGAATGGATGTTTCTGTGTCCTTTGGGTAAATACCTAGGAGTGGAATTGCTGGATCATATGGAAGCTCTATGTTTAGTAGGTCCAGAAATCTCCACACAGCTCTCCATAGTGGTTGGACCAGTTTTTAAAGAATAAATAAATAAAATCAAAGGAAAGACAAACACAATGGCAAATACAGATGCTAACATATCAATACTAACTCTAAATGTAAATGGACTAAACTCTTCAATAAAAAGACACAGAGTTGCAGCCTGGATTAAGAAACAAAACCCAACCTTTTTCTGTCTCCAGGAAACACATTTAGCTACAAAAGATAAAAATAGGCTTAAAGTTAAAGGATGGAAAACAATCCTACAAGCAAATGGACCAAAAAAGAAAGCAGGAACAACTATACTTATATCAGATAAAACAGACTTCAAACTCAAAAAAATAAAAAGAGACCCCAATGGTCACTACATTATGATCAAGGGGACAATACTTCAAGAAGAAATAACACTCATTAACATATACTCACCAAACGAAGGAGCACCAAAATATATCAGACAACTGTTGTCCTCTCTGAAAACAGACATCAGAGAAAACACATACGTAGTGGGAGACTTCAACACACCACTATCAACAATGGATAGATCAACAAGACAAAAAATAAGTAAAGAAACTAAAGCTCTAAATAAGGACCTAGAGCATTTGGGCTTAACAGACATCTATAGAACACTAAACCCAAATAAAACGGAGTACACATTTTTCTCAAGCGCACATGGATCATTCTCCAAGATCGATCACATACTGGGGCACAAGACAAACATCAACAGATACACCAAGATTGAAATCATACCAACCATTTTTTCTGACCATGAAGGCATCAAACTAGAAATAAACCATAAAAAGAAGGCAAGGAACTATCCTACCTCATGGAGATTAAAAACCACACTACTGGAAGACCACTGGACTAACGAGGAGATCAAAGAAGAAATTAAAAAATTCTTTGAATTGAATGACAAGGAGGACACTAATATCCTAAATGTATGGGATGCAGCAAAAGCAGTAATAAGAGGAAAATATATAGCAATAGAAGCTCACATCAAAAAACAAGAAAGAACTCAAAGAAACAACCTAATCTTGAAGCTCAGAGATCTAGAAAAAGAACAACAAAAAAACCCCAAAACCAGTAGAAGAAAAGAAATAATAAAAACCAAAGCAGAAATAAATGAAATTGAAACTAAAAAAACAATCCAAAAGATCAATGAAACCAAGAGCTGGTTCTTTGAAAAAATCAATAAAATAGACAAACCCCTAGCCAGGCTCACAAAGGAAAAAAGGGAGAAAGCACAAATAAACAGGATCATCAATGAAAGAGGAGAAATCACAACGGACACAGCAGAAATCAAAAGAATAATCAGTAACTACTATGAACAGTTATATGGAAACAAGTTCAACAATCTAGAGGAGATGGACAAATTCCTACAACTCTACAATCACCCAAAGCTAGATAAAGAAGAAATAGAACACCTAAACAGACCAATTACAAGCAGCGAAATTGAAATTGTAATCAAAAACCTTCCCAAAAACAAAAGCCCAGGACCTGATGGATTTACAAATGAATTCTACCAAAGATTCAGAGACGAATTGGTGCCTATCCTTCACAAACTGTTCCAAAAAATTGAGAAGGAAGGGACAATACCAAACACGTTCTATGAAGCCAACATTACACTAATACCAAAACCGAATAAGGACAACACAAAAAAGAAAACTACAGGCCAATCTCCCTAATGAACACTGATGCAAAAATCCTCAATAAAATTTTAGCCATCAGAATCCAACAATGTATCCATAAGATAATTCACCACGACCAAGTAGGATTCATTCCAGGGACACAAGGATGGTTTAACATCCGAAAATCAATCAACGTTATCCAACACATCAACAAAAAGAAATATAAAAACCATATGATAATATCAATAGATGCTGAGAAAGCTTTCGACAAAGTGCAACACCCATTCATGATAAAAGCCCTTGAAATTCTTGGGATACAAGGAACATACCTCAACATCATAAAGGCCATATATGACAAGCCAACAGCCAGTATCATCCTCAATGGTGAAAAGCTGAAAGCAATTCCATTAAGATCTGGAACAAGACAAGGATGTCCACTCTCACCACTGCTTTTCAATATAATACTGGAAGTCCTAGCCAGAGCAATAAGACAAGAGAAAGACATACAAGGAATCCAAATAGGAAAAGAAGAAGTCAAACTATCACTATTTGCAGATGATATGATAATATACATAAAGAACCCCAAAAACTCCACAGAAAAACTAATTCAACTTATCAATCAATTCAGTAAAGTGGCAGGATACAAAATCAACACGCAAAAGTCAGTAGCCTTCCTATACACAAACAATAAATCTGAAGAAGAAGAAATCAAAAAAACCATCCCTTTTATTATTGAAACAAAAAAAATAAAATATTTGGGAATAAATCTATCAAAAGAGGTAAAGGACCTATACAAAGAAAATTATAAAACACTGTTAAAAGAAATAGAAGAAGACACAAAGAAATGGAAAGACATCCCCTGCTCATGGATTGGAAGAATAAACATTATTAAAATGGCCATCCTACCAAAAGCAATATACCAATTCAATGCTATTCCAATCAAAATTTCAATGTCATTCTTCAAAGAAATAGAACAATTATTGATGAAATTCATATGGAATCACCAAAAACCCCGAATAGCCAAAGCTCTCCTGAAAAAAAAAGAAGGGAATGGAGGCATCACACTCCCAGACTTCAAACTATACTACAAAGCCATAATCATCAAAACTGCATGGTATTGGAACAAGAACAGACATACAGACCAATGGAATCGAATAGAAAATCCAGAAATAAACCCACAGATTTATGGTCAACTAATCTTTGACAAAGGAGCAAAGACTATGCATTGGAGCAAAGAAAGTTTGTTCAATAAATGGTGCTGGGAAAACTGGGTTGCTACATGCAAAAGAATGAAGCTTGACCACTACCTCACACCATACACAAAAATCAACTCAAAATGGATTAAAGAACTAGACATAAGACCTGAAACCATAAAATACATAGAAGGAAATATAGGTGAAACACTACGTGATTTGCATATCAAAGACATCTTTACAGACACATCACCCAAAGTAGTGATAGTGAAGGCAAAGATAAACAGATGGGACTACATCAAATTAAAGAGCTTCTGCACAGCAAAAGAGACAATAACAAAAACAAAGAGAAACCCCACCAACTGGGAGAACATTTTTGCACCCAACACTAATGATAAAGGTCTGATCACAAAAATCTGCAAAGAGCTGATGAAACTCAACAATAACAAAGAAAATACTCCAGTCAAAAAATGGGCAGAAGAGCTGAAAAGAAACTTCTCTGAAGAGGAAATGCAAATGGCCAACAGACATATGAAAAAATGTTCAACATCACTTGTCATCAGGGAAATGCAAATCAAAACTACCATGTGATACCATCTTACACCAGTGAGAATGGCACATATTAAAAAAACTAGCAACAACAAATGTTGGCGAGGTTGTGGAGAAAAAGGAACTCTTCTGCACTGTTGGTGGGAATGCAAAGTATGATTAATATATTAAGGCTCTTATTTTAGTCTTTGTATGACTAGCATACAACAACAGAGAGGTGCAATGTAAGTAAACCGATGGAAATAATAGAAAGAACAAAAATTAAATCCTAAAGAAAAAATGCAACATAAATGAAGAATGTCTTTGATGGACTTACCAGCAGACTGGATGCAGTTGTGGAGTCTCTGAAATTTGGAATAAAAAAAATTATAGACATAAGGACACTGAAGAGCAAAGAGAAGGAAGACTGGAAAACAGGACAGAATATCCAAAAATACTGTGGGACAGTTACAAAGAGTGTAACATACATGTAATGGGAATACTGGAAAAAGAGAGAAAGAGAAGAAATATTTGAAATGACTGTCAAATTCCCTAAATTAATGTCAGATACAAAATCACAAATCACAAAATGGAAAATATATATAGATATATATCTAGATGTATCGTTTTCAAACTGCACAAAATCAAAGATAAAGGATGATTCTTGAAAGAAGCCAGAGGAAAAAAATCTTATAGAAAAGTAAAGACCTAACTTATCAGAAATCAGATAAGCAGAAGCAAGTAGAGAAAAATATTTGAATTCCTGAGGGGAAAAAACACCAGTTTAAAATTCTGTACCCGGGCCTCCCTGGTGTCGCAAGGGGTTAAGATGCAACCTATGAAGCTGTCCGCAGCCTCTGCAGCAGGAGTTCGATCCCCCAGCCAGCCAGAGAGCAACCCACATGGCGCAGCAGACCTCTCCTGGCTCGCCCGTTGCTCCCCTCAGCAGTGTACTTCGGTCAGTCTGCCTGTTCTGTTCCCCACTCTGTCTCTGGTGAATCCTCTCACTCTCCCGCACATCTGGCCTGTATCCTGGCTCTTGTATAAATAAAAAAAATATATATATATATATATTAAAAAAAGATAAATGCAGGACTTTTGCAGCAACATGGATTGAGCTGGAAGGGATTGTGCTAAGTGAAATAAGTCAAAAGATAAAAGAAAAATATCAGGTGGTTCCACTTATAGAGGAAATATAGGGAAACTGAACAAAGGGTCAGGAAAAGATAAAACTTGCCAGCAAACCATAGATCTAAGACATAGAGCATGGGAGGGGAAGAGAGAGGTCAAAACAGGGGAGGGAAGAGCACAAGGGACTATGGGGATGGTTCACAGGGGCTGTGATGATGGGAGCATTATGGGGACTACACCTGTGGGGAGAAATCAAATATTATACAAAAATGAACAACAATATAAGAAAATAAACAAAAATAAACAAAAAAGAAGTAAAGAGTATTGAAAAAGGAGTAAAGGTAAACTACAAACTTTCATTTTTGTGCTTAATTCATATTATACATAACAGCTTTTCAAAACAATAATTAGCAACAAGGTATTCAGTTACATATTATGTATGCAGACATTTCCTGATTTATCATGGTTTGATTTACAAATTTTCAACTTTCTGATGGTGCAAAAGCAATACACACTCAGACCCTGTCCCCATAGAATCACAATCATCTAACAATTATTTTATTTCAGTGTTTCAAACAATCTGCCTGTAGTGGCAGGAAGCCATAGAGCAGGATTGCTATGATCCTGGTGAATGGGTCAAGGAGAGTCCTGGAGCCCTGGGTGGCCTTTTCAGGCTTTTATTGAGGCAATGAGGTACATGGCAGGCAGGGAAGTCTTCACTCTCTCTGGGCTCTCTGGCATTCTCTAGTGGTCTCTGTTTCTCCTTTGCTGCTCTGTTAGTTTTGCTTTCCTGCTGCTCTCCTGCTTTCTGCTACTCTCTTCATCTCATTTCTCTTTCTGCTGGTTCCACTGGCATCTCTGTGCCGCAGCCCTCACAAGCGCAGTCACAGCCCAGATGCTCCCACCTATGCATGCGGACACCCTACTCCATTTGTCCACCATCAGGCATGCATGTGGGACCACAGAGCTCTATCATTAATGCTAATTGCGGGAAGGCAGAAAAGCCTGATAATTTTTCACTTACCCTATGCTGCAAAAATTCAATGCACTATTCTCCCAGTCCAGTGTGCTTTGTACTGTGTATATAAAAGGTGAGAATCCATGCAACCGTTTGTTTTTCTCTTTTAGTATAGTGTTCAATAAATTACATGATATTCAATAGGCTTTTACTAGATGATTTTTGTCTGACATGTAGACTAATGTAAGTGTTCTTAGCACATTTAGATTAGATTAAACTGCAATAGTTGGGAGGTTAGATGTATTAAATGCATTTTTGACTTTTGATATTGTAGTGTAAGGAAAAATGTCAAGCTTTTCTGCCCTCCCGCCATCAGGATAGATGATGGATCCTTGCGGTCCTGAATGCATGCCTGATGGCGGGCACCTGGAGTAGGGTGTGGGCATAGGTAGATGGGATTCACCTGGGCGGAGACTGGGCTTTTAAGGGCGGCGTCACAGGGACGCCAGTAGAAGCCGAAAGAGAAGCTGAGAGAGAAGCAAAGAAGCAGAAGCAGAGATCACTGGAGAGCCCAGATAGAGTGAGGATTTGCTGGGGGCTGGGAGGCCTACCAGCCTTCTGGCCCCCCAGCACCCTTGCCTGCTGTGTACCGGGTAAATCCCAATAAAAGACCTGCAAAAACCACTGAGGACTCTGACTCCTCCTTTACCGGGTCTGCTGGATCAGAAAACCTACCCTGTGGCCCATTCCTGGCCCTATGGATATCTTCAACTTATGATAGATTTATTGAGACATAGCCCCATGATAAGTCAAGGAAAATCTATATATGTGTATATGTATTATATATAGTATATGAGGCACATATGTACAGCATGAATATGTATTCTTAGAAATTAATGAAATGAATGGTTATAGTAATGTAAGAGACAGAAAGGAGGAATTTAGATAACTTTATTATTATTATAAAATACATTGCCTGTGGATTAGTTTAATATTATTTGATTTCTGGGTTGGTGTAGCAGCAGGATGGCATAGTGCAGGATCTCTATGATCAGGCAGATGGTAAAGGAGAGTTCGAGAAGTTTTCAGTGGCTTTTTCAGGCTTTTATTGAATTTACCACGTACATGGCAGGCAGGGGTGCCGGGGGGGCCAGGAAGCTGGAGGGCTCCTAGACCCGGAGTATCTTCACCCTTTCTGGACTCTCTGGTATTCTCTCATGGCCTCTGCTTCTCTGTTGGTTCTGCTTCTTCTGGTAGTTCCATTCTGCTGGTGTCCCTGTGATGCCACCCTTATAAGCCCAGTCTCTCAGCCCAGGTGTACCCACCTATGCATGCCCACACCCTACTCCAGATGTCCGCCATCAGGCATGCATTCAGGACCACAGGGATCCATTTTCAATCCTAATGGTGGGAGGGCAGAAAGGCCTGACCATCATTTACCCTACAGTTGGTTACAAATGTATATTAGTTCTAAATGTGTGTTGTACAAACATCCAATATGTTGCTGGTTCACAGTTGATTTGAGCAAATAGTAAAAGAATTTTGGAGTATTCAGTATCTCTAACATGCCTTTAATGTTGAAGCAGGGGACTGGACTCAGAGGCAGATCACCAGGCAGGAGACAGGCAGGCAAAAACTGAGTTCCTTAAGTCCCACAAATCTCCCCTTTATCCCTCACTACTCTGCCCAGGTGCCCATATTTACATATGCACGTGGCCCATGATCTCAAACTTCTCAGCCCAGGTGTCCATAATCATAGGTGCCCTGTGCACCTGATCTTTTTTAAAATTTTTCCCTAAGATTTATTTTACTTATTTATGCATACAAGAACTGAGGTCTAGGCCAGAGGTGCGGGGGTCATGCCACAGTGGCTGACGATAGCTTCATAGCTGTAGGGTAAATGAAAATTATCAGGGTTTTCTGCCCTCCTGCCATTCGCATTAATGATAGACCACTGTGGTCCTACACTTGTGCCTAATGGTGGACACCTGGAGTAGGGTGTGTGTGTGTGTGTGTGTGTGTGTGTGTGTGTGTGTGTGTGTGCGCACACACCTGGGCTGAGAGACTGGGCTTATAAGGGCAGTGTCATAGGGACACCAGCAAAACGAGAGCAGAATGAGAGCAGAACCAGCAGAGTAGCAGAACGAGAAGCAGCAGCAGAGAAGAGCCCACAAAAGACTGCCAGACAGCCCAGGAAGAGTGAAGATATGTTGGGGGCTGGGAGGCCTGCCAGCCTACTGCACCCCTGCCTGCCCTGAACCTTGGTGCCACACTATAAATGGTGTAAAAAGTTTAATAAAAGCCTGAAAAAGCCACCAAGGGCTCTAGGACTCTCCTTTACCTGTTTGCCTGGATCACAGAGATGCTGCTCTGTGCCTTTCTGCCCCTACAATAGCGCTGAAATTTTAACCCCTGCACCACCAGGGAGGCCCCTGTGCTCATGTTCTTAAGAGCCTTTTGCGATCACACAATATCATGTTTGGGTAATTAAATCTGGGAGAAAAAACAAGGCCACAGGTAGAGGCTATAGAAGCTGGTGGCAAGAAGTGGAAAAGAAAATGAGTGCCCCATGTTCCTTACAATGATATTATAAACTAGCACAGCATCTACAAACAAATGAAGTATATCAGTTATGCTGAGAAAGAAGAAAAAAATTAAATGCTAAGTTAAAACTACAAAAGAGAATAAGAATGGAAGAGAAATAGGAACAAAGAATGAAAGGAGAAATAGAAAACATTAACAAATATGATAGGTATTAGTTTTAAAATAGCAATAATCATTTTGAACATAAATGGTCTAAATGTACTACCTGACAGGGATTGTAAGGGTCAATTAAAAAAACCCCACAAGGGCCTCCCCGGTGGCCCGGTGGTTGAGCGCTAGGTTGCGATGCTGCCCGAAGCCTCTGCAGCACCGGTTCGATCTCTGGCTGCTCCCCGGCCACCGGAGGAGGGTCTCACATGGCGCACAGACCTCTCCTGCCACCGGCTGCTCCCCTCAGCAGTGTGCTTCGGTCCTTCTGCCTGCTCTGCTCCCCGCTCTGGCTCTGGTGAATTCTCTCACCCTCCCGCGCTTCTGACTGTACCCAGCGCTTGCATAAATAAATAAAAATAAACAAATAAATAAATAAATAAACCCCACAAGACCCAACATGTTTTCTACAGGAAACCCACTTTAAATATAAAAACACAATAGATCAAAAGTAATTGGATGCGGAAAATATACCATACTACCTCTAATCAAAAGAAAGCAAGGACAGATACATTGATTTCAAATAGAGCAGGAATATTATCAGGTATAAAGAAGTGATACAGGACAGCAAGGGGCGCTAAACTGGCCAAGGACGCTGCCCAAATAGTTTATTGGTCACTGTCTGAGTTTTTCACCCACGCACAATTGCAAGACTACTCAGGCTAGGGAAACAACAACAAAAGAATTTATTTAACAAACCAGGGAAAAACAAAGAGTTACTGAGGCCAAAAATGGCCATTTACCTCACCCAAAGTCGTGTCCAGTGTTTCTCAGTCTTGCACAAAAGCAGTTAAAATGGCGTCATCCCAACACTGAGGACTCAGAGCTCTTCTCGAACAATCGGCCATGTGTCTAAGATGGCATCTTCCGGCAATGCACTGAGGACATGTGGCAACCAGACTATAGGCCAGGTTCTGAGTCCCGAAGACAGCAGAACACACAACAGAAGATGCATCATGAGCTGCAGAGATGCCCCAGGGCAGCACCAGACAAGTGACACTCAAAACAGCAGCTACAGCAGTCAAATGACCTGACAAATGGCCACACTCATGTATTTCAGTAAGATGCCTGGCTCCATGTCTTTGCCTTCTCAGCAGCAAAACTGGAAAACAGTTTCAGTTGCTTGGCTACTTGCAAAGCCTCCAAACTCTTCCTCTCTGAGGTTGGTTGCTGAAGCCTCCACCTTTAGAGGCCCACAACAGCCTTCTGAGAGACGGCCACAGTGAGGACCCAAATCCACTGACCCCTCATGCTCAATCCTGAAATGCTAAATTTCGCAGACTGAATGAATAAATCCACATCCCTCCTGTAGTACCTTATATTACTTATCAGTAGCTCCACCCCACTTTTAGCATTTTCTCTGGGGCTATGGATCCTCACCAGCAACCCCCTCTGGGGGACACCACCTGTAACAGTCTTTTGGCTTCAGCCACCAGTTAACATAATAGTCCTTAATGTGTATTCACTTAGCAACAGAGTGTCAAACCTCATAAGCAAAAACTAACAGAACTGAAAAGAAAATGAAATTAAAATCCGTGCACATGAGCAGAAAGACTGAGGCACATTTGGGGAACACACGGACCTTCTGCTAGGACTCCAGCCCGGACTCCAGCCCAGCACACCTACACCACAAAGGTAAGCTGTGTTCTCACCTTGGGGCCACCTGATGCTGAGCACTTTCCTGCTCATTGTCACCTCTTCTAATGGACATACTTGACAGATCAAAATTTGCAGAATACACAGAAATGTCAGAAATTTCCCATAATTTTGTTGTGGTAAATTGTCTGGATGAAGTGGAGCCAAAGGATGCCTATTTCAACCCTGAGAGGGTTTACATTCTTTGAATCCTTTTCCTGAATCACAGTGGCAAGGTGTAACATGAAATCATAAAAGAGAATGGAAACTTCAGCTGCAGGTATTTCTACATTAGTGCTCAGCAAGTTTCTCAGATGATGAAGGAAGCTCAGGAAAAGCTGAGGGAAGATACTTCAGAGAGAAACATCTTGAAGGTGAGTTGTAACCTGAATATGTTGCTTCATTCATTAACATTAGCATTCTGGAAGCAAAGTGGCAGGGAAGGGAATATTGAGAAATTGTACAGAATAGCAAAATCAACCAGGAAACTTTTTCCTTCCTACTTGGGCAGGAGCTCTTTCATTGTGGCAATCAGTAGTTGGTCTGCATGTTTTTTGATCCAACAGTGTGGCAGATTTCCTTCACCATCCCCCCTGACCTAACTGAATTTCTTTGAATATAAAGAAAGACACATTTTGGCACAAAACTTGACCTATTCGGAGTCTTAATCCTTACACTTAATGCATTTGAATCATTTTCCATTTCTTTCTGCTATACTCATTTTGGTGGTAAAAGGATATCAGCAGCATCTTTTCTACAATGTTAAAATTACAGAAATAGCTCAGTATTTAAAACAACAAACCCTAAACATGAATTAGTAATTCTATCCCCACCAAGGAAACCAGCCTGTTTCTTCACCTTTTTCTCCCAGGGGTAATCTTGGATTTCACTCTAATCCCTGCAACCTGCTTTCTCTTCTACCTTGTCTTCCCTGCTTGTACACATGCATCTTAAGTAATGGCTGTGTGCTTGGACGTATGTTTTTCTCTGTCAGTGGCCTGAGAAACTCAAACCATCAAGTCCTTTGAGGGAGACATTCTTATCAAGCCATCAACTGTATTTTTGTAGTGGGGTTAACAACAAAAAAATATTATTCCATTAAACTTTAATAAAATTTTAAAAGGAAAAAAAGAAAAAGAGATTAGCCCACTCAACAACACTAACAATCAAATGAATATAACTGACATCTACAAACTACTTTATTCAACAACAACAGAATCACATTTTTCTCAAGCTCACAAGGAACAACCACCAACATAAAGTACATTCTGAGTCATAAAACAAAGTTTAATAAATTTTTAAAATAGAAATAATACAATATCAGCTCTCAGACTACAGTAAAGTTTAAATTAGAAATCCATAATAAAAAAAAACTACAAAATCTCAAATATTGAATAAAAGGTGGAGCAATGAAGAAATCACAAGAGAAATTAAAAAATTATTGTTACAGAGCAACCCCGATATGAAACCGTTTGCGTGACTATGGGTCCTCACCCGTGCACTTAAAAGGGACGTATTCATGCTCGACTGAAGGCACACACAAAAAGGTTAATAAAAGATTTATTTACAAAAGAAGGGGAAATGAAGAAATGAATAACACAGGGGGAAAAAACGGAGATAAATTCGTGAATGACTCCTACCTGTTTTGCTGACCTGGAATCCCAAAGACCCACTGGTGCTCCACAAAACCTGTATGGAGTATTCTCAGGACATCCTTTTCCCCTAACATTATTATAAGCTAAATTAAAATAACTTAAGATTTGTGGTATACAGAAAAGATAGTGTTTAGAGGGAAATTTATAGCATTGAAAGCATATATTAGAAAAGAAAATTTTTAAATCAAGAATCTAAATTTATACCTTGGGAACTAGAAAAAGAATAATACATTAAATTCCAAAATAAACAGAAGGAAAAAAATAGTGAGATTTAGAAAAGAACTCTATAAAATTAAAAATAGGAAATCAATACAGAAATACCAATAAAACCTAAAGCCAGTTCTTTCAAAGAATCAATAAAATGTATATGTCTTTAACCATTTAAATAAGGTGAAAAAAAAAGAGAAAGATCACAAATTACTAATGTCAGAGATGAAATAGGGGATATCACTATAAATCCTATGGACATCAAAATGACGGTAAAGGAATATTATAAACAGTTCTATTCCTCAAACTTTAATAACCTAAATAAAACAGACATTCCTTGAAAGACACAATCTGCCAAAACTCATCCAATAATAAATAGAGACTCTACATGGTCTATCTATTAAAGATAATGAATTTATAATTAATAAATTTCCAAAATAGAAATAACCAGATCCAGATGGGTTCACAGCTGAATTTTACCAAATATTTCAGGAAAAATATTATAACATTTCTCTACCATGTCTTCCAGAGGATAGTAACAGAGGGTATTCTTCCCGACTCCTGCTATGAGACTAACATTATCCAATTATTGACTCCAGGCAACATAAGAAAACTGCAGACCAATATCTTTCATGAATATTAGTGTAAAAATCCTCAATAATATAATAGTAAATTGAATTGAAAAATGTAAAAAGAGTTCTACACCATGACCAAGTTGTGATTATACCAGGTTAGTGAGGTTGTATCCACATTCAAAAATCAATTCATTCAATATGACATATCAACAAATTTTTTAAAAATCACATGATCATTTCATGCATAAAAAATATTTGACAATATCTAACACCTTTCATGATACAAATTCTCTGTTAACTAGAAATAGTGAGGGCTTTCCTCAACTTGCTAAAGATTGGCAACAAAAAGCCTACAGCTAACAGTTTGCTAAATGGTGAACAGTGAAGATGTTTCATCTCTCCTTTTCAACATTATATTGGAAGTGCTAGCGAATGCAGTAAGAAAAAAGGAAATACAGTTATACTGGTTGGGTGGGAGAACTAAAATCTCCTCATAGATTGCATGATTATCTATATAGAAAATCCAAAAGAAATAGCCAAAAAAAAAAAAAAAACCTACTTCTGGAACTAACACACAATCGTGGCAAGGCTGCAGGATAAAAGATTAATACACAAAAATCAACTGCTTTGTTATACATCAGCAATGATCAAATGTAATTTGAAATTACAAAGACAATACCACTTACATTATTAGCTCCCCAAAAATATTATGTCCCCAATATAGAAATAAATATAAAATGTATGCATAAGATCTATATGAGAATTACTATAAAACTTTGATAAATAAAATCAAAGAGCTAAATAAATGGATAAATGGAGAGGTATTGCAACTCAGGATAGGAAGACTCAGTAACGTCAAAATATCAGTTTTTCATATCTATAAAGTCAACACAATCCCAACCAAAAATCCCAGGAAGTTTTTGTGAATATGAATTAAATCATTCTAAAATTTATAGAGAATTATAAAAAACACAGAATAGCAAAACAATAACAGAGAAGGGCAAGATTGGAGGACCGACAGTGTCTGGCTTTGAGATTTACTTTAAAGTGTGGAAATCAAGATGTTAGGGGAAAAAGGCTGTCCCAAAGCTAATTCCATACAGGCTTTGTGGACTCCACCCCCACCCCAGTGTTAGGGGGAAAAGGCTGCCCCAAAGCAAATTCCATACAGGCTTTGTGGACTCCACCCCCACCCCAGGCCAAAGCCAAAGACACTGGGAACTCTGCATCCCATCACCACCCAAGGGAAGGTGGCTGGGACCTGAGGGTGGGGTTAAGCAGCCAGGTGGATACAAAAGGCAGACATGTGGGCTTTGGGGCTCTCTCCATTTTGGGGCCCTCGGCCAGCTCGCGGCGTCCGTCTAGCTCTGAGAGTGACTTTGGGTTTCCAGGTCGTCGGATCGGGTAGGACGCATTAAAGACTTTATTTCCCTATTTTCTCCCTGAGTTGTACATTTTCCTTATTTCTTTTTCTCTTGTAAATAAACCTTTTATTAACCCTTTTGCGTGTGTCTGTAGTAGAGTATTCATAAGTCCCTTTAAAGCGCGCGGGTGAGGACCCACAGCCAGGAACCCGTTTAATATCGGGGTTGCTCTATAACAAAGACAGTGTTACTTTAGTGAAATAATAGACAAATACATCAACAAAACAGAACAGAGTGCCAAAATAGACCCACATGAATAGAGCCAAATGATCTTTGACAAAGGGATATAAACAACAAAGGAGCAAACAATGGAGCAAAGCTAGTTTTGTCAACATGTGGTGCTGGAACAACTGGATATTCACATGCACAAAAATGAACCTAGACCACAAATCTTAGATGCTTCACAAAAAATTTAATTAAAATATATAATTAAACATAAAACACAAAGCTGTAAAAGTCCTAGAAGGTAACATAGGAGGAAAACAAGGTGACTTTGCTTGGGGTGATGTCTTTTTAGATACAAGCTAAAATCATGATCCATGAAATAAATAGCTGATAAGCTGGACTTACTAAAATTCAAATTTTCTGCTCTTTAAAAGACAATATATTGTGACACTTCCAAACAGGCATTCAGTCAGTGAATCAGAGTACTCATGACCCTTAAGTTTTTGTAGGCAGGATTACTTACTTGAGTCAACTAAGGTGACCGCTGTGGATATCGTTCTGTAAACTAGTGGAGTAAGGCTACCTTTTCATGCACAAGTCAGGGTGGATAGGTGGGTCAGGGAATTTGTCCTGGAGATATATCTGGCATATGCTAGTGCAGGGCATGTTCATTTGTTGTTCTGGGTGGGTTCATTTATCGCAAGTTTCTAAAACAAAAAGAACATAACATCTGCAGAAAAATATTTACTTTATCTTTCCTTCTCTGGCTTTTTGACCTGTCTGTTCTCTGCTTACAATAGCAAGTGAATGAAAACCATAGACTGGGAGAAAATATTTGCAAGATACATAGTCACTGAATGGCTGGTTTCCAAAAAGCACTATACAAAAAACTCTTAAGCTTAACAATAAGAAAACAAACTGCCTGATTAAAAATGGACAAAGAGCTTAACAGGTACCCTACCAAAGAAGATACACAGATGGAAAATAAGTGTGTGAAAGATACTTCAAATCATATATCACTAGGGAAATGCAAATCAAAACAACCATGACATATATCTATACAGTTAATTGAACAATCAAAATCCAGAACACTGGTAACACCAAATATTGGCAAGGTTGAGGAGTGATGTGAACTCATATATTGCTGGCAGGAATATAAAATTGTACAGTTATTCTGGAAGTTCCTTATAAAATTACACATGCTTTTGCCATATGATCTAGCAATCATGTTCCTTGCTATTTACCCCAAAGAGCTGAAAACTTACATTCAGACAAATACCTGCTCATGTATGTTTATAGCTGCTGTATTAATAATCACCAAAATATGGAAGCAAGAAAGATGCCCTTTAGTAGATGAATGGATAAATAAACTGTGATACATTCAGACAATGGAATACTTTTCAGTTATAAGAATAAATGAATTATTATTTTTTAAAGATTTATTTATTTATACAAGAACCGGGGTATAGGCCAGATGTGCAGGAGGGTGAAAGCATTCACCAGAGACAGAGCAGGGAACAGAACAGGCAGACTGATGAAATACACTGCTGAGGGGAGCAATGGGCACGACAGGAGAGTTCTGTTGCACCTTGTAGGTATCTCCGCGGCCGACGGGGATAGAGCTGGCCCTGCAGAGGCTGCAGACAGCTTCACAATGCTGCACTCAACCGCCTGTGCCACCATGGAGGCCCAATAAATGAATCATTAAACCATGAAGATATGGAAAGGTCTTAAATGCATAATACTAAATGAACAAAACCAATCTGAAAGAGCTAGGTGCCATATGAGTCTAACTATAACATCTGTAAAATGTAAAACTATGTATCCATCATTGATTGCCAGAGTTTTTAGATGAAGGAATGAATAGGCAGAACACTGCTTTTTTTTTTTTTTTTAAAGATTTATTTATTTATATAAGCACTGGGTACAGTCAGAAGCACGGGAGGGTGAGAGAGTTCACCAGAGTCAGAGTGGAGAGCAGAGCAGGCGACTGATGAAGTACACTGCTGAGGGGAGCAGTGGGCAGCAGGAGAGGTCTGCGCGCCATGTGGGTCCCTTGTCCCGTGGCCTGGGATCGAACTGGCGCTGCAGAGGCTGCGGGCAGCTTTGCAACCCAGCGCTCAACCACTGCGCCCCTGGGGAGGCCCAGAACACCGCATTTTTTGAGCAGTGAAAATACTCTGTATAATACTAGAATGATGGATGTGTCTTTATACATTTCTCTAAACCCATATACTATACAACAACAAATAAACCCTAATGTAAGCTGTAGACATTGGTGGATAATGGCGACTTCATACAGGTTCATTGATTATTAAAAATATACCATCTGGTGGGGGATGTTTATTACCTGGGAAAGTTAGTAATGCATGTATTAGGTCTGTATTAGAGGGGAAATCTCTCTACTACCCTCTTAATTTTGCTGAGAACTTTAATCTAAGAAAAATTAGTCTTTTTAAGTGGCAATTTTAAAAGGTCTTGAAGGAATTTAATGATAAATATGAAACTTTCTGTCTGGGACTATTTAAAGCAAAGGAGAATAACAGGGAAATATATGAAGCAAGTACATACTTTCTCTGGTACAAGAATGAAACAGTATAAGAAGATATAAGAAGGCCAGTATAATGAAACAGAAAGGGCAAAGAAGAGAATGTAACAGTGAGGTCAGGGATGTAACAGGGGACCAGATCAAACAAGGTGCTTTCAGTCATTTAAAGTCTAGCTTTATCTTTGAGTGAGAAAGAAAGTCATTGGAAATGTCAGCTGGGAAGTAAGTTAAACATCACCATATCAATAGAACATTAGAGGAGAATGAACTAAATAATATAATTAAAAGCAGCATGTGCTGGAATGGATTACCAAAAAAAAGTAAGATCCAATTACATTCTGCTTATAGAAGATGGACATAAGACCTAACAACAGGCATGTTAACAAATAAAAGGATGTGAAAAGTTAGAGCTACAATCTTAAGAAAACTGATATGATAATATTAATACTCAACAGGCAATATTACTTGAGATAAAGAAAGATATTTTGTAATGATAAAAATATTAAGTTATTAGAATGCCACAACAATCCTAGATGAATTTATCACTAAGGAGAGAGCTTCAAAATATAAGAAGCAAACACTGTATAACTGAAAATATAAGAAGTATAACTGAAAATAGACAAAACTAAAATTACAGTTGGAGAATTTAACATTCATCTCAGAAAACCAAAATAATACAATGAAGAATCAGAAGGAAGAGGAGAAAAAAGAGCGAGAGGCAAAGCAAGTGAGGAGAGGGAAGAGAGAAAAAAGCAAGGGGAGGAAGACTGCAAGGAGGAGATGAAAGAAGTAAAGGAGAAAAAGGAGAAAGAAGGGGCAGGAAGTGGGGAGAGGAGAGCAGGGGTGAATGCACCAAAAAAACAAACAAGGATGCATTTTTGAACAAAACTATAACCCACAAATATAACCCAGTTGACATTAATACCATACGCCAAAACTCTGTTGAATGAGTATTACTTTTTTTTTAAAGATTTATTTATCTATTTAAAAGATTTATTTTTTATTTGTACAAGAACCGGGGTACAGGCCAGATGCACAGGAGGGTGAGAGGATTCACCAGAGACAGAGCAGTGAATAGAACAGGCAGACTGATGAAGTACACTGCTGAGGGGAGCAGTGGGTGTAACAGGAGAGGTCTGCACGCCATGTGGGTTGCTCCGAGGCCAGTGGGGATCGAACCAGCACTGCATAGGCTGCAGACAGCTTCACAGCACTGCACTCAACCGGCTGAGCCACTGGGAAGGCCCGTGAGTATTATTTTTAAGTGCACGTGAAACATTCACTAGAAAACATAGTCTGGGCAATAAAAGAGAGCAAAATTAAATTTCAAGGGAATTAAATCTTTAAAAGTATGTTCTTGGACTAAAAGAGAATTGATTTATAAATCTATAACAAAGAAATATGTTAATATCTATAAATATTTGCAAATTAAGAATATACTTCTACATTGTCAAAGAAGAAATAAGAGGATATAGAAACTTTATTAAAACATATTATAGTAAAAATATCACATTTTGTGGGACAAAGCTAATGTAGTCCTTAGAAATTAAATAGTTTTTTTTAGAGGAGGTATAAATGTTCTTATTAAGAAAGGAGAGAGATTCAAAATCGATTTTCAAAGTTTTCTTGTGGAAGGCCTGTAGGCTGTCATGGTTGGTGGTCCTCACCCATGGATTTACAACTGCACATGACTCAGGCTTAGGGTGGAGAACAATGGAGTTGAACAAAGGGGAAATATGGAAAAAGGTAAGAGTTTCTGAGGTCTCACATGCCCATCTGTCCTATAGTATCTGCAGTGTTCAATGGTCCAAACCGAAGTCTGCTCATGAAAGATGGTGTCATCTCTTTGACGAGAGCCTGGAGCTGATGGTACACCAGCAAGTGGTGGACCAGGATCCAACTCATAGTGGCAACTGGAGATAGTCACTGGTGGCACTGCTAAGGCAACACCACAGCAGAAATCTGAAGGCTGAACTGGGTAATGCCAGGAGATGGTGCCAGGCATGCTGGAGGCAGGCTGGTGGTCAAGAAGTGGACCAGAGGATCAGAAGCAGTAGACAGCTCTCAGAGAGGACCAGGCACATGTCAGCAAGTGGCAAGGATCAGCCACAAGTGTTACAGCTTTTACAGATGTCGGGCATAGGTCAATGGCAGACAGTTCTTTTAGAAGCTGTTCCAGGGAACCAGGCACCATTGTACTACACTTTCAAAGACATTGGACATCAGCCAACAATGTCAGTTAGCAGAAGATATTGGAGGCAGGGTCAGAGGTCTGACATGAAGTTCTCTAAGATTTGCAAAGTTCTCAGAGAGATCTTGGTGGTCTGCATCAAAGAACTTTCAGGAGAGGATCCAGAGGATAGTATCTGGAACCTTATGAAACCTTAGCTTATACCTCACTTGGGAAGTCTGCTTTCAAGCTTGATTGGTCTATTTATAATACCCCTTAGATTTCAAAACTGAACTTCTACCGGCATGTCCAATCTCACCTACACTGAGGTCAGAATGTCTTACATTGGGTAGGTACAGGACTCATTGGAGCCAGGATGCTCAATGAATCCAACTGCTGAGGCAGACCTCAGTTGGATCAGACTTGGTGGTGGACTCAGCAGCCCCCCAACAGAGCTTTGGTGCAGTTCCTAGCAGCTGGAGTGTGGGCTGTCATATTGCTGAATGTAACCCAGCCTGATGCCACTGGATCACAGTTGTTGCTGCTGCCACAGGAAGCTGCTAGATTGGCCCATAGATGGCCTGTGGGTTATGAGCTGAGCTTGGGGGCCCTGGTGCACCCTGGGCCTCTGTCCACAAAGCTCACATAGCTGATCCAGAGAAGTCCCGCCACTACTGAAGAACCAGGAGCTGCAGCGAGCTTCTCCTACAAAAGGAACGTCACATTTAACTCAAAGTAAGCAGAAGGGCAGAAAAGAAAGAGTGGAAATTAGTGAAATAGAAAACATTTAAGCAATGGAGGAATATCAGCAATACTGAAAATTGTTTCTTTGATAAAAAATTAATACAGTGGAGAAAACTCTGGCAAAGACTGAGCAAGTCAGGATTAATTACCAATATCAGGAATGAAAGGAATGAATCACTATAAATCATGTAACATTGTTCACATTCTAACAAGAAATAGTGAGATAAATCACACACTCATAATTACTGCTTAACCCATCAGAGCTGTGGACAATATAGTATATTTTGGAGATAAGTGAGACAGCTTATCTATAGAGGAAGAAGGGCCCATAGGGACCATTCACTGGGGAAGAAGAAAGAAATCAGTTAACATTTTCAATGAATGACTAAAGGAAAAGTGTGGCTAACATTCTATACAAATGTTCAGAATGTATAAAAAAACAGCTCTTGGGAGTCACAGACACAAGGAAGTTTTCCACCCATTCTCAGGCTGATCTCCATGGACCTTCTTTGATGTGTCTGGGAAAACTGGAGAGGGCAAGATACTGTCAAAATAATCCTTCATGGGGTGAACATTGTTGGAGAACTTATACTATATGATTTCAACATTAACATTTAGTTTAATTAATCAGTAGCATGTAGGATAAATGATTTGGTCAGGCTTTTACGCCGATAGCCTCTGTGGCTATCACCTGCGACCTTGAAATCAGGAGGTGCTTGGGACCCTGGGCTTGGGGCACGCATGCCTGATGGTGGATGCCTGGAATGTGGTGTGGGCATGCGTGAGTATGCACACCTGAGCCTGGATGCTGAGGATATAAGGGTGGCATCACACAGAGACAGCTAAGGTGGAATGGCTACAGAAAAGCTACAGTGGTGGGGCTGAGAGGTTGACCGACAGCTGTGAAAGCAAAAGAGCATGAGAGAACACCAGAGAAAGCCCAAAGAAAAGTGTGTGTAAAGATTCATTGGGGGCCCAACTTGCTGTCTCCCTGCTGTCTTGATTCCCCTGTGTACTCTTAAAATAACCTGTGAGTATGATGCCAACGGCTCCAAGTTTCTTTTTTAAGCTGCCTGAACCGATGGTGAAGCTACCTGACCTGTAATGTTTGCAAAACATGTGTGCCATTAATATTAGAGTTGACACATATATCAGTAGAACAAAATGAAGTGTCCAGACTGATTTTTGGCAAAGGCATTGAAGATAGTCAGTGGAGTAACAAAAATCTTAATAATGGGGGCCTCCCTGGTAGCATAAGGGTTAAGTGTCAGCGCTATCATCACTATGGCCTGAGTTCGATCCCAAGGCAGGGAGCTACACAAATGGCGCAGCAGACCTCTCCTGTCTCACCTGCTGCTCGCCTCAGCAGTGTATTTCAGTCAGTCTTCCTGTTCTGCTCCCCACTCTGTCTCTGGTGAATCCTCTCACCCTCTCCCCCCACACCTCTGGCCTATACATCACTTCTTGTATGCATAAATAAATAAAAATAAATCTTTAAAAAAACTTGATTGTATTCCGAAATGATTGCACATCTGTTGGGAAGGGAGACAAAAAAGGCCTTGCCCGCTGTAGGGTAAATGAAGATGCTCAGGCTTTTACACCACTGGCCTTTGTGGCTACCACTTGAGGCCTTGATAGTGCTAATGCAGGAGGTGCTTGGGAGCATGGGTGCAGGGCATTCATGCCTGATGGTGGACACTTAGAGTATGGTGTGGGCGTGTGTGAGTGTGCACATCTGAGCCAAGAGACTGAGCATATAAGGGTGGCATCACACAGAACAGCTGCAGTGGAGGATGGTGATGGTGGAATGGCTATGAGAGGAGGAGTGGCTACAGAGAGGCAGGACCAAGAGAAGATGCCAGAGAAAGCCCAAAGAGTAAAGATTCACCAGGTGCTGGGAGAACTGCAGGCCTCCAGCACCCCCGCCTCACCAGAATGCAGTGTAGATAGAGCAGTAAAGCCTAAAAAAGCCACTGAGGGCTCCAGGACTCTCTTTTATCCATTTGCCTGGCCTGCTCCTGGTTGCCACACTGCATCTCAAGCACAAATCCATTTAGATGGATCATCTACCTACTGTCAAGCTAAAATAAGTTTCTAGAAAATGCATTGGTAATCTTCACAATAGATGGAAAAGCAAATATTCTGAACACAAGAAATAGAAACTACTATGATAAAGAAATTTGATGAATTTCTCTTTATTAAAATTAAAAATAATTGCTCATCAAAAGCTCCATTAAGGAAATACTGACACCACACAGTGGAGACCAGGAAGAAGTTGTGCTATTTACATTTGACAAATGACTTATTTCCAGGATAGTAAATATTTTATGTGGTATATCTCACATGATTCAGGGCCTCCCCTGGTGGCGCAGGTGATTGAGCACAATGCTGTGAAGCTGTCTGCAGCCTCTTCAGCACTGGTTCAATCCTGGCTGGCCAGCAGGCGAGAGTCCCACATGATGCAGCAGGCCTCTCCTGTTGCAACCGCTGCTCCCCTCAGCAGTGTATTTCGTCAGTCTGCCTGTTCTGCTCCCTGCTCTGCCTCTGGTGAATCCTCTCACTCTCCCGCACATCTGGCCTGTACCCCGGCCAGATTTCTTTCTTTATTTATTTATTTATTGTAGTTATTTGTTGTAGTTAGTTAGGTTAAAATATGAGGTAAATGTGACAGGATTTTGCTGACGTAATTAAAGACAATAATCAGTTGATCTTAATTGACAGGGAGTTTATATTGATTGTGAACTTTTCAAGGAAACTCAAAACAGGGGAGACTCCTGCTAACCTTGAAGAAGCAAGCTGTCATAATTTGAGTTGTATATAGACTGAGTTGCCTTCTAGGGGGTAAGGGCCTCAGCGCTACAACTACAAAGAACTACATGCTGCCAACAGTCAAATTGTAACAAGATCCCTGCAGGCCCCAGAGGCTGAGAGGCAGGGTTGCTTTACTAGGGCTGATGTACAGGCTAAGGTACAACATACAGCCTCAGCCCACTGTGTGTGTACATTCCCCCTACCCCAGCCAGGCTGACTCCACCAGGGCACCCTTGAGCCAACAGGCCCACAAGCCTTCCCTGATCTGAGTGTAGGCCAGGCTGAGGTTTTACCCTTTTTATTTTTGGTTCTAGGATTCTAAAATTGACCAATCAAATTCAAGCTCACTTTATTTATAAACTATTCAGATTGAACAATGGAAAATGAACTGATTGGTGATAAATGGTGCAACCAAACACTTAAGATTGAAAAAAAGTCCGACAGGAGTGTAGGGTCAGCCATCCTGGAGGGGATATAAGGCAGAGCAAGAGCCAACTTGATTCATTCTGCTCCCAGCCTTTTCTGAGGCTGACAAATCCTCCTTCTTTGAAGGTGATCCAATGATTGCTTCCTTTTTGAAGGCTGGTTGCTGACTTCTTCTCTCTTCAGAGGCTGGCTGCAGACCCACTCTTCAAAGGTTGGTTGGGAACAAGAGCCCTCATCTTTTTTCAGAGGCTGGGAGCAGAATACTTCTTCAAAGTCTGGGAGCAGAATGAATCAAGACTGCTCTTGCTCTGCCTTATATCCCTTTATGTGCCACACCCTACAAGGCTGATAGTACTGTTTTCAACTCTTAATTAAATGACTGAGTGACCCATTTAGCACCAATCAACTCATTTTCCATTTTTCAACATGAATAATTAACTAATGAAGTGAGTTTGAACCTGATTGGTCCACTTAGCACATACCTGACAGGTCCATTTTAGAATCCTAGAGCCATATATAAAAGGGGGAAAACCCAGGTTTTCCTGCACTCAGGAACGGGCAGGGTCATGAGCCTGTGGGCTTCAGGGAGCTGTGGCTTGAACAGGCCCCTCTGGGGCTGGGAGAGAGGGAAAGTCCACAGGTAATGGACTGAGGCTGATGTGCCTCAGCTCCAACAAAGCTGCCTTGCTCAGTGGCCTCTGGGATCCAGTTATGAAATGAGGTTGGAAGAGGACACCTCTCTCTAGATGACAAACTGCCTACTGCCATCACCTTGACTCTAGCCTGGGCCCGGGCAGAAATCCTAGCTAGTTAATGTCCAGGTTCCTGAAACACAGAAACTGTGAGATAACAGATGTTTTCTGTTTAAATCACTAAGTCACCAGGCCTACCCTTGGTGGCGCAGGCAGTTGAGCGCAGCCCTGTGAAGGTGTTCGCAGCCTCTGCAGCACCGGTTCGATCCCAGCCAGTGAGGGTCCCATATGGCGCAGCAGACCTCTCCTGTCACGCCTGCTGCTCCCCTCAGCAGTGTATTTCATCAGTCTGCCTATTCTGCTCCCCGCTCTGTCTCTGGTGAATCCTCTCACCCTCCTGCGCTTCTGACTGTACCCCGGTTCTTGTATAAATAAATAAATAAATCTTTTAAAAAAATCACTAAGTCATTTACATAATATTAATGCATCACTGGAAAACAAATACATCATATAATTCAATTATAAAACAATTCAATTTTTACAACATCAGCAATAGATTTAACAGATACTTCACAAAAGAAGACATAAAAATGGCCAATAAGCACATGAGGAGATGCTCAATGTCACTAAGATTCAAGTAAGTGTAGATTTAAATGATTAGATCATTACTGTAAGGAAAATGAGAGTGTGGATTTTAATTATTAGATCATCCTATAAGGAAAATGAGTTAAAATTAGACTATTTTTTGCCTTCCACACAACAGACAGTCCATGCCTTGAAATGCTCTTTTCCATCATTGGTACATCTAGCAAAAGATGGGCTTTGTGCTTGCAACAATGTATCAGTTGTGTGGCTATGGACACTTAACAGTGTAAAGGGGCTGGGCAGGGGGTTGATGCTCTGCCTTTCTCAGTGTGGGAGTCTCCCACCGTCTCTCTGCCTGCCTGTGTATATATTCCTCTGTTTCAGCATTAAGGTCTGCAATATCCAACAAAGGCTCAAAATTCTCTTTTCTTCTGTGAGAATTGACAATGAACCTACCTGGTTGCACAATTACACAACCACACCCACCAAATTTTGTAAAAAAAAAAAAAAAAGTAGATTAACTGGGAATGCATGCATTTCTGGTGGGCATATAAAATGCTACAACCACTTTGAATAATGATTTGATAGTTTCTGATTTAATTTAACATCTACTTACTCTATAATCAGGCAATTTCACTCCCAGATATATTTATCTAAGAGAAATGAAAACATATGTCTACGACTGAGGTGATGGCGCACGGGTGCATCGAGGAAGGAAATTCTATGGGGACTATACTTGAAGGAGTGGAGGGGGGGAAGCAAATATTGTTTAAAAATGAACAACTATGGGCCTCCCTGGTGACTCAAGGGGTTAAAATGTAACCTATGAAGCTATCCGCAGCCACTGCAGCTTGAGTTCAATCCCCGGCCAGGGAGCTATCCACATGGCACAGCAGACCTCTCCTGACTCACCCGCTGCTCCCCTCAGCAGTGTATTTCAGTCGGCCCGCCTGTTCTGTTACCCGCTTTGTCTTTGGTGAATCCTCTCATCCTCACACCTCTGGCCTGTACCCCAGTTCTTGTATGCATAAATAAATAAATCTTTAAAAAATAATAATAATAAAGTTTGCTACAAATGTTGTAAAGTAATGAAGATTTGCCCTGAAATAGAGTAGACTGGCATATGAGGTTATGTGTTCCACATCTTAGGAAGTTTATAGATGGATCCTTTTAATGTGTGGGTGGTTGGACCAAATAATTTCTAAGACTAATTTCATTTTTAAGAATGAACAAGCAGGTAGTGAAAATTAGAGTCAGTATTGATCATTCTTGAAGTTTTGTTGAAAAAGAGAACAAGAAAGTGAAAAAATGGCTGGAGAATTATATGTGTTCTAGAGAGGAATTTTTAAAGTATGCATATAGAAAATATATTTGTATACTGAGTTCAAAGTTAACTGATCTTGGTTACAATGAATATCAGAGATCTTGACTTACTTTTTTTAAGTTTAGAGTAAGAGTTTTATTTTTTAATTCATTAAGTCATTAATTTTTATTTTCTTACATCATTGTTCATTTTTGTACAAAATTTTATTTCTCCCCTCAGGTGTAGTCCCCCTAATTTTTCCATTTCCACAATATAGTCCTATGCTCTTCCCTCCTGTTTTGACCCTTCTTCCTCCCTCTCCCTTGCTGGATGCCTCAGATCCATGATCAATTTGCAAAGTTTGTCTTTTGCCTGATGCTTTGTTCAGTTTCCTCATATTCCACCTATAAGTGAAACCATCTGATATTTTTCTTTTTCCTTCTGACTTATTTTGTTTAACACAATGCCTTCCAGGTCCATCCATGTTGCTGCAAAGGGCATTAGTTATCTTTTTTTTTAAGATTTATTTATTTATGCATGAAAGAACTGTGGTACAGGCCAGAGGTATGGGGGGGGGGTGAGAGGATTTACCAGAGACAGAGTGGGGAGCAGAACAGGAGGATAGCAAAATACACTGCTGAGAGGAGCAGTGGACAAGTCAGGAGAGGTCTGCTGTGCCACGTAGATCAGCTCCCTTGCCAGGAATTGAAGTCGTGCTGCAGTGTCTGGTGATAGCTTGACAGCACTGTCTTTAACTCCTGCACCACGAGGGAGACCCTGAGCTTATCTTTGTTGATTGCTGTGTAATTTCCATGTTAGATATACTATATCTTCTTGATCCATTCATCTGCTTTGGGGCATTTAGATTGTTTCCATACCTTAGCTATTGTAAATAGTGCTGCAACAAACATAAGAGTGCAGGTTTCCTTTCAAATTAGTATCTGTGTTTTATGGGTAGATTCTAAGGACTGGAATCTCTGGATCATATAGTACCTTAAGGATCCTCCATACAGATTTCCATAGTGACTGGACCAGTTTTCATTCCCAACAGCAGTCTAAGAGGGTTCTTTTTTTCCCCACATCCTCACCAGCATTTGTTGCTGCCAGTTTTTTTAACATGTGCCATTCTCACAGGTGTGAGGTGGTATTGTTATAGGGCAGTTAGGGGCACTAGAACTGACCAAAGATAGTGCCCAAATAGTTTACTGATCACTGAGTTCTTCACCTGTGCACACAATTGCAAGATTACTCAGATTCAGGGAACAGCAATAATGGGATTTCTTTAATAAACAAGGAAAAATAAGAGTCACTGAGGCCACAAATGGCTGTTTACTTCATCCAAAGCAGTGTCCAGTGTTTAAAGCCCTAAACAGAAGGCTCCCAAGATGGCATGTTCTTGCCACTGACGCCCTGGAGCACGTCACAGCCAGACAATAGGCCAGGATCCAACTCACGAGACAACACAAGACACAAGAGGAGATGCTCCCCAAGCTGCTGAGATGCCTCAGCACAGCACCAGATTATTAACATTGATTGGAAAAGCAGTTATAGCAGCCAAATGACCTGACAAACAGCCAAACTCACACACAGCTCAGCAAGGCACCAGGCTTTTCAGGTCTTCGCCTTCCCTTCCAGGCTGCAAGAGCAGCATAGCTGGGAACAGTTTCAGTCTCTCGGCTATGTGCAAAGGCTCCGAACTTTTCTTGTCTAAGGTTGGCTACTGAAGGCTCTTCACGTCCTTCAGAGGCCCGCAACAACCTTCTAGAAGATCCACATGATGGGGGCAGAAATGACTGACCCTGGAATCACTGAAGATCCAAAAAACACTGAATCCCAATCCCTGAATGTCAGTCACTGGTTTGTTCGTATTTTGCCCAGGGGTATTCATCCCCACCAGCTAACCCCTCAGGGGCACCAATTGTAACAGTCTTAGGTTTCAGTCCCACATAATAGTATCTCATTGTAGTTTTGATTTGCATTTCCCTGATTGTAAGTGATGTCATGTGTTTTTTTCATACACCTGTTGGCCATTTGTATTTCTTCTTTGGAGAAGTATCATTTTAGCTTCTATGCCCATTTTTTGTACTGAGTTGTTTGTTTTGTTGAGTTGTGTACATTCTTTGTAGATTTTTTTTTTAAAGATTTATTTATTTATTCAAGCACTGGGTATAGTCAGAAGCGCGGGAGGGTTAGAGAATTCACCAGAGCCAGAGCAGGGAGCAGAGCAGGCAGAAGGACCGAAGTACACTGCTGAGGGGAGCAGCGGGCGGCAGGAGAGGTCTGCGCGCCATGTGGGACCCTCCTCCAGTGGCCTGGGAGCAGCCGGGGAGCAGCCGGGGATCAAACCGGAGCTGCAGAGGCCGCGGGCAGCTTTGCAACCCAGGGCTCAACCGCTGCGCCACCGGGGAGGCCCTCTTTGTAGATCTTTGATATCAGTTCTTTATCAGTTGTATGATGTGCAAATATTTTCTCCCATTCAGTAGGGTGTCTCTTTGTTTTGGTTGCTGTCTCTTTTGCTGTACAGAAGATTTTTTTTAATTTGATGTAGTCCAGCTATCTATCTTTGGAGATCCTGATTTTTTACACTTGTCTTTTTGAGAGCCTGCTTTTGTTTTGTTTGGCTATCTATCCAGAGTTGAGGTTACTGAATCATATGGTAGTTTTATTTTTAATTTTTAAAGAATTCTTCAAGGTATTTTTGATAACGACTCCACCAATTTACAATCCTTGGCAACACTTGTTACCTATTATCTCTTTGGTTATAGATAACCTAACAGATGTTAAGTGATAGCTCATTGTAATTTTTATTTTATTTCCCTCACTTTTAGTGATGTTAAATGCCTTTACATGTTCTTGTTGGCCATTTGTATGCATTCTTTGGAAAAGCAAGCTTTTGGAAAGATGCCCTTTCCCCATTTTTCAATCAGAATTTTTTCTTTACTATTGAGTTGTATGAGTTCCTCATATATTTTGGTTGCTAAACTCTTATCAGATATATGATTTGCAAATACCATCTCCTAGTCCATAGACAATTTTTTTTCCATTTTGATTGTTTTTCCTTTCTTGTATACAACCTAAGTGTCCATAAACAAAAGATGAATAAAGAAAATGTGGATTATATATGTACACAATGAAATATTATTCAACCATAAAAAGGAAATTTTATCATTTGTAACAACATAGGTGACTCCAGAAGATATTATGCTAAGTAAAATAAGTCAGACATAGAAAAACAAATACTGAAGATTTCACTTATATGTGGAATTTTTGAAAGTCAAGTATATAGAATCAGAGAGTAGAATAGTGGTTTCCTGGAGCTGGAGCTGAAGGTTGGGAGAATATAGGAGCTGATAATGCTCAAAGGGTACAGACCTTTAATTATAAGATGCATACATTCCAGGGTTTAAAGTTCAGCATGATGACTATAGTTCATACTGTATTGTATACATGTAAGTTGCTGTAAATAGGTCTTAAGTGTTCTCACCAACCACATAAAAATAGCAATTATGTGAGGTGGTGAATGTGTTAATGAACTAGATTGTAGTAATCATTTGACATTGTATATGTATATTAAATAATTATGTTTTTCCTCCTGCAAAATTAATGTTTTAAAAAGAGGAGATTTAAAAAAATAATAAAATATTTTATTGACCAAAATGAACAAAAGCAAGCTTTAAATGGTAAAATGATATAGGGGTAATCTTCTTGTGAAGTATCATTTCCAGCAGTCTTATAACTGGCTAGAAGGTTTTAGGTTGTATGTCTTGGGATGAGCAGACTTTGGAGGCCCCCATTCCTATTTTGAGTTATGACTATGTCACTTACCAGCAAATAGGTCACCAGAAAAAATGTCACTTACATGACTTGGGAGGAACTTTTGTTTCCTCATTTATCACATAAAGAAATAAGTAAATAGGGCTTCCGTGGTGGCCTAGGGGTTATATCTCAGCATTATCACCTCTAAGGGCTGAGTTTGATCCCAGCCCAAGGGGCTAAATCATACATGGTGCAGTAGATCTTTCCTATCTCCCCCACTGCTCCCCTCAGCAGTGTATTTCAGTAAATCTGCCTGTTCTGCTCCCCACTCTGTCTCTGGTGAATCCTCTCAGTCCCTGCACCTCTGGTCTACAACCCAGTTCTTCTATGTAAAAATAAAAATAAAATAAAATAAGTAAATTAAACAATACATAGGTGCATTTAAAATACATATAAAAATATAAAATAAATAAATTCCCAGTGGTGTAAGAATTAAACTATGTGATGTTTAGGAAGTGTGTAGACCAGATTACAGCATAATTTCACTCCAGCATAGTTCCTCTTAATGTGGGTTATGATGGCAATATCATTATGCTAAAAGGAGAGGACATGGAAGTACATGAGGGAAGAAGAACTGACATTGAAGCAAAGGAAAAATTAGCACCTCCTAAGACCTCTTTTAATTCATATTCAGTTTCTTGTGGTTAATTGCAGAAAAGCAGCTTATTATAAAATAAAATTTCAACATTGGTAAGAAAAAATATTCAGAAACTTTTATAACCTTTCATCTGCAGAGAATCTTCTATCACATTCAAATACATCCAGAAATTCAACATCATTTGTTTATTTTTTTTAAGATTTATTTATTTATACAAGCACTGGGGACAGTCAGAAGCGCGGGAGGGTGAGAGAATTCACCAGAGCCAGAGTGGGGATCAGAACAGGCAGACTGACAAAATACACTGCTGAGGGGAGCAGCAGCGCAGCAGGAGAGGTCTGCGCACCATGTGGGACCCTGGCCGGCAGCCGGGGATCTAAGAGGCGCTGCAGAGGCTGCGGGCAGTTTGCAGCCCAGTGCTCAACCGCTGCGCCACCAGGGGAGGCCCCCTCATTTGTTTCTTTAAGTCCTGTCTTAGAACTAATTTTTGGAACTTGCTTGTATGAGAAAAAAATAGATTCTGAATATTATCTCTGTTATTAATATTGTTCAACAATGTTCATTTATAAAAAGCAGCTAATTGTCTGAAAACAAATTCTTTCTTCCAGAGTAATAAAGAAATAATAAAATTGATCAATGCATGAATGTTACAATGTATATTTATATTAAAGATGAGTTGAGGAAAATAGATGAAATAAGAGATTTTTTTTTTTTTTTTTTAGTAGTTCAGTAACTATTCCAGGTTCCTGTTGACCCTAGCATTTCTCTAAACTGTGAATTTGCAAAGTTCTCTGAAAAGGCCTAGATAGTAAATATTTTAGTTTGTGAACCATATATAACCTGGTGTGCAACTATTCAATTCTGATTCATAGCATGAACGTAGCCATACACAACACAAAATGAGTATGACTATATCCCAATAAAACTTTTTTACAGAAAGATGTGGTAAATTTGTTCTAAGTTTTGTGGATAAACGTGCAGATCAGAAATTATGGATAAATGTACAGGTCAGAAATTGTTTCTGCAATAAAACTTAGAATATTTATGAAGAAGATAGGGAAACTAGCATTTATTGAGACTGATTATGTGCCTGAACCTTTTGCCCATAATTACCTGAACTTGCATAACTGTTCTGAAAAGGGGGCCGTTGATCTCCGATTTTCACCCATGAGGAGTTGTCAAACCACATCTCCAAAGACACCTTGAAGTTGGTAGTATGTTTTTTGCACTTAGATCAATTTCCAAAGACTAAATTCTTTCCATTACTGTAAAATGGGGAATCATTTAGCTCAATTTTTGAAAGTAAGAATTCTTGTGCTGGTTCACTCCCCGGCCACCGGCGAGGGTCCCACAAAAAAAAAAAAAAAAAAAAAAAAAAAGAATTCTTAAAATAATCGCTACAAAATAACAAAGGAGATGAAGAATAATAGTCATACCTAAAATCCTTGATGACAAAGGTGTTTTGTAATAAAATTGGGTCAAAAAAAAAAAAAAGAAAAATCACATGGAGCAAGGTTACCCTTTTATCTGGCCAATGTTCCCATTCAAGACTACAGGACAAAAACACCTCCCTGGGGAGCTTCCATTGATTTGTGTCAAAGGCACACAAAGAGGGACACCGTGACAAAATCAGGAGAACCCAGAAGGATGCTCAGTGTTTCCACACCCTGGTAGACTCCTCTGCCTATGCAGGAATATTTCCTTGTGTTTCTGTTCTGAGAACTTTCCTTCCCAGTTTCCATTTCCCCTCTAAAAAGAAGCCAATTTGTTAATATTGGTTGGCTTTTTCTCATGTTTTCAGTGTTCACTAAATCCTTTTCACATCATCTTTCTTTGATACCAAAATACTATGAAACTTAGGTAGGCCCCTGCTCCCTAACTTATTGTCCAGCAAGATGAGAATTGCCTGGTACCAGTCATCAATGTGATCCAGTCCAAATTTGCTTTAAGATGCACATGATACCTCAATTGATGCCATCATTTTAAAGTGTATTTGTCAATTTGTCGTTTTCAGCAACTATATAACAAATATTTGTTTTCCCTCTACTAGAGACACTAGACATCAGTGATTGAGCAGAATTTGAGAGGAATACATAGGTTCTTATATTCCCAGGATCAATGTCCTTCCAATCTTAGGGGATGTGAGTGGGATAGGCACATGGTTTATTGAAAAGGGAGGGTATAGGACACACATACAAAATCTTTGATATCCCTGAGCTCATTTCTCCAGAGGAGCAGGGGTTTGGGGCCTGGACAGCCAGACCTTTGGGAGTTACAGATATGCGGGAGATACCACCTCCTAGAACTTGAAATTAATACCCCATTTTGCTCAGTTCTAACCAAAGGCTCCCTTCTGCTATGACTTTCATACAGATGAGTAACTGTACTGACTCAAAGGGTCCCATCCAGCCTTAAAGTCTTCTGGTCTGTCTAAGGAGAAGATAGATCACCATCCTGTCTGTCTCTGCCCCAGGATTTCCATTTTCACAGAGGAGATATTTCAGAGTGCTGGCAGGGTGATGCAGAAAAATTCATACCTCCCATTACTGTCTACTTCTTAATTTCTCACCAGCCTCTGACACAAGACTGTACTGGGTAGAACTTGCAGGTGTGGTGGTCTCAGCTAGAATGTGAGGGGTGATACAAAAAAAAGAACGTTGGCTAGGGACAACTTCAATTCAAGAAAATGTACTTCTGGAAATGTTCTCAGATATCCTCATCCCTTCTAGAATTATTTTCTATAATTAGTTTTCTCTTCATCCATGATCTGCTCCCATGTTTTTAACTCCTCTCTCTACTGTGACTTTCGTCCTATCCTGATTTCTAAAGTGTTATTAGACTTATCAGAACCATTCTTAGTGACACTGACTGACTCTGTATTTAGAGGCAGATACCCCTAACTGAGCTCATAATTCCTGGACACTGAAAAAATGTCAAAATTTGAATAAAACTCCTAATTCTGTATGATCCCCTTTAGGGTAATGTAAAGTATAATAATGGTTAATGGCAATTCATCTAACCAAAAGTCACCTGCTCCTAATGAAAATGAAAGACTAAGACTCAAAAGTTCAGACTTCGATTAATAATGTGCTCTCACAAATATTATATGTGAAGTATTTATCTAGTAAGCTGAATGAACTATTCTAAAGGGTGGGACAGAGAAATGTCTCTTAAAATATTTTTTTTTTTTTGCCAGCACTATGGTTATAAGCAGAGGTAAATATATCTATAAATTTCATGATCATAAGAATGGATTTTTTCATGGATGAAAGTTGACCACTTAAAATGACTAATACAATACCTACTTAGAGGAAAAAATTCTCATTCAGTTTCTTGACTTCATTTGTACTCCTAACGAAATGTCCAATATTTTATTAGGATTTGACAATAATGAAGTCTCAGCTCTACAATAAACAAAATATGCCACCTTGATTTCAACATCAAAAAAAAAATCTCTTTTGATACCAAATGAAATATAGATTTCCAGGACCTTAATTACCAGGGTCAAACAATTGGTAAACACATACCAACATTACCAACATTATCGTGTCTGAGAGTCTAATTTTGATTTTCCTTGTAGGAATGACACCATTCGTGGGCAGGAAGGCTTAATGATATTAAAGTCTTCAGGGTACAGATATATGTAAATTTTCCTCAAGATTTATGGCACACACTATGTTCTGCACTACTAGAGATCACTTGTCTGTAAATCTTGTGAAGAAATTTCCATCTTTGTTGACAAATACATCCCTTGAGGAATGGCCCACAGGAAAGCAATATTTTGTGCCTCTAGGTAGTGCCCATCAATTGTGCTGCCAGTCCTGGCATTTGGACCACCGAAATAATTCTACCTCAAGAGTACATAGAATAAATAAAGGCTGAAATTAATCAAAATGTGACCAGAGTTTCAATCAGGCAGCATGGGACTTGTCAAGAGTGATGTAAATGTTATTGTAAGTCACATCAAACCTCTCAGCAAATGAAATAAAAATCCAGAGAATATGATTCCATCAGAGAAATTGGAAGTTTGGGGAGGGAGTCTTAGGTTGACAAAGTTCAGAATAGTCAGTCTACCCTCACCTACTCTCTCATTTTTTTCAGTGAGAAAAAAATCAAATTTTTAAATGTGTTGTTTATTTTTATATATATGAATATGCTTATATTAATATTTAGCATAAACATAAATACTGATTCAGTGTCACTGAGAATGATTCTGATAAATCTAATAATACATAGTATGCTTCTATAGTGAATAGATATGTATATATATGTATTTAGGAAGAACACATTAATCCCTTTTTGAAAGTGCTGTGACTGCCTTTGGCTTTCCAATTTTATTCACCAAGCAACCCAGACAAAAATTTTATGTGTGTGTGTGTGTGTGTGTATGCATGTGTGTAAAACTTTTCAAGTTTAGCTTTAAGCTTTGGGGTCTCAGTCAATCATTCTCCAGGAAAGAAATAGAAACATCACTAAAGTACATAATAATGTCTATTTAGAGGGCACAATCTTCAGTGTCTCATTTACCCTAAGTACAGGAGGCCTTTGATGCATGATTGTAAAATAAATGAACAGGTTCAAGTACTTAATAAATCACAAAAACCTCCTCAAGCATGGAACATTTTGTCAGGTTCCACAGATATGCTATCCTTCATTAGAATAACACATCACCTGAGTGGATGAAAAACATTAAGCTTGAGAAATAAATTTCCTAGTTAAAATTAAGATAAACAGAGCTAAAAATCTTAGTTATGTAGACACACCACAGTCTTCAGAACCAGATTGCATCAACGCTCAGCATGAGGTGGCTTTGCTCCTTTCTTAGGGCTCTCCCCACATGTGGTGGCCAGGAGAAAGCACCTCGAGCCATTGGGGGACCATCTGTTGCTCCACTTTAAAATCACCTGAAGTTTTTGATTTTTACTTTATTGCAATTAGTCTTTTTCCTGGTCCCTTATTTAGATTTTTTTAAATTCCTGCTATGAGTGAGACCATTCTGTATTTTTCTTATTCTCTCTGGCTTATTTTGCTGAGCATGATCCCTTCCAGCTCCATCCATGTTGCTACAAGTTGCATGAGCTAAGACTAATTGCAATAAAGTAAAAATTAAAATCAACAAGCAACTATAGACCAGAGAAACACTACAGTAGGGGGTGAGGGGAAGAGAAGAGGGATTTAGGTCAGAATAAGGGGGTGGGAATTGTATGGGTAATATAACCAAAATGAAAATGCATACATTATGCAAAAATGAAAAATGAGGTAAGAATTAATAAATGATGTAAGAACAAAAAAAAATGAACAGTTTAATAAAATAAATAAATAAATAAACAAAATCATCTGAAGGGCCTCCCTGGTGGTACAAGGGGTTAAGAAACAGCGCTATGAAGCTAACGCAGCCACTGCCGCAGGAGTTTGATCCCCTGCCAGGGAGGTGACACATATGGCACAGCTGACCTCTCCTGTCTTGCCCACTGCTCCTCTGCTTGTTCTGCTCCCCACTCTGTCTCTGGTGAATACTCTCACACCCTACACCTCTGGCCTGCAGACTGGCTCTTGCATGCATGCATAAATAAATAAATATTTGAATAAAAAATAAAATCATCTGAAGTCATGTCCCCTGCTCCTGCCAATGACTGATTATAGGAGGAACCTGAGCTCTGTCTGAGGAGGAAACCCACAGACCAAAGAAAAGGGACTTCTCTGCTGGCTTATTTTGGCTTGACTTTGCTAAGCCTTTAGTGTTGCAACAGTATAGGGTACTTCTGCCCTCCCTGCCTCATCTCCTTCACTCATGCACTCATGCCCCATCTGACAATTCTTACAGCTTATCTGACTCCATCCCTAGTTTTGCTCCCACAGATATTTCACCTATTGACTTCATGCACCGTTCAGTCCATCATGGCATCTGGGCTAAATACCAAGACGAAAGAAAAGTTATCTGAGTATTACAGCAAACATGGCACGCAAGTCTTTCCTTTGACTGCAATAAATTTAATTCCAGCCAGCTATACACCCTGCCATTCCTATAACGAGACATCAGTTGCTCTTAGATAAAGGAAGTTACATTTTTTTATTTTATAAATATTTTTACATCATTTTTCATTTTGCACAATGTATGCATTTTCATCTTGGTTATAGTCCCCATACAATTTCTACCCCCCTTGTTTTGATCCTACTCCTTCCTCACCCCACCCCCACCCCATAGTGTGTCTCTGGTTTATAGTTGATCTTAGGTATAGACAGTAACAATATAATAAGTATAATAAAAAGTAATTAAATTTAAAGAATCAATTCTGAGCACACCCTGTAAAACAAGAAGGGAAATTTTACATTTAAAAATGTGATTGGGGGGTCTCCCCGGTGGCGCAGCAGGTGAGCGCTGGGTTGCGAAGTTGCCCACAGCCTCTGCAGCACCGGTTCGATGCCCGGCTGCTCCCCGGCCACTGGAGGAGGGTCCCACATAGTGCACAGATCTCTCCTGCTGTGCCCGCTGCTCCCCTCAGCAGTGTACTTCGTCAGTCTGCCTGTTCTGCTCCCTGCTCTGGCTCTGGTGAATTCTCTCACCATCTTACACTTCTGACTGTACCCAGTGCTTATATAAATAAATAAATAAATAAATAAATAAATAAATAAATAAATAAATAAATAAATAAATCTTTTAAAAAAATGTGATTGGGGGACTCCCTGGTGGCTCAAGGGGTTAAGACACAGCCTATGAAGCTCTCCGCAGCCTCTGCAGCAAGAGTTTGATCCTGGCCGGCCAGGGAGCTACCCATATGGCACAGCAGACCTATCTTGGCTCTCCTGCTGCTCCCCTCACCAGTGTACTTTGATCAATCTGCTTGTTCTGTTCCCCACTCTGTCTCTGGTGAATCCTCTCTCCCTCTGCACCTCTGGCCTGTACCCCAGCTCTTATATGCATAAATAAATAAATCTTTAAAAAAATTGATCAAGAATTAGAAATCAGCATTCATTGTCACTATACTAAGTCATAAAAGTATAATTGAAATCATCTCACTTAGCCTTGCCATCCCCTAGGATTTACTATTATCATCAACTCAAGTCTATAGACAATGAAACTGAAACAAAGATGGTTTGAGCAATTTGCCTACAATCATACACAACCTGTAATTTTGAGTTCCCAATTCTCTGATTCCAGAAATTGCATTTTGAACTGCTTTGCTCTCCTATTTTATTAACTGCATGAAGCCTGGTAAAGTCTTAACTGAGTATCTCTTCAAATCCTAATCTTGACTTGCTTTTCCCATCCAGTTTGCTGACCAACCTTTGCCATTTATAGCAGAGGTTCTGCTTCTCATGCTACATTTCAATTGTTAAATTTGGAAAGAACAAATTCCAAAGGGATTCTGCTTCAAGGAGCACAGGCAATTCAGAAGCAGTGCCTGCCACTCACGTAACAGCTTGGTGTGTTTGTTTGAGGACTGCAGGACTATTTAATACATCGCTGGATTTATAGATTGTTAGGAAGGACTCCAAATGCAACATCCCAAATAAAAACAAATGGAAGAGGGACAGAGTGGACTTTCATTTGAAACCTGAGAAACTTTGGAATTTATTCGTTGAAACATGGGGAGTTGAGGAGGTTATTAGAGATGTTAATAGCTAGAGGAAAAACATTCTTTAATGAGATTGCCAGTGCAGAGGCCCTGGGGACAAGCATGCCTTGGCCTATTGACACATTCTCAACACAGCAGCCATAGAGACGCTGCTAAAATTTAGTCAGATCATTTCTCACCTCTTTTCTCAAACCCACCACCCCTGGCTGTGTATCTCATGCACAGTAAAACCAAAGTTTTTTTTTTTTTTTTTTTTAATAGAGGCATGTTTTATTTATTTATTTATTTGTTTGCTTGTTTGTTTATACATGCACTGGGTACAGTCAGAAGCACGGGAGGGTGAGAGAATTCACCAGAGCCAGAGCGGGGAGCAGAGCAGGCAGAAGGACCGAAGTACACTGCTGAGGGGAGCAGCGGGCGGCAGGAGAGGTCTGCGCGCCATGCGGGACCTTCCTCCAGTGGCCGGGGAGCAGCCGGGGATTGAACCGGCGCTGCAGAGGCTGCGGGCAGCTTCGCAACCTAGCGCTCAACTGCTGCGCCACCGGGGAGGCCCAAAACCAAAGTTTTTTCTTTGACTTACAGACCATACTCATCTTGCTTCCTGCATCCCTTTCCCCCTCTGTCTGTAAGCTGCCCAGGAAAGCACTTTTTCCTCATGTCCTTAACTTCAATGTCATAGTGAGTACCAAAGAGGCTGTTAGCTTTCAACAGTTTCCCTCTGGAAAGTCTATTTCATCATATAGAAGTATAGCTGTTCCTGATTTTTTTGTTTGCCATTTTTTTGCATCAGTGTCTTCTAAAATTTAACTCTAAGTCTGTGCTTATCTCTGTAGGTAGGGTGAATTTCTTTTTTTTTTTAATCAAAGATTTATTTATTTATGCAAACAATATCTGGGGTACAGGTCAGAGGTGTGGGGGCTGAGAGGATTCACCAGAGACAGCGTGGAAAACAGAACAGGCAGACTGACTCAAATATACTGCTGAGGGGAGCAGCGGGTGAGACAGGAGAGGTCTGCTGCTCCAAGTGGGTTAGTTTCCTGACTGGGTTAGAACTCATGTTGCAGTGGCTGGCAATAGCTTAATAGCACTGTCTTTATCCTCTGCACCACCAGGGAGGCCCTGTTATTATTATTATTTTTGGTTGCTTTGTCTTTTCTTTTTTACTTTTGAGGACTTCCTGTTATGTTTAAAGTTACTTTCCCATTATCTTATGTGTTACTTTTATTATTTTTTGTTTGAGGATTTTACTGAGGTTAGTATATGATGGTCTATTTGTGTAACCTGTTGAACTTTATAGTCTGTTTCTAGTGGAACACATTGCTATATTCCTCTTCCCCTGTGCTAAATGATTTGAGGGTCTGTGCCTTGATATTCATTGTCCTGTTGCTTTATAATAATTCCTTTAGGATTGTTTCATGCCTGGCTTAATTTTGACAAATTCTTTTAGTTTTTGTTTTTCAATGAAGTTCCTCATTCTTCCTTCTATTTTTACTGTTAATCTTGCTGGGTAAAGGATTCTTGGCTGGATGTTTTTTTTTTTTAAATTATTTTAAAATATCCCTTTCCATTCCCTTCATACTTGTAATGTTTCTGCTTACAGTCTAAACAGTATTCCTTGATAGGTTCTCCTTTTTTATTTGATATTTGAAATATCAAATATCAAATATTGTTGGGTTCTTGATAGCTTTGTTGTTGTGTATCTCAATGTCTGTCTGTCTGACATTATTTGGTTTGTGTTCTACAACTATCCAGAATGAGTAGGTTCACTGTTGGTTCGGGCAGCTTGAAAGAGAAATTTGAAGCCCTTGACATCATCCCCACAGGTTTTTTAATAGTATGCAGGGGAAACAAGCCAGCAGGGAGACAACAAATTGGGCCTCCCCACAAATCTCTACATGTTCTTTCTTCTCATAGCCATTCTTCTACACTCTCCACTGCTCTCCACTGCACTCCACTGCACCATCCTCTGCTGCACTCCATCCTCTGTGATGTTGCCTTTATATGCTCAGTCTCCCGGCTCAGGAGTGCCCACTTATGCAATGTGCACACCACTCCCCAGGTGTCCATCAGGCATGTAGACCCCAAGCCCACTCTCCCAAGTGCCTCCTGTATTGAAGGCTTCAGGTGATAGCCACAGAGGCCTACAGCACAAAAGCCTGAGCAATCTTCATTTACCCTACGGTTTGGAACTTTTTGGGTGGTTTTTAGTGATTTTTTTTTTTTAAATAAATTTTCTATGTCTTTCTCTTTTTCCTCCTTCTGGAATACCCATGATGTTTATCTTTAGGGAAGATGAACTTTGAGACAGTAGTTCACCATTTCCTCAGGATGCCAACTACTGATTAAATCTGATTTCTTTCTACTAACTCTTGTCTCTCAAGTTTTGGCTTATAAGTAATGATTTACCAGACCCAACTCCTGTAACAGTACTGACCTGGTAACATTTGGTTTCTAGTTAAGCCTCAAGCATGTGCCATAGCCAAGTCTTGTTCTGAATATGGGGGAGAACTGGGGATCCAAAAAATTTAGTGAGGATAAACGGAACTATAAAAGAGACTCTAAAATGGCCACCCATCTAGCTTCCAAGGCTGCAGAAGTATTCCTCTTCTGAATAGTAGAATATCCCTTCTGAGAGTATCAACAATGAATACCAGAAACTTTTGGTGGCGGGGCTTGCACAGCATCCAGAAGACTAAGGAGAACATCAGGGTTGCTGGACTCCTGAGTTCCTAGAAGTTAAGAAGCACATTTCTTTCCAAATGGCCCTGTTGCGTTGGTGGATAGTAGTGAGCATAGCTGCCTTCCAAACGGCCTTGTACTCATGCATGACCATATAGACATAATAGAGCCTACATAAACATTAATAGTCCTTTTTTTCCCTTCTGCTAGTTCAAGGACTCTTGTTAGGGCAATAAATTCCAACTTTTGTGTCAAGGTGCCTCAGGGTAAAATCTTGGGATAAAAACCTCTGCTCAGTTACATCTGTTTGGTCCATGACTGCATATTCTGCCTGCCTCTGGCTACTGTCAGTGAAGGTCTGTATTTTGCAAAAGTTCATATTACACTAATAAGAAAATGCAAGGAGTGAGAGAAACACTGGATTTAAGACATTATAAATCCTTTGAGTTATAGTAGCTGGTTGTCCATAAGCAGGGCCTGAGAAAGGCATCCAAGATACAACCAATCTGCCCCCCTTAGTGGCTAATAGGGAGATTACCTGCTAGGGTATCCATATGGCAGTAAGATGGTGATGGAGTTTTTTTGCTTCTGTAAGGATCAGGGCTATGGTTGCCACTGCCTGGAGACAGGGACAAAACCTTGTATTTGTCTAGTTTTTTGGAGAAGGAGGCCATTTGCTAAGGCACAGTACCCAGATGCTTCATAAGGACTCCCAAGGCCACCCCTTAACTCCAGTGGCTATAAAATTCAAAAGGTTTGGCAAGAATGAGCAACCCTGGAGTGGAAAAAGTCATCCATGTACATTTTAGTTGTTGGAAAATAACGCCACATTTCTTGTGCCAGAGGAGAGGATCTCTGTCTTAACCTTGTAAGGATTGATATAAAGGTTTGGTTATTAGACTTAAGTTGGGAATCAAGGTTCAACAGAGCACTACCATTCCCAAGAATTTCTGTGTCAATTTACAATTTTTTTGGAATGGGCCTGAGGGCAGGGTCCTTTTCTCCTTTTCAGTTATAAGTGTGTATGTATAACTCTCTCTTGGGTAATATGAACTTTGTTCGTAGATACTTTATATCCTTTCTCCAAGAAATGATTCAGAACCTTAGTTGTATTAAGATCAAATTCCTATTGGGAAGCACTGGCCAGCAAGAGGTTATTTGTGTTTTGTAACTGAGCCAATGGGCAGACCACCTCCTGAGGTCTCTGGTCAGTGCCTTAATGGAGATGGAGAGTTTTTAAACCCTTGAGGCTGTTCAATCCAGCAATATAACATTTTATGGCCAAGTTTTGGATCCTGCCAAAGGCAAAAAATTGGGGGGATTCAGAGGTGTAGGAAAATGCAGAAGAAAGCATCCTTGATTGCTATAGACAGAACAGCCGATGAACTTCTCTGCCATTAACAAAGACTCGGAGTCTAAATGAATTTGCAGTGGGGGGAGGCTGGGGAGAGTGCCATTCGAGAGCAGCTCTGCCTTTCACTCTCCCAGCCCAAGCTTTTATATGAACAAAGGAACAAGAAAATAGCACACAATTGTATTGTTGCTTATACAGATTAACAAGTTACTGCTAAAAACAAGTTTTCCTGGTTATTAGGGAACATGCTCAGAAGCCAGTACATCCTCAGAGAACAGGAGTCAATTGTGGGAAAAAGTTCTGTTTACAGAACTTCTAACGTCCTGGAACTCCATATGCAGAGTAAACAGGTCTTCTCCAAAATCTCCAGCTCCCTTTAAGGCAGCAGCCTCCCAACACTTGATGTCAAGTGGTGAGCCAGTGTTGGTTAGTCAGAAGAGGGGCTATAACAAAGGAGTTTGGGAACACCAGTTAAATATCCTCCACTGCTTGGTTAATCACCTTCCTGTCTCTCCATTATGTTCTTTTTTTAAAAAAAGTCTTATTTATTTATGCATACAAGAACTGAGGTGTAACCCAGAGGTGTGGAAGTGGGGGGAGGGGTGAGAGGGTTCACCAGAGAGAGTGGGGAGCAGAACAGCAGATTGACTGAAATACACTGCTGAGGGGAGCAGTGGGTGAGACAGAAGAGGTCTGCTGTGCCATGTGGGTAGTTCTCTGGCGGGTTGGGGTTGTAACTCATGCTGCAGTGCTGGTGATAGCTTGATGGCGCTGTCTTTAACCCCTGTCCTGCTAGGGAGGCCCTCCATTAAGTATTCTTACAGATAAGAATGGGATAAGGTATAGAGAATGGCATTAATGTGAAAGGACAATGTGTACCTGGACCTTCCCAATTTTCTCTGGGCCCAAACTTTGAAGTTGACCCTGAGCAAGTCCTCTTGAATAAACCTCCTTTTGTTTGTGACTGGCAGGGCTGCCAATGTTTCTTGGAATTGCACTCATACTTTTATAGTAAGGAGTAACTCCTAATTCCTCTCCATAGGAAGGGATCTGGACATTCTAGTACATACAAGAAGGAATTCTTTAATTATTTTTCTTGTAACTATAATTCTAATCGTTGAAGAAAGTTCTGGGTTTGTTCTTTTCCTGACACCTCAGCTATTAAGAGAGTTTGGGAGGATAAGCGTCCTTATGTTCAAAATTGAATAGGTGCTCCTAAAAAGTTAACAAAAACGTTTACCCGCCAAGTTCAAGGTCAGCTGGGGTTCCTCTGGGGACATGGAAATTTGATTGCAAGGTGCCACCTGAGGGAACACTGTCCCCTTCAATCATCATGGCATTGGGCCACCTGTTACGATGGGCTATCAAGCCTCTGAGGACTAGGACAAGCATTTATTCTCCCTCTCTGGGGTAGAAGGAGCACTCACCCTTCCAAGGTCCCTCCTTTATTTATTTATTTATTTATTTATTTATTTATTTATTTATTTATTGGCATATGGCACACTGATTCAGCACCAACATGAAGGGACTGGTTCCTCCTGGCTGGAGGCCAGGAATACTCATTGAACATCATCCTTGAGAATTATACCTTCCCATTCTTTTCCCAGACTGACCTAAAAGGGCAATTGCCAGTAGGCTGGTTTGTTATTTCAAGTCCTCTTTCTTTTCCTCTCTTGTCAGTTCTCAGTTATTGGATACTTGGAAGACAAATTCCAGCAGCCAGGAGGATGGAGTTTATGTTCTCAGTCTCACCATAAAAATGGAGGGAGTCTCCTAAGGACTCTGGATAACATCATTACATTTCATCCAATTGACAGGCTTCTGGCTAGCCAGTTCTATTCCCCTTAAGAGGAGGTTGTGAAAATGCTCTAGCAGTGCCAGGTGACCCTAGTTATTGGGGTCCCACTAAGAATCATTAATTAGAAACACAACTGCAGTCAGAGGGCAGATAAGGTCACCTTGGGCTTCCCAATTATCTTTGTTCACTTCCTCTTTTACCTTCTCTGGGACTGCAGATTTCTCTTTTTCTGTAAGGAGGTTGGAGAGGAGAGTTTATATATCACTCCATGTAGGTCAGTGAGTCTGAAAAATGTTTTTCACTATGCCCTCAAATTTTCCCCAATCATCCTGGAGACTTTTGGAACGGGACTGCCAATTGTACATTTTAGAAGTAGGAAAGGGGTTATGGACATTCACCTGGTCCCTTTCCTATTAGGGTCCTAATTTAGGGGGTAGTTTCCCTCTATGGGGATCTGGGTTTTGGGGTATTCAGTTCCACTGTGAATTTACTGAAGCTTAAGACTAGGGGTTGTGGGTGGGCAGTAGAGGAAGGTGGAGAGAAGATGGAGGATCAAGGGAAACTGGATAAAGTGGAGAGGCGACTAACAGGGGTGTGTTAAGGACAAGAGGAAACAAGGGAGCTGGGACCAAATTGGCTGAGTGAGGAGGAGGGCAAAGGATTCCTATTGCTCTCCCAGCAAGGAAAAGTGAAATAAGATCAGCATGATCCTCAACAGAGCAGGATCCTCAACAGGAAGATATTTCTTCCTATAAAGTGGGGGCGGGGGTGTTCCACCTTGAAGGTCTAAAATTTGCAGCCTATTATATTGCTACAGAATTGTAAACATTTTAACATAGGAAATTATGTCCCATTTCTTCAATTTTTGGCCAAAAAAAAATGCAATAGCAAATGGTATTGTAGTTTAGGATCCCATTAACAGATTTCACTTCCTTGTCTCCCAACTGATATTCTAGCCATGCAAGTATAACAGAGAAAGGCCAATTGTGTTTCAGTGAGTAGAGAGTAGGAGAAGTTCATCCAAAGTTTTACAATGTAGCCTATTGATCTGTTTGGGAGGACCTTTGCTTCCTGCTTTCCAATATTAGATGAGTGGGATCACAAACTGTAGCCAATTGCCTAAAGGATTTTTGCACATAATTTGTACCTCTGAGTAAAGAATACTTTAAACCATATCAAAGTGTTGTTGACCTCATAGCAAGGGTCAGGCTATCCCCAGATGTAGGACATGGTAGAGAAAACCTCCCTTTTCCCAATTTACCTAATCTTTCAGCTGACCCATTTCTTCTCCTACCATGTCCAGACTACATACAGGTCTAGTATCCCTTGATGAGTCCAGGAGGCACTGCTCTACCCATCCAAGAGCTCTCAAACCTACCCAAAAGCAAATTTGAGCTGAATCATGGGGATGGTGCCACTTAACTGCCTGGAGGATGCCAGGCCTAATGTTCTTGTAAGTATCTGAGTTGTCCAGGCAAGCCAACAGCCAGCCCTGGAGTCAAGACATCAGGTTACCCATCTCAAAAAAGTAGAAACCCCTGTTTTTCTTGGTTTCCAAATTTGTTAGAGTTCTTGCCAGGCTTTACTGATGTAATGAAAGGAATTCAGAGAGAAATACAATCAAATGTTCAAGCAAGATGCGTTTTTTTTTTTTGTGGGTCACACAATAGGAGAGGTTGGCAACTGTCATGAGCCACACTCTAAACATGAGAGTGGTGGGGATCCTGGTTGTCTGGGATTGACCACCAGAGTGGGGTCATGGGGTAACAAGGTATTGACTGGCCAGGGTTTGTGTTTCATAACAAACTCAAGAAGAGAAAGGTAAGTTAACAATCAAGGACCAGGTTGCAGGGACCCTGTAACAGTACTCTAAGAAGAATTCAGTAAAAAGCTCCAGATCAAACACCATATAAGAGATGATACTAAATAGGTCCAACTGACTCCAAAAGCCCCTCTCTTGAGAATTTAGAGGAGTGTGTAACAATGCCCTCATGGTAGGATAGCTGGTCACTGCAGAAAACACATGGCAAGGCTGTAAGTCCATGACTGAGTATAAGAGAGTAATTGAAACTAGGAGTCAGGAGAGCAAGACACTAGAGCAGCAGCATCTCACTGATCTCTTCACTCATAAAAAAGCTATTAGGTGGGAGTAGCCAGTAGTAAGAAATATACTTGGGCCTCCCTGGTGGTGCAAGGTGTTAAGATGTAACCAATGAAGCTATCTGCAGCCACTGTAGCATGAGTTCAATCCCTGGCCAGGTAGCTACCCACATGGCACAGCAGACCTCTCCTGACTCGCCCACTGCTTCCCTCAGCAGTATATTTCAGTAAGTCTGCCTGTTCTGTTCCCCACTCTGTCCCTGGTAAATCCTCTCATACCCCCACAACTCTGGCTGTATCCCAGTTCTTGTATGCATAAATAAATAAATCTTTTAAAAAAAGAAATATACTTGAAGTCTGGAATTATTAAAATATCTGCAATAAATATTTTCCCCCCAAGTTTATCCAGAATGTGACTGCTACTTTCAAACAAAAGCATTTTTACTTAAATTTGTAGTGAAAAACTCACATTATCTGAAGAATTAATAACATTGGCTATGTGCACATTCTTTGGGCAGTTTTCACAGAGACTTCGCACATATAATATCTCAAAAATTCTGTGAACATGTTATTGATGTTTCAAGTTTTCTTAGAACAAAAATAACAATCATCTCAGTGAAGCATAAGAAAGCAGCAGAAAAGCAAGAATCAGGCAGTAGACAGGCTTGGGTTCATAGCCAATCATAACTAGACAGTTATTAGTTTGTGATGCTGGGTCAATTATTAAATAGCTTACAATGTTTTTCTTTGTGAATATCATGGAAAGTAATAGGTATATGTAACTGTGCCTGAAATAAAAAGGGCACTCAATGAAGAGAAGATCTTTTTAATTAGTCAGGGTTCTTGGATTCATATGACCAAATTCTTAAATAAACTATTGATTTATTATCTTGATGATACAAATAGATGGTCCTACAAATAGATGAGGGACAACAGAAATGCAGTTGAACCTTAAGAACTATAGTCAACAACAAAAACAGCTGGGGAAATCTCTCCATACTTTCTCTGGATGTCATTTTCATTCTTTTTTATTACAAATTACTTCTTCACATGGCTTGCATCTTTTGTTGCTGAACAAAGTTAGAACTTAACTCTCTGGATCCTGATCTGGTGTCAAGTAGTCCAACCTCACCTCCCATCTGTAAGTAGAGGGAAGACAGCATGTGGCAACACGGTAACCCCATACAATCATGTGGACTGGGAGGGACAGTGTGGGCGTGCTACTGGCCAGGAGAAGACGGTGATGGGAATGTCATCTCATAGATGTCCACCGAATAATTACAATTTCTCAAGATCTCACATCAAATACTAGAGGTGGAAGGTAAATTAAAATTCAACTCCAAGTCCATCTGGCCACTGGATGACAAACAGGGACAGCCTCCCTGCAACTGAGTTTCTGGATGTCTCCTTGACTGGGAGGAAAAAGCACAGTTGCCTGATTGGTGTATGTGAAGTCCCTAAATCACATTTAAAAAGTGACATTATACTAGCCTCATTGCTAAGACAAGCTGACACCTAAGATCTGCTCTGTTGCAATAGTCTCATGGGGTATGTTTCTGGAGCAAAAGGCAAGGGGATTGAATGTTGGATCATTTGTGGCACAAGATTAAGTGTCAAGGGCTCAGACCACTGTATGCTGTATGGGGTAATTTTTTTTTTCCCTCAGACACATGTTCTCTATCAGGGGCTAACTTTAATGACTCATTTTTCCCTCCAAGTTTGGAATGATTGTATATTTGTGGGGGGAGGCATCTCAGGACTCCTTTTATAAATGCTGCTGCCTTTTTAGTCCTTGAAGGTGCTCACAAAAAGACAAAGGTCAGTTTGATTTGCTATAGTTTTAGAGGCTTTATTTTTGACCAACCAAATAACCTTTTGTTAGAACAAGCAAAACTGTGCCCAAAGCCAATCTCAAAGGTATCCAGTTTTAGCCAAGGCATATAGGTTAAAGAACCTGTGATTAGACAGTCCTATTTTGATTTTATACCCAACACACCATAGTAAAAAGCCCATTTACCCCAGAGGGGATGAAAGCCAAAACTAATCAGAGGTAGGCCTTTCTGCAGCAACCTCAATTCTAGGATGCTAAGCTTCTGGTATCTCTACCCACAAACCACATTCAACCTCCTGGCACTTTGGTTCTTCCTCCACATTCAGCAAGACATGAGGTGAATTATCCTATATATCAACTAGGGAGAGAAAAAAGCCTGTTAAACAGATGAGAAATTCAGGTTCTTTGGGGTGGATCATAGCAGATAAGAGCATGTAATCTAGAGAGTCAATTCCACAGCACCTGTAGCTCTAGATCTTTAGGACTTAATGAAGGGGCCTCCCCTGGTGGCGCAGCGGTTGAGCGCTGGGCTGTGAAGCTGCCCGCAGCCTCTGTAGCACCAGCTCGATCCCTGGCTGCCGGTGAGGGTCCCACATGGCGCTCAGACCTCTCCTGCAGCACCCGCTGCCCCCCTCAGCAGTGTACTTCGTCAGTCTGCCTGTTTTGTTTTCCACTCTGGTGAGTTCTCTCACCCTCCTGCACTTCTGACTGTACCCAGTGCTTGTCTAAATAAATAAATAAATAAATAAATCTTTAAAAAAAATAAAAACTCATAGGTTTTATGTTAATGGGGAAGATGGCAGAACCTATTTAGAGCAGGCAGGTTTGTGGGGTCTGGGGTGCCCTCTCCCCGCCCTGTAACATAATGGCTAGATGCGTACATTAGTCCCTCCTCCTCAAGGTGCTGGGTACCAGAGAGGCACACTCAAGTGTTGTAGAAATTCTGGGCTTTTACCCAGGCAGAGGAAGAACAAGTGGTACTTCAGGAATGGTGAGGTCAGGAAAAGCTTCATTACTCATTCCTGAGGTCTCAGCACTAGGTAGCCCCAGTATGGTCTGAGGCCTGGTTTAAAGACAAAGTGTTCCTTTTATACATAACAGTCTTCGTATTTGTTACATTGATAGCATCATTTTTCAGCAGGCACAAACATTTGTGGCAAAGTCCCCAGACAAGGGGGTGAGAACAGGCAAAGAAGGAAAGATGCAGACATCCAGAGATGGACTTGGAGAGACAGACCAACTTGACTGGCTACTGGACCCTTTTGAAATGCAACTTTGTTTAGATAGAAGTGCTGAAGCCAGGGCCATGAATCTTTAGAGGGAAAGAGTTGTAAGTAAGCAATTGTTGATTATGCTTGCATTGGAGTGTTCACTGCACCTGGATTGGAAGTTCTGCTGGAATATTTATTTTATTATTTTTTTAAAGATTTATTTATTTATGCATACAAGAACTGGGGTGTTAGCCAGAGATGCAGAAGGTGAGAGTGGGGAGCAGAACAGGCAGATCTACCAAATACACTGCTGAGGGGAGCAGCGGGTGACAGGAGAGGTCTGCTATGCCATGTGGGTTAGCTCCCTGGCTGGCTGGGGATCAAACTCATGCTGCAGTGGCTGGCAATAGCTTGATAGTGCTGCCTTTAACCCCTGTGCCACCAGGGAGGCCCCTGGAATCTTTATTATATTAATTTGCTCAATAATATATTTTCTCATTACTAGGAGGCAATGCCAATGTTCTGCCTCACATACACATGTGTCTCCATGCTCTGAATTTCTAAAAGAAACTAACTAGCAAACAAGTTGGGGCCTTAGGAGTCTTGTTCCTCAAAAAAGATACCCCCTACTAGAAATAGTATCTATGGTCAATGATTGTTTCAGAACCCCTAGGAGATATCTGCAGGCTGAGAAAGAAGTTGGACATGGGTTTTGGCTACACATCTGACAGCATACAGTGCCAACGACAGGGGCAAGCCACATTTGTAGTGTTTTGTGCTCACAGCCAGCAGGTGGTCTCTGAAGAAAGTCAGCCCTGCCTTACACTCTTCGTTCTAACATTTTGGTTTGAGCAAAAATAATTATCTGAGTCCATTATGTTTCCTTCCCTATTAGCTGGGAATAGGAATAGAACCCATTTCACAGGGTTTCTGTGAGAATTAAATGAAGTGCCACATACCTGAAGTGCTGACACAGGCTAAACATAATGAATGCTCAATAAACAGTGAATAGTCCTGTCTTTTTAGAGAGGCCAGGAGCTAGCTAACAAGCTCTGTACTTTAGTTTTCTCTCCTGAATCCTGCCAAAGGGGCACATGAAAGAAGGAAAAAGACACTAACGGAACTCTTCATGTCTAAGGAAGCTCAGTGGCAAACATATGACAGCCAGTACCTTGTTAACTACTGACATATGTTTTTCCCTTATTAGAAAGCATAACAGTGAATTCTACCTGGATGGCTTTTTATTATGCTCAAAGGGATCATTTTCTTCAAGGAAATGTCTTGGCGAATCAACATATGCTACTTCACTTTATTCTAAGCTCTTGGGAATTTAAGAAACAAGTTTCATCTAGGAAAATTTGCAGTGTAATGCTTAGAATTCCTTGAACAAATAAATACTGCTGGTGTGTTTGTGTGTGTCTTATTTATCTTTTAATTTAGCTCGCCCTTGAAAACAAGTATAAAAATGTGTCAGTACATATTTCACTTTTTTATTTAAGCCAATGTACTATTTGATGCCAGGAATGTCCAAGAAGTAAAATACATATCCTGAGCATTTTTGATACATCAATGTTTGGCTTCAATAAAGGAAAAACTATTATTTGCTATAAGAAATCTCTATTTCTTTACATTAACTATTATTAAGGGCTATTATTGGGAAACTATGTGCTTATATATTTTTGGTAGTCCATCTGTATAGCTCGATCCTGCAAATGTAGAACAATATTTCCTAAAGAATAATGCTAGTTATACCAATGAACAGTACCTTAGTGGCTGTACAATGAGAAGTGTGTAAACTTCTTAATTCCGGTGAATTTTTTAGGAAATGAAAACTCCTGCTTCCATTTGCACTATTCATGATTTAGTGCAAAAGGAAGTCACTTGGAGTAGAAATGAATTAAATATAGGGAAGTAGGGCCTGACAGCTGTTGGATGGAATTGATTCCATCTGGACTTTCAGGAACTTGATGAAACAATACACTACCCTACTAGAGGGTTGCTATCTCTGAGGACTCTCCTTGGACTGTGCTGGCTGCCAGTCTGCTGCTGCCTGAATCGCTTCACAGCAACTAGGTAGATGGCGAATGAACACTTTAGTTGAATCAAGGGACCAAGGAGGCAAATCGTGAAACTGTTGCTGCATCCAGTTTGTTGACATCCAGAAAACTGGGAATGCACATACGGACACTGCTGCAGGAAAACCTCCTCTTCCTCCACATGACCTCACTCAATTCTTAACTCCATTATTTCATGAAGGCATCAAATAGAGAGGCTAGTTTGCATTCAGATTCCCTGTTGCAAGAGTCTGGAATTGTAGTTTTAACTGTTTAATTTCTCTATTATGAGTGTGGACAGAGGTAGAATAAGGTAATTCTGAATCTCCAATACTCAATTTAATTAGCAGTTTGATTACAATTCTTTTCCCCCATTGCACTGTGACGTGTTTCCTGCATAGCAAGGAGGAAGTGCATCCCACTCAGCACTCACCAATATGCACCTCAGTAACAGAAGGAAGTTTGGGCCTTACAGTACCTGGTTCTTCACCATGGTTCCCCTGGCCTAAACAGGAAAGTGAGTTCCACTCAGTCTCAGCCAGTGTCACCTGGCCATATGCAAACAAATTCAACAACCCAGATGAGGTGGACAGATTTCACATATATGCAATCATCTAATTCTGAATGGGGAAGAAATAGAAAGCCTGAACAAACTAATTAGAAGCAAGGAAACTGAAATAATAATCAAAATTCTCCCAAAATACAAAAATCCAGAACCTGATGTCTATACAAGCAAGTTCTACCAAACCTTCAAACATGAACTAATATTTATCCTGCTGAGACTTTTTCAAAATCCAAGAAAGAAGGAATTTTTCCAAATGCATTTTCTGAGGCCAATATCACAGTAATACCAAAAAGAAACAAAGTCACACAAAGAATAAAACTATAGACCAATCTCCCTAATGAACACAGGCACAAAAATCCTAAATTAAATCTTAGCAGGATGAATCTAACAATGCATTAAAAAGATTTATTTATTTTTATTTATACAAGCACTGGGTACAGTCAGAAGCGCGGGAGGGTGAGAGAATTCACCAGAGCCAGAGCGGGGAGCAGAGCAGGCAGAAGGACCGAGGTACACTGCTGAGGGGAGCAGCGGGCCCAGGAGAGGTCTGCACGCCATGTGGGACCCTCCTCCGGTGGCCAGGGAGCAGCCGGGGATCGAACCGGCACTGCAGAGGCCGCGGGCAGCTTCGTAACCCAGCGCTCAACTGCTGCACCACCGGGGAGGCCCTCTGCTTTAACTTTTATTATTTCCTTCATTTTATTGGGTTTTGGGCTAGTTTTTTTTTTTTTTTTAAGATTTATTTGTTTGTTTGTTTTTTTATTTGTACAAGAACCAGGGTACAGGCCAGATGTGCGAGAGGGTGAGAGGATTCACCAGAGACAGAGCGGGGAGCAGAACAGTCAGACTGATGAAATATACTGCTGAGGGGAGCAGCGGGCAAGTCAGGAGAGGTCTGCCGTGCCATGTGGGACCCTTGCTGGCCAGCTGGGATCAAACAGGGGCTGCAGAGGCTGCAGACAGCTTCACAGTGCTGCGCTCAACTGCCTGCACCACCAGGAGAGGCCCGGTTTTGGGGTTATTGTTGTACTTTTTTTTAATGAGAGATTGGCTTTGGGCTTTTTCTTATGTTTTAATGTGGGCCTATATTGCTACATACTTTGCTCTTAATACTACCTTTGCAGTGTTCCCATGTTCTGGAGGTGTGTACTCATTATCATTTGTCTCAAGGTATTTTTAAATTTGATTTCCTCATTAACCCAGTGGTCTTTTAGTAGTGTTTTGGCCAGTCTCTCCAAAATGTTGGATGTCCTTGCTTTCTTTTTGTAGTTGATTTCTGGTTTGATACCCTTATAGTAAAAGAAAATACCTGGTATGATTTCAATTATCTAGTACATGTTGATTTTTTCCTTGCGACCCATTATGTGTTCAGTCCTGGAGAAAAGCCATGTGAACTTGACAAAAATATTCAGCTTCTGTGGGATGCAGTGCTCTGCAAGTATTGTTTAAGTCCAAATAGTCTGTATCTCTGTTTAGGGCAACTGTGTCCTTGTGTATTTCTGTCTCATTGATTTGTCCTTTGGTGAGAGTGGGGTGTTGAAGTCTTCTACCACAAATGTATTTTCTCCAGTGTTTGTTTTCATATTTGATAGTATTTGTATAATGTATTTTGGTTATCTTTTGTTTAGTGAGTATATATTTACAGTTGTTATATATGCATGTTGAATTATTTCCTTCATCACTACATTGGATCCATTTCTGTCTTTTATCCCCTTTCTTAACTGGAAGTCTATTTTATTTTATATATGTATTTTTGTCTCTGTCCTCCTTTGGTTACCATTTTCCTTCATAATTATTTTCCAAGTCTCTACTTTCAGTCTATATTTAGCTTTGATCTTTAGGTGGGTTTTGTAGGGGCAAAAGTTTAGTCCATTGATGTGTAGAATTGTAATGAAAATGTGGAAGTGTGTTTCTCCCATTTTATTCATCACTTTGAGTTTCTATTTAATTCCTTGTTCAATTCTTTGTATTCATACCTCTCTTTTGTTTAAATCCTGAACATTTTTTGAAGGTGGTTTTAGTGGACACAGACTAGTGGTTAAGTAATCTATGATAAAGGAGCAAAGAATATACAGTGGAATAAGGAAAGTCTCTTCAATGAATGGTGCTGGGATAATTGGTCTGTTACATGCAAAATAATGAAACTAGAGTACTACATCACTCCTTACACAAAAATCTCTGAAGATGGATAGGAGTCTTGAATGTAAGACAGAAACCTTAAAATATGTAGAATATAACTCCATATATAAACTTCAGAAACATCTTTGAAGATTCATCTCCAGAAGCATGGAAAACAAAGTGGAAGATAAACAACTGGGACTACATCAAACTAAAAACCTTCTGTTCAGCAAAAGAGACTGTAACCAAAAAGAAATCTTACTGAATGGGAGAAATTATTTGCATACCATGTAACCAAAGGGACTGATATCAAAGATCTATAACAACTCAACAAAAACAAAACAAACAACCCAGTCTAAAAACGGACAGAGGAGCTGAAAAGACACTTCTCCAAAGAAGAAATGCAAATAGCTAACAGGCATATGAAAAAAATGTTCAACATCATTTATTATTAGGGATATGCAAATCAAAAGCACAATGAGAAACTGCCTCACACCTGTGAGGATGGCACATATTAAAACTTGGAAATAAATGCTGGCAATAATGTGATTAAAAAGGAACCCTCTTACACTGCTATTGGGAATGCTGCTCCAGCCCCTATGGAAAACTGAATAGACATTAATTGAAACACTAAAATTGGAGCTACCATATGTTCCAGCAATTTCACTCCTAAAAGTCTACCCATAAAAAACAAAAATACTAATTATAAAAGGAACTACCACATTTATTGCAGCTATTTACAATAGCCAAGATAGGGAAACAACATAAATGCTCCAAAATAGATCAAGAAACTGTGGTATATATAAACGATGGAGTACTACTCAGTTATCAAAAAATGATAAACTTATGTCATTTGCAGCAACATGGATGGAGCAGGAAGGGATTGTGCTAAGCAAAATAAGTAAGAGAGAAAAATGATAAATATTGGATGGTTTCAATTATATGCAGAACACAGAGAAAATGAACAAAGGGTCAGGCAAAATGACAAAACTTGGAAGCTGATCATAGATCTGATCTGTGGCATAAAAAGGGGGAGTAGGAGGGAGAGGGATCAAAACAGGGGAGGGAAGAGCTCAAGGGACGGTGGTGATGGATCACGGGTGCTATAGTGGTGGGAAAACTGGGGACTACACCTGAGGGGAGAAATAAAACACTGTCCAAAAATTAACAACTATGTAAGAAAGTAAATAAATAAATTGATGACTAACAAATACAAATTTGAGTGTGGGTTTTTAGAAGATAATAAATTCTACAGTGTTATTTATTTCGTATAGAAAAAAATTATGGTGGGGCCTCCCTGGTAGTGCAGGGGTTAAAGTCTCAGCACTATCAAGCTATCGCCAGCCAATACTGCATGAATTCAATCCTGGCCAGCAGTATATTTCAGTAGATCTGCCTGTTCTGCTCCCCACTTTGTCTCTGATTAATCTTCTCACCTCCCACACTTCTGGCCTAAGACCGCAGTTCTTGTATGCATAAGTAAATAAAAATAATCTTTAAAAAATTATGGTTATTTAATGGGAAGTTAGAGTTTATAGATCAAAATAATTATGGGATTCTACAGATACTACACTCTTCAAAATGAGAAAAGAGATTTTAGTTATATTATTAATTATCTCATATAACAACTCATGTTCTAAATGTATATGATTGACTGGCATATGCTTGTCATTATTAGCAGTGGCACATTAAACACTTGATCATCGTCAGTCAATAAAAATGCTAAAATGGCTTTCAGGCAGTTATTGAATGTTTTCATAAAAATAGAACTGCATCTCAATTGACTTAAAAAAGCCTATGAACCTACCTTTCTATGGGAAAAGTTTTTAAAGTAAAATCTGAAATTGATATAATGGTATGAACATAGGTTTATAACCTCTTAATTAGTAGTGTCAGTCACAGAACTACTGAAACAAAACATATCTCATAGACTATAAAAATATCTTTTTCTTAGATATCTTAAACACGGTACTTTGATGGTCAAGGTATTATGTAATGATGGCAAATATATGCAGTAGCTATTCATAGGAAAATTTCAGAAAACAGAGCTACAGCAGAGCTCCAGAATGACACTGCAATTGGGAAAGAAAAGTGGAAAACTTTTGTCTTACAATTGTAAGGAAAAATAAAAATCCTCGAGATTTGCCAAACATCTTTGACACTTACGAAAGACCTTTGGGTATAAGCATTATGATTTTGTTTGTAAAGATTAGTTTCTTTATTTTTAAGATTTATTTTTAATTTACTTATGTATGAAAGAAATGAGGCACAGGGCAGAAGTGTGGGGAATGAGAAGATTCACCAGAGACAGAGTGGGGAGCAGAACAGGCAGATTTACTGAAATACACTGCTGAGGGGAGCAGCGGGTGAGACAGGAGAGGTCTGCTGTGCCACGTGGGTCAGCTCTCTGGCTGGGGATGGAACTCATGCCACAGTGGCTGGTGATAGCTTGATAGCGCTGAGACTTTAACCCCCATACCACCAGGAAGGCCCAAAAAGATTAGTTTCTGGAACATGAAATTTCAAACCTCTGAAAGTATAATTGGAGACATATTTTTAGGATCCCCAATAAGGTATATGGTGGTCTAATACCAGGGTGAGGCTGGAGGCACAGGGCTGAAAGAATTCACCAGAGACAGAATAGAGAACAGAAAAAGCAGATGTATTGAAATACCATGCAGGAGAGTAGAGGAGGTGGGTGGGTAAGGGAAAGGGGAGATATATCATCTGCTCAAGAAGGAGCTTTGGGGCTCTCTTTTATAACTTGTTTTTGAGACTTTTTCATAAATAGGGGAGTCAGTTTCTGCTGTTTGCTATCTGCTGGTACATCAGGTTTTGGTGGGACTTCCTGTTGGCTGGTTCTATTTGCCCTGTTTCCACAATCCTCAGAATTCTCGATTGCCCCCTTGGTCATGTGGCCAAGTTCCCAAGGCACCTCTATCAGTTTCCCTTCCCTTTTTTTTAAATGTATGTTGTGTCTCCCAGTGTTGTTCAGCTGAGCAAAGTGCAGAGACTAAGTTTCAACTCTATTAAATGACAACTTGACACCATAGAAACATGAAAATGTAGAGGAGAAAAAGACTCATATCTACAAGCAATTTGGCTCTCATTGTCCACTGAATATTTAAACCTGAACATTCTAAATCTAAGAATTTGTGTATTGAATCATATCCCTCAGCTCCTGCTTTGTCTACACAACACTGAGTATATAAAAATTTTCCCTATTGTTAGATCTATAAATTGTTCCGTTTTCCTTTGCTTCCTTCCTCCCTCTCATCATTTTTTTTTTTATAAACAGGACTTTGATGAGCAGCTATGTCAAATCTTGGTACATAACCTCAAAAGTCAAATGACTGGGAGTGGCAACTGCTCACCAAACATCTAAGATACATTGTCTTTCAAATTCTGACACTGATGTCCAGCAGGTTCACATGACAAGTTCTGGTCATATGTGATCTATGTCACTGTAAGGAAATGGAATAACTCAGGCTGTTTTTAGCATCCCACCCCAGTCTCTGTGGCCACCACCTGTGTCTTTGTTTTCCTTCCAAGTTTCATTGTCCACATGTGATATCATGTTATTGCAAAAAGCACTTGGGAGCACAAGCACGGGTCACACGTGCCTGTAATTACAGACTCTGGGCCAAGAAGTTGGAGAGAGCATGGGCTAGGAGTCTGGGTTGCTAACTGCCTGCCATCCTCCCTGCCTGCTGGTCTGCTTGTGTATTGGCCCCCTGCTTCAGCATTAAAGGCTTGTCAAATATGTTTAAGACTCTAAGATTCTCTTTCCATTTTCCTAAATCAACTGTGAACCTGCTCATCCTGGGATGGCTGTACAACAGTCACTTTGTGGACAAAGCATAGAAGACTGGCTAAGTTCTTACGCATACTGACAAATGAAATGGAGATAACACAAACCATGAAATTTAGGTCAGCCTGGGTCCCAGAGTGACTGCACAGCTCAACAGGTCCAACCTGTTTCATCTGTTTTGAGCCTGGAGCTTGAAGGACAAAACAAAAACTTGTTTGTGTTATGTCACTGAGCTATTAGGTTTAAAATGTTACAATGTTTGTTTATGATAATTAGGGAATAATATAGCAAAAATTATATTCATTTGCACTCTTACTCGGGGGATCCTGTTTCTAGGATACTTCCCCAGTGTCATATACAAAACAAAAACAAAAACAGGAAATGATGTATACAGAGGCTATTCATTGTAGAGGAAATAGCTCCTGAATGTTTTTTGGCAGATGTGCATAAAGAACATTCCTTCATTTTTTGCTTTTGCTTTTTAGCAGCTGTTCTATACTCAAAACTTGAAAACAGTATTTATTGACTTTGGAGTTATGTTCTTGCATACTTGTATTTATTTGCTTGTCTTTTTGTGTATCATGTGTCTGTGGTCGTTTTTTGGAGTCTGTGGGTTTGGAATGCGGGGTCCTTGGACTCTTTCTGGGAAAGGTTTCACCAGAGCTCCCGTTTCAGCGACACGCAGCAAGTTTCCCAGGCAAGTTTTCTCCAGGAGACAGAGACATTAGTTACATTTAAAGAAAAGGTTTATTAGGGAAGGGATAAAACAGTGAAAGACACTTGCATTGACATAAGTGGGCAGGAAGACCTGCCCCGGAAGGGATAGGTTTGCTAAGAGAGGTCTGTGTGGTTGCAGGCGGGCGGCCTTGACAGGTCATGCGCAGGCAGAAGACTGCTGTCCTGCAGAGGGAGAGAGTTGGTGAAAAGAATCACCTGCATAGTCACAGGTAGGCAGTGGGATTGCTGCCCAGCCAGTGCAGAGACTGAACTGATACAGTCTTCTGTTTGGGAGGGGTGACTCCTTGTGAGCTGTGGTTGCTAATTTTGGATAGCTATGTAGAATTTGAAAGGGACCAGAGATTCTACAATGGGCTCAATCTCCATATCTTTACTTTTGGGGTCTGTTGGGCTCAATCTCTTTACCCTGCACCTAAAAATACTAGTGTCTATACTAGTGTCAACTGGGCCTCTGGATACTAGTGTGGGATACTAGTGTCATCAGCGCCTCAGGAAACTAGTTTCCACAACTGTGTCAAAGGATGGTTATGCTAATCTCTTATGCCCCCACCTCCTTGTGTGAGCTAGGTTTCTGGTCTTATGGTGCCTCCTTCAGTTTTTTTCTATTCTTGTCCTCCATCATGCCCATGTATGCATCTTCCTGAATCTGCAGTTTTACTGAAGATTTTCCTCTGTTCATACATTGATGTTCAGATGACATCAAGTCTAGATGTAAAGAGGTAGATGATTTCCTGAATTATCTGTGGAAAAACAGATGGCATCATGAGTGACTAGGCACAGAGGTGCTGAGGGACCCTAAGGTTCTTGACTTCTTAGCAGGAAAGAATTTGTGTGGGAGTCAGTTTAAGTGAGTTAAAAATGAAACTTCTGGACCTCCATGGTGGCGCAGGGGTTGAGCAAAGAACTATGAAGCTATCCGCAGCCTCTTCAGCAGAAGTTCAATCCCTGGCCTGCCAGGGAGCTACCTATATGGTGCAGCAGACCTCTCCTGACTCGCCCGCTGCTCCCCTCAGCAGTGTGTTTCAGTTAGTCTGCCTGTTCTGTTCCCCACTCTGTCTCTGGTGAACCTCTCACCCCCCGCACCTCTCGCCTGTACCCAATTCTTGTATGCATAAATAAATAAATCTTTTAAAAAAAGAAGCTTCATTGTAGGAGATAGTAATACTCAAGAGAGTACAGGCAAATTTCTTTTTTTTCCTTTTTTTAAGTGTTTTTTTTTTCTTTTTCATTTTTTATTTTAACATTTATAATGTTTTACATTTTTTAGACAATATTTGCTTCCCCCCACCCCCTCAGATTGAGTCCCCATAGAATCTCCCTCCCCAAAGCACCTGTGCACCATCACCACAGTCCCCTGTGCTCCTCCCTCCCTCCCTCTCACCCCTCTCTCTCCTCCTCCCCTACAGTATGTCTCTGGTTTATAATTGTCTGTTTTTGCTTTGTTGTGTTTTGTATTGTTATTATTTTTTTTACACTGATGTCTTATTTGGTTCCCCTATATTCCTGTTATAAGTGAAACCATCTGATATTTTTCTTTTTCCTTCTGGCTTATTTCACCGAGCATAATTCCTTCTAGCTCCATCCATGTTGCTGTGAATGACATGAGTTTATCTTTTTTGATTGCTGAATAATATTCCATTGTGTATATATACCACATCTTCTTGATCCAGTCATCTATTTTTGGGCATTTGGGTTGTTTCCAGGTTTTACCTATTGTAAATAGTGCTGTACTCAACATAGTTGTACAGGTGTTCTTTTGAATCACTGTTTTTGTGTCCTCTGGATAGATCCCTAGGAGTGGAATTGCTGGATTGTATGGTAGCTCCATTTTTAATAGACTGAGGAATGTCCAGACAGATTTTTTCTCAGTCATTGGGGTGTCTCTCTGTTTTGATTAATGTCTCCTTTGCTGTGCAGAAGTTTTTCAGTTTAATGTAATCCCAGGTGTTTATCTTTGTCTTCACTATCACTGCTTTGGGTGATGGGTCTTTAAAGATGTTTTTGAGATGTATGTCTTGTAGTGTTTTACCTATATTTTCTTCTATATATTTTATGGTTTCAGGTCTTATGTCCAGTTCTTTTATCCATTTTGAGTTGATTTTTGTGCACGGTGAGAGGTAGTGGTCTAGTTTCATTTTTTTTTGCCTGTGGAGGTCCAGTTTCCCAACACCATTTATTGAACAAACTGTCCATGCTCCAGTGTATATTCTTTGCTCCTTTGTCAAAGATTAGTTGTTCATATTAAGTGAGGCTTTATTTCTGATCTCTCTATTTGCTTCCATTTGTCTGTGTGCCTGTTTTAGTTCTAATACCAAACTGTTTTAATTATTATGGCGTTGTAGTATAGCTTGAAGTTTGGAAGTGTGAGACCTCCTTTCTCCTTTGTTTTCATCAGTAAGGCTTTAGCTATTTGTGTTTTTTTGTGGTTCCATATGAATTTCATCAGTATTTGTTCTATTTCTTTGAAGAATGTCATTGGGACTTTTGTTGAAATAGCATTGAATCTGTATATTGCTTTTGGGAGGACTGCCATTTTAATAATGTTGATTCTTCCAATCCATGAGCAGGGAATGTCTTTCAATTTTTTTGTGTCTTCTTCAATTTCTTTTAACAGTGTTTTGAATCTTAAGGCTGCATTTATATAGTTAGTTTGTTAGTTAATTAGTTAGTTGAGGGAGCAGAGGTTTTTAGTTGGGATAATCAGAGTTGGGGTAATAAGATTTGATGAATTTGTTAAACAAAAGAGCAGGAATTTACAGGTTGGAGTAATAAGATATGGCCAATTTGTTTAACAAAAACCACCAGACCCCCAATCTCCTGTTATGTAAGATAGGAGAAGTTTTTGCAACTTCTGAAACCTGGTGTGAGATAAACTAATAGGATTTGAGTCTCTTGATTCTGAAATGTGCATAGCTGTTTTTCAGAAATACTGCATGTAGGAAGTGGAAGCAGGTTGCAGCTTCCATTTGTACTGCAGAAGACAGAACACTTCCTGTTCTACCTTAATTAGAAGCACAAGGAGTGCAAGAGTGTTTTAAGACAAAGGTGACAAGAAAGCATTTTCTAAAGTACTTTCACGTGAATATTCAACCAAATGCAGAGGGAGATGTTTGATGGGAGTTAAAGTGCTTAACTGAAAGGAGTTAAAATGCTTAAAAATGACACAAGAGATTGTGGGTTTTGGTTGTTAACACAAAGATCCTTTTAAAATTTTTACTACCCAGCAAACATACCTGAATTTCCTCAAAGGATTTACTTTTATTTGCATTTGAGAGAGTGCAATTTTTCAAGACTTCTTCTTTCCTTTTGGGTAAATGTTCAATGTTAGTGCCTTTCTTGGAACCATTTGAAAGATAAAGTGTTTTTCATGTTTTCTCTCAAGGCCTCAGTAAACGGAATATCTGAGAAAATGGCAATCTATGAGGACATCCACCTCTTAACAACTCGTAAATGATTGTCTGTGAACATTTTTCAGTGAACTGCTGCTTTCAGGAGACGGTCCCACATCAGCGCCCACGCTTTAGCCTTGTACCACATTCAGGAGTTCGCCTGACTTAGAAATACTGAAGGTCTGATGAGAATGTCTAATCTACTGAGAAAGCAGCCAGATGAAGCAGAAGCCGACAGTGACAAATCAAAATGTTACTCTGCTGTGCATGGTGACGTGGGAAGCTTCTGAAGAGGGAATCTCTGCCCTACGCAGTTATGGCTGGGCGTGACCACAATGCATGATGAGCCCAGAGCCAGCGCCTGGGCATGACCACAATGCATAATAAGGCCGCGGTATCTGAGCTGAGAGGCAGCTGCTGCTCTGTGCCCCTGCTACTACTGTTCATCTTTTCCTGGGAAACGCTGTAGCCCAGCAGGTTACAAGCCAGTAATCAAGATGCAGGGTGTTGTGGTAAGTGAAACAAGTCACACAGAGAGACAAATACTGTATGATTTCACATATATGTGGAATCTGAAAAGCAAAGTAAGCTAAGCTAAAATCTTTTTTAATTAATTTTTTTTTAATTTTTTACATCATTGTTCATTTTAAACAATATTTGCTTCCCCCACACCCTCAGGTGTAGTCCCCATAGAGTTTCCTTCACCAGTGTTGACACAAACAGATTGGTGGTTGCCTGAGGGGAGAAAGTTGGGGGATGGTCAAAATGGGTAAAGGGGATCAAGAGAGTCAAGCTTCTAGTTACAAAATTAATTAATCTAAGAGATAGAATGTACAGCATGAGGACTATAATCAATAACATAACCTTGAAAATTTGAAAGTTGCTGAGAAAAGATGTAAATAGACTTACTGCGATGACATTTCACAATGTAAACAAATGTCAAAGCATTATATTGTACCTGGAGCTAAAATAATGTATGCCAATTATACTTTAATAAAAACCAAATTTCATTAAAATACTCAAAATACCAAAAAATAAAAAGATGTGGAATGTAAATTGTAGAACTGTCACCACATATTGTTACTATGCTAACCAAAGAAATGGGGGTGAATAGGAGGGGTGGATCTGCCACCCCAGACATCACAGTAGGAGGGGCCATATGCAGAAAATGAGGCAAGAGAGATTCCTAAAGAGAAGCTTAATCCGTGTGGAACACTCCGACCATTTAATCTTGTGGAAGTGGGTGTTTTCTCCGGTGGGGCTGGAAAGAGTGTTGGGAAAAGCTGTATCTCTCTAGCTCTGCTATATTTCTTATCAGTTTAATAGCATCCATATAGAGGAAGAAGCCAGCAAATTAATGCTAGTTGACCTGTGGGTTCCTGGATCATTCCCAAATTTAAAGTCCAACAACTGTGATTGGTGGGGTAGGAATTAGAAAGGATGAGTTGGTAATGGGCATTGTTTTGGCTGTACCACCTTTAAACTTATAGGGGGATGTTCCAGTGGAGAAGTTTGTTAAGAGTTTAGGATTAAAGAGAGAGGGAGTGGAATTGCTGGATCATATGGAAGCTCTATGTTTAGTAGGTCCAGAAATCTCCACACAGCTCTCCATAGTGGTTGGACCAGTTTGCACTCCCACCAACAGTGCAGGAGAGTTCCTTTTTCTCCACACCCTCGCCAACATTTGTTGTTGCTAGTTTTTTTAATATGTGCCATTATCACTGGTGTGAGATGGTATCTCATGGTAGTTGTGATTTGCATTTCCCTGATTACAAGTGATGTTGAACATTTTTTCATAGGCTGTTGGCCATTTGCATTTCCTCTTCAGAGAAGTTTCTTTTTAGCTCTTCTGCCCATTTTTTGACTGGATTATTTTCTTTGTTGTTGTTGAGTCTCATCAGCTCTTTGCAGATTTTTGTGATCAGTCTTTTATCATTAGTGTTGTGTGCAAAAATGTTCTCCCAGTCGGTGGGGTTTCTCTTTGTTTTGGTTATTGTCTCTTTTGCTGTGCAGAAGCTCTTTAATTTGATGTAGTCCCAGCTGTTTATCTTTGCCTTCACTATCACTGCTTTGGGTGATGTGTCTGTAAAGATGTCTTTGATCAATTCCAAAGAGCACCTGCACCCCTATGTTTATAGCAGCACTGTTTACAATAGCTAAGCTTTGGAAACAACCCAAATGCCCAAAAATAGATGACTGGATCAAGAAGATGTGGTACATATATACCATGGAATATTACTCAGCATTCAAAAAAGATAAACACATGCAATTTGCAGCAACATGGATGGCGCTAGAAGGGATCATGCTCAGCAAAATAAGCCAGAAAGAAAAAGAAAAATACCAGATGGTCTCACTCATAGCAGGAATCTAGAAAACTTAAATAAGGGACCAGGAAAATGAATAACTATAAGAAAGTGAAAATCAAAATCAACAAAAAACTATGAACCAGAGATACTCTATGGGGGGTAGGGGGCGGGAGGGGAAGGATTGGGGTCAAAATAAGGGGGTTGCAATTGTATGGGGAATATAAAAATAAAATTTATTATAAAAAAAAAAAGAGAGAAGGAGAAACCTGAACAGTAACTGAAGACATAGAACTGCACCTAACGGGTAGCTCTTGATTAAAGAGAAGCAGTAGTTTTTCCCAAGGAAGAAAGTCATGGAAAAGAAGGATATATACAGAGAGGGAGAGGTTGTTGGAAATAGAAAAGGACTGTGGTTTTGTGGAAGTAAATAGGGCTGAAATCAGCGCCAGTATATATTCATGGTGAACACGCTTTGTAGGCTGACACCTGGAGTCAGGTCTTCTGCTAATTCTCATCAACTCTGTTCTTTTTTTGTCAAAAGGATGATAATGTGTCAGCTTCATAGAGTTTTGGGAAAGAAATTGCGGTAATAGTATAAGAAACACTTAGCAAAGTGCTGGGAATATAGTAAAACTTCATAAATAGTATCCATTTATTAAAACATTAAAAATAAAAATAAAAATTATAACTACTATAATTCTATTAGAACATAGAAGGGAAACTAGGTGTGAAAGGTAGAGTTCACGGTAAGGATAAATCAATGGTGGAAGATGTAAGAATGTATTAATTGCTTTTGGAAAGAGTCAAGGAGTTTCACATATAAATTCTACCTCTTGAAAACATTCTTCTATCAGGGCCTCCCTGGTGGCGTAAAGGGTTAAGTCTCAGCACTGTGAAGCTATCCACAGCCACTGCAGCCTGAGTTTGATCCCCAGCCAGTCAGGGAGCTGACCCACCTGGAGCAGCAGAACTCTCCCGCCTCGCCCACTGCTCCCCTCAGCAGTGTATTTCAGTCAGTCTGCCTGTTCTGCTCCCCACTTTGTCTCTGGTGAATCCTCTCAGTCCCCCCACTCCAGCACCTCTGGCCTATACCCCATCTATTATATGCATAAATAAATAAAATGTTTTTAAAAATGAAAATTCTTCTATCAAAAGGAGAGGTATTTTACTATGAATTTCTGTTTCAACCAAGCTTAACTGGAGATTAAATTTTCTAGTTGAGAATCTGCTCTGTGCCTATTTTCTATTCCCAATGATTTCTAGCCTATAGTTGAAGAAGAGGAGTGGCCAGATAGATACATTGTGACAATATCCCCAGGAAAATGTTTTTTCATGTGTATGTGTGGGCCCCAAGCCCAATTCTGTTCTTGATTCTGTTCTAAAGTGAGATCCTTCCACCCCACTCACTCATGCTCACTCACTCAACACTTCTTCATAGAGGATACCGTTATCTTGCTTAGTTTGGGCTACTCTTGTTGTTGGTTATTTGGTGTTTATTGTCACCTACCGGAAGAAAATATTTGAACTAACCTTAAAATAAATGGATCTGAATGCTGGATTTACAGATTATTTGCTTTCTTAAATTAATTATGTAAATGAGGAAGCCATTAAACTAAGATGACTTTAATGTTTTAGTAGCCTACTTACGCAAGCCAAGACATAAATCTGCTATGCTTTCAGGTTAAAAAGGCTAAGAACAACCAATCACAGTCAGCTGTGCTTTCCTAAATACGACAGTGACTTGAGCTATAGCCAATCATTTTCTTGCTTTGTTTCTGTCTCTTCTCTTTATCTGTCCTTGTACTTCTCTTGGCTTCCATCAGAGGTATATCCCAACCTGTTTCTGGTTTGATTCTTTTTGCTAGTTCTTTAAAATACTTTTCCCCAACATTAAGGTCCTTTCAAGGTCCTCTGTTTCATCAAGTCTACTCTTGAGCTGTCAATTTTATTTTGTAGCTCAATTATTGTGTTTTTAGCTTTATGATTTCTGTTGGGAACTTTTTATATTTCTCTGTTCTTGCTGTAGTTCTCATTTTGTTTGTCCATTATTTTCTAATTTCAAGGAACATTATTAAGACAGTTGCTTTGAAGTCTTCTTCAAGTAGGTTATTGAGGTTTTTGTATTAGGAATTTTCCCAAGGGTTTTTGTCTTGATTCATTCATTTGGGTGAATTCCTCTGACACTTCATTATGTTTGGTGCTTTTTTTCCTTATGAATGAGGCTAAACCCTTTTCCTTCCTATTACTGATAGAATATATATATATATATATATATATATATATATATATATTTAAAGAAAGAGGAGAAACCTGAACAGTAACTGAGGACATAGAACTGCCCCTAAAGGATATATATCTCTTAATGCTAGATTGAAGGTAGGCCTAGAATATTAGCCTTGGATGTTAGACTTTCTGTTTTCGTATAGATGGAAGCTTCATCACTGGTCAGGTTGACTGAAGTTCATGTCAGTATGGGGTAGTGGCCAAGAATCCAGTCCACAGATTAAGAACTAGGGATGTGGGAAGCAGAGTGTCCTGCTATAGGGCGTAAAGGGCAAAACCACCCCAGGTGCAATAGCTGCTTGAGCTAAGGGAGGGATCTGCAATCAGTGTCAATTCAATACTGATACCACAATGCTTTCCCAGAAGCCTCAGGCTTCAACAGACTCCTCAGTTGTGACTGGACACCATAAAAACTACTGTTGGTGGAAGGATAAGGTAATTTGCCCTCCAACCCTGGCTTCAGTTAATCTCAGAGAGTATGGTGTTCTCTGGTGCCAGCACTACATAAAGGAGAGTCTAGAGAAAGTCTCTTAGCATAGTCTCTGTTCAAGGAGAGACTACACGTCTGTCTAGCTCATCATGCTGAGGTTAGGCTTTAGTTTCAACTAATGTTAAGTTCTTCAATTTGGTCTATGCTCACTCTGCTAATTTCTACTTCCCCAAATCCTATTGTTTACCAGAGGAATGTTCCTCTGTTTTCTATGCCTAGATGAGTGCCTTCCCTTTTTCAGTGCCCTTTATTGTGGGGCACCCAACATGCAAGTAAGCCCATCCGTCCTGGGGAATGCTCCATGTCCTTGATAACCCTTTTGACCTTGGAGCCCCATGTCCCAGTGTTATTCCTGGCAGGATTATTTCTCAGGCTTTCCTACTCTTTCCAATGGTTTCTGTAATTACACTGTGGAAACACTCATCATGAAATCCTCAGTTCTTTGTTCAAGATGCAGTATAAATGCAGGTTTGTTGTGCTTGTGGGACCAGAGGTGACTCCAGGATCCTGCTATTCTGTCATCTTCCAGATTGCATCAGAGCAAGGCTCTTATCAGTATTTTAAAGAATAAAACATAGAAGGATTGATTTGCTTACGTGGAAATAATTGCTTCAACTTTCATACACAGAATTAATTGATTAGCATTTTGTTCCTGAGAATTCATGGTCCAATTATTTCCATTTTATAGCCTTTGATAGCTGGAGTTCCATAATTATGGTAATATATTCTCCCATGACTTTCCAGTGTTATCTATATATACTTTCATCTGTACTCCGAGAAAGGAGTTCATTTATTATAAATTCAAGCCATGGACAGATGATAATGAAACTAAGTCTTAAGCCCTAAATGGCATCATTTAGCATCCTTCATCAGGTTAAGTTACTAGACATATGGGAGAGAATAATGGTTGAGTAAGTTGTGTGAACTCTGATATATATTTTGTGGGCATTTATTGTATTTAGGGTACTTAGCTATAATAGGCAAAATAGTAAAAGAATTTTTATTTTCAGGTTTTCCAGGATTTATAAATGAGAAAAGCTTAAAAATTAAATATTAATGCAATATTCAAATGACTAGTTGCTTTCTTCTAATTGTATGGATATAACACAATATTTATTGAGTAAATATTTTTTTCTAAATAGTAAATTTAAATTTCTAAGCTTTTTCTAAATTTTACTTCTAAATATTAAACTGTTTCAGCTGAGTAAATCCTTTTTCCATTGAAGATAATTAGGGTTTTTTCAGATTATTATTTTTTTGGTCTATTGCAAATAAAACTATTCTGATCATTCTCATGTATCAATATATCTTTGTGCTTGGACATGTGTTTTCTATTTGATAAATACCTAGTAGAATTCCTTGGTCATATGTTAAGGCTATATTTAACTCTTCAAGAAACTGCCTTTTACCAGAGTAACAGTTTCTGTCTTATTCTGGTTTAAATTTGTATTTCCATGTTGATATCTCCTCATGTGCCTGTCTACTTTTAGGAAGTGTCTGTCATATCACTGATTGTTGTCAACTCTGCAATTATGTTAAAACTCATTTTTTTAAACATTTATTTATTTATGCACACTAGAACTGGAGTACAGGCTAGAGGTGTGGGGGTGAGAGGATTCACCAGAGACAGAGTGGGGAGCAGAACAGGCAGATTGACTGAAATACACTGCTGATGAGAGCAGCGGGTGAGAAAGGAGATGTCTGCTGCACCACGTGGGTAGCTCCCTGGCTGGGGATCGAACTTGTGCTGCAATGGCTGTGAATAGCTTCATACATTGCATCTTAACCCTTTGCACCACCAGGGAGGCCCTATGTTAAAACTCTTTAGAACAAACCTGAATAGTATGGAGAGCTGCTATGAAAATTCTTATCATCATCGCATAAAAGATAGAAAGCAGATTAGGGATTTTCTCAAGTTGATTCTTTCTACTGCTGTCTGTCCACAATCCCCACTGTCTTATTCAGACAGTTAATGAAGGATGACTTGAGGAGCAGATCTTAACCTAAATTGATGGCTGAATTATGTCTTTCCTTGCTGTCTATTTTCTCCACCGCCCACACTTCCCCTCTGGCTTTGCACACATGGATCTATATTAAATAGAGACCTTTCTTATGGACACAAGGAGATTAACCATATCTATCACCAGCATTCCATCCATTACTTTGTGATTATGCATAAGTCTGGCAGTTAAGCACAGCTCCATAGAGCCAGATAGAGAGAAAACATCTTTTCCTGACCCTGTTTTACTTGCTGTTGAAAGAATATGGAGCAAGGCAGTAAATAACCTTATAAGCTCATTGTCATTCACATTCAAATTTGGAGAACTCTGCTAACTATTACTTCACAGGTTGAAAATAATACGCTTGACAATATCTCCAATCATGAGAATCTATTGCTTTCCTTCAGGTAACTCAAGTAAATAAGTATATCTACTGCAGATGGCATTAAATGCATGATTTGAATAGGTTCTTTTTTACTTGCGTGGGTGTGTTTGTGTGTGTATATGTGTGTGGGTCTTTTGTTTGTTTTGTTTCTAAGGTATATCCTTGGCAGCTCTAACAAATATTGTCTAATGAACAGAGCTAGGATAGAGTTTCAAATGGAAATCAATATTGTACTCAGCTCTTCCTATTCCATTTCCCACTTCCTGATGTGTAGTTTTAAGAAATGTGGTAGGTCAGATGCTGTTGTCTTCAAGCAGGACTGGCTCTCGGTAAAATTAGAAGCTGGCTAAATGTTGTTGTAAAATTCCTTCAGAGGCCCTGGACTTGCCTTCAAAGCCCCTGGATCTTGCTACCTTCTGTCATTTTACAACTACAACCCCTATCTATTATAATGCCTACTGTGCTTTGTGCTTTCCTTACTTATTATTCCAGGCTTTGAGAGACAATTTAGACTTTTTGTGCCTCTGCCCCATCAATATCTTCTCCTAGGGACTAATGCTAATTTTTTTTTTTTAAGATTTATTTTTATTTATACATAAAAGAACTGGGTACAGGTTAGAGTTGTTGGGGGGGGCAGGATTCACCAAAGACAGAGTGGGGGACAGAACAAGCACATCGAGTGAAATACACTGCTGAGATTAGCAGCAGGCGAGTCAGCAGAGTTCTGCTGCACCATGTGGGTAGCTCCCTGGCCAGGGATCGAACTTATACCGCAGTGGCTGCAGTGAGCTTCATAGGTTGCATCTTAACCCCTTGCACCACCAGGGAAGCCCCCAACTGCTAATCAATTTGATAAAGTAAACAGGGCAGCAACATCATCAGTTGGGAATGACCTAGGTTAACCTTCTTAGATAACTTTTTGCATTTCTGCAGAATGTTTATTTCCTTTAGAAATGATAAAAGTGAGCTACTAAAATGTGATTCTAGGTGGAGAAGAGTGAGTTTCCCCGAGGGAGATCTAACATTTGTCAAATTACACAAAAGTAAATGTCCTCACACCAGACAGGTGAAGGGCATCTTGTAGTAGCCGAGTACCTTCACTTTACTACAAAGCTAAAGACCACAGCCTGTGCTAAGCTAGTTTTACAATAAATGTAGATCGTTTCTCACAAGAGGGTGGAAAGACAAAGCTGAGTTGAAGCATATACTCTGCTATAAACAATTGAAATGATAAATATGCTTAACTTTAGTTCTTGGAAATATATAAAAGTGAGCAATGTTAAAAATAAAAGTATCATGTTCTCATTTTTTTTTATATAAAGCACAGTTTGGGGGATAATGTGATTACAGCATGATGCAAATATTCTGGGCTTGAGAACTTATGTTATAGGGCATAAAATAAGGAATCAAAGAGGTCCTCTGTTTGGAGGAAAAAGAACTTCATTTTCAAAAATATGAAGAAGCAGCACAGAAATTTGATTAAAAGGAAGAAAATTAAATAGTAGCATTATTTTCACAAATCCAGTTCAAGCCTCATACCCTTTTCAAAAATTTATACTTTATATTTCCTTTTACTGATGTAGAAAAACTCATAATTTTTGATGTTTTATCTAAGTCAGCAACAATTCCCCTAAATTGACAGAGAAGCAGGCCTACCAGTATTTATATTCTTAATTTAAAGATGAGGAAACAGGAATATAAATTAATGCAGGCATCACTCATTTGAAGCCTGCTATCTAGAGGGTGGTTGACTTTATCCTGGGGATTAGAGGCAGGGGTGACTAGAAATCTGAACAAAGGAGTTCTTACCATTAAGGAGCCATAATCTAGTGAAGGAGGGATAGATAAACATAAGCAATGAGTTCTAACACAACCAAGTGAATGTCATAACAAAGGTGGATAAAACATACACAGAAATACAGAGGAGGAACAAGGAATAAGCAAAATGAATTGGGTGCTTCCCTGACCAACCAGGCTTGAGTAGAATCTCTAGAAAAACATTACATAACAGCTTGACCTCCTTTCATTCAACTTAAATTTCATTTAGAACATTGAGAGAGAAGTTGATACAAACTGGTAAGAATTAATGAGCATGTGCTTGCTAAATGATTAACTGGGGAGATCTAATCAAGTAATCTAATTTATTTTATTTACCATCTGCATTTTTGGTAATAGGGTAGACATGTATAAAATGGATTACTCATACATTTTCATGTAATTCAGGGTAATTTTTATGTCTCCTTTTATAGGATTAGTGTTTTCAGATGTGTAGCTCTGAAATTATGCTTTTCTTTAAAGCTTGACACCCACATAGAAAAGATAAACTCTGAAACTAACACACATTTGCAAAGAAGTTATAAAAACTCAACAGGCTTTTGTCCCAGTGTAAGAAAGAGATTGCCATAGACTATGTTCTCCATAGTGGAATGAACCAACTCTCCACAGAAGTGAATATCCCTTTCTTAGACATGCCAAAACATGTGAAGTTCTATAATCAATTCTCTATTCTAAGTTGAATTCTCTGCTTTAGCCTGGGTTCCATAGAGGACAAAGACGGGGACGAAGCTTATTTCTAAGACTTTTTTGAAAGGGTCATCTTTAGGGCAGCCAGTGAGAGGGAGGAAGGGATGGGAAAGGATGTAGTAGTAGGAATAGTGCAAAACAAGTTCAGAGAAATTCCCTAGAGCTGGCAACACTTCACAAGAAACACATCAGGCCTTTACTAGGTTGAAAACCTGAAAGAGAAGCTGGGCAGGTGAAACGATGCCTCACTCTCCTCTGATGCCATGCTAGAGGGAGAGGAAACTATCTGCTGACATCTTTCCATTTCCTGGTTCTTACTGGTCAAAGTTTGTCCCATGGGACATTGTGCTCCAGAACTAGGTCGTGATACCCAGCCCTCCTGAATAACTGCTAGAGAAACTAGTATGGTTCTTTATCTTCATCTAGAAGTTATGAGGGAGCCATAGTTCATCAAGTCAAGTGAGGTCAGCCAAGATGGAGGCTTTGCCTCTCTTGGTTCTTATCCCCAAAAGAAACTAATAAAGTCAGAGGTGTTAGGAGGTTAATCTAGGTTGTCACCTAGCAAGTGGCTAAACCCTGGGGATAATGGAGTCAAGCAAATCTGAAGAGACACATAACCTGGTCCAGTAATGTATCCTGTGTCTCTCAATGCCTATTTCTAACACATTTCCTCTCCTGAGTTTTAGTTTTTTCTGTACATTAAAACTTATGCAGTGTATGGTAGAGGTGAGAAAAACAGAGTGAATTAACCAAATACAAAGAAAGAATACTGAATAGAAAGATGGTTACAAGACAGAAACAGATACACATTAAAATAGAAGGGAATTTTGGAAGTACAGATTTACCTGAACCCTTTCTCCACATTCTTCCCCACCCCCTGTGAATGGCAGGATTTTATGGAAAATGCATTTTTCATGTGAGACTGTGACCTTTAGTTCCTGGAACTGTATTGCAGCATCCCAGCCTCCACCAGAAGCTGGCTGTGTTTCCAGACTGTAGCATGTGATCCCATATCAAAGGTAGGCAAGAAGGGCATTCCAGGGATTGTTTGTGTTGCTGTTTGCAGAGTTCTAGGCAAGCAGGAAGGTTGATTGAGTGGCTAAGATCTTTATCACAGTTTTTAAAAGTTTCTTTTGCCTCCAGGTTGGAGATGCTTCTCCTTTCTGACAGTTACGCAATTTACTTCCTCAGCCCAAACAGAGAAATGGCTACAAGAGAGGAATACAAACAACTCTGAAGGTTTAGTATGGAGAAAGCAATTGCACGGTAAAAGCTTTGTACTGCAAGTATCTAGACTCTACGTCTCAATTTCCATTCACTCTGCAACTCAATGTCATTGAGCTCCACCTCACCAGATTAAAACAGATCTGTCATTCAGAGCCTCCAGTAGCAACCCCATTAGTTTATTTCTAGTACTCAATTTGATTTTTGACTGTCCTAGTATCTCTGATATTCTATTCTTAAATGTGTTTTCTCTTGTTTGGACATTACCTCTTTTTTAGCATTCTCCTCTTCAATGGTCGTTACTCTCTCTCTCTCAGCTGTATTCTCTTCTTTTAATAGCTTTTCAAGAGTTACTTTGCCATATGTGGTCCATGGTCCAATTTCCCTCAGCCATAATTATGGTTACAATGAACAATTACATGATGATAGTGAAGGAGCAAGTTCGGAAATGGGTATAGGCAGTCAGTCAGGAACAGGGTGTCCCAAGCCCCTAAGCCCACTTATTAGCCTGATTGACAAACACTAGGTTGAAATCATGAAGGCACCTCTTGTGTCTCCTTCCCCCAAGCCCAGATGCTATAGGTCCATTTATCAGTTTGATTATAGAATAATCCCAGAGCAAGAGCGTACGCCCCACTCAATCTAGTAAACAGTAGAACATTCAGAACACCAACACAGGCCAAAGTTAGTTTCAAAAAGGTAGACCAGGTAACGTGGGCAAACTCAGTGGATTTCCGCAGCCTAGGAGACTCTACAAACTCAGTAGACCCCAGTAGCCTAGAAGGCCCTGTGGGCCAAGCCAATCAGCAGGAGACACTGCACAGAGACATCCAACAGTGAAACCCCCACTCCTTGCCCAATATACCCATATAAGCACCAACTTCTTGCCACTTCAGTGGCTACTCATTTGGGATCCCTCTCTGCTCATAGAGCTTTCCTGTTCTTCTTGATACCTATCAATAAATCTAGTGCTTTTCTGTAACTTTTGTCTTGATGTTGAATTCTTTCCTCACCGAAAACAAGAACAAGTAGGAGCCCACCTGGGGTCCCCAGACTCAGGCCTGCTCCTAAACCCTGATTCAGTAGTTCCTACACCTACATTTCATATAGCAGACTGCTCTCCTGAGCTCTGGAATCTTATTTTACATTATTTACTGGACATTATCTCCTGGATGCTCCACTGGGTATCTCAAACTTAAGCTATATTAAACTTGCTGTACCTTGCCTCCCAGATGCTTTTCCTTTCTTTTATCATCTACTATAGTAAATGATCCATCATCCACTCACTGCACTCAACTTGAAAGTTATCCCCAATTTTTCTTTCTCAAATACCTCCTGATGCAAGAGATGGTAGAATCAACGCCCACTCCCTATCCCTATGTTCTTGAAGCTATGATCCTGGCCCTTATCACCTCCCAATTCTGTTTCCTTTGCATCTTTCCCCTGCTAAAATCTGTCCAACTTCCACACTGCTGAGATCTCATTCAAAAAGAAATCATCTTTTTCCTCTGTGTCTTTAGTCAGGTTCTCTGAAGTGTAACCTAAGAAAGGAGAAGGGTAAAAAATCCTGCAATGGAGGGAATGAAGAGGATAGGCAAGGGAGAAAGTTGTGGAATTAGGGGAAGTCTTGTCTTGAACAAACCAAAGAAAAGCTTGTAAGCATTTATCACAACACAGAGTTAACCCTCTCTTAAAATAAAGGTTCTGACTTCCTTTTTCCCTGCCCTCTTTCTTTATACCCCATTTACCATTTCCCCTACCCCTTTCATTCATAACCCCAGAAAACTCACTTCATTTACTAATGTCTGTTAGTTTTTATAATCATTTTACTTTGTCAAATTATCATCTATTTTACACATAATCCCCTCTGGTTCGTTCCATGTTGCTGTAAATGGCAGTATTTCAGCTTTCCTTATGACTGAATAGTATTCCATAGTACGGATGTGCCCCATCTTCTCGATCCAATCTTCCATTCATGGACATTTAGGTTGCTTCTATGTCCTGGTTATTGTAAATAGTACAGCAATAAACATTGTGGGCTTTGGTAGCCTAGGAGATCCCCAAGGGCCCATATGATTTTTGAGCTGGTGGTTTCACATCCTTTTGGATAGATGTCCAATGGTAGGATTGGTGGGTCATACAGTATTTCCATTGTTAGTTTTTCAAGGTAAATACAGATCACTTTTCATAATGGCTGCACCAATTTACATTTCCATCAACAGTGTAATAAGGGTCCTCTTTCTCCACATCCTCTCTTGTACTTGTTGGAGGTCTTTTTAATATATGCCATTCTTAAGACTATGTGATGATATAATATCATGGTTTTAACCTACATCCCTCTTATTAGAAGGGATGATGAGCAGTTTTTCATGTATCCATTGAACTTTTAGATACACTCTTTTGTGTATTCTCTATTCAGATTCTGTTATTAAGTTCTGCTATGGTTGTTTATTTTTCTGTTGTTGAAATATGTAAGTTTTTAAAATATATTGGATATTAACTCCTTGTCTGTCATGTAATGTGTGTATATTTTCTTTAATTGTGTAAAAGCATTTTAATATGAGGCAATCCTGATTTTTCATTTTTGCATTTGTTTCCCTTGCCATAGGGGTTGAGTCTCCAAAAGCATCTTTGTCGTTGATGCCATGGTACATATTGCCAATGTTTCCTTCTAAATATGATATTGTTACAGGTCTCATCTAAATCTTTAATCAATTTGGAATTTAATATTGTGTATGGAGTTAGAGAGTGATCAATGTCATTATAAGCAGCCTCCCAGTTTCGCCACCACCATTTGCTATAAAGACTCTCTTCTCTCCATTTTTTATGGTTTTGACTGCTTTACCATAATGTAGGTTTTAATATATATGTGGATTATTTCTGGGCTTTCAAGTCTGTTCCATTTACCTATGTATATATTTTAATGCCAATACCATGTTATTTTTAGTATTGTTGCTTTAAAATATAACTTAAAGTCAGGTAACTAGTGCCTCCAATTCTCACCTTTTTCCCAGGATTGCTTTTGCTATTAAAGGATTTTTATGGTTCCATATAAATTTCAATTTTTTTTCTGTTTATTTGAAGAATATTGTTCCGTTTATGTGAAGAATAGTGTTGGTATTTTCATGGGGATTGTATTAACTTTATATATCACTTTAGGTAGGAAAGTTATTTTGATTACAGTGATTCTTCCCATAAATAATTATGGGATGTCTGTCCATCTTCTTATGTGATCATCTTAGTCCTGTAATAATGTCTTGTAGCTTTCATTGTATAGGTCCTTCAACTCCTTGGTTAGGTTAATTCCAAGATATCAAGTTGTTTTTGAAACAATGAAATTGTTTTCTTAATTTCTTTTTCTTGTTCATTGTTTGTATATAAAATTGCTGTGGTTTTTGTATGTTCATTTTGTAACTTGCCACTTTGCTGTATTCACTTATTGCTTTTAATAGTTTTGTTTTTTTTAAAGATTTATTTATTTATACAAGCACTGGGTACAGTCAGAAGAATGGGAGGGTGAGAGAATTCACCAGAGACAGAGTGGGGAACAGAACAGACTGATGAAATACACTGCTGAGGGGAGCAGCGGCCGAGGCAGGAGAGGTCCTGGTGCCACGTGGGACCCTCACCAGCGGCCTGGGTTAGAACTGGCACAGCAGAGGCTGCGGGCAGCTTCACAGCCCAGGGCTCAACCGCTGAGTCACCAGGGGAGGCCCAGTTTTTTGTGTTTTTTTTTTTTTTTTTGATGTAGTCTTTAGGGTGTTCTTTTCTTGTGCTGTCATCTAGTTTCAGTATTTCAGTATTAAATGTTTTAGAAAACATTTGAGCAAACTGGAATAAATTTTTTAAATGTTTAATAAAATTCATTTGAAAAATTGCTTGTCTGGCCATGGACTTTTGTTTTGGGGAAGATTTTAATTGTTGTTTTATTTCCATGATTGTAATTGGTTTATTCTGCTCTTCTGTTTCTTTCTGTTTCAGTGTTGGTAAGCTACATAAATCCAGAAATTTTCCTCTTTTGTTAAGGTTATTGAATGTTTTGCCACATAATTGTTCATAGTAATTGCTCAAAATCCTTTTATTTCTAAGTCATCTGTGGTAATGTCTCCTCTTTTATTTCTGAATCTGTTTAATGTGTTTTCTCTTCTTTATTATCCTATCTAGAGGGGTATCTATTTTATCTTCTTGAAGAACCAACTCTTAGGTTTGTTGCTTTTGTAGTCTTTTACTTGTTTATTTTTCACTCTTATTTTTATTGTTCTTTCCTTCTACTAACTTTGTGTTTGTTTGTTCCTTTCTTCAAGTTGCTTCATAGGTAGTATTATTTTTTTAATTTATTTATTTATTTATAAAAGAACTGGGGTACAGGCCAGATGTGCAGGAGGGTGAGAGAATTCAACAGAGACAGAGTGGGCAGACTGACGAAATACACTGTGAGGGGAGCAGCGGGTGAGACAGGAGAGGTCTGCTTTGCCATGTGGGACCCTCACCAACTGGCCGGGATCAAACCGGTGCTGCAGAAGCTGCGGACAGCTTCACAGTGCTGCGCTCAACCACCTGTGCCACCAGGGGAGGCCCTAGTATTAAATTTACTTGAAACTTTTCTTGTTTCTTAATGTAAGCCTGTATTGTAATTATCTTGCCTTTTAGGGCCACTTTGCAGCATCCCATGAATTGTGATATCTTGTATCTTCATTTTCATTAGTCTTCATGTATATTTTGATTTGTTTTAATTTCCTCTTTTATCCAATAGCTATTAAGCATCATTGTCTTTAGTCTCCATAAATTTATAGTTTCCTTCATTTAAATAGTTGATTTTTAGCTTTATGGTATCATGGTCAGAAAGAGCACTGGTATGATTTCAAATTGTGTAGTTTTATTTACCATTGACTTTTGTCCCAACAATGGTTTATTCTTGAAAGTATTCCATGTGCATCTGAAGAAAATGCGTGGGCAGAGGTTTTAGGGTGGATGTGTTCTGTACATAACCACTAAGCTTATTTGGGGTATTTAATCATTTAAGACTATTGTTCCCTTATTTGTTCTCTGTCTTATTGATCTCTCCATAGTTTTGACTGAAGCATTAATGCCCTAGTATTATTATATTCTTCTCATTGTCTCTCTTTAGTTCTTTTAGTACACACATACACATTTGAGTGTTATTTCTTCTTGTTGTCTTAGGCCTTTAATCATAATGTAATATCCATCTGTCTTTTATTATATTTTTCAAATTAGAAGTCGATTTTATCTGATATTAAGTATAACTGTTCTTGACTTCTTTAATTATCATTTATTTGGAGGATTGTCTTCCAGTCTTTAAATTTAAGTCTGCACTTGTCTTTGTTGGTAAGATGGTTTCCTGTACACAGAAGGTTGGACTTTGTTTTGAAATCTATTTGGATACTCTATATCTTTTAACTGGTGAATTCACACCATTTACATTTAAGGCAATTACTGAAACATCAGGATTCATTGTCATTTTGTTTTTTAGTTTGTCTTTGTCCTTTTATTTTGTGATATTTTACTTCTATGCTTTTTTTTGGGGGGGGGCTCTCATTTCCCTCATCTTATGTGTTAACTCTATTGATTTTGTTTGAAGGTTCTGCTGAGGTTAGCATATCATGGACTTTTTGAGTGACCCCTTTTATAGTCTGGTCTTAAACTTGTTCTCACTACCACATTTTAACTTTCCTCCTCTTCCTCCAAGTTACATAATTTAGGTAGCTGTAATATATATGTATATATATACATATATATATATACATATATATATATATATGGTTTTATTGCTTTACAGTCACTCCATTAGCACTTCTTTCATGTTTAATTTGGTGTTGATAAATTATTTTAGTTTTTGCTTTTCAGTGAAGTACTTCATTCTTCCTTCTATCTTGAACGTTAATCTTGCTGGGCAAAGGATTCTAAACTGAAAATCCTTGTTTGAGTATTTTAATTATCTTCTACCATTCCCTTCTTCACTCTGAGGTTTTTACTGAAATGTTTTCTGACAGTCTAATTTGTGTTCTCTTACAGGTTTCTCCCTTTTCTCTTGTTTTTAATATTCTGTCATTGTCATGTGTTTTCAACAGTTATTATAATTTGCCTTGGAATGTGTCTCTTTGGCATTATTTTGTTTGGAATCCATTGGGTCTCTTGGATCAGGATGTCTAGCATTTGTTTCCCAGTTTGAGATGGTTCTCAGTAATCATTTCTTTTAATAAATTTTCTGTGCCATTTTCTTTTTCTCTGGAACTCCCATGATACAGATGGTATTTCTCTTTACATTATCCTAAAGGATTTTTACACTATTTTCATTTTTTATTCTTTTCTGTTATTCTGTATTTTCTCTGATACTGTGTTCTCAAACTTACTAATAGTACTAACTGCTACTATTGAGGTCCTATATTGCATTTAAAATAATCTGTTATAACATTTTTACATCCATTTGTTCTAATCACATATTTTATGAGTCTACTTTGCCTTTGTTTTACATAGTGAATTCTTTTAAATTCAGCAAGCATTGTTATAACTTTTTTACTTTAAACTCCTCTTCAGGCTTATTCCACAGTTCTGCTGGATTAAAAATTCTCCTTTCCTCTCTCTCTCTCTCTTTCTCTGTCTTTTTCCTCTTTTTTTCCTACTGTGCTGTGATATGTTCTGTCTCTTCATTTTCAGTTTTTATAAAGGTTTGTGTAACGGCAGGAATGGGCCAGAGCAGGTTTTCTGATCCAGCAGGCCGGGTAAAGATGGAGTCCTTGAGAGCCCTCAGTGGCTTTTGCAGGCTTTTATAGGGATTTACCAGGTACATGGCAGGTAGAGATGCCGGGGGGCCGAGAGGCTGGCAGGCCTCCCAGCTCCCAGCAAGTCTTCACTCTGTCTGGGATCTCTGGTGATCTCTGCTGCTCTGCTCTCTCGTGGTTCTGCTTCTGCTAGTGTCCCCGTGACACCACCCTTAAAAGCCCAGTCTTAGCCCAGGTGAATCCCATCTACCTATGCCCACACCCTACTCCAGGTGCCCGCCATCAGGCATGCATTCAGGACCACAGGGTTCCGTCATCTATCCTAATGGCAGGAGGCAGAAAAGCCCAATACTTTTTTTTTTTTTTTTTTTTGTGGGACCCTTGCCGGCGGCCGGGGAATGAACCTGTGCTGCAGAGACTGCGGGCAGCCTCGCAGCCCAGCACTCAACTGCTGTGCGACCAGGGGAGGCCCAAAAAGCCTGATACGTTTACCTTACCTTATAGTTTGTAATGAGGGTAGACTTTCATACTGCTGCCTTTGCTCCTGTTCAGGTGTCCAGAGAACTGTTGCTGCTGAGGGGTAAATGTAGAAAGAAACCAGGGCAGTAAGGTACCAAAGAGTCATCTCCAGTAAGCATTAAGGAGTCAAGCTTCCTACCGTTCTGTGTATGCTAGAGTTGTGTAGTGTGGATGCATAGTGATTCTCTCCTGTACAGGTAATATTCTTGGGCTAAATGTCTCATATACTGTTGTGCCAGACTCAGCCTCTAAACTATGTTTGATGCAATACTGTGTATGGGTTGTAGTTGAAATTTGATGTAGTACTGGGTATGGTTTTGTAAAGGCCGGACTGGACACAGTGCAGGTTTTCTGATCCCATGCAGACCGGGTAAAGGAGGAGTCAGAGTCCTTAGTGGGTTTTTGCAGGTCTTTTATTGGGGTTCACCAGGCATATGGCAGGCAGGGGTGCTGGCTGGTGTTCGTTCTGCTGCTTCTCGGCTTCTCTTTAGGCTTCGGCTTCTGCTGCTGCTGGCGTCCCCGTGACGCCGCCCTTAAAAAGCACAGTCTTAGCTCAGCTGAATCCCATCTACCTATGCCCACACCCTATTCCAGGTGCCCGCCATCAGGCATGCATTCAGGACAAGGATCCATCATCTATCCTGATGGCGGGAGGGCAGAAAAGCCTGACATTTTCTTTACCCTACAGTCCACCCCCTCAGGGTTTTCTGCCATACAGTCTATACATATATATATACAATTTTCTAAGCAAACAAACAATGCAGCCATGGCCCACAAAAGCAAATACATCAAATATAACAAAATAAACAAAATACAACAGAACACAAATAAGTCCAGGCAGGGCCCCAACCTAGTGCAAAAGACTATTGGTACCAGCAGATGAGCCACCAAATCTGCTGCCGAAGGCACTGCTCATACGAGGGAGGGGAATCACTCACGGCATCTGCTGTATCACACCAGGAGCTGTCAGGCTTCCTGGCCTTCTCTGGCTGTAGTCTCGGCTACAAGCCACACACAGCATCCACCCCCAGGATGCACTAGCTCTGGGATTGGCAATTTTATTCTGTCGGGGGTAATCGCCAACCCTCAGGGTTTCCGTCTACAGTCGCTCCAACACTCGGCCTTCATAGCCACCCATGCGACTCGCAGACCCCTGCACTCAGGCCAACCCACTGCACAAGCACATGGGTCGGGGATCCAAACTCTGCATTCGGCTTGGGCTCCACCCCAAGCCACGTTCCCCACCCGTCCCCCAAGGACAGGTTTCTCAGCTCCTCACCCTCACTCAAGAATGAGCAGGGCATCACCCACAGGTGATTTTACGAGACTCACAGGTCTTCAGCATACTCAGGCTGCTTAACAGCCACTTAGGGCTTCTCAACTTAGCATCAGTACCAGCTTTTGCCTTCTCAGTTGCCTTCTCCTCCACCTGGCTGCTGGGCATACACAGGCTGCTTTGGGCCATCAAGGCCCACTGGCCACCCCCAGATTCTCAAAAAAAAAAAAACCATAACCTGCCAAGGTCCTCCGCCTTCTGGCGGGATTGTTAGTCCAAGTTCATCAGTTCATCAGTCCATCAGTCCAAGTCCATTAGGCCTCTCCCTGCATCAGCACCGGCGGGCTCCAAATCTTGGTCCTCTCTTCCGGACGATTCTTGCTGCCTCAGGGGTCACTGGCTGGTCCTCTCGGGCGTCTCCTCCCTGCGAGGTCTCATCCCGCAGCTCCTGGACCGAATCCATCTTCTGTGCCACCATGGTGTCTCCAGCGTCGTCACAGTCAAACACAGTCTGTTCTCCTTAGTCCCTCCAGGTCTTTGGAGGGCTCCAATACCCGTCTACATGGATCCTGCCGACTTACGCCACTTGTAGGGGCAGGACAGGACACAGCGCAGGTTTTCTAATCCCATGCAGACCGGGTAAAGGAGGAGTCAGAGTCCTTAGTGGGTTTTTGCAGGTCTTTTTTTGGGGTTCACCAGGCATATGGCAGGCAGGGGTGCTGGCAGGCCTCCCAGCCCCCAGCAAGTCTTCACTCTATCTGGGCTCTCTGGCGTTCGTTCTGCTGCTTCTCGGCTTCTCTTTCGGCTTCGGCTTCTACTGCTGCTGCTGGCGTCCCCGTGACGCCGCCCTAAAAGCACAGTCTTAGCTCAGCTGAATCCCATCTACCTATGCCCACACCCTACTCCAGGTGCCCGCCATCAGGCATGCATTCAGGACAAGGATCCATCATCTATCCTGATGGCGGAAGGGCAGAAAAGCCTGACATTTTCTTTACCCTACAGGGTTGTAGTTGAAACAAGAATTCAAGCCAGAGTTCTCTTTGTTTTTCCAGTACAGAGCCTTACCCTAGGGTGCTTGCTCCTTTTGTTAAGAGCAGAGTCCTAAACTCTGGTTAATGAAAGTAATTGGTTGTTGTCTCAGTGTTGGCCCTGGTTGGTTGTGGTGAGGTGGGTGGCAGGTGTTTTGAATATCAGTTGTAGGCTGCAAATGATAGCCTCTTCTATAAGAAGACACAGGTGATTGATTCAACTCAGCTTGCCATGCCTATTCAGATTCCATCTGTTCTCTATTGAGAGCCTCAGGCCAAAAATCACCATTCTGAACCCATATTCCTGTAATTTTCCAGTAGTGCACTTTCTGTTCTAGATGCCAATCGTGTGCCGTATCTAGCATAGTGCCAGGTATCCCAAATCCCTGATATGGATATATATTCTTGAGTCAATAACTGTAGGGGGCCTCTGTATAGCAACCATCCCTCTCTCTAATGTGTTGTACTAAAGGGATGGCCTTTTGGATTCCCAGGTAATTCCATCTTTAAATGTGGAACTGCCTAAATGTTGGTAAGAAAAGAGGGACAACCCCAGCCAAAGCCATTCTTGTCAGCAGAGAACAATTCTCCAAAGAAAAGAGATATTCACAAGCCTTTAGCAATTAACATGTGCATCAGCTTGAGAAGCTGAACACTGGATTAGTTAAGGGGCTTTAAGCCACTAACATACTACTACATGCTTAAAAGCCAATTTTTGCTCTCTATTCAGGTAGAAAATGAAAGGCATGATGCTTTGAATATCAGCTGTAGGCTGACTTTTGCTAGCCTTTTACCTTACCATTGTATCCTTCCTCTTCCATTCTCATTTAAATTTTCCCTATAGGTTGAATGTACTATGTATATTCATACCTATGCTCTTTGATCCTTCTGTTCCTTCTGCATGAAACTCCCTGTAGGGTAAGGAAAAAGTATCAGGCTTTTCTGCCCTCCCGCCATTAAGATAGATGAGGGAACCCTGTGGTCCTGAATGCATGCTTGATGGCGGGCACCTGAAGTGGGTACACCTGGGCTGAAAAACTGAGCTTATAAGGGCGGCATCACGGGGACACCAGCAGAAGCCAAGAACGACCAGAAGCAGAGAGAAGAAGAGAAGCAGAGAGAAGGCCAGAGAGCCCAGATAGAGTGAGGATTTGCTGGGGGCTGGGAGGCCTGCCAGCCTCCCGGCCCCCCAGCACCCCTGCCTGCTGTGTACCGGGTAAATCCCAATAAAAGACCTGCAAAAGCCACTGAGGACTCTGACTCCTCCTTTAGCCGTTCTGCTGGATCAGAAAACCTGCACTGTGGCCATTCCTGACCCTACACTCCCCTTCTGCTCACCTGACAAATTCAGCTCAAATGTCACACTTGTGAATCTATGATTGAAATTCCCAGACAGTATTATTTACTAATTCTGCTTGCCATTGTGTTTTTTGTATATCTGTCTCTTACAAGTCTTTGAATTGCAACTATTTGCCAAATTGCTTGAAAAATCAGATTTTCTGAGAACATATTTCTATCTCCCAATCTTTGAGACCCCTAGCAAAAGATCTCATACTTTGAAAAGTACCCATTATATGAGCAGAAATTGGTGCACCTTGGAGTTATAACATGACTCATCACATCTTCATCTATAAGATAGTTCCTGACTTCATGGTGCTGTAGCTTAGCATGATGAATTCCTTTGATTGTATAATATTGATTGCACATCTTCACTCTTTCACCACCATCCCTGTTTCTTTTGTTGCTTTTACTTCATATATATTGAAAATAGACAAGATTTAGGTCTATGGAAAAAATATGTGTGCCCTAGAATGTTGGTCATGTGAATATAAAAGCTAAATCAATAATGACTGATTAAAGCATAAATATGTCTTTTCTGAAAGTCGTATCTACCCGAGCAATATTTATAAAATAGGAGAAAGGTGATGTAAAACTCCTTTTATTTTTTAACTTTGACATGATTAGGTAATCCAAACAATGGCTATTTACTTTATGGTAATTTTCATGATTTTTATGGATCTAGTCTCATTTCCCTCCCCCAGTTTATTCAGACATAAATTGCATGTAATAAAGTTCATCCTTTTTTCTTTTTTTTTTTTTTTGTGGTACCTTCGCTGGTGGCCGGGGATTGAACTGGCGCTTCAGAGGCTGCGGGCAGCCTCGGAACCCAGCGCTCAACCGCTGCACCACCAGGGGAGGCCCTAAAGTTCATCCTTTTTAAGTTTATAATTTGTACATAGTCATATAATCATCTACTTCTGTGACTGCTGTCCCCACATTCCCACTAACATGACTTTACTAATATTTCATGTAAGTACAACCTGCAATGTTTTCTTTCATGTTTAACTTTTTACTCAGCACAAAGATTTTTAGATTTAGTCATAGTGCTGCATTTTTATTTTTATTTATTTATTTCAAGATTTATTTATTTATTTAGACAAGCACTGGGTACAGTCAGAAGTGCTGTGAGAGAGGGTGAGAGAATTCACCAGAGCCAGAGTGGGGAACAGAACAGGCAGACTGACGAAATACCCTGCTGAGGGGAGCATCGGGCGAGACAGGAGAGGTCTGCCACGCCATGTGGACCCCTCACTGGTGGCGGGAGATCCAACTGGCACTGCAGAGGCTGTGGGCAGCTTCTCAACCCAGCACTCAACTGCTGCGCCACCAAGGGAGGCCCCATAGTGCTGCATTTTTAAAAATTAAATGAGTGAACATTGGGGCATTGGGGTTATTTTCATTTTTGCTCTATCATAAGTAATGATGCAATGAACATTGATGTACATATCTTTTTTTTTTTTTAATAGAGGCATGTTTTTCTTTATTTATTTGTTTGCTTGTTTGTTTGTTTTGTTTATACATGCACTGGGTACAGTCCGAAGCGCGGGAGGGTGAGAGAATTCACCAGAGCCAGAGCGGGGAGCAGAGCAGGCAGAAGAACCGAAGTACACTGCTGAGGGGAGCAGCGGGCGGCAGGAGAGGTCTGCGCGCCATGTGGGACCCTCCTCCGGTGGCCAGGGAGCAGCCGGGGATTGAACCGGCGCCGCAGAGGCCGCGGGCAGCTTCGCAACCCAGCGCTCTACCGCTGCGCCACCGGGGAGGCCCTGATGTACATATCTTTTAGTGAATATATATTTGCATTTCTCTCAGGAAAATACCCAGTAGTGATACTGTTCAATTGCATGATTTCAACTTTATAAGATATTGTCTGATTGTTTTCCAAAGTGATCATGACATCTGATATTCTCAGGAACAGTGTATGAGTTCCAGTTGCTCAATATCTTTGTCAACACTTTGTATGCCCATTTAAAAACAAATTCATCATTCCAGTAATTGTATAGTTGTATCTCTTTGTGGTTTTGGTCAAACATTTTGTCCATTTTTGTGGGGGAATAGAGGGCTTGTTTGTCTTTCTGTAATTGAGTAACTTTTAAGATATATTTTGAATCAAAGCCCTTATCAAACATCTATTTTGCAGAAGTTTTACATTTTGATGAAGTCCAATTTCTTGTTTGCCTTGATTTATTTAAGCTTTTAAGATTTTTGATTAAGAAAATTTACCCAAACCAGGCCTTCCTGGTGGTGCAGTGGGTTGAGTGCAGCACTGTAAAGCTGTCTGCAGCCTCTGCTGCACCAGTTCGATTCCTGGCCGGCCAGGGAGATAACCACATGGTGGGGCAGACCTCTCCTGTCTCGCCTGCTGCTCCCTCAGCAGTGTACTTTGTTCTGTCTTCCTGTTCTGTTCCCCATTCTGTCTCTGGTGAATCCTCTCATCCTTCCATACCTCTGGTGTGTACCCCAGTTCTTGTATAAAAATGAATAAATCTTAAAAAAAAAAAAAAGAAAATTTACCAAAACCAATATCAGAAAGATTTTGTCAATGTTTTCTTCTAAAAAATAGTGTAGATTTAGGGCCTCCCTGGTGGCGCAACTGTTGAGTGCTGGGTTGCGAAGCTGCCTGCAGCCTCTGCAGCACCGGTTAGATCCCCGGCCACCGGGCGAGGGTCCCACATGGCGCGCAGACCTCTCCTGCCGCCCGCTGCTCCCCTCAGCAGTGTACTTCAGTCTGCCTGCTCTGCTCCCCGCTCTGGCTCTGGTGAATTCTCTCACCCTCCCACGCCTCTGACTGTAACCAGTGCTTGTATAAATAATAAATCTTTAAAAAAAAATAGTGTAGATTTAGTCAAATATGACTTGGTAATTTTCATTTATCTATCCCCAGTTTTTAAATATAGTGTCTCTCAAAAATATTTAGATAAACAAAACCCATATACATAAATGAAATAATTATCATTTTTCACATATCTGTTATAAAATAATAGGTATGTTTTGATAATATTTTGGAAAAAAATCCAGAAAGTTATAGACCAAAGTAGAAGAGTATTCCTCTCTGAATGGTAGAATTATATGTGATATTTATATTCTTACTTTTCCTTTCCTATATTTTTTCTGAGTGTTTTCATTAGAGTATGTATATATATATCTATATATATATAGAGAGAGAGAGAGAGAGAGAGTGTATATATGTGTGTGTATATATGTACACATATATTTAATTTTTATATACTGTGGAAAATAATATATATTATATTTAAAAATACTATGTGTACATAAATAACAAATAGTGAAAACAAGAAGAGAGCAAGTTTGTAGAATTATGTTGATTTCTCATTCTTACTTGTCTAGCAATTCAAGACAAAGAAAAAAATGTCTAAGGAGCTTTCATTTTAATATATCCATTTATTTGACATGCCCACAATTACTGCTTAAAGTGTTCATTTGTATTTTTTCTACTTTTTAAATGACAAAACCATTATTTTACATTCTTGTTATTAATTTGACAGTAGAGGACTTCTCCCCTCCGGTGTGGTCACTGTAGCTTCCCATCACCAAACACCATAGTCCTCCACCATATTCTTTTTTTATTATTATTTTACGTAAGAAATATTTATTAACCACCTAATATATCCAAGGCATTGTAATGAACACAGAAAATTAAAACATATTCTGCCTCAAAGAAAAGTTGTTTAGAGACAACTCTGTGAAGAACGCTTACCCTATCTTTAGAATATTTTTTACCTCCACCATATTCTATTGTGCTTCTCTCTCCCCATTCTATCCTTCCCTCCTCCTGTATGCCACAGGTCCAAGGACCACTTTCAAAGGTTGGTTTTAAAGTCTGACATTGTCTGACCCTTTGTTTGTTTATTCAATTATATAAAAAGCCTCTTCATAGACTTTGCTTTAAGCCCTAAATTTTAATTCTAGTCATTATGCCACATAGGAGTCAAACAAGGAGATAGTGTTACTCTTGACTCCCTCTTCAACTTATTCCTACCCATTTTGTGTGTGTGCTTCATTTCTTTCTTCCCTCCTACCTTCACCACCCTATGTGTCTCCTTCCCCTTTTCCCTCCCCCAACATTCTTACCTCAGAGTCCTTAGGATATTTACTAAGGTCCACTAGTTTTGTTTAATTTATTTTTTACATAAATTGTTCATTTTTACATATTTTTTACATAAATTGTTCATTTTTAAACAGTATTTGCTTCCCCTTCCTCAGGTGTAGTCCCCATAGAATTTCCTTCCCCAAGGCACCCATGCATCATCACCTCAGTCCCCTGTGCTCCTCCCTCCCTCCCTTTCTCTGATCCCTCTCCCTCCTCCTCCCCTGCATTTATAATTATCTTGTTTTATAATTGTCTGGTTTTGCTTTGTTTTGTTTTGTACTATAGTTCTTTCCCCTGATGTCTTATTTGATACCCCTATATTCCTTCTATAAGTGAAACCATCTGATATTTTTCTTTTTCCTTCTGACTTATTTCACTGAACATAATTCCTTCTAGCTCCATCCACATTGCTGCGAATGACATGAGTTTATCTTTTTTGATTGCTGACTAATATTCCATTGTGTATATATACCGCATCTTCTTGATCCAGTCATCTATTTTTGGGCATTTAGGTTGTTTCCAGGTTTTACCTATTATAAATAATGCTGCGATAAACATAGGTGTACAGGTGGTCTTTTGAATCACTGCTTTTGTGTCCTTTGGACAGATCCCTAGGAGTAGAATTGCCAGATTGTATGGTAGCTCCATTTTTAGTAGACTGAGGAACCTCCAGACAGCTCTCCACAGTGGTTGGACCACTTTGCACAACCACCAGCAATGTAAAAGAGTTTCTTTTTCACCACATCCTTGCCAACATTTGTTGTTGCTAGTTTTTTTGATATGTGCCATTCTTGCTGGTGTAAGGTGGTATCTCAACTTGGTTTTGATTTGCATTTCCCTGATTATAAAGGGTGTTGAACATTTTTTCATATTTATGTTGGCCATTTGCATTTCCTCTTTGGAGAAATGTCTTTTAAGTTCTTCTGCCCATTTCTTGATTGTTTCCTTTGTTTTTGTTGAGCCATATGAGTTCTTTGTATATCTTTGTGATCAGTCCCTTATCAGTCATATGCTGTCCAAAATTTTTTTCCCAATCAGTGATATGTCCATAAATTTTTGAAAGTGTTTTATGTTATTGAATTGTCTGCTATATGAATGTACAGTGTTTGTTTTTATAGTTAATGGCTTACTTTGTTGAATATAGGGTTTTTTCTCCCCAAATTCCATCCATTTTGTGGGAAATTGCTGCATTTTTTTTTTTATGTGGCTATGCAATTTTCCATGTCAGGTACATACAACATAGTTTTTAATCTCTTCATTCATTGAAGATTTAGGCTGCTTCCCTGTCTAAACTATTATAAAAATTACAGCTGTGACTATTGTGTAACATGTAGATTTTTGTGTTGATAGCTCAATATTCTGTGATAGATGCCCAACAGTGAGATTGCCAGGTAATACAGTATTTCTATCTTTAAATATTTTAAGATAAATTCAGATTGCTTTCCATATTAGTTTCACCGGTTAACATTCCCCCAAATAGTGGATATTAATGGTATCCAATTTCTCTGTATCTTTTCTAGCACTTGTTGGTGAGGAGCTTTTTTATATGTACCACCAATTAGGGGGTATCTCATTGTAGTTTTCATGTTCATCTCTTATTACAAGTAATAATGGACATTTCTTCACATGTCTTTTGAACTGTATATCCTCTTTGGTGAATTGTCTGTTTCTAAGTGTTGCCCATTTGTTACTTGGGTTGTTATTTTGCTGTTGTATGAGTTTTACATATCTTGCATATTAATCCCTTATCAGTTATATATAGTGTAACTATTTTTTCTCATTTAGTAAAGTGTCTATTTAATTGCATTATTTTTCTTTTATTTTATAAAAGTTTTTTAACTTAAGGTAATCATATTTTTAGTTTTGCTTTTAATTCCCTTGTCATAGGGATTGAGTCACCAAAAATATCTTTATTGTTGATATCATGAATGTATCACCAATGTTGTCTTCTATGTATTTTTTGTTACAGGTCTTATATCTAAAACTTCAATTCATTTGGAATTTATTTTGTGTGTGATGTTAGCATGTAATCTAACTACATGACTTTATGTGTGGTTTTCCAGTTTTCTCAGCACCATTTATTAAAGAGAACAGTTTTTTCTACATGTTATGATCATACATCTTTTATCATAGATTTGGTGTTAATATATGCATGGAATTATTCTGGACTTTTGATTCTCATGCACCCACTAATCCAGTGCAATACCAATGTTGCAGTTTTCCTAAATCAATAGCTGGAGGGGCTCTGAACCACAGCCACCCCTCCCTCTTGAGGCTTATACTGCCCCATTATTATTTTAAACTAAAAACTAAAAATTTCTTTCCCCTTTCAGTCAGGCTGATCCTCCTGTTGTATAAACCAATAAACAGTTTTTCCATGAGGGTTTTTCACCTTGTTTTGCAACAGTTTTGTTGTGTGTGTCTAGAGGTGGCAAGCTCAGAGTCTTCACTCTGCTGCCATCTTGCTGGACTTCTATTCCTACCCTTTTGCATTGATTCACTTTCCTTGGAATGTAGCAAAGGCCTATGATAGTAACAAAAATTGTAAATAGCTCCAGCTCCAAAAATTCAGGCCATTTAACAAAAATCACAGAACTCAGAGAATGAACTCTGCTATCTATGGTTAATTTTCTTCTCCAAAGATGTAGACTCCACTAGTTGAGGCAATGTGATTCTTTGTAATCTTGTTTTATCACTCCTTGGTGACCATTCCTGCAAGAATTACAACAGAACCATAGTAACAGAGAATGCCTTGATCTATCACTTTAATACAAAACCTTTTATTTACATCTCAAGACAAACTCAAAATGATTTCAACATTCTTCTATTGCATGCATTATTCCAAACACCCACCAAATTTTCTAGTGTCCATAAGGTTAGAACTCAGCCTCTACATATTATTTTCTGAAGTTTTGCATTACATTTCTTTCATGGTATTAATATAAGTAATAAGAATTTTCCTGAGCCTGATAATCATGCACAGGACAGCCTTAAATAGAATGTTCATTTTTTAATTCACAGGCAGCAAAACACTTCAACCTTTTGTTTATCTTGTCAGCATCACCGTCTTCACTGAAATAAGACCTATTTTTCATCAACTAAATCTATTGCAGTCCTCTCCTATACAGTTTTTTTAAATCCAAACCAATGCTAAATAATAGTTTCTAGGGGGAAGCAGACAGAAATCGTGGGTCATGATTAATCTAAGTCTATACCTTACAGTTGTAGTCATAGGCCTGCAAGTTTCCTTCCTTTGCTAGTGGCCAGAGGGAGTAGGATGACATAGAGACTATAAAGGGAAATAAATTTGACTTATCCTGACTTAAAGTCAGTCTAACATAGTCTAGTACTTAGCTCTTCTCAAACACTCATGTTATTAAGAATGGTCCATTTTCAAATCATTCAATAAATGTCAATGAATATCAATTTTAATGACGGCAACCTCAAATTACCCAAAATGCACGTTATAGCTTATAGCAAATATTGATCAAATCGAATACATTGCACTTTCATCCTGGTCTGCTCTATTTCCTTAAGCATTTGTAAGCAAGCTCAATAAGAGTTTTTGAAGTTGTTTATCATCTCATTTTTTTCCAGTTTGCAATGACTATTTTGTTTCTATAGATTCAAGTTCTGATTTTATTTTATTTATTTATTTATTCCAATATTTCTTTTTTTTTTTTCCCAAATGATGTTTATTGAAATAAAGTAGGTTTACATGTTTGTATCTGATCTGGAGATTATTGGTTCAAACCTCTACAAAGGTATGCTCTGTCCAAGCTATTTTTATACTACATAAATTCCTTGAGCAAATCTAGCTAGACAATAGCTTTGCGCTCATGGACAGAAGCTGCTGTCACATGTGGCTCCCCTAATCACTGAAGTCAACATCACCATATCATCTCAGACTTGGCCTTCCAGATCCCCTCATCAATTCTACTTTTGTTTTTTCCAGAGAACTTACGTCCTTTAAACACACTATACCATTTCCTCACTTACCATATCTACTGTTATCATATTATCTAAAATATAAGTTCAAGAAGGGAATGACTCTGTCATTTTCAATGATATTTTTTGAGCACCTACAACAGCTTTTATACATAACAAGTGTTCAATAAATATTTGTTGAATGAAAGAGTGATTATTCAAAGCTCCTCAAAAAGTTTCCTTTACCTCCACAGTCTCTCTTACCCCCAGGTGACCCAGTGCTTGATTTCCACCTTAAGAGATTTCTGCTTTGAGGTTTCTTTTATCTGTGATTACCTTTGGGTTATGATGCATATATATTACTTCTATAAGAAAAAGCATTTATCTATGTATCCAATGAAAATTTTCTGGTTATCCATTGTGCATAAAGATATTTAGAGGACATAGAACTAAATTGTACTTATCCCACCCTCAAAATAGACTTACATTTACTACGGATGTGGCATGATATCACTCAAGAGAGACACATAGTACTTTGCTAAGACCCAGGACTGGTAGAAGTGGTTACCTCCGTTCCCAGCTTGTTAAATAACTCCTTGAACTGACAGTAATAACAGAGTGATAAACGGTTCTCTTATCTACTCATTTATTCATCTTTCATTATTTTAACATATATTGAATTAACATACATTAACTGTCAAGCATTTGGTAAGTCTTGGGCATATGACAATGAGAAAATAAAATAAAACAAAGAACACTTCGTTCTTAGAGGTCATAGTTATTGAGTCAAGAAGGTGGATACTAAATGAGAAATTATATATGACAAGGACTTTGATAAGAGATATAGACAGGGAGCTATATATGGGAGCATATATATACAAAAAAAGAAATAGGCCCACCCTAATATGGTGAGGGAGTAGGGATGGTTATACCATATGCCTACAAGAGAATCCCAGGGAACTGTGTGGATTTGTATCTGAGTCCCAGTTTTTACTGGAATGATGCAGAGATAGCTGTGTGGACATCATAATACTGGGTTATGTGTGCTGTTGTATTTGTTAGCTGGGCTTGCTTTTCATGACTCTAGTGATGGTGATTGTTATTGTAATGTTTTGTTTGGCTGCATCTGATTGCACAACTGTCCTGAGTCTGAAGTATTCTGGTGACCAGGGTTCAATGTGAGGCTCATCACACTCATGCTGGGCTATACCTTAGAGTCAGAAGGGTATCACTCTAGTTTTGGAACTCCCAGTCCATGGAAAACAAACTGTCCTACATCCTCATGTCTTTGTGGTATTCTTTTTCTCCCTCTTGGACACAAAATAAACCTTTTTTACCCCAAGTTTACTATTCTCCCTCTCAAGACATTGTTAGTTATTCTTCCAAGCCCCAAATATCAAAAGGTCCAACAGGTGAAAATCTCAAATGAAATTTATCTCTTCTAAAAATATTAGCCCTCTTCATTGCTGGCATATTTCAACTTCTGAGAAAACCTCACAAATATATGGGGTTTCTGTGAATCTTTAGACGCTTCTTTATTCGATATTAATGATATAAATTAAGTGCTCATATTGTGCCTAGGATATCAATATACCTGGACACACCAGTGAAAAATGCTGGCAACATTGCCTATCCTAATATTTGCCTAATATTCTTTTCAAAATGAAAAATAATTTATAAAATATGTAAAAGATGATCATTTCTGGTTAAAAATTAGAGCCAATCAGGAAGATGGCAGTGCTAGAGAAAGGAAGTAATAGGCGGTCAGCAGAGGTCTAATTTAGAAAAGAACACAAGAGAAGATGCAACTTTCCTTCACCATTACTACTATTCTCTTAAAACAGGCCTTTGTTATTTTTCACATGAATACTGCAACAGCCTCTAAACCAGGTTGGCTCCTCTTCAATCCATCCTCCACACTGAAGCTCAACCAGTATTTCTTATATCTGAGTCAGATTGTACTGTTTCTCTATTAAATTCCTTCAGAAACTCCCCATTGATGATTCTTGAATAGCCTAGCCATGCAGGGTCTTTATCATTCCATTCTTTATAGAACAGAGGTTCTGACCAACTTCTGTCCTACCATTGTCTTTGCAACATCTTCACTCAAAAACCACTAATGACTGCCTCCAGATTGTTGCACAAAATCATGTTTACCTAAAATGCATGCCTTGGGTCTCCCTAGTGGTGCAAGGGCTTAAGTCTCAGTGCTACAAAGCCATCACCACTGGGGTTATGCGTCGGCACTATGAAGCAATCCTCAGCTACGGCAGCATGAGTTCAATTCCTAGTCAGGATGGTGACCCATATGGTGCAGCAGACCTCTCTTGTCTCACCTGCTGCTGAGCAGCGTATTTCAGTCAATCTGACTGTTCTGTTCCCCACTATGTCTTTGGTGAATCCTCTCACCCCTTTCACCTCGGGCCTGTACCGCAGCTCTTGTATGCATAAATAAATAAATCTTAAAAAATAAACAAAATGCATGCCTTACTGTTCATCTTCCTCCCCTTATAGCAGTGAGCCAGCATCCTTTCCTGGGGCAAAGCTTCCTGCACATCTCTAGTCTGGCTCAAGTGGTCCTCTGACAACTTGAATGTCCCTCTCCTAGGTCCATGTTTAGTTTCCTGAATCACACACATTTCTTACCCTCCAAGGAGCAGAGAGTTTTTCATTCATTTTGGTACTTGCGGGAGCTAGTACAGTGTTTAATTGATGAGTTATTGAAGAAAATGTGGTCTCTACTGGAGACAATGGAGAGCATGGGGACATCTGAAAGGGCAGCTTGCAGAAGAAAAATTTGGCCAACCATGTGTACCTCCAGATGACAAACACATAAAAGTAGTTGGAAGTTACAAAAAGATAGATTTCAGCTTAATCATTCATATTTTGGATTAAATTGCTATAACTAACATTGGTGTAATTTAGTTCTTTGTCAGGCACTGTGCTAATTGCTTAACAAAAGTCACCACATTTACTCCTTAGAACCTCTCACTCCCAAATAGATATTTCTTATACTATTATTTGAGACTCAGCAAAAGAGGCTCACTGCATTATACAAAGTGACTTAAAGTGAAAATAAGATGTTATCATTGTTTTCTGTTATCACTTCCTGGAAAATTTGTATCTGTAAAAAAAGTCACCAGCTTTTCAAATAGAACTACTGTGCAGTTCTGTAAGCCAACTAGAAGTAGCACTAACATACTGATGTTAGCCCTTCATGGACGTCTGTGGATACATGGTCTCCCACTTAGTATTAAACAAGAACTATGTAATTGTAATATGCCTTCAGAATAAAGTATTTGCTGTTACCTACTAGAAATAGATTATAATGCAAGAAGAATATATTTGTGTAAGTCATTGTAAAATTTAAAAAAAATGTTTAAACTTATTTTTTAGAAAATACATTTAGAAACATGAAGGATGAGGATGCTATGTAAGAAGAGTCAAGAAGTACCATGATCAGGGAATGTAATAAATCATTTCTGATATATAAACCCTAAGGCACAATGCAGATTTAAGATACTATGATTGCATGCTTTAAAGTACAGGTAAAATGTGTATGGAATGATCAAAGAAGAGAAACTTCTCCAGGTACCACCTTCAGAAGAAACTGGATCAAAAAGCTAGTAAGGGAGGTGTGGAGGCTGCTACAGAAAATTTCCCAGTAACAGATAATACTATTGAAATAGCCAGAAATAACTAAAAACTGCATGAGACAGGTGTGTGTGTGTATACTGGAACATACTATCCAAATAAACCACAGATAATGTCAACTATAGCATATGAGTTTAAAGAATTTGTGATATAAATAAGTAACCTTTCATTACCCAGATGTTATTAACATTAAAATGTTTTTACAAAAGCTGTGTGTGGAGGAAATACAGGCATTCATCAGCTCTTGCAGTTAATTCAGAATTTAAGTCATTTCTATGATGGCAAAAAATGTTAACATTATTTTGTTAACTAATGTGACATTTATACTGCATTGCAATTTCAAAACTCCATGGCTATTATCATAAGACTTTACTGTCTTTTGTGAACAGTATAGAGGACATGGTAGCCTTTCCCCTGGGAGACTAGTGATATAGCAATCACTGCCAAGGTCAGCTAGTCCTTTTGGAAGAAGGAAATACCTGAGTGTCAACAGCAGTGGGTGCTATGTCCATCTTTGACCCAACCCTCTGCTTCCTTCAGAAGCATCTACTGTACCTACACTGCAAGTGTCATGCAAAGATATTCTTGTCTATGGCATGAACTGAACAAAATAACTACCTCAAGGAAATGACTTGAAATGTGTCCTGTTGATTCTGAAATATAGCAGAAACCATCCTTTATAGGACAGAAATTGCTTTCACTATACTTAGCTGAAGCAAGCACTAACAACTTTAATAGTTTTCAAGTGCCAAGTGTGTGGACACCATTTGAAAGAGTCCACCAGCCTATTCTACTGATGTTTGTCTCTGGATTTCTTTATTGGGTTAAAGCGTATTCCAAAAGCAAGAAAAATAATAGATTGAGTCATAGATTGAGTAATAGGTTGAATAATAGATTGAGCAGAAAGAGATTGAGTTATGCTCTATGAAGTCATACTGGAGTGAAATAGGACCCGGGTGGTTTTCTTGATGTGCTTTTCTAGAGTCATCCTGTTACTGGAACCCAGCTGTCTCAGTGGTGGGAGCCAGCAGGATAGTGATGTTCTTTCAACCCTGCTGCCTACCATAAGTCAGTTGTGGCAGTTGCTCCTCAGAGCTCAATAACTGACATTTGTAATGGGCCAATCAGATGTGAGCTGTGAGTTGATAGATGCTAAATAATCCAATCAGACTTGTGGGTGAAAAAGGATATAAACCGGGGTTGGCGGGAGCTGGGGGAGCCCCCGGAAAAAGGAGACAACGACCCCAGCCCTGAGAGAAGAGAACAAGGGAGCCCCCAAAGGACAGACGCCACCAGCCCCTGAAGAAAAGAAGAAAGCCTCCGAAGAAAGAAGAAAAAGAAGCATCCAGCAGCCGCCCTCCGAGGAGGGAAGAAAATCTGAAGGACTCTCTCACAGACTGGGCCTCGGTCCTGCCTCTGATGTTGCCTGAGAGGAGCACCAAAGGCCCTGGGCCTGGTGTCTCAAAGAGCTGTTTGTTGTTGGTGTAACCCAACAACTCTCAAAGAGCTGTTAACCCTGGGTGTCTCTGACACCGCCTCTGTGGGACCAATAGTGGCCATCACTACTCCTAGTGCTGTCCAGCCCTCCTGGTGACCAGTGGCGACCATCACTGATGCTACCTGGGTGAGACAGCCAGCCCCTTGTGCATACAGTATGCTCCTTGTTTCCCCTGTTTGTAAATAAACCCCATGGTAGTTGTTCCTGGAGTCTAAGGTCTCCTGCAATTGTGCGCATGGGTGAGAACCCACAGACAGTGACCTGTCCTCTTTTTGGGCACTGTCCTTTGTTAGTCTATAGCCCTTAGTTTTGGTTTTTGACCTTTTGGCCTTTTGAGGATTTTTGGTGGCGCTCTGCTCTCAAAGTCCCTGTGGCCTCTTTTGTGGCCCTCTCCGCCCCTGTTTTAATCCCATGAGCTCTGAAATAACATATGGTCGTACTGCTGCTCTTTCATCCTCCACATTTTTCTCTCAGTGCATACTAACCCTAATACTGCCACCCCTCATGCTTTTATCTGCTTTCATCATCTGCCTTTAAAGTCATCTCTGCCTTATATCATATAGCTGGTACCCAAGACTTACCTGGGTGCATGAGGCAGGGGTTGAATCAAAACAGTTTTCCCATTTACTGGGGCTTTAGATTTAGACATCTACCATTATTTTTCAGAAAAACATATAACCATCTTGTACATATCACATACATTGTATAAGTTTTTTTGTTAAAGCATTAGTTTGATAATCAAATATTTAACATATATCATCTCATAACCTTATATTGTTTCTTTTTAATTTTTGTAATTTATTGGAAGCCTCAAGACATGGAAATGGTCCAGGCCTCACTAGATGTCTGAAAGGCTCTGATGGCCATTATTACTGAGTCTCAAGGCCAGAGTCCTTCACAGGTGTCTGACCTTTTTGTTTCATCAATCCTTGTTCTTTACCCTCACTCTTTTCTATGCCCTGATTCTCGACCCTTGATCTCTTATTTCTAAGCCCACACTCTGCTGAGGACTAAACAATAGGTTTTCCTTTTTGGACTCTCAGTGTCCCTTAAGCCATAGATTAACTTACCCACTGATTTTTCCGCTCCTTCCACCCATGCAATCTGGAGCCCCTAGAAACCTCCACAGGTTTTTCTAGCCCTCTCCACCCATCTCAGATGTAGCTGGACACTCTTATTTCAAACCTGCCTATTTCTATGGCAATACAGTTGCTGTTGTGTTTACCCAGCAATCACTTCATCTGGGCAACAGTGCAGAAGGGAAAAACTGCCAGCCTCATACAGAGATTTCATAGACAGGGCAGAGGGGCCTGCAAGTCACTGCTCCTCTGTGGCTGTACCTGCTGCAGTCTCTGAGGACTCTTCTGGGACATGTTTGCTCCTCCCTGCAGGACACTTAAGGGAACCAAATATAACACCCAGACTTTGTGATGTGGTTTTGAATCTATATTGAATCTTAGAAGCTAAAATTTGAATGAGTAGCTGGAAATGTGTCATATTCTCCTAAATAGATGCAGTAGTTACCTATTGATGTGTTGCAAATTACTTCAGCATTCAGAGGCTTCACAAATGATAAAAATATTATCTTAGTTTCTGTGGTTCAGGAACTTTGGAGTGTCTTTGTTGGGTAATTGAGGTTGTTGCCAAGATGTCAGCTGGAGCTGTTGGCATGCTAAAGTTGGACTGGAATTGGGTGCCTGCTCCAAGATGGCTCATTCATGTGTCAGGAAAGTTGGCGCTGGCTATTGGTGGGAGACCTAGAATCTCCACCATGTGAACATTTTCTCGGGGCTGTTAGAACGTCCTCATTTATTGGTTAGCTTCTGCTGGTGAGTAAAAGGTGCAGTGCCTTAGGAGTTATTCTTTCATGACTTCATAATAGCTTATTGATTGCACAGGTCAGCCCTATTTGTGGGAATAAACTACACAGGCTAGTAAATATTAGGAGGAGAGCATCACGGGGTCTTTTAGTGTCTAGTTACAACAAAAACAGCGGTATAGAGAGGTGTCATATACCAGTAATTCATTTTGGGTTTTTTCTGGGTGAAATATTGGATATGAATTGTTGGTAATCTATGACAACACCATGGCATAAAGCCCTGGATTCTCCTACACTTTAAGCCTTTTACAATCTTTGCCCAGCTTCCTAGGGTCTGAGATATTTGGCACAACTGAACAAAAACCATTATTTCCTATGTATTCTATGACTACATGCTCACTATAAACATACATGACTACTCTATGAAACCATCTGCCCTTGATCATTAGAAAAGAACCCTAGTCAGGGTGATGAACATAGTGCTAGACTCTTGCTGCACTGATTTTCCCATAGTGATTTGTTAAATCAGTGTGATAATGGTGCTATTGAAAATGTTTTATAAATTAGAAATTTCCTGTCTTATAATATCGTAAAGTACTAGAAGATATGCCCTATGTTAATTTCCTCATATGATTATAGTCTAATTCTCAGTTTTAGTTCTTTCAGATTTTCTTTTATATTTTAAAGTGCTGCTATTTTACTTAGAAATTTAAAACTATATCTTCACGATACATAGAAACTTTTATGCTTCCAAAACAAATTTTATTGCTAGAAATGCTCTTTGATTTCAAATTTATCTTCACTGATTTACTAATGTTTATATTATCCAAACTTTTATATATTTTTGTATTTAATCTTTCAAATATAACTGTTAGAATTATCTTTTGTAAATAGCATATTGTTATATTATGCTGTGCTTTGTTATTTATTTATTTTTATGCATTCTTTTATTGCTTTTGTCTTTTTTTAAATTTATTTATGTATATTTACATCATCATTCATTTTTGTACAATATTTGCTTTCTCCTCTCAGGTGTAGTCCCTGTAAAATGCTTTGTTTTTATAAATACCACCTGATCATAACCATCTTTTAACCCAGCATTCTGCTTACATGGAATTAATCATCAATCTAGTTGGATTGATTTTGTGATTTTATTTCATATTTTCCATTTTTCTATATAATTAGTGATCCCTTGTCCTTTCTTGTGTTTTTTTGTATTGACTAATCATATTTATCTTTCAATTTTATGTATACTAGTCTGGAGGTTTCATTCTGTTTCTACTATTTAGTGGTTACCTCAGAAATAACAGTTTGCTTACTTACAATTCTGAAATTAATACAGACCTATTCCATCCCTTGGAACAATGCAAGTCATTGAGACATTTTAATTCATTTTATCTTCCTCTAGAATTATAAACTACTTAATTTTGATATTCTTTATCTTATTTTTATTGACTTTTAACTTTGTTACACATTATTATTACTGTATTTTACAACTCCAAAGGCCTTGAGTCATATAACTTCTCAGAAACTTTCCTCTTTTTTTTTTTTTTCCATTTTCCTTCTTCTTTTATCAGTCCAACCACGGCCCTCTCATATGAGTCCTCTGGAGTTAGGTGGGGCTGGAAGTGGGAGGGTGTAGGTCTGCTTTGCCTTTATCCTGAGGCGCTCTAGTCTCTCTGTCCTTTTTGATCTATGAGTCTTGACTTTTTCCCTCAGCTGCACATCCCAAGAGTCAGTTTCCACGTTTGCTGCATCAGCAAATGCACTCAGGACATGTGTACTTCTGTGATCCAATATTCTGCTGTCCTCCCAGGTGTAGTTCTTCATGCAAAACCTAATTATCCTGGAGTCTTATATCTTTTAAACTTTCCAATAAGTATAAGGACTTCAACATACTGATGTTAATTTGTTACAGGAACTTACATAAAACTAATTTTAGAAGAAAGATTAATTCATATTATATTTAATTTGAAAATTCAGTACATATTACATTTGATTTCAAAATGTACAAGACAATAAAAACCTTCAAGATTTATTTTAATAATGAAAATGATATTTTATAAAGATTTATATTTATTTATTTATGCATACAAAAATTGGGGTGTAAGCCAGAGGTGCAGGGTGTGAAAAGATTCACCAGAGTCAGAGTGGGGAGCAGAACAGGAGGATCTACTGAAACACACTGCTCCTCAGCAGATGAGAGAGGAGAGGTTTGCTGCGCCATGTGGGTCAGCTCCCAAGCCAGAAATCAAATTCATGCTACAGTGGCTGGCAATAGCTTGATAGCTGAGACTTTAATACCAGAGCCACCAGGGAGGCCCAATAATGAAAATAATAATTTAATAGTTATTAAATTATTGAGCATTTACACATATTAGACAGGGGCATAAATGTTTTATATGTATTAATTTGTCTAGTTCTCACAATTTAGATTAATGCCTAGCATATACTATGCATTCAATAAATATTAGTATTATAGCTATTTTTACACTCATTTCTCAGTGACATTATGTTCACTTCTGTTCTTTGTGGGGTAGGGAGGAGGCATAAATTCACCATCCAGGTTCTAGTCCCCAGAGTTTGCTAGAGTTCATTATTTCTTGGGACAATAAAATATGCTACATTGTTATGGCATGACTATTTAATATATTACTTCCAGAACAAGTCTTTAATTTTATGAGTATTTGTCATCTTAATGTACAAAGTTTTATTCTGACATCTGTGCCCCCTAACTTTGCACCATACATTGCTGGCTCTCAGGAAGTCTCTCATCACACTTTTCAATCAATACCCTCCTCACCAAAGAAGGAAGACTCCTCTCTGGCCACCATTTTCTCCCTGATTATTGTGCAGAACACATGAAATGTATCCATTGTATTAAAATTTGGAATTTCTTACTTACCTTTTTTTTGCCATAGATCTTTGCATAAATCTAAATTAAAACACAATTTTAACACATACAACCAACATTAAGAAAACACACTCTTGACTTTGTTTATGCTAAATCTCAATGTTATTTTAACAAACTTGGACTGTAAATAGTTTAAGTCCAGTGCCAAGAACCAATTATCTACAGTGAACAAAAACCAAATGATTTTATACAGAATGAATCATGCAGGGATCTTCTAAATTCTTAGCAGGCAAATTGACTCAGATAAGATATATTATTGTTGCTAGAACAGAAAGGAAGCAGCCAACTTTAAATGGTTGTTTTAGGGGTTGAAGAGGATACAGATTGAATAATATTTATGTGGCATTTCCTAAATTCCATCACAATAGCAAGGATTCTATGTGCTTCTCTGAAATGTGCCTAATTATTTTTCTCAAATGCACTTGTTTTACTAGTTTTTCTAATTATTCATTGCTACTTATTGTGTAGTGACCAACATTTTCTGAGACTAAATATTTGAAATTATATTCCCAAACAACCAATAGATATTTCATCTGAATTTATAATTTCAAAAAATCCAATAAGTTGGGAAACTTCACTGGCCTTTGTTGTCATTAATTTCTGGATTTATATATACAAGTATCTATATAATGACTTTAAAAACATATTAGAATCATTGTATTTTAGAATCTGATGAAAACTATGACCACAGCACTATGGAAATATACACATTCACATACAACATCACCTTGATTCTTAGGAGGTTCACAACTCCCTACAGTGTTCAATTTAACTTAAAGAGCAACTGAATCTGATATGAGAAATTTTTTAGTTTCAGCACCTCAGACAATATCACAACAGTAAGCAAGTGAAAATGTATATAACAGAAATAAGTATTCGCTAAACAGACAAGTCACTGTTGCTATCGGCATATACTAGCTTCTCCTGTTTTAGATTTTTTTGTAAAATATCTACCTCTCATTGGCTTTCCAGTTGACACTAGGTTGACAAAACCAGAAAATTATGACAATTATGTTGTGACACTTCAAGAGCATATTTACATGAAAAATGGCAATGGATAGTTATAAAAAACATTGGTCTGAGCATATCCCTAAAAATGCTGAAGAAACCTATTCACAGATAGTTGATATTTTAGTTTATCAATACATAAATAATGAAAGATATCTTAATTATTTTGATTAACTTTTTAGCTCATATTTCTCAGTTGTTTCAGTTTTATCAATAATCATTTTAAAAGTGATTTTTTGCAAAGAATATTTTGATTCTTGAATCTATATCATATCACTTAGGACAAAAATTTAGAAAGAAGGAAAAACTAACATAGGAGATATCCATTCTTAAACATGACTACAACAATAGCACCACGGCATCTGAACTTTGTGATGTATTGTGGTTGGCCATGAACTTACCATGGGGTTGTGGATGTTCTCTACTAAAGCTGTGCTGCCAAATGAAAGGTAGTACTGGTGTTCCTCTCATTCACATGACTGCTCTGGCCATAGGCAAGTATACTCCTCTGTGGGTAGAGCCTGATGAGCTTTGCTGAAACAATGCCTGAGACTGGATTCAAGTTGTTTAACTAACCTGATACAAAGAATAAAGACACCTTCATTTTCCTTTCTTTATAATCTCAGTTAGTGGAAAATTAGATTTTGATTCACTAGATAGATGATAGATAGATAGATAGATAGATAGATAGATAGATAGATAATCTGTCCATTACCTTAGAGACAGTTGTTCCTAAAAATGGAATACCCTCATTCTTCATTCCTAAATATTTTCATAGTAGGTTGTCAATTGTAATTGATGACTTAATAGGATAAGCTACCAACACTGCCTGAAGGAGAAAACTTCTAAACTCACCTACGAATTAAGGCAGACAGACATCTAATCATCTCTCTTTCTACAGCTCTCACTTGGCCCAAAGGGAGTCAATCTTTTGCTAATGGTATTAATATTTAAAGATTTGAGATTTCCTTAAGGTGGTCCTGGCTAAATGACCTAAATTTATATTTCATTAACCTGAATTTTCTCTGGTGATAGTTTTTTGTGGAAGAGAAGTCCCAATCAATCATATGCTTAAAAGTTGAGCAGATCTGGATTTGATTTCTATCCTGCTGTTTGCAGCTATAGAACAACAAAAATCTGCCATCCCAAAATATATCACTTTGGCAAAGTTTGATTCAATGGGAAAGAAATCTTGCAAGGAGGTTACTTTTGAAAAAGATATGCACATATAAACTTCTCTCTGTAAAGGTATATCTCCTTGATTATTCTGAGAAGATCTAATCTTTATATCTCTTCCAGGGAGAAGGCAGGGCTTAAACCTGCCTGTTTGTTTACTGTGCTTCCCTTGATAAGATACTGAGCTGACCTTTCCCTGTTGAACCTCTGCCACCCAACCGCCCTTATTTTAGCTAAGATATATCTGAAGCAATGTGGCAAGTTATTCAGTCATGTTGGTGGTCTCCCATTAAATGGGGTTTACATGTTAGTATTAATATTTTTTGGCATTTTTCTCTTATCAATCTTTTTCTGATGCGTGTTTGATTAGTTGCCAGCATGGAAGAACAGAGGGATACAGGATGATTTCCTTTGTTCTCCTGTTCATGCGCAGACTGATTAGCACCCCAGGACCCTCAAACTTGCATGATCTAAATAGGTTCTGTCAACCATCGCATAAAGACAAAGCACACATTTTGTGTGAAAGAACTTTAATAGGCTAGTGTGCATAGAGAGGGAAGAAAGGAAAGATAATAGTTTTCCAAAAAAATCACCCGAAGTTACCCATCCCCCCCATGGTAAATACCCAGACAAACACAGTTGGCCTAAAGCAGGGCCACTAACAAGAAGTCTAAGGCAATTTCTAGCTGGAAACCACAGGAAAGGGTCTAAAAGGGCCAGGTGACAAAGAAAGCAAAATCAGAGTACAAATCAGTGCAACAGCTGCCATTGTCAGCCTCCCCATGGGTCTCCCACCCATGTCACTTCCACGTATGTCACTCTATATGTCTTAACTCCTTCCATATCCCCCAAACTCCTGGTACAAGTCCAAAGCTGAGAAGCAAGCATGCCCTTTTTCACATGTCTCTCTCCTCCATGTGTCTGCCCACCTGTATCTCTTCCTCTGTCTCCATAAGTGTGTGTCTGCCAAGTTTCCTGTGTCTTCAACTGGCTGCTCAGCTCCATCTCTCCTTAGGTGAGGTAGGGAACACACAACCTCCCCTTTCATGGGAATTACTCTTTAACAATCCAACAAGACTTAAGGCCTTAATTTTCTCAGTGGTGAAAATTCACTTATAAGATTTCAGTGAAAACATCAGATCAGATAAGGCAAATAGTATACCCCAGAAGCAAGGCCTAGCAGACATAGCATTCAGTGATGAGCATCCCTATGGGAGGACTAGAATCTTCTGATCGAATTATAGATGAGATAAGCAAATGTTCTAGCTTGATAAAAATCCTTGACCTTAGAACCCAGAAATTCTGGGAATCTGTCCAATACCTGAATACACACCATTTAAGGAACACTCAAACTTAATACAAATAATATATTTTTACACCTGAGAAATAGATAATGGAAAAGAAGAAAATTCTTCACTGTAAGGCATTAAGAACTTTATTTCATCATTTTATGATACATCACAGGTACTTGGTGATAAGGGAATGTTGTAGAGCAACCCCTTTCGAACAATGTTATTAATGGCCCTTAAATTTTGGACAAAATGGTACTCGCCTGTATGGGGTTTTTTTACTGGCAGAATCGGAGTGTTATACGGTGAGCGACAGGGCCGAATGAGTCCAGATTGAAGGAACCTTTTCAATACTGGCTCAATTCCCCTCAAGGCTTCCTCCTTTAAGGGGTATTGCTTTTTCCTTGGGGTTTTGCTTCCCTTTATTATTTTTATTTTTACAGGCTCCGCATTTTTTGCACGTCCTGGGGTTCCATCAGTCCATACCCATTTACTTACTTTTTCAACAATTTTTGGAGGTAAAATTTTACCTTTTGGTGGAACATCTTGAGTAAGTAACATCTGGAACCGCAGAGCATGCTCTGGAGGCACCTGTAGGTGAAGCCTCTGATGTTTTGGTGAGAATATAATTTGTGCGTTGAGCTTACTTAAAAGGTCACGACCAAGGAGAGGGATTGGACACTTTTTCATGTATAGGAAGCTGTGCTGGAGCTGTGTGGTGCCTAGCCGGCACTCCAAAGGTTGCAGGAAGGGTGTCTGTTGTGACTTTTCTGTAACCCCAATGACTGCTGTAGTTTTTTTGCTTATTTTAGTTAATTTCGAATTCAAAACTGAGTATGTTGCTCCAGTGTCCACCAAGAAATCAATCAGACGATCCCCCACAGCGAGGGTTACCCGGGGCTCTGAGGGGGTTATTTTAATGGGCTTTTCTAGATCTAGTGGAGCCCCCGGGCACCCCTATTTTGTATCTGAACTTTCTCCATGAACTATTATCTGTCTCCTCTCCTCTGCACTTGGTTTTAGATTTCTTTTACTTTGTCTGTATTTCCTCCTATTTTTACCTGAGGCTCTACCCTGTGTTGTCATTTGTCTCCTGTTTTTTGTACTGGGCTCTCGATTTCTTTTCTGTCTGTATTTTCTGTCATTATTTGAGCCTCCACTCTGTGCTAACATTTGTCTTTTTTCCTCTCTCCTTGGTTCCTGGTTTTGTGTGCTCCTTTTATATTTCCTCCTGTAACCCCTATGTGAATCATTATGTTTTGGGGTTTTCTGTCTTTTATCCTGCCTTTTATAATTATTGCGTCTGCCGCTTCCCCGTAACCTGGGACAACTGTACTTCCAATGTCCCTTTTCCCTACAGAAAGCACACTGATTTTTTCCTAGGGGTTCACGTTTTTGTCCATTATTGTTTCCCTGAAACCCTGTTCTGTGTTTTTTTTGTAAGAAAACAGTCACAGGTTTCGGTCTCCTGTCCTCTCTATTATTATAAACCCTGAATGCCAGGTCCACTACCTGGGACGGACTCATTTCAGTGACGCCGTCCACTTTAGCTAACTTTTTTTTTATGTCTGGGGCACTATGGGTAATGAAAGCCATAGTGATCAGACGAGCATTTTCTGGGGCATCTGGGTTTATATCCGTGTGGTTAGTGTAAGTTTGAATAATCCTCTCAAGGAACTCTGACGGATCCTTATTAGCTCCTTGCTCGAGTTGCAATATTTTGTTAAAGTTTTTTTGTTTGGGGATCCCCTGCTTTAGTCCTACCAATAAGCATTTTTTTATACAGATTCAACATCGTCGTTCCTCCATTGTTAGGGTCCCATCCAGGATCTCTCTCTGGGACAACAACCTCTGGCTCTGGGGATTGCCTATCCTGTTGGTGGAGACGGTCAGCCTCCTCCCTGGCTTTCCTGAATACCATCCTCTGCTCATCCAGCGTTAATAAAGTATGCAGCATGGACTGTATATCTGCCCAGTTAGGGCGGTGGGAGACAAAGATAGAGGCAAACAAGTTCGCCATCCTCTGAGGAGCCTGCCGGTACGAGGGAACAGAGCTCCTCCAATTTAGGAGGTCCGCAGTACTGAATGGATGGTGCGACCAAAAGTACCCAGCAGGTCTCCCATGTTCATTTAAGCCACCCATTGGCAGCTGGCGAAGGGGAAACTGCCCTGCCTCAGGTTGATCCTTCCTGCCAAAATGGGTGCCGAGTCTAGTGTGGGGAGGAGACGCCATTTTAGTGTCCTCCTCAGAGGGCAGTGGAGGCTGTGCAGCCTCAGGCGTCTGCACGGGAGGGGCTTTGTCACGTGGAAGAGGATTTTGTCCTGGTGTATTTAAAGTATTTAAAATATGATGCTCCTCCTCTTCTAACTCTGCTCGCTGGCTGTCCTCATGGAAAGGGGAAGGTCTATCCTTTCTCTGCACCATTAGCCTAGCCTTCGCCTCCGCCATATCTAATTTATGGAGGGCGGCCTGCATCTGGTCCTGTATACCTTTAAAAGCTGACTCAAAAGTCCGATTTTGTTGTTGCACTTGATACAGCATGTTTTGATAAGCTGACTCAAAAACGTTACGATTTTTATTTCTTATACTCTTAATAGTTAAATTAAAAGCCTGATTTTGTTGTTGTATGGCCACGTTAAAAGCCTGAATTTGTTGTTGCATGGCTATGTTAAGAGCCTGAATGTGTTGTTGCACATTCTCAGTATGTGAAGTAGAACTTCTACCTCTTACAGAAACAAGAATGTAGCAAATTGTGCTTACACATGTTACCAAAAAACCACCCAGAAGCACAGTCTGTAAAGGGATGGCTTGTAAACCACCCATGTATGTATACAATAGTAAAATTACATGCCATACACCAGGCTTTATTAAGTTATTTATATTAATGAAACTGGTGGTGATATTTAATGGAAGAAGGCTACTCAAATTTAAGGCCGGAAGGAAACTGAAAGAACTCAGGCTAGGGATGAAACTGTATAGGCTCATGGTTGAGGCCATATTTGAGTCAAAACACACCCACAAGGGCTGTACGCACAGGGAAAAAAACAGACTTTTTAGGACTAGAGACAAATATTATACTGCTAGTCCTGCAGAACTAGTGCGCTTATGGTGACCAACGCAAGGAATGTTACTTTGGGCTGGTCAACCGCGGTGTAACTTGGAAACCACGCTGGGCGCCAAACTGTTGTAGAGCAACCCGGATACAAAACGGGGTGCCTGACTGTGGGTCCTCACCCGTGCGCTTAAAAGGACTTATCAATGCTCTACTGCAGGCACACATGAAAGGTTAATAAAAGGTTTATTTACAAGGGAAGGGGAAATGAGGAAATGTACAGCTCTGGGAGAAAAGTGGGAGACAAAGTTTTAAATGAGTCCTACCCGATCCGCCGATCAGGAATCCCAAAATGGCGCTCTCAGAGCTGGCCGCCAGCCAGGAGCGGTGAAGCCAGGAGGCGAGAGATCGCGAGCCAGAGAGAGCCCAAGGCCCACGTGTTTGGTTTTTTATATCCAACCTGGCTGCCCAACTCCACCCTCAGGTCCCAGCCACCCTCCCTTGGTGGTGATGGGATTTGTCTTTCCCAGAGTCTTGATGGCTTTAGTCTGGAGTGGGGGTGGGGTCCACAAAGCCTGTATGGGATTAACTCAGGACATCCTTTCCCCCTAACAGGAAGAAGTAATTTTTTAATCTCCAATATCTTGAGGAGGGGAGGAAGAGAAGGGTTAGTAGCACGTGACTTGAACCCAAAGGAATGATTAATCTCATCACTAATTAATATTTTCTGAGCATCCAGTGGTTTGATTTACACATGAAAATTGCACTAGAATCACAAAGATAACTTTAATCAACATGTTTTTTAGCTCAATTAAGATAATGTTTGTGTGCCTATACCAGTAATTAATCTTATATTGAAAGATAAAAGAAATAACTTTCACACACTTCCCCTAATTGAATCTGTTTACTTGCTTTGAAAATTCTGCCTTGAAACAGGAAGAGAATTAAAAGTTCATTAATGAATGTTTACATAGTAACATATACACAGGCTGATGATATTTATTATGGGGAAAAACAATTAACATTGTTATTAATTAACACAATTTGGGATTCTGTTTACACATGTGATATAAAGGTAAATAATTTCTTTTTTAAGGATTTATTTATTTATTTATTTATACAAGCACTGGGTACAGTCAGAAGTGCGGGAGGGTGAGAGAATTCACCAGAGCCAGAGGGGGGAGCAGAGCAGGCAGACTGACAAGTACACTGCTGAGGGGAGCAGCAGGCAGCAGGAGAGGTCTGAGTGCCATGTGAGACCCTCTCCGGTGGCCGGGGTTCAAACCGGTGCTGCAAAGGCTGCGGGCAGCTTAGCAACTCAGCGCTCAACTGCTGCGCCACCAGGGAGGCCCAATAATTTTGTTTTTACTTAAAGTTAATGATGATGTATTTTTTTTTTTAAGATTTATTTATTTATTTATACAAGCACTAGGTACAGTCAGAAGCACGGGAGGGTGAGAGAATTCACCAGAGCCAGAGAGGGGAACAGAATAGACAGAGTGACGAAATACACTGCTGAGGGGAGCAGCGGGCTTGGCAGGAAAGGTCTGCCAGCCATGTGCGACCCTCGCCAGCGGCTGGGAATCGAACTGGCGCTGCAGAGGCTGCCTCTGCGGGTAGCTTCACAGCCCAGTGCTCAACTGCTGTGCCACCAGGGCAGGTCCTGATAATGTATCTGTACATTTCCCAATCTTGATTTCATAACAAAATTCCAATATTAAGTCACACTTAGACATATTGACACCAGTAATTGAGGCAACAGATGTGCTTTCCTTCTAGGTTAAAAAAGTCGATGGTAAAAAAAAATTGTTTCTTTTTGTATTTAATTAATGCAAATTGAAAATTGGAGACTTAATTCTCTCTGCTGAAAAAAAGGGGAGGAATTTCTATTCCCTTTATTTTTGTAGAGCATTTACCTTAGAGAACTTGTACTGGTACGTGTTTTTCCTCTTTTTGAAATGCAAATATATCCTTTGGAAGAGTTAGGCCCCTTGTCAGCTAGGAGTCACAGGAAGGTCTTTCTCAAAAACCTTATAATGTTTATAGAAGTTACCAACCCATCTCCCAGTTTCTGTGAGAGGGCAGGAGTCTAAGATAAATGTTCCCTTTGTCCCAGTTTGCAAAACTGTCTTCTGTCATGAAAATATGAGAAGTTTGTTTTTTTCCTCTAAGCAAAGCGATTAGACGACACAAATGCCAGGTAAAGTTAGAATGGACTATGTATGACATATGGTGCTTTGAAGTCCTGATACTAGAGGACTAGCTCTTTGTATTTTCTTGAAGATATATATGTAATGGGTTGTATGTGCTTGGTGAGGTTTTTGTTTGTTTGCTTTTATGAATTATGGATCTGGTTCTATTGGTAGATTGATTGGTGAGCATCACATTCTTGTTTAATGCATGTTCAATAATAAAAATGATTTCTCTCTCCTCTATCTCTGTGGAAAGAATTTCTGGGTTGGGAGATTGTGTTTCAGATAATTTTTCTCCAACAATTTAACAAAAGTTTACTAAAGTGCCTATTATTGCTTGGCAACATTTTAGGTACAGGAAACTGCTCAGTAACCAAAATTAGGAAGCTCACCTTTATATTCCAGTGGTAGACACAAATCAGCTATTTTTAAAATTATATGTCATTCCCTAGCATATACATGTGTGTTTATATTTATATATTCATTCAGTATGTTTTTATGGAGACTTCCTCATGTCAGCACGATTGATGATTAATTCAATCTCCAACCCTTTCTCCCCATCCTGGGGAACAGAGGATGATGCTGGAAGTTCTAATAATGACTTGGTCTTTTTGTTGGCCATCTCCCACGCTGAAGTCATCTAGTAGTCCATAAAGTGTCACTTTAATAAAACAAAAGAAACTCCCATCACCTAGGAGATTCCAGGGAATTTAGATGTGCTACATTATGAACTGGATCCAAAGATCAAATATTAGAACAAAAATACTGCTCTACCGTAGAAGCAGGAAGAGTGACCAAATATATATTTCTTATTATTTCACAGGTATACAAACACACACGTATGCGCGCACACGCACACCCCCCCCCCCCCACACACACACCCTGATCAATTGTAATGAGTAAAGGTTTGGAGATAGTTTAGACTGACTAAGACTGGATTGTCTAGGTTCGATTCCTGCCTCTGTCCTTAATTACTAATTAGATAGGAACACCTTAGACAACCATTTTAAGTCTATTTTCTTGTCTATAAAAGAAGATAGAGTAATAGCATTTACTTCTTAGGGTTACATAAGTGGAAATAATACTAAATATGAAATGCTTATCAGATTTCCCTTTACAATTAACATGTCCTTCCCACCAACCAGCCCAATAACAGCCTTATAAAGAGATCATCAACATGATTCCCCCAGCCTGTGAAGCTGATCCTCAATTGATTTGAGAATAAATCAAGTAAAATTTGGTCTTCATCTTCAATTTACAGGAAATCAATTGAAAAGAGAGATAATTTTATGCACTGATAAAATTCATGTTAAAAATGTAGCTGTATGATAGGGAGAATCTTTTAAAAATAACACAAATTCTTAAAACTAGAAGTAAAAATAGGATTCATGACATCATTTTCATATTTTCTATCTTTCATAAAATAGAGTTAGGTATTAAATTCATGTAAACATTCATTAGGTAAACTTAAAAATACTTTGGCAAGACTTGAAAACACTGTTTAGAAGACAAGTGTTACAAAAACCACTATGTATATTTTTACATTGCACAAAGTATGACATTTCCATAAGGATCATTTTTTAATCTAAGCTACTTGTTAATGGGACTATTACGGGTGACAATGAATATTGTGGGGGTAGTTCCTATAGACAGGTATTTCTTGAATTGCTGATTAAATTTCTCAATACTTTTAGAAATCTTTTATTTCTACATTATATATTTTAACATTCACTAGAAAACTTTTGCTTTTAATTGATTCATAAAATGAGTGTTCCCATGAATAATGATGCCTTTTGGTGGCCGTTTTTATGTGGCCTTGCATTATAGTTTTTTTTTTTTTTTTTTTTTTTTTTACTGATTGCTTTCTTTTTCTTTTATTTGTTATTAAAGACTTATTTTTATGTACGCGTACAAGAACTGGGGTGAGGGCCACAGTTGAAAAGGGTGAGAGGATTCACCAGAGACAGAGTGGGGAGCAAAATAGGCAGATCTACTGACATACACTGCTGAGGGGAGCTGTGGGCAAGATAGGAGCGATCTCCTGTGCCATGTGGGTTAGCTACCAGGCCAGGGATGTAACCCATGCCTCACTGGCTGCCGATTGCTTGTTGGCGCTGACTTTAACCCCTGCACCACCTGGCAGGCCCTACTGATTGCTTTCAATTGAGTGTGATATGTGTGGTATATGTGTGGTGTATGTGTGTGTGTGTATACCTGTGAAATAATAAATAGATATTTGGTCACTATTCCTGCTTCTAGGCTAGAGCACATTTTTGTTCTAATATTTGGTCTTGGCTCCAATTCCTAATTTATCAAATCTAAATCCCCTGGAATCTCCTAGGTGATGGGAGTACCTTTTGTTTTATTAAAGTGACTCTTTATGGGCTACTAGATGGCTTCAGCGTGGGAGAGGCCAACAGAAAGACCAAGTCATTATTAGAAGCTTAGAACTTCCAGCATCATCCTCTGTTCTCCAGGATGGGGAGAAAGGTTAGGAGATTGAGTTAATCATCAATTGTGCCTACATGAGGAAGTCTCCATAAAAAAATTTTAAAGTCGGAGAGCTTCCAGGTTAATGAAGATATTTCCATGTTAGGAGAGCATGCAGCACAAATTCCCCAGTAGAAGAGAAACTCCTCTGCTCAGGGTCCTTCTGTACTTTAATGAAAAGACAAATGTCTTTCATCTGGCTTTTCATTTCTGTTCTTCAAAATATCCTTGAAACAAACCAGTAATAGTAATAAAGTGCTTCCCTGAGTTCTGATAACCAATCTATCAAGTTATTGACACTGAAGAGAGGGAAGACTTCCGGAACCTCCAGCTTAGAGTAGGTTGGTCAAATACATAGTAGAGGACAAGAGACTTGCCATCGGTATCTGAAGTGGTAAGGAGGGTAGTCTTGTAGAAGCGATCCGTTTCTGAAATGAACTCCAGGCAGGTGATATCAGGATTGAATTAATTGCAGAAAACCCAGCTGCTATGAGAGAACTGATTGGTGTGGGGAAAAATCCACACATTTGTATCACTGTGTAGAGAGGAAACAGTAGATTTTCCTTTCAATAATCTCAGTTGAATCCTCTGTATTTATATTTCTATTTCTTTAATTCAAAAGCAGTATATTTATGCCCCAGCCCCATTTCTTTTTTCCCACATAAACCCTTTCAAACGTTCCTCCTTTTATTTTAATGTTCCATTCTCAAGAAGAATGCTACTACTTCTCAGCTGCTTCTTTTGTATTGATCGCTCCAGCCTCAAACCTGGGGTATCTACAGTTCTTTTGTTTTTGTGGAGATGATAGTTTCATAAAGTTTAGTGATTTTTTTTTAATTGAGGTATATTGGTTTACAAAATTTTAAGTGATTCGGAGGCATAAGATCACAATTACTCAGATGCAAATCCCCACACCTCTCCCATATTCCCCCATGGAGCCCTGTCCCCACTTTGGTTTCCTCATCCCTCACTTGTAGCCTAAAGTCCACAGTCAGTTTTCTAGGATTTGTTATTGTTTTGGATTTCTCTGACTCTTTGTTTTGTTTCAAATCAATTCCAAATGTCAGTAAAACCATGCAGTATTTTCCTTTCTCCTGAAATATTTCGCTTAGTATTATCCTTTCCAGCTCCATCCATGTTGCAAATGGCAAGAGATCATTTTTTTTTATAGCAGAGTAGTATTCAATTGTGTGTATATAACACATTTTCCTAATCCACTCCTTTGTCCTTGAACAACTTAGCTATTGTAAATTGTGTTGTAATGAACATAAGAAATATATATATATGCCTTGGAATTAGGTTCTTTTGGTAGGTATCTGGGTCATATGATAGATCGATTTATAATATTTTGAGAAACTGCAACACTGTAGGGGATAGATGAGTCTCCATTCCTCCTGCCCCCCAGAACATACAAATTGTTCCTTTTCCTCCACATCCTCACCGACATTTATTGTTTCTGATCTTTTTCATATGACCATTGTCAATAGTGTGAGATGGTATCTCATCATGGTTTCAATTTGTATTCCCTGATCATGTTGATGAGCCTTTTTCATATTCCTATTGGCCATCTGTATGTCTGCTTGGGAAAAGTGTGTATTTAGCTTTTCTACTTTTCTGGCTATTCTGGGTCTTTTGTGGTTCTATCCGAATTTCAGTATTTTTTTTCCATTTCTTTGAAGAATGCCATTGAAAACTTAACAATTGCATTGAATTTATGTATTGCTGTAAGATAATCATCTTAACAATGTTAATTCTAAGCCATGAGCATGGATTATCTTTACATTTCTTTGTGCCTTCTGTTTCTTTTAACAATAACAATATCTTACGGTTTTCACTGTATATGTCTTCTCTTTCTCTGTTAAGTTTACCCCTCGGTATTTAATTTTTTTGTTGCATTATGAATTGAATTGTTTTCTTAATTTCTTTCTCTTATAACTCATTGTTTGTATATAGAAATGCAATTTATTTCCACATTAATATTGTGCCCTGCCAAAATACTGTACTTATTATTTCAACTATTCTTTTAGTTGAATCTTTAGGGTTTTGCTATGTTTACTATCATGCCATCTGCACGTAGTGATAGTTTCATCTGTTTGTTTCCAGTTTGATATCCTTTTATAGCTAGGAGTTCCATTCCAGTATGATGTTGAATGCCAGTGATTAAAGTGGACATCCTTATCTTATACCATATCTTTAAAGAAAAGCTTACAATCTTTCACCATTGAGTATATGTTGGCTGTGGGGTTTTAGTAAATTGCCTTTATTATAATGCTTTTATTATCTATCCACAGTTTTTTTGAGGGTTTTTATCATAAGTGGATGTTGAATATTATGAAATGTTGAGAAGCTGCAAAGGAGAATTCTGATCACTGTGTGGCCCTTAAAAACTAGCTCTCAATTTCTTGCATGCAGTTTTCTATACTTTGCTGGAGTATCTTTCTGTTTGTCGTTATAAACTCACAGGGCTCTTCTTGCTTTCTTGTTTCCATAACCTCAGAAGAAATTTACAGATTTGCTGCTAGTGGCTGCAAATGGTTGCTATGGTTCCACAGGGAACTGTAATAAATCCTCCTTGCAAGTAGACTAAACAAACATGTATAAGTTGTTCATTTAACCTGACCAACTATCAGGGGACACTTTCATCTGCACCACTTATGTGACTGGGGTACCAGCAAAATAGAGATTGTTAAAGTGTTTGACTTGACATTTCTATGTCTACTTATGTGCATACATTATTTGTGTTACAACCAATCAGGTATAAAGCAGAGCTATTATAAAACTATGCACACCAGCCTCATGTGGGCTTTCAATTTTCTCTGACAATCTTTTATTTTTTATTTTTTTTTTCCTATAATCTTTTTTTTTTTTTTAATATTAAATTTTATTTTTATATTCCCCCATACAGTTGCAAACGCCCCATTCTGACCCCAATCCTTCCCCTCCCGCCCCCCACCCCCCAACAAGTGTCTCTGGTTCATAGTTTTTTGTTGATTTTGATTTTCACTTTCTTATATTCATTTTCCTGGTCCCTTATTTAAGTTTTCTAGATTCCTGCTATGAGTGAGACCATCCGGTATTTTTCTTTTTCTTTTTGGCTTATTTCGCTGAGCATGATCCCTTCCAGTGCCATCCATGTTGCTGCAAATTGCATGTGTTTATCTTTTTTGTTTTTTTTTTTTTTTTTTTTTTTTTTAATAAATTTTATTGTTATATTCCCCATACAATTGCAGCCTCCCCATTCTGACCCCAATCCCTCCCCTCCCACCCCCGCCCCCCTAAAAGTGTCTCTGGTTCATAGTTTTTTGTTGATTTTGATTTTCACTTTCTTGTAGTTATTCATTTTCCTGGTCCCTTATTTAAGTTTTCTCTAGATTCCTGCTATGAGTGAGACCATCCGGTATTTTTCTTTTTCTTTTTGGCTTATTTCGCTGAGCATGATCCCTTCCAGCGCCATCCATGTTGCTGCAAATTGCATGTGTTTATCTTTTTTGAATGCTGAGTAATATTCCATGGTATATATGTACCACATCTTCTTGATCCAGTCATCTATTTTTGGGCATTTGGGTTGTTTCCAAAGCTTAGCTATTGTAAACAGTGCTGCTATAAACATAGGGGTGCAGGTGTTCTTTGGAATTGATGTTTCTGTCTCCTTTGGGTAAATACCTAGGAGTGGAATTGCTGGATCATATGGAAGCTCTATGTTTAGTAGGTCCAGAAATCTCCATACAGCTTTCCACAGTGGTTGGACCAGTTTGCACTCCCACCAACAGTGCAGAAGAGTTCCTTTTTCTCCACACCCTCGCCAACATTTGTTGTTGCTAGTTTTTTTAATATGTGCCATTCTCACTGGTGTAAGATGGTATCTCATGGTAGTTTTGATTTGCATTTCCCTGATGACAAGTGATGTTGAACATTTTTTCATATGTCTGTTGGCCATTTGCATTTCCTCTTCAGAGAAGTTTCTTTTAAGCTCTTCTGCCCATTTTTTGACTGGATTATTTTCTTTGTTGTTGTTGAGTCTCATCAGCTCTTTGCAGATTTTTGTGATCAGTCCTTTATCATTAGTGTTGGGTGCAAAAATGTTCTCCCAGTTGGTGGGGTTTCTCTTTGTTTTTGTTATTGTCTCTTTTGCTGTGCAAAAGCTCTTTAATTTGATGTAGTCCCAGCTGTTTATCTTTGCCTTCACTATCACTGCTTTGGGTGATGTGTCTGTAAAGATGTCTTTGATGTGCAAATCACGTAGTGTTTCGCCTATATTTCCTTCTATATATTTTATGGTTTCAGGTCTTATGTCTAGTTCTTTAATCCATTTTGAGTTGATTTTTGTGTATGGTGTGAGGTGGTGGTCAAGCTTCATTCTTTTGCATGTAGCGACCCAGTTTTCCCAGCACCATTTATTGAACAAACTTTCTTTGCTCCAATGCATATTCTTTGCTCCTTTGTCAAAGATTAGTTGACCATAAATCTGTGGGTTTATTTCTGGATTTTCTATTCGATTCCATTGGTCTGTATGTCTGTTCTTGTTCCAATACCATGCAGTTTTGATGATTATGGCTTTGTAGTATAGTTTGAAGTCTGGGAGTCTGATGCCTCCATTCCCTTCTTTTTTTTTCAGGAGAGCTTTGGCTATTCGGGGTTTTTGGCGATTCCATATGAATTTCATCAATAATTGTTCTATTTCTTTGAAGAATGACATTGAAATTTTGATTGGAATAGCATTGAATCTGTATATTGCTTTTGGTAGGATGGCCATTTTAATAATGTTTATTCTTCCAATCCATGAGCAGGGGATGTCTCTCCATTTCTTTGTGTCTTCTTCTATTTCTTTTAACAGTGTTTTATAGTTTTCTTTGTATAGGTCCTTTACCTCTTTTGTTAGATTTATTCCCAAATATTTGATTTTTTTTGTTTCAATAACAAAAGGGATGGTCTTTTTGATTTCTTCTTCTTCAGATTTATTGTTTGTGTATAGGAAGGCTACTGACTTTTGCATGTTGATTTTGTATCCTGCCACTTTACTGAACTGATTGATGAGTTGAATTAGCTTTTCTGTGGAGTTTTTGGGGTTCTCTATGTATAATATCATATCGTCTGCAAATAGTGATAGTTTGACTTCTTCTTTTCCTATTTGGATTCCTTGGATGTCTTTCTCTTGTCTTATTGCCCTGGCTAGGACTTCCAGTATTATATTGAAAAGCAATGGTGAGAGTGGACATCCTTGTCTTGTTCCAGATCTTAATGGAATTGCTTTCAGCTTTTCACCATTGAGAATGATACTGGCTGTTGGCTTGTCATAGATGGCCTTTATGATGTTGAGGTATGTTCCTTGTATCCCCAGAATTTCAAGGGCTTTTATCATGAATGGGTGTTGCACTTTGTCGAAAGCTTTCTCAGCATCTATTGATATTATCATATGGTTTTTATATTTCTTTTTGTTGATGTGTTGGATAACGTTGATTGATTTTCGGATGTTAAACCATCCTTGTGCCCCTGGAATGAATCCAACTTGGTCGTGGTGAATTATCTTATGGATACATTGTTGGATTCTGATAGCTAAAATTTTATTGAGGATTTTTGCATCAGTGTTCATTAGGGAGATTGGCCTATAGTTTTCCTTTTTTGTGTTGTCCTTGTTCGGTTTTGGTATTAGTGTAATGTTGGCTTCATAAAACGTGTTTGGTATTGTCCCTTCCTTCTCAATTTTTTGGAAGAGTTTGTGAAGGATAGGCACTAATTCATCTCTGAATGTTTGGTAGAATTCATTTGAAATCCATCAGGTCCTGGGCTTTTGTTTTGGGGAGGTTTTTTATTACCATTTCAATTTCGCTAATTGTAATTGGTCTGTTTAGGTGTTCTATTTCTTCTTTATCTAGCTTTGGGTGATTGTAGAGTTGTAGGAATTTGTCCATCTCCTCTAGATTGTTAAACTTGTTTCCATATAACTGTTCATAGTAGTTACTGATTATTCTTTTGATTTCTGCTGTGTCCGTTGTGATTTCTCCTCTTTCATTGATGATCCTGTTTATTTGTGCTTTCTCCCTTTTTTCCTTTGTGAGCCTGGCTAGGGGTTTGTCTATTTTATTGATTTTTTCAAAAAACCAGCTCTTGGTTTCATTGATCTTTTGGATTGTTTTTTTAGTTTCAATTTCATTTATTTCTGCTTTGGTTTTTATTATTTCTTTTCTTCTACTGGTTTTGGGGTTTTTTTGTTGTTCTTTTTCTAGATCTTTGAGCTTCGAGATGAGGTTGTTTCTTTGCGTTCTTTCTTGTTTCTTGATGTGAGCTTCTATTGCTATATATTTTCCTCTTATTACTGCTTTTGCTGCATCCCATACATTTAGGATATTAGTGTCCTCCTTGTCGTTCAATTCAAAAAATTTTTTAATTTCTTCTTTGATCTCCTCATTAGTCCAATGGTCTTCTAGTAGTGTGGTTTTTAATCTCCATGAGGTAGGAAAGTTCCTTGCCTTCTTTTTATGGTTTATTTCTAGTTTGATGCCTTCATGGTCAGAAAAGATGGTTGATATGATTTCAATCTTGGTGTATCTGTTGATGTTTGTCTTTTGCCCCAGTATGTGATCGATCCTGGAGAATGATCCGTGTGCGCTTGAGAAAAATGTGTACTCCGTTTTTTTGGGGTTTAGTGTTCTATAGATGTCTGTTAAGCCTAATTGCTCTAGGTCCTTATTTAGAGCTTTGGTTTCTTTACTTATTTTTTGTCTTGTTGATCTATCCATTGTTGATAGTGGTGTGTTGAAGTCTCCCACTACGTATGTGTTTTCTCTGATGTCTGTTTTCAGAGAGGACAACAGTTGTCTGATATATTTTGGTGCTCCTTCGTTTGGTGAGTATATGTTAATGAGTGTTATTTCTTCTTGAAGTAATGTCCCCTTGATCATAATGTAGTGACCATTGGGGTCTCTTTTTATCTTTTTGAGTTTGAAATCTGTTTTATCTGATATAAGTATAGCTGTTCCTGCTTTCTTTTTTGGTCCATTTGCTTGTAGGATTGTTTTCCATCCTTTAACTTTGAGCCTATTTTTATCTTTTGTAGCTAAATGTGTTTCCTGGAGACAGCAAAAGGTTGGGTTTTGTTTCTTAATCCAGGCTGCCACTCTGTGTCTTTTTATTGAAGAGTTTAGTCCATTTACATTTAGAGTTAATATTGATATGTTAACATCTGTATTTGCCATTGTGTTTGTCTTTCCTTTGATTTTATTTATTTATTCTCTTTTTTTTTGGCCTTCTTTCATTGTTATTCGTCCCTCTGAGGTTCTGGCTTTAGGACTCCTTGTAGTATTTTTTGGAGTGGGGGTTTAGTTGCAATGAAATTCCGGAGTTTCTGTTTGTCTGGGAAGGTCCATATTCTTTCTTCAAAGAGGAAGGAGAGCTTTGCGGGATAGAGTATTCTTGGTTGGCATCTGTTTTCTTGGAGTCTGTTGACTATGTCCCTCCACTCTCTCCTTGCCCGTAGTGTTTCTTCGGAGAAGTCTGATGTCAGCCTGATTGGTTTTCCTTTGAATGTTATCTGTTTCTTCCCTCTTGCCAGCTTCATTATTTTTTCCTTGTCCTGGATTCTTGGGAGCTTTACTATTATGTGTCTTGCTGTATTTTTCCTTTCGTCGTGGAAGTTTGGTGTTCTTCTTGCTTCTTGTATATCAATTTTCAGTTCCTTCTTCACATTTGGGAAGTTCTCTTCAATTATCTCTTTGAATATTTTCTCTGTTCCTACATCTCTCTCCTCTCCTTCTGGTATTCCTATAACTCTTATATTTCCTTTCCTCATGGAGTCAGATAGTTCCCGAAGTCTTTCTTCGTTCTTTTTCCTTCGTACTTCTCTTTCCTTTTCTGTTTTGGTTCTTTTTATTTCTGTGTCTTCAAGATTACTTATTCGTTCTTCCATTTCATCTATTCTGCTTTCATTGCTTTTCCCAGAATTCTTTAGTTCTTCCATTAATTCTTTGATCTCCTGCATTTCTTTTACTTCCCTCTTTAGGGACTCAATTTCTTTCTTCTGACCATTGTTTTCCCTCTCTAGGGACTCAATTGCATTCTTCTGATCGTTGATTAATTTTCCCTTATCATTGTTTTCCTTTATGACTTCTGTCAGTTTTTTAATCACGGCAATTTTAAATTCTCTTTCTGGAAGGCTCAGAAATTCTTCCAAGTTATTGTCTTTGCAATCTGGGGGCTGGCTTTCTTTTTGTGGTGTGCTTTTTCTCTGGAGAGTTGCTAGGTTGCGTGTGGTTCTTCTCCTCCCTACTGTCTGTTTTCTAATTTGCCGTATGCGTTGGGACACTGTGTTGTTGGGACTGGCCGGCATCTTGGGTGGGCTTCTCTGTTCCCCTCTGGTTCTTCCAGGAGTCATCTGTCAGTTTCAAGCAGCCTTTAATGGAGAAAGGTCCCTGTTCTAAAATGCCGATGTGGGGACACACTCCCCTGTGCGCCTGGTCTGCCCCGGCGGTGGGTTCCTGCTCCCCTCTGGGCTTGGACTGCAGGCCAGAGGGGGTCTGGCGTGGGCGAACTTCCCCCGCTCACCTCTGGCTCCTGAGGAAGCCTTCTGCAGGTAGTCTTTACTGAAGAAATGTCCCTGTTCTAAAATGGTGATGTGGGACACACTCCCTGCGCGTCTGGTCTCAGGCACACTCTTCTGCGCGCCTGGTCTGCCCCGGCTGTGGGTGCTCGCTCTCCCTGTGGGCTCAGACTACTTGTTCGGAAGGAGCCAGGTGTGGGCTAACTCCCCAGCTGGCCACTAGCTCCTTCAGTAGCCTGTGCTGGGGTCAAGTCGCTAGGTGGCGCCAGAGATCTCTCCTAGAGCCCTTGGGGAGCTGATTTTCCACCCCGTGGGACAGGGAGCAGAGCGGGGATGGTAGGGTACACCTCAACGGCTTTGGGGTGCTGTGTCTGCCTTGTGCCCCACCGTCGTGGGGAACCCACGCCCCTAATTTCGTGCCCCGGGTCTCAGTTCCAAAGCCCTCAGTTCCAGGACGCGGGCTGTAGCCCAGATCAGTGGCGCGGGAATGGCGCCTTTTGAATCCCGCTCCCCTGCCTGGGCGCCTGGTTCCTGCTCACTCAGGGAGGGCCTCCGCCGTCTCCCCGCAAGCCTAGGTCGCAGGCGCGGGGACCTGGGCAGCTGTGATCCGGTCTGGATCCGCGCCACTTTCCGCGCAAGCTTACCGGGCGGCCGGGGCTGTGTGCTGGTGCTTGTTTATCTTTTTTGAATGCTGAGTAATATTCCATGGTATATATGTACCACATCTTCTTGATCCAGTCATCTATTTTTGGGCATTTGGGTTGTTTCCAAAGCTTAGCTATTGTAAACAGTGCTGCTATAAACATAGGAGTGCAGGTGCTCTTTGGAATTGATGTTTCTGTGTCCTTTGGGTAAATACCTAGGAGTGGAATTGCTGGATCATATGGAAGCTCTATGTTTAGTAGGTCCAGAAATCTCCACACAGCTCTCCATAGTGGTTGGACCAGTTTGCACTCCCACCAACAGTGCACAAGAGTTCCTTTTTCTCCACACCCTCGCCAACATTTGTTGTTGCTAGTTTTTTTAATATGTGCCATTCTCACTGGTGTGAGATGGTATCTCATGGTAGTTTTGATTTGCATTTCCCTGATTACAAGTGATGTTGAACATTTTTTCATATGTCTGTTGGCCATTTGCATTTCCTCTTCAGAGAAGTTTCTTTTTAGCTCTTCTGCCCATTTTTTGACTGGATTATTTTCTTTGTTGTTGCTCAGTCTCATCAGCTCTTTGCAGATTTTTGTGATCAGTCCTTTATCATTAGTGTTGGGTGCAAAAATGTTCTCCCAGTTGGTGGGGTTTCTCTTTGTTTTTGTTATTGTCTCTTTTGCTGTGCAGAAGCTCTTTAATTTGATGTAGTCCCAGCTGTTTATCTTTCTCTTCACTATCACTGCTTTGGGTGATGTGTCTGTAAAGATGTCTTTGATGTGCAAATCCCGTAGTGTTTCGCCTATATTTCCTTCTATGTATTTTATGGTTTCAGGTCTTATGTCTAGTTCTTTAATCCATTTTGAGTTGATTTTTGTGTATGGTGTGAGGTAGTGGTCAAGCTTCATTCTTTTGCATGTAGCGACCCAGTTTTCCCAGCACCATTTATTGAACAAACTTTCTTTGCTCCAATGCATATTCTTTGCTCCTTTGTCAAAGATTAGTTGACCATAAATCTGTGGGTTTATTTCTGGATTTTCTATTCGATTCCATTGGTCTGTATGTCTGTTCTTGTTCCAATACCGTGCAGTTTTGATGATTATGGCTTTGTAGTATAGTTTGAAGTCTGGGAGTGTGATGCCTCCATTTCCTTCTTTTTTTTTCAGTAGAGCTTTGGCTATTAAAAATATGGAACGCTTCACGAATTTGCGTGTCATCCTTGCGCAGGGGCCATGCTAATCTTCTCTGTATCGTTCCAATTTTAGTATATGTGCTGCCGAAGCGAGCACTCTGACAATCTTTTAATAGTAATCTGTTTACCTTTTACTTTCATTTCTGTGGCAATTCTCCAAGTCTCAACACCTTCTCAAGTCCTTATCCCCACCATTCCCACCCCCATTTTAGCTCCAACCCTGTAGCACCCCCGGAGCCAAAATCTTGTTGTGGGTTTTTTTGTTCTGTGTTTTAGAAGATTCCAGGTTCTCAGAAATGAATGCCTTTAATTTTCTAACTTACTACTTAAAAACTTCAAAATTCTCCTTACCTTTCCTCCTCTCCTTAAGTTCTCCCCTGCGCCCTGCTAATTTGGAACAGCGGTTCTTTGCTCATTCCATTCCTATCCTAAGCATAGAGTAACTGTCTTCTTCATCACTGAAGAATCCCATTTATTATTTAAAAATTACTCAGAGTTGCTGCCACCAACAGTGGCTTTCAAATGGTCAGAAGTACATCTTTTTAATGATTTTTCCATCCTTTTTCTTTGCAAAATTCCCTTTCAGAAAAAATTTTCCCATAGAATGAAAATTAATTCTTCTGAATAATTTTTGATGTCTGTTATCTAAACATATGTCTGATTGTCTGTGGCTAGGGTTCATACCTTGCAAAATTAAGGTTATTTTGTTTAAGACTGTAGTTTTAATTATTGCTAATACATTTGATGAATAAAAAGGAGCTTGCATGTGAAATAGAAGTCTCTCTACCATCATCTATAAATTGAAAGATAAAATTGTAACCAGAGTCAGCCTAGAATTTATAATCAGGTGCTCTGTCTTTCACAGGCCAGATGTCAAATTAGCTGAAGAAATTCAATGCTAGGTCTTGAATCTCCTTAAATCTTTAATTTGCATGCTTGATCCTTAGTCTACTTTCTGTGCTTGGTTGTCCATATTTTATAGTCTCCTTTCAGTGTCCCTTGTCTCTTTCTCCCCCACTTTCAGCTTCATCCACATGTTCTCTGCTTCATTCATTCATTCATTACAGACAAATACATATGGCACAACATCCACCATGTAGCAGGTAGTTCCTGCTTTTGCTGTTATCTTCAAGAACATGATTTTTTCTGTATGGACCAAGTTTCCTTATATAAAGAAATATTTTATTCAGTGAATATCAAGAATCCCTACTAGATGCCAGGAAATTGTCCAGGTTCTGGTAACCTCTTTCCTCTTTCTCCCTTTCATAGTACAGGAAAAAAGATTTATTTATTTATGCATACAAGAGCTGGGGTACATGCCAGAGGTATGGGGGGGTGAGAGGATTCACCAGAGACAGAGTGGGGAATAGAACAGGCAGACTGACTGAAACACCCTGCTGAGGGGAGCAGCAGGCAAGTCAGGAGAGGTCTGCTGTGCTATGTGGGTATCTCCCTGGCTGGAGATAGAACTCGTGCTGCAGTGGCTGCAGATAGCTTCATAAGTTGTGTCTTAACCCCCTGAAACATGAGGGAAGCCCTGTATTACAATTTATGTATTTATCTATTCTAATCAGAATCACTAACATTTATGGGGGAAAAACTTAGGTTTTATATCTTGACTTACCAACACAAAACTTCAAGGTCACTCAAGGGAAGTTCCGAGTTTCATCTATCATTATTTTCTTACAAAATAGAAAACACTGGTGGTGATTTGGGGCCTAATGAATCTTGGCAAGGTTTCTGTAACATCTTAAACTTTGATTATATTTCAATAATTTAATGGTATTTTTCAGGGAAAGTTTGAATTTATGTTTCACTCACTGGAGGATGTTTACACCAAAATGCTTAACTTGTAACACAATAGAGAAGTGTTTATTGAGGACACCCATCCCAAATTTCAGAAGAAAACACTGTTCTTTATAATGATTTCTAGCTCACTTGCCTATTAAGTGAAAACACATTGAACTTGTTGGGTCTTGAGTTCCATTTTTGGAAATTTTATTTCACTTCATAAGTTTGTGTTTGCAAGAAAATATGAAGAACAATCTTATTTTCCCTTGCCTCCCTCATGTAAAACTTGGATAAAATACAATCTGTGCTGTTTGATATGCATAGTATGTCATCCATAAATAAAACCTTCCATAGACTTGAAACTTAGGAGATTCATTACCCAATTGCATTTAAGCATAATTTTTCTTTAAATTAAAACATTTTTTTAGGGCCTCCCCGGTGGCGCAGTGGTTGAGCCCTGGGTTGCGAAGCTGCCCGCAGCCTCTGCAGTGCCGGTTCGATCCCCGGCTGCTCCCGGCCACCGGAGGAGGGTCCCACAGGGCGCGCAGACCTCTCCTGCCGCCCACTGCTCCCCTCAGCAGAGTACTTCGGTCCTTCCGCCTGCTCTGCTCCCCGCTCTGGCTCTGGTGAATTCTCTCACCCTCCCGCGCTTCTGACTGTACCCAGTGCTTGTATAAATAAATAATAAATAAATAAATAAATAAATCTTAAAAAAATATATATATATATATATAAAACTTTTCTTTAGGCCTTCCTGGTGGCGCAAGGAGTTAAGCACAGCACTATGAAGCAATTTGCAGCCTCTGCAGCACGAGTTCAATCCTCAGCCATCTAGGAAGCAATCCACATAGTGAAGCAAACCTCTCCTGTTTCACCCGCTGATCCCCTCAGCAGTGTACTTTGGTCAATCTGCCTGTTCTGTTCCCCACTCTGTCTCTGGTGAATCCTCTCACCCCCTCCTCATCTCTGGCCTGTATATCAGCTCTTGTATGCATAAATAAATAAATCTTTAAAATCAAAAACCTTTTCTTTAATGGTTAATAAAATTGTTAATTAGACTTGATCACATGTATTTAAAAGGGTAAAACAACTCATCAATATGTAAAGACAAAAAGTTAAAATAATTAGGTAATATGTATTATATGTTAAATATAGTTTATATATACATATGTAAAACACAGAAACACAAGGATCTAACCATCTCAAAAATTTCCATATTAAAGGTAGAAACTTTGTGACACTTGTTCCACCACTCATGCTTTTCTGTCATAAACCCTTGTGGGCAATGTCCTAAAGCATTTACTCTCTTTCTGGAAGAGGTAACTGCTCACTACTTCCTGATTTCAAGAAAATGTTGCCTTTAAAGGTAACATTTTAAATCATTTATTTGATTGATCTTTCTGACCATAAGGTATAGCCCTGTTCTAAAAAAGGCAAGGATTGAAGAACTAGTTTCAGAGTGTGATGCTCCACATAGTTGTCTTGGGCCTTTAGCCAATTTAGACCCTGCTGGTTAGAAGCATGGAATCACATCTCAGCCTTAGCCCCAAATAGGGACTCGGGATCCTCCAACTGGCACTGACAACACTAGGTCTTGGTCTGATGTCAGATTGAGTTCCATATGCTGTATGGCAAAGATGGGGTACAAGTTTCCTTCCCAGCCATTGCTTTATACTTGGGAGCTCAGAAACCACTTTAGGTGTGATAGCCAAGGCATTAAATTTCAGTCCTGGCATTCCATTCCTATCCTCTTTTAAACCACATGAGGAAAATTAGACTACCTGTGTAAAAGACAATCTTCCCTTGGACACAAAGGTACGTGTTAGAAAAAAATGATATCAGAGGGTGAAGACAGGTACGGACCCTTGTTGGAATGGGTACGTGATCCATTGGATGGTACTTCATTTCCTGCTGGCTTTCATGGTGTCTAATCTGTTTGGTTTGGTTACAAGGCCAAATTGATTTAGAGCTATTTCTAGTAGGATCGCCATCAGTCAATCATCTTTAGGAGAAAGCCTGTTAGCTTGAAGACAGGGATTTTATGACCTTCTGAGGAAAAATGACCCTCGCTGTCCAGAAGTTTGGAAGAAGCTGTGCTTGAGCTTCACAGGTGAGTGCACTCAGGTTTGTCCACTCATTAATCACTGGATACCCTCCCAAATTCCCCCATGAACTAGTCAACATTTAAACATTTTCTGCAAAGGCGATAAAGGAAAATAATAGAGATGAGTTTGCTCATCGAAACAATTTGTGACTACATTTCCTAATCAGTGATATCCCTGACAGTTTTTAAATTGCTTCAGGTTCTCCTCTTACATTTATTTCAAGCTGCAAGATGTTTACTGATTAAGTAGTATTGCCTATAATTTGTCTTCAACGTCCTAAACCTGAAAGAACACAGATTCTGCAGCATTCCAATCACTGGTTTTGTGATTGGAGCAAGTCATTAAAGCGCCCTGAGCTTTAGGATTCTTACCTGTAATATAGGCTGCTTGAGCCATTGGGCCATGCCGCACAATGATTTTGTCAAGTATCTTTAAATGCATCCTAATACTATATTAACAAGAATGAAGAAAATAGTTTATTTACAAAACAATAAAAAGTAACTAAGTTATGGCTTAGGTACAACTTAGTCAAAGCTTTTGATCTTTCTGATTAAAATTTTAGTCATTTATGCACTCATTAACAAGTATTATATTTTGTCTACTATGTGCCAGTCATAATTTGGGGACAGAAGTTGTGGAAGACAAGATTTCTCTCATAAAAGAAAGTATTTTTAAAATTCAAAAATTTTAATTTTTTTTAAGATTTTTTATGTATTTATACAAGAGCTGGGGTACAGGCCAAAGGCATGGGAAGGTGAGAGGATTCACCAGAGACAGAGCAGGGAGCAGAACAGGCAAAAGGACCAAAATACAATGCTGAGGGGAGCAGTGGGTGAGACAGGATAGGCCTGTCACGCCATGTGGATAGCTCCCTGGCTGGCCGGGAATTGAACCCGCACTGCAGAAACTGTGGACAGCTTCACAGTGCTGCTCAACCTGGCATGCCACCGTGGAGGCTCCAAAAATTTTAAATTTAAAGTGAACAAAATAGGGCCTCCCTGGTGGCGCAGCGGTTGAGCGCTGGGTTGCGAAGCTGCCCGCGGCCTCTGCGGCGCCGGTTCGATCCCTGGCTGCTCCCCGGCCACCGGAGGAGGATCCCACATGGTGCGCAGACCTCTCCTGCCGCCCGCTGCTCCCCTCAGCAGTGTACTTCGGTCCTTCTGCCTGCTCTGCTCCCCACTCTGGCTCTGGTGAATTCTCTCACCCTCCTGCGCTTCTGACTGTACCCAGTGCATGTATAAACAAAAAACAAACAAACAAACTAAATAAATAAATAAATAAATGAAACATGCCTCTATAAAAAAAAAAAAAAAAAAAAAAAATAAAAAAAAAAATAAAAAAAAAAAAATAAAGTGAACAAAATAAGTCAGCAATGGACTCCATGTGAGAATCATTTTGTTCAGAAATTTGGGAAGATGGGACACTTATTCCAGAATACTAAGCAATCTCATTACTTATCCAAAATACACACACTGGAAAATCAATTCTTATTAAACCGACAGTATGTGCAGGTGATTCTGTAGGCTTAACTGTTGTGCCTAATTGAGCTGTATTTGCATTTAAATATCCCCGCTCTGGCTCTGGTGAATTCTCTCACCCTCCCGGTGCTTCTGACTGTACCCAGTGCATGTATAAAACAAAACAAACAAACAAATAAATAAATAAATAAAAACATGCCTCTATAAATAAAAAAAAAATAAAAAAAAACAATACATGAGGTCACATTCAAATTATTCTAACAAGAGTACTGTAGGAAATATGAATGTTGGTAGATAAAATACAATATAATTTTCTATCACTTTATCTATGGGGAAGATTCAGTTTATAGCAAATTAAATTATATTATTTAAGATTTTATTCGTATTGGCTGTGTAATATTTCCCCAACTGAACATACTTTTGTGAGTTATCTTAGAATTAGTTTGAATATTTGGTTTGGGAATAATCACAAAAAATAAGTACCCCATCAAAACTCAAATTGATGTCTTAAAACATTAAGCTTTGATAAGGCAATTACAGTTCCAAATAAATTCAGTCTGCAATATACTTGATGGTGATAAGTGATTTATGTAATTATAAGCTACTGATTAAAGTCTAAGCTGTGTCTGTGAATTATGTCCAGACACATTTAATAAGTTGCAAAGGGGCTATTCAGTTATTTTTCACTGAGCAATTTTAAGATGACCAAAAAAGAAAACCTTCAAATAATAACACTAGCTAATACTGCTGTAGCTTTGTGATGTGCCAGCTTTATTCTAAGTTTATTCTAAGCACATTCTGCATATTTCCATGGTTCACAACAACTCTGTCAGGTGGATACCATTATAATCCCCAATTTTGTATAGGGAACTGACTTTCAGAAAGATAAAGTTGCATGAAGTCCCACAACTAATAAGGTGTAGGGCCAGAATCTAGTCCCAGCAATCTGGTATTACTCTTGTCTTTAACCACCAGGCTATATTAACAAAGTCTCAGTCATCAGAAGAAAGAAGTATTCCCAGGAAGGAAGGAAGACAGGAAGGGTCCCAAGACAAAGATAGGACAGAATTCAGGATTGAATTTTGTTGTTCCCACAGAATGGTAAACAAGAGCCTCAAGACTATGCTGTATATTTCCTTGAGCCATTGTTTTTATTACTAATTTTTCCCCAGCCTGGATATTCCTGATCTATCTTTGCACAGATTATCAAGTTGGTTGCTATGGGAAAAAGGAGTTATAGACCAGAAGAAAAGTTATGGACCTTGAAACCAGACCCGCTGGGGCTGTGGGCACACAGCCTCCTGTGTATGTTCACATTGGAGATGGTCAGGAGCCCCACATCATACAGAGCTGAAGATGATTGGTGCTCACAATTAGCAACAAGGAATGGACTTTAGCCGAGTTTACTTTCCTTGTTTTCTCTGCAAATAAAGTTTAATTCCTTTGTTCTCAAATCCTCATCCTAAAACCTAAATAACCTAAGCCATGGTACCTTGGAGATACACTTCTGCCCAGAAAGAACTGCCCCCAAGGTTGCTTTCCTTCCTTTTTTCACTATTTCACTATTTACTGAGTGCTGGCTCTTTGCATCCCCTCACCAGTGTCTGTGGAGTCTTCTTTACAATCTTGACCAGAGGTTCTCAAAAGTCCTTTCCTGGGATTGGGAGCAAGGCCTGTTGGCCCATCCCTCCAATTCCCAGTAGGTGGAACAGCAGGCAGAAACTGGTTCACTCCCCCTTATCCACTTGCATTTTTGGAGGAAAGGATTGGACTGGGGGACCTCTGGATCTTCTCCCTTGTCCAAGTACAAAGGGAAGTTCCATAAAGGGCAAGCATTATTTTCAACACAATCACATAAAATAAAGGATCTAATCCTAAAAATAGGATCAGATAGTCAATCCAGACTCTCATGAACTTCTAGAATTTATCCAGTATCAAGATTTGTGAACGATTTTGAAGACACAATCAATAGGCACAAAGTAAGAAAGACCATAAACACCCATCTGACATCACAGGCCATTTCCTGTCTATGCTCCAGAATAATAAATGAGGTCTCCATGTGAAGTTTTGCTGAATTTCCTCATAGTAGTGCACTTGTAAGGTATAGACCAGAGAGATGTAGATTGCGTGCATGACATTTTTTCAGGGACCCCTTTCTCATAGATACTTGGTTAACATAATAGCAACATAAATAATATGATAACCAGGGACAGTCTTCAAGGGCCACTCAATTGTTAAGGATTCTTTATTCTAATTAATACCACTAGTCCTTTAATTCATATATTAAGCTGACAAGCAGATTAGAAGAAATACCTGCCTTATTTTCTTATTTTCTTACCTACCTAGTAAAGGGAATGAGAGGTTTCCCAGTCAGATGTTATAATTCCTTCATTCCCAGTCTGGGATAGCCCAGCTCCTGGTACATTGCCTGGAACATAGTGGGCACTCAATATGTATTTGTTGGATGAATTAGCATAGTACATGTCTAGAACTTATATTTTCTGGACCAAGATACTCATCATCACTTTGACCTTCAACCCATGCCTCCACTATAAGGACAGTACAAAAACTGGCTAAAAATTAAAAGAGTAAATTTTATTCAAGCTCACTCAAAACTTCATAAGACACTGAAAGATGTGGTAGTATTGCCTTAATACAATTATGCTAGACTGAAATATAGAAAATGAAGAAAGTCATTTGAAACGTTATATAATTTGTTTGGAACCCCTGGATAGCATGATAGCTACATGAAGGACACTGGTGCTATTCAAGGTGATAAGGCAGCAGTTGAATGTGTAGCACCCAGCAAAAGCTGCTATCTCAGCCCAAGTACTTGGAGTACCAAGCAAGGAATTGACAATGAATATAACTGATACTGACTGAGCACTAAGTAGATGCCAGGCACGGATCTAATTGCTTTTATATATATTAATCCATTTAATCCTCTAATAAAAACCTACAAAGTAGGTTAAAATCTTATTATTCCCTTATGGTATGAGTTCTGTTACTCTCTGGTGAATAAACAGGGCTAACCAAGCAAACAAAATAAAAGAGTAGGAGGAGAATCAGAGACTCCCTTGCTCTCTCCCCCACTTTGCACTTACACATTTCCTATTCCTGCTTTAAGCAACAGAGGAGGGAGGAAAGAAGAGCTCTAACTCACACCTTCCATTAGAGGCTGAAGATTTCTGAGACCAATCTTAGAGCATCCCAGGCAGGGAAGCACCAGGATTTGGGCACTGGTAAAAATGCGAAACAAGGAGTATAATAAAGACTGCACGACTGTGAAGAATTCCATCCAGGCTTCCAGAGGGAACCTCTGGATGTTCATTCAGAGCAGGGCTGATGGCTACATCAAATGGCACCAATTTAGTAGCAAATTTCCAGCACCCCACTCACCAAACACACACTTCACACTCTCTTGCTGAGCAGTTTGTAGTCCACTTTCTAGAATAAAGGGTTGTTTGAATATTTTGGGCAGGGGAGTTTATGCAGGTCACAGAAGAACATGTGACTCCATCTTAGGGAGTCTTTGACCAGTTAGTCAATGGGACTTAATTTTCTGACTCTCTTATCACCAAAAGTCTTTGTGCATGACAAAGGATATTTCTGTTGTATAAAGCAACAGTTCACAGACAGCTCCAGTTCAGGAAGTTTCCCAAACACAATGAATAGACATTTATATTCATTCATTACATGTTTGGGACTGATTCAAGTGTCTCCTGAAGGAAACTTATTGAAGGACCTTCCACTTTCATCACAATCCTGCTAAACAGAATCCCATCTTGTCCTCCCAATGTATTTACTTGTACTCTGTATTATTTATCTGAGCAACATGGCCAATAAAAATAATCTTTAGAAAGTTGATAGGGAATGCATCATCTAGATGGTTATTTCTATTCTATTTATATTTAGTTTCTAAAATTAACTTTAGGGAAAGACCTGAAATCTCAGTTTTGGGATTTTCAAAGTAACAGCAGGGTTATATTGTATTGATTTATCTCACACTGTGAGTGACACTGAACCCTCAGTACAGAAGAGATAATATAGAAAATTTCTTTCCTGTATTTGTTCTCTAGTCTTGGGGGTTCTTCTTCCTCTTTTATACCTACTTCCTTCCACCTACCTGTCATCAGATCTCACCTCAAGTGTCAATCCTTTAGCCAGCACTATCTGATTCTCTCTTCTTTCCAAATACACTATTCCCATGAGCAGGCAATGTCTTGTAAATGCCATAGGAACATTTGCTATCTAACTACCTCTAATAATTTGCACATAATATACCAGGTCTACATAGAAGTTGGTAACTCAAAAGAAATTAAAAAGGACAAAATATCTAAATATACATTTCTTCAAAGACGTACAGATGACACACAGAGAAAGGCTTATCATCACTTATCACCAATGAAAAACAAATCAAATCTACCAAGAAATGCTCTCTCACACCTGTAAGATTTGTCCATATCAATTTTTTTAAGTTAAGTGAGCCAGAGGAGAAAGATGAATACCAGATGGTCTCAATACAGGTGGGATATAGAGAAAGCAAAGGATCAGAGACAGACAAACCCTAAACCAACCCTTGAAAGCTTACCGTAGATCTGAGGCAGCCAGGCAGGGAAACATAGGTGGGGAAGAGAAGGAGGATATAAACAAGGGCCAGGACAGCAAATGAAACTGTGGTGGAGGACTTTGTGTACTTTGGTGGTGGTAAAACTATGGTGACATCTGAGGAGAGAACTCTTATACTGTGAAAAATCAAGTAAGAACACAAAATAATGATAAAGCATTAAGAAAAAAAACGAAAAGAGAGCCTAAATTAAAAGGATCAGAAACAACAAGTGATGGCAAGAGTGTGAGAAAGAAAGGAACTTTCTACACTGGTGGTGGGGATGTAGACTGGTACAGCCCTATGGAAAACAGTGTGGAGTTTCCTCAAACATGAATACTAGATCTGCTATACAATCCAACAATTCCACTTCTAAGTATCTACCTGAAGAATGCAAAAACACTAACTTGAAGGAATATATACACTCCTGTGTTCATTGCAGCATTATTTACAATAGCCAAGTGTAGCGGCAGGGTGGTATAGAGCACGTTCTCTATAATCTTATGCAGATGGGTGAAGGAGAGGAGTCCTGGAGCCGTCTGTGGCTTTTTCAGGCTTTTATTGGGATTTTACCAGGTACACAGCAGGCAGGGGTGCTGGGGGGTCGGGAGGCTGGCAGGCCTCCCTGCCCCCAGCAAGTCTTCACTCTATCTGGGCTCTCTCCGGCATTCTCTTGTGGTCTCGTTCTCTCTCTTCTGCTTCTCTTTCATTTTTCTCATTCTCTTTCTCTTGCTTGTTCTCTTCTGGCATCCATTCCCTGTGATGCTGCCATTATAGCCCAGTCTCAGCCCAGGTATACCCACCTACACATGCCCACACCCCACTCCAGGTGCCCGCCATCAGGCACGCATTCAGGACCACAGGGATCCATCATCTATCCTAATGGCAGGAGGGCAGAAAAGCCTGACATTTACCCTACACCTTCTATCTATCCTAAAACATTTTATGAAGATGTTTCATTTCCTTGAATAATTTTTTTTTCTTAAGGCTTTTAAAAAAATACAGAGATATGCTGATCTTATATATATTAAGCACCTATTATGTGTCAGAAGTATTTTAGGTGATGAGTAAAATAAAACAAAATTCTTACTCTCATGGAACTTAGATTCTAGTAGGAATTAGCTTAACTCAAGGTCCCCATAAACTAGAACCTGAAGCAGACCTGTTTCTGATGCTTTTTTAGGAAACAGAGTTAATGAAAAGGGAAATGAAACCAACAAGTATGGGCATTCATGGCTGTACATCAATAATCCGGCCAGTGCTATATGAAGAGAAACAGCCAGTCCCTAGGCCATGCCTTGGTTGTCATCTCCTATAGTTTACAAATGATACCCCAGGGTCCCACAAACATAACATCAACCTGCCAAAGTTCCTCCGCCTTCTGGCAAGATTGTCAGTCCAAGTCCATGGGCTTTTCCCTGTGTCAGCGACGGGTGAGCTCTGAATTGTGGTCCTTTCAGAAGGTTCTGCTGCCTCAGTGGGCTAGTCTCGGCTCATCTCCTCCTCTGCTCGAGGTCTCGTCCCGCAGCACCTGGACCTTGTCCATCTCCTGTGCTTCTGCAGCATCTGTAGCTTTTCCTGCAGCTCCTGGACTTTTGTCACCACCTGTGCTACCATGGCACCTCCAGCATTGTCACAGGCTCACAGTCTGCTCCTCCTCAATCCCTCCTGAGTTCTTCGGAGGGCTCCATACCCGTCTGCATCATATCATCCTGCAGATTTATGCCAATTATAATGCAACCATCCCAAACAGGGTAGGTTCATCACCAATTCCAGTGGAGGCCCATTACATGGACGGCTCCATCAGGGGCCAGCCAGCATCGTGGACAGCTGTGGCTATACACCCAGAAATAGACACTATTGGGTTTGAAGCCAGGACAGGACAGAGTAGCCAATGGGCTGAACTGTGAGCAGTATGGATGGTGGTGGCCCATGAGCTTTCCCTTCTAGTAATCTGTTCTGACAGTTGGGCTGTGTACAGGGGCCTGACACTGGATTTCCACATGGAATCTAAATGACTGGTCAGTCATGCATCAGCCATTGTGGGGCCAGGCCCTATGGAAAGATTTATGGGATCTAGGGCATCAGAAGCAGGCGATTCACAGGACATGCCCCATTGGCCTCAGCAGGCAACGATGAAGCAGACACCCTAGCCCATGTTCAATGACTTGAAACTGCTCCCGGGCATGATGTTGCACAGTGGCTGCACAGACACTTAATCCACGCAGGGCAAAAGACAATGTGGGACACTGTGCGTGACTAGGGTCTACCATAACATTAGAGGAAGTTCAGATTGTTTGTGAACAATGTGTAGTGTGTTCCAGGACTTACCCCCAGGGACCTTTTGCATCCAGAGGCCAGGTGTTGCGGGGGCAGGTACCCCTGACACGCTGGCAGATTGACGTCATTTGACCACTACCTCGCTCCTTTGGACAACAGTATGCAGCCACCATTGTGGACACTGCTACTGGCTTATTGGCAGCTTATCCTGCTCCACATGTGAACCAAAAGTCAGTTTTGGCAGCACTGGCACGCCTATGTGCTGCATATGGATGTCCGCTGGTAATGGAATGTGACCAAGGTACTCATTTTATAGGAGCCCAGGTGCAGAATGGGCCAAGGACATGGATGTCAAATGGAAGTTTCACACTCCCTATAATTCCAAAGCTGCAGGGATCATAGAGCATTATAACAGCCTGCTAAAGCAAGGGCTGAGAGCTGCTGCCCCCTCTCTGACATTGACCGAGTGGAGCTGACATCTGGGGGATGTGCTAAGAACACTAAATGAGAGGAGCAGGAAAGGTGGCCTGGTCCCAGTGGAGGTGTTGCTGCATTGTGCTGCTGCTCCCATCCAATTGCAGATACAAATTCAGATATTTTGTAAACGCTTGGTTTTGGACAGCAGGGCAACATTTTATTGCCAGCCCCAACTGGGTGGACCCATGGCAGACTGTGAACTGGGAATGGCCCTCGACTGTGAAGGCTCCCCACGTGCACTAGGTGGCTCTGATAGGCTCCTGGGGTCACGGCCTGGAGGACGATTTACAAGTAACACCATGGGTGACTGTACAGTGGCTGCCACAGGTGCATGGGGTGGCAGATCAGAAGGCAATCCTAAAGGGGACATTTGTGATGACTGGCCTATTATGAGTTCTCCACTATTGCTACATGTAGAGCCCTCTGATGCCTCTTTGCTGGCAAGGCATGTGTGGTACTTACCACCTGGAAGGCCACTGATGCCGGCTACAATGTTATCTTCAGGCACCAAATTGGTATGTTTGTTGCCAGATGGGAGAGATCTCCCATTGCTGGTACCAATAGCTTCTTTATCTTTTTGCCCCTCTAGGAGAATTGAACTTAGTTATATTGTGATGTATACTGTTTACTTTTGTGGGCCATGGCTGCAGTGTTTATATTCGCCAAGGAAAATTTGTATATATTTGTATATAGACTGTATGAAGGAAAACCCTGAAGGGGTGGGTGGTAGGGTGAGTAAAAATTATCAGATTTTTCTGCACTCCTGCCGTTAGATTAAACGCATGCCTGATCCCAGACACCTGGAGTAGGTTGTGGGCATGCATAGGAGGGCACACCTGAGCCAAGAGACTGGGCATATAAGGCCAGGGTAGCAAAGGACCAGTGTGGAGTGGAGTGGCGTGGTGTGGACTATGGCAGAGTATGGTGGAGTACAGCAAAGTACAGTGGAGATCATGAAAGCAGCTAAAACACCAACACGGCTGCTTGAACCAGTGATGAACCTACCCAGTTTGGGATGGTTGCATTACACCAAGTTATGGAAATAACCTAAATGTCCAGTGACATGTGAGTGCCTTAAGAAGATGTGGTGCAGGGGCCTCCCTAGTGGCCTAGGGGTTAAGTATTAGTGCTGTCATTATTACGGCCTGAGTTCTATCCCTGGAAAGGAAGATAACCCACTTTGGCATAGCAGACCTCGCCTGTCTTGTTCTCTCCTCCCCTCAGTTGTGTATTTCAGTTAATTTGCCTGTTCTGCTCCCCACTCTGTCTCTGGTGAATCCTCTCACCCCCTGCACCTCTGGCCTGTACCCCAGCTCTTGTATGCCAAAAAAAAAAAAAAAGAAAAAAAGAAAGATATGATACAGATGCACAAGAAAATCCTACAAAGTTTTTTCTTAAAAATTTATTTATTTGGGCCTCCCTGGTGGCGCAGCAGCTGAGCACTGGGTTGCGAAGCTGCCTGCAGCCTCTGCAGCGCCGGTTAGATCCCCGGCCACCAGGTGAGGATCCCACATGGCACAGCAGACCTCTCCTGCCGCCCGCTGCTCCCCTCAGCAGTGTATTTCGTCAGTCTGCCTGTTCTGCTCCCCGCTCTGGCTCTGGTGAATTCTCTCACCACCTGCACTTCTGACTGTACCCAGTGCTTGTGTAAATAAATAAATAAATCTTAAAAAAATTATTTATTTATGCATATAAGAACTGGGGTGTAGACCAAAGGTGTGGGGGAGGGGGGTGAGGATTCACCAGAGTCAGAGTGGGGAGCAGAATAGGCAGATCTACTGAAATACACTGCTGAGGGGAGCAGCAGTGGGCAAGAGAGGGGAGGTCTGCTGTACCATGTGGATTGCTCCCTGCCAGCCAGGATTGAACTTGTGCTGTAGTGGCTGGAGATAACTTGATAGAGTTTTAACCCCTGCATCACCAAGGAGGCCCCACAGATTTAAAAAGAGATGTACACTTGTCACTCATGACAACATGGTTGGTACTATAAAGGGTTTTGCTATGCAAAATCAACCAGAAAGAGAAATACAGAATGGTTCCACTAATATATGGAATACAGAGAAGCAAAACAAAGGCCAAGATATATGAAGTGCAAATATTTTTTGCAATTATATGCAACAAGAACCAGCTTTGGTTTCATTGATTTTTTGGACAGTCTTTTTTGATATTTTTTTCTGCTCTAATTTTTATTATTTCTTTCCTCTATTGATTTTTTGTTTTGTTTGCTCTTATTTTCTAGTTTTTAAAGTGAAAAGTTAGATTATTTATTTAAGCTCTTTCTTGTTTCTTGATGAGGGACACTACTGCCATATTCTTCCCTCATAGTACTTTTACTGTGTCCTATAGGTTCCAGTATATTTTTCTTCATTTTTTGTCTTTGGGTTTTTTTTAATTTCTCATTTATTTCCTTTGATTAATCAAAAGTCATTTAATAGTATGTTGTTTGGTCGCTACATATTAGTGACACTTGCTTGCAAAGTTCAGTGAAACCAACCTCAAAGCAAGTCATAAGGATTTTGAGTATGCTTATTCAATTGCCTTTTATATGTTATTCCTGACCAACATTTCATTTTAATTGTAAACAAGCTTTAAATTTTCCCATGATTATTTGAAAATATCTCCACATAAGTGATAGTTTCATGAAGTAATTGCTCAGATGACTAAGAATGCAAAGGAGCCAAGTTGGCACAAACAGTATCATTAGATTTTCTAATAAACCAAATATCAAAATTTTTGGTCACTTCTTCCCAATAAAAAATTGCTTATTTCTTAGGATCACACTATCCCCTTCTTATTTTTCGCTACAGCAAGTTGTAAAAGATAATTCTTAGTAATAAACTTATTTATATTGATCATCTCCAAAAGCATCTTTAATCAACTGGTTGGAAAACAAATTTAGCCCAGTTGTTTAGTGTATGTTTGAATGACCACAGAAAGATAAAGTAAGGGGGCTCCCTCATTGGTCTCTTTCTTGCCTATACTTATGAAGATGATGTTTATGAAGTATTTGTGTATGCTTAATGAGCTAGTCAAAATGATAAATTTTATAGAGGACAAAAGTACATTGAGTAATCATCTTGTAGACAAATACATTATAAGTGAAATTATTTGAAGATTTGTCCATGTAATATAGAAGTGACCATTTAATTTTTTTCTTTTTTTTTTAAAGATTAATTTATTTATACAAGCACTGGGTACAGTCAGAAGCACAGGAGGGTGAGACAATTCACCAGAGCCAGAGCAGGGAGCAGAGCAGGCAGAAGGACCGAAGTACACTGCTGAGGGGAGCAGTGGGTGGCAGGAGAGGTCTGCGCGCCATGTGGGACCCTCCGCTGGTAGCCAGGGAGCAGCCGGGGATCGAACTGGTGCTGCAGAGGCTGCGGGCAGCTTTGCAACCCAGCACTCAACCGCTGCGCCACCAGGGAGGCCCAGAAGTGACCATTTAAACTGGGCAGTGGGAGCCATCTGTACTGGGGAGAGCAATAAGGTAATACATTTCTGTAGAGAATTGAAAAATGATTGCAAAGTCCAAAAAATAGGTTTTCTTTTTAATTATCACTTCATATTTTAGCAGTTCTGATTATATATGTATATACTCTTTCCATAGGTGTGTGCAAATGGCCAACAGGCATATGAAAAAATGTTCATCATCCCTCATAATTAGGGAAATGCAAATCAAAACCAAAATGAGATACCACCTTACACCAGTGAGAATGGCACATTTTAAAAAAACTAGCAATAACAAATTTTGGGCAGGATTTGGTGAAAAAAGAACTCTCCTATACTGCTGGTAGGAATGCAAACTGGTCCAACCACTATTGAAAGCTATGTGGAAGTGTCTCAGATTACTAAAAATGGGGCTACCATAAAAGCCAGCAATTCCACTCCTAAGGATTTACCCAAAGGACACAAAAACATTAATTCAAAATAACTGCACCCCTATGATTATTGCAGCACTATTTATAATAGGTAATACTTGGAAACAACCTAAATGCCCACAAATAGATGATTGGATCAAGATGTGGTACATATACACAGTGGAATATTACACAGAAACCAAAAAAGAAAAACTCATGCCATTTGCAGCAACATGGATAGTGCTGGAAGGGATTATGCTTAGTAAATATGTCAGAAGGAAAAAAAGAAAAATAATGCTGAATGATTTCATTGTAGGAGGAATATAGGAGAACCAAATAAGGGATCAGGGAAAAAATAATAACAATAAAAAACACAACACAATAAAACAAAAATAAACAGACAACTATAAATCAGAGACATTCTGCAGGGGAGGGGAGGAAGATGGATCAAAACGAGGGTGGGAAGAGCATAGGATTCTATGGTGATGGTATACAGGTGAATTGGTGCTGGAAATTCTATGGGGACCACACCTGAGAAAAGAAAGTAACCATTGTACAAAAATGAACAATGGTGCTATATATATGTATATATAAAAACTTGAAAAAATTTTTGTAGGCATGTATTCGGGTAGGCTTACATTTTAGAAAAATTTTGATATCAAGACAGAGACAATAATTTCTACTCTAGCATAAATTTCCTTCAATTTATTCCTATTTTCTGATAATAATAGATTTAATGTAACAATATTTTTGTATATTAGCCAAAAAATATATTTTTCATAGTGGCAAGTTATACAAAATTTATATATGCTTACAAACAAATTTTTAAAATAATTTGGTATAGCTGATAAAATAGAACACAAATTTCATGTGAATTTTAATGTGAAATTACAAATATTTTCATTCTTTACTAAGTATCATTATATGTTAAATCTACATTTTTTCCTTCATCTATATTTTAAGAATTATGATGAAAAATGTGGAGCCATATTTTTTCAGCATAAAACTTACCCTGTTGTCAAAATTGTTTGGGCATAAATATCTCCTTATGTGAATTCTTTCAAGAATATGGCTGATTTTTTTTCTCTTTATGCAGTACCTAGTACATAGCCTAAAAAATGCCTGCATGCTCCTAGTCATTCTAAGATTTTATTCTTGCCCTTAGTCCTTGCTTAAAGAACACAGTAGTTAGTCAAGTTTTTTACCCATAATGCTGCTTCTTACCATAGTGATTCCCCCATATGTATTGTTCATATATATCAAATATACATATTTCACATATATATATTCACACATATATATTTCACTAGGAGTGGCAGAAATTGGTCTCTCACTCCATATACTTATAAGCTTTTAACATTTACATCACTGTTTCTCTCAATCAATAAACACATACAGTAACAGTGATGTAAAACCAAGTTTATAAAATTTTAAAATACAATAACAGTCCAGGATACTGTCTGGAGATCAGATATCAAATACACTATTCTCAAGTGTAGCTTAATATAAGTAAATATTAAGCACTTATAAGCATATGGAATGAGAGACCAATTCCATGAGCTAAAATTGGTTAGCTTAAAATGTATGTTTTCTCAGCCCAAATGCCCAAAAATAGATGACTGGATCAAGAAGATGTGGTATATATATACCATGGAATATTACTCAGCATTCAAAAAAGATAAACGCATGCAATTTGCAGCAACATGGATGGCGCTGGAAGGGATCATGCTCAGCGAAATAAGCCAGAAAGAAAAAGAAAAATACCGGATGGTCTCACTCATAGCAGGAATCTAGAAAACTTAAATAAGGGACCAGGAAAATGAATAACTATAAGAAAGTGAAAATCAAAATCAACAAAAAAACTATGAACCAGAGACACTTTTTGGGGGTGAGGGGCGGGAGGGGAGGGATTGGGGTCAGAATGGGGGGGTTGCAATTGTATGGGGAATTTTATTATTTAAAAAAAAATGTATGTTTTCTGAGTTCATTTTCTCATTCATGTTTAAAAACTGATTTCTTTTAGGTTATTTTCCCAAAGCAAATTAGAATAGAAGTAGCCTCTAAAGAAGAGCAGACTAATAGCAAGGTGTGTTATCTAACTTACTGACAGTGAATAATAAGGCAGGAAATTAACAGAAAATGTAAGAACAAAGAAAACTTAGTAGTCTGGCCCACTGATGTCCGTCAAGGGTAGCTATTTTGCACAATAATTCAAAAACATCTTTAGCTTACAGTAAAATAAACACTAATGTCCATGTAACAATGACAATAAATCAAGGAGGAAAGTTTTCAATTATGTTATTTTTTTCTCCTTTTAATAAAAAGGAAATATGTTACCCAGCACCTGTGTACTCTGTCTTCTTAATATATCAGCTTTTTGCCCTCCAAGTTCAGATCAAGGCCAGTGATAAGAGCCCAGAAAAAGTCTAATTTGTGAGAAACTTCACCTACATTATTCTTGGTATTCTGTGCCCCACACCATACAACAAGGTGAAGAGTTACCTTAGAGACTTCCACAAGGCTACTGAACTCTAGGTGGCAATTTCACTGTCACTATATGGTGGAGTCCAGCTCTGGTGAACAGGGTTGAGAGAGGAAACCGATTGAACTGAGGAAATACAGAAATGACAGACACAAAATAGTGTTTAAGAGAAGCAGGACCAAGGGAACACAAGGCCTCTCATTTGCACTCAACCATCCAGAGTGCCCAGTGCAACTCATTTTTATTTATACAAACCACTCCCCTCCCTTCCTGGTTAGTTACTAGACAATGAAACATTCTCTTAGCATTTGGCCTTGTTTGGGCACACATTCACTGCCAAGGTTCTGTACAATCAGGTTATTCTGTATCTTTTTCTAATCTAGTTTGTCCCTCAGACATGGTTTCCAGACATAAGAAAGAACATCCCCATCTGTACACAGGCCAGTCTTCCGACCTGAGCTGATCAGTCTTTAAGCTATGACCAGTCTTCTAGCCATGACTTTGATGTTTTCCTTGCCTCAGCACTGTATGCCTTAGGGGTCTCCAACATCTCCCTCTTTTTTGTTTTTTAATGCAGACTTGACAGTGAATATGGTGGCACCATTCAGTTGTTTTCACTCCCACATTCTTCTTCATTTGTTTTTGTAGAAGACTGTACAAAGCAACAGATATGCAAAAATAAGGATTAGTACAATTAACATTAAGATAATTCCCAAAGTTTTTACATAATTCAATGGATTTAAATTGGTTAACCCCCCCCATCATTGAGCTAATAACACATTCCCCTCCCACTACCGATAAGCATTTAACAAATGCAGACTGTAGATCTTGTTATAAGTGTTGCATTAGCCCAGAAGTATTTACATTTTCCTGTAAATGTAGCTTGATATGCTCCCAAGTAACATTAGTATGATTATATACAAATGGAGTCACACAATTGAAGTATAATTCCAGTAACAGGCAAAGACAATTGGGTCATATAATCTTTAGCTGATCTCTTAGCCATTTTACTGCCTATTACAAATTTGCAATCTCACTTAAAATTTCCTTATTTAACTACATTTGAATGTTCCAGAGTTTACTGGAATTTTCATGACAATTTTGCACAAAATGAGTAGTGTGTATAGCCTGATGTAAAACAACACCAGTGGCAGCAGCAGTGGTTAATATCGTAACATATCCAACTATCAGAGTAACAATTGTGCCCAGGAACCACTTGGTTCTATATAATAATTTTTGCAAGACTTGATATACAGCACATATTGCAGAGGTTTGTTGCCAATCTCTACGCATCTTAGTTGGTAACCAGAGACCCTTTCTGGTGCATAAAATATAAATACTTTGGCTTATTTGATCAATATGTATACTGGAATTTAAACACATAAACACATAAAAAATTTCCCTTGTAGCTGTAACACATCATTGACGTCTGTCCTCCTACCAAGGAAGAAAGCATAAGGAGGTTTAACACAGGTTTGAACACATCTGGTCCTCCCTTTAGTGAAGGTTAAGCTATATCTTTGATTGTGGGTATGTTGCCTGCACGCCATTGTACTGTCCATCCATGCAAGGGTTTTAAAGCCAATGGTATTTTCCAGATTATTATACCCAATAGGAACTTTAAGTACATGTTTTAAAACAATTCATTAGAATATAAATTAGTTACTATTAACCAAAAATCATTTCATACCATGTGTTCCCAAAACACTAAGGTAACTAAAAAATTTTTGTAAAAAATCATTTGCATATACAAAATTTCTTTTTCTAAAATTCCTTTCTCAGACCTTCAACATTTGCTTTAACACCTTTTACTTTACTTTTAGGACCTTTAAAGTATCTAATTTTTGTTTGCAGTAAGACATTGTAATACTGTTATACTACCATTTCTTTGGACTAGATGACTTAAACTTAAACAAACTAAGTAATATGACAGTAAAATTTTTAGCTTTCTTACAATAAGGAGCAAAAAGGTAAATCTGAAAGTTTAATTGTAGCTTTAGTTTCTGTTAGGACTGGAATTCCACTTTGCAGGGTTGTTTATGAGACAATGGCACATACCAAGGATTTTCTAGGCTGGCTAATAATCAGATAAGCATTAGGTAGATTCATAAAAACAAGTTCTTTAGCAACTTTTTTAGATCAACAATCTCCTAAATTTGTATTTTAAGAGTCACTCTTTGGCTTTAACAAAGCTATGCACAGAGATTTACATTAGTTTTTGAAGACCAGAAAAAAATTCATTTTAAATTGTAAAAAAGGCTTCATAAAACACCCAAACAATCTAGTTTTTGAAATTCCTTAGATTTTAGTTTAAGTTTGAGACTCTCATTTACCAAGTTTTTTTCAATATACTTTTATATTAAGAAGGTTTTTGATGAGATAGAAGCTAAGGTCTTTTTTTTTTTTTTTTTTTTGCCCAAGCCTAACTCCGCCCTTAGGGCCTCGCCATTTCCCTTTGGGGAGCCTGGGTTTTGTAGTTCCCGGTGTTTTGATGGAGTGGGGGTGGCATCCACAAAGCCTGTATGGAATTAGCCTCACTTTTTGCCACCATTTCCATGGTGTTGAAGATCAAATGTACAGATGCTGGGATACAGTCTCAGATGAAAATTTTTCTCAGGGTTCCTACTGGAAAGCAAACCATCTTTCCAGGTATTGTCCATTGTGGAAAGCAAAAGTCCTCCATTCCTGGGAAATAGTTTATCAGTCCAATCCAAAAAAAAAAAACAAAACAAAACATATGGAGACATAGCCACAACAAAACAGCAAAGGTATCAAATCACAGAAAAAATATTAAAATTGATTCAACTTATGCAAAAACAGGTTCTCTCAACCTTGATCCCAAATTGTTTCAACAGTGTAGCAAAAGTTTGCAAACCAAATCTGCTTTTAAACCATATTACCTATTTTTGCATAAAATCACAGGGCAGAATAACTAAACAGCAATTTTAGCTTCTTTGTTGGAATACTCCATAAAGGATCAGAATGAACTCTTGACATCCAGTCCACATAGGAGAAGCTAAAGTCTTTACATAGAATAAGTGTCTGATCTTAATTATTACTAAAAACCTAGGGCTGAAGACCACAACAGTTAAAGCAGTTTTTACTAATTTTTTAGATAAGAAAACATTTTTGAGTTTATATTTTTAAGAAATGATCCTTTAGCTATAAATTGTTACCATTTTATCTCACCAAGAAGAAGCATATTTTTAAGACAAAAAGAACACTTATCTGAGGACAGGAGAAGAGGTAAATCTTTACAGTCTGCCCATTTTTAGACTTTTGTCAAAATCTGAGGTTTAGAACTTAGCTCAAAAGAGTTGCATTTTCACTTTATATTTTTACCAGGTTAATTAGTTTTAACAAGAAACTCAACTTTTACAGGCCCAATAAGCAAATTTAAAAGTTTTTATTCAACCAATAAGCATTTTGTAGGGTACACAGGAAACAGAATTTTTTTTTTAATTTATGGAACAGGCCAGAATAATATTTCAAGGTGGACAAAAGGAGAGTCAGTCCCCCACAGAAGGAAGGCAGTGGAGATGTGCCAATGATCTCAACACTGGAGAAAAAGTCCAGACAGTTGCACGCTGAGACCAGGGGCAGCCCCCAGCAACCTGCTGCAGTGGTTTGATACTGGTTTAATAAAAACCTTTTAGTCTCATAACCTTAACAATTGTGAATGAACTTTGAATACCATTTTTTAGAAATACCTTTTTTATTTTTCTTAAAAAGAACAATGGCAAAACTCTAGTGTCAGGGACCCTGGCCTCCTTCACAAATAATTAATAGGAAAAGCTTGAAGTATTTCTCCCCCCAATTGTTTTTCATGAAACATTTTTCTTTTTTTTTTTTTTTTTTTTTTTTGGTTAAAATTTATTTTATTTATATAAGAACCGGGGTACAGGCCAGATGTGCGGGAGGGTGAGAGGATTCTCCAGAGACAGAGAGGGGAACAGAACAGGCAGACTGACGAAATACATTGCTGAGGGGAGCAGAATGTGAGATGGGAGAGGTCTACTGCGGCAACCCAGGTCTGGGTTGCTCTGCGGCCGGCGGAGATCTAACCGGCACTGCAGAGGCTGTGGACAGCTTCACAGCACTGCGCTCAACCCACTGTGCCACCGGGGAGCCCCAACATGAAACATTTTTCTATGAGTGGCTCAAAATCTGGAGTAGTCTCACTTTTGGGTCTCAGCCACACCCATACTGTAGTGGCGGCTGAGGCGAGGGAGTAGATTATTAATCATGTTTTTAAGAGAAAATAGGCTCAACTGACAATTTCACAGACTCTGGGTCTGTGGGCCTTTTACCAAACTGATAAAGAAGGAAGAAAGAAGATAGGACAGACTGGAATGAAAACATCACAGACTCTGGGTCTGCAGGTCTTTTACCAGGTCGTTAAATGTTTTCATTCTGTCCTATTGTCACCCTGAAAGTCCTTGAAGACTTCCCCTACTTCCAGAAAGGCTCAGCTTCAGATGTTCAATAGGTGACATTTCTTTTTCCTTTTCCCCACGTGTTTCCACCACTCAGGTGGGCTGATCTTATCCACCCCCAGGTCCCTGTTTGGGAGCCACTTGCTTGAGTGCAGCTTCGGTGAACAGGGTTGAGAGAGGAAACCAATTGAACCAAGGAAATACAAAATGACAGACACAAAACAGAGTTTAAGAGAAGTGGGACCCAGGGGACACAAGGCCTCTCATTCATGCCCAAACTCGAGAGCCCAGTGCAACTCATTTTTATTGATACAAACTGCCCCCCTCCCCTCCTGGTTAGCTACCAGACAATGAAACATTCTCTTAACATTTGGCCTTGTCTGGGCACATATTCACTGCCAAGATTCTGCACAATCAGGTTATTCTGTTTCTTTTTCTAATCTAGTTTGTCCCCAGACATAGTTTCATAGACATAAGAAAGAACATCCCCGATCTGTACATGGACCAGTCTTCCCACCCGAGCTGATCAGTCTTTTAGCCATGCCCAGTCTTCTAGCCACGACCTTGATGTTTTCCTTGTCTCAGCACTGCATGCCTTAGGGGTCTCCAACAACTATAATTTTATATTTTATCTGTCATCTTGGCTTTGTCATCTGGGGTCGTAGAATAATGAAGCAAAAAAAATACTATAAAAGGAACAATGTAAACAATTTGAATGATATTAATTTGGTTTTATGGCCAAATCTTGTAGCCAGGTTGGTACTTACACAAGAATAATGTGAACTGAAAACTCAATCATAGACTAAGATAATCAAAGTGAGGATTCAAACCCAGGAAATAGTCCAAAAGATTTTACTCTGTGAGGGTTGTTCAAGTGAACAAGTTTGAATTCAGTTTCCATAGGTTGAAACAGTCATTGACATTAAGAATGTAATTATTCTTGACAAAAGAGGCTTTAAGTTCTAAGTTGTTCTGACCTAAAGATATGGTGAATTTAGAAGGAAGGGATGCAGGACTTAGTCTCTTTCATTCTATGCCCTGCAGAGAGGCAAAGTCTGGGTAACCATTATTAACCTTTTTTTTTTAATTAAAACATTGACTTTACTTTCAGTCAAAAGATTACTACATACAGGATAGAGCTTGTGACTATGATCTTACTTGCATGCCCATCAGTCCAAGGATGGGGTACCCAGAAAATTTTATATCATGCATTTAATAGAAACAACATGAAGTCTCTATGGAGAGGATGAGAAGAAAGGTCAAAGAAAGGGGTAGAAATGTCTTGAGTTATGTATAATTTTAATGCCAGCATATTTGCACACATATTTTATTGTTCCTTTTCCAATCAAAAGATGTTGTTTAATTGTAACCTTTTTTCCTAATGATAAATATAAATCATTATCCCTCAGGGAAAAGATGAAATTTATCAATTCTGGAAAGACTGATATTTGTAGAATTCTCTGGAAAACTCAAAAAACAAGTGAATTCCAAGTCATGAAAGTGTTATAGGACAGGGAGAGGGGCAGCCCAAAACCCCGCAAACCTGCCTATTCTAAATGGGTTCTGCCATCGGCCGCATCAACAAAAACATATGAGACTTTAATGGGAAGGAACTTTAATTAAACTAGGAAACAACACAGGTAAGGCAAAGAGTCTAGTTTCTAAATGAAGCACCCAAAGTTACCCGTCCCCTCGTGGGTAAAAGTCCATCCATATGGGATTGGCCCAGAACAAGGCCCCAAAGCCTGCCACAAGTCTAAAGCATCTTCCAGTGGGGACCCACAGAAAAGGGTCACAAACAACCAGACAAGCCCGGAAGGAAAAGAGCAAAATCAACATCAAGATAAAAGCTGCCATTGTCACCTCCCCACGGGTCTCACCCACATCTGTGTCACCCAGTCCACGACCAAAAGACAAGCGCAGTTTCTTCACGTGTCTCTAGGCTCCATGTGCCTCCTCCAGGTCTCCTTGCTCCATCCTGCTTCCTTCCTCCGTCTCTTCCTGCAGCTTCTTCTCTTGCTGCTCAGCTCCACCCTCCCTTGGGTGGGGCAGGGAACCTCCCCCTTTCCTGGGGACCACCCTGTTGCAATCCCCCCTTTACCCTGAGAAGGAAACAATACCCCTTAAGGGAGGAGGCCTTGAGAGGAATTGAGCCAGTATTGAAAAGGTTCCTTCAATCTGGACTCATTCGGCCCTGTCGCTCACCGTACAATACTCCAATTCTGCCAGTGAAGAAACCCCATACAGGCGAGTACCATTTTGTCCAAGATTTAAGGGCTATTAATGACATTGTTCAGGATTTACATTCCACTGTGCCTAATCCGTACACCCTATTAACTGCCATACCTGGTGACTATGGGTGGTTTTCAGTATTAGACCTGAAGGATGCCTTTTTCTGTATTCCAATTGATGTCCAGGATCAACTGCTTTTTGCCTTTGAGTGGCAGGACCCTAAGTCCAAGAGCACTCTCCAGTATTGCTGGACTGTGCTTCCACAGGGATTTAAGAACTCCCCAACTATTTTTGGGGAAATACTGGCCAGGGATCTCAGGAAGGTTCAACTAAACCAGGGTGTCTTATTGCAATATGTAGATGATTTATTGATTGCAAGTCCAGACTACGAATCTTGTCTGGAAAATACCATAGTGGTACTGAACCACCTGGCAAAATGTGGCTACAAGGTGTCACCTAACAAGGCACAGATATGCAAACAAACTGTGACGTATTTGGGGTTTGAAATCAAGAAAGGCAGACGGAGCCTGATGACAGAAAGAAAACAGGTAATTTCAGCCCTTAGAATCCCCAGTAACCGGTGACAGTTGCGCGGATTTTTGGGTATGGCTGGGTTCTGTAGGATTTGGATTCTTAATTTTGGACTAATAGCAAAACCTTTATATGATGCTCTCAAAGGCCTGGACTCTGAACCTTTGTCTTGGACTCCGGAATGTCAAAAGGCTTTTGATGAAATAAAAGTAAAGTTGATTTCAGCACCAGCATTAGGACTTCCGGATCTTAGGAAGCCATTCAGACTTTATGTACATGAGAGACAGGGGGTTGCCCTAGGAGTGCTGATCCAATTGTTGGGACCAGAAATGCAGCCCGTTGCATATCTGTCCAAACAGTTGGACCACACCACTAAGGGATGGCCTCCATGCTTGCGTGCTGTGGCTGCCACTTGTGACCTCCTACATGAGGCAGAGAAGTTTACATTGGGTCAGCCCATCACTGTGTGTGTGCCACATCAGGTCTTGACGTTGCTGGAGCAGAAGGGTGGACTTTGGTTAACCGCTGGGCGAATGGGAAAATATCAAGCAGCTCTGTTGGACAATCCTAATGTGAAACTGCAAGTTTCTAATTCCCTGAATCCTGCCACACTGCTTCCAAGCAATGCAGACAGACTTGAGGATGACGCTTTAATCCATAACTGTTTAGAAACCATAGACACAGTGTATGCCAGCCGACCAGATCTAACGGACCAGCCTCTGCCGGATCCAGAGTGGGAGCTATTTACAGATGGCAGCAGCTTTATGGATCAAGGCCGTCGATGTGCTGGATATGCAGTGGTGATGCTCCAGAACACCGTGGAGGCCAAGGCTCTTCCGGCAGGTACATCAGCACAGAAAGCCGAATTAATAGCCCTGACCAGTGCCTTGGAACTCTCAAAAGGTAAAAGAGTCAATATATTTACCGACTCAAAATACTCTTTTATGATTCTCCACATGCATGGGGCCATTTGGAAGGGGCGGGGACTTCTTACAGCTAGCAACAAGGATGTCAAACACCCATTAGAAATCCTGGCCTTGTTAAAGGCAGTAGCTTTACCATCAGCTGTCGCTGTGATGCACTGTCCCGGCCACCAAAAGGGTGGGTCTAACTTGGCAAAGGGCAACAGGGCAGCTGATCGGGCAGCTAAGGCCGCTGCCCGTTCTGCCCTCCAGGGTGCACTCATCCCTCTTGTGGACCTGACTCAGTATGCTCCTGAATACACCGAGCGGGATGAGGAGAGAGCTTGTGCATGGGGATTTACTGAGTTTGACCCCAGCTCTACTTGGAGAGTAAACTCCCATGGGATGATACTCCTCCCGGAGGCCCTGGTATATCCGGTGCTAAAACATCTTCACGAAGGATCCCACTATGGGAGAGATGCCTTATTAGAAACTGTGCGCCCATATTTGAAGGGACCATATTTGCATAGAATAGCACAACGGATCACCCGAGGTTGTCAACTATGTGCCAGGAATAACCCCAAGACTGACTCCCACCCAAAAGCCGTTGGGGTTCAATATCGAGGCAAGTGCCCTTTTGAGGACTGGCAGGTGGACTTTACACAAATGCCTAGAACAACAGGCAACTTCAAATACCTGTTGGTTTTTGTGGATACGTTCTCGGGATGGGTGGAAGCATTTCCCACAAAGACGGAAAAAGCTTCCGATGTTGCAAAACAGCTGCTAAAGGAGATAATTCCTCGCTTTGGGTTGTCGGATTCTATCCAGAGTGATAATAGGCCAGCATTTGTCTCTGATGTTACTCATGCAGTAAGCAGTGCGTTACAGATCAACTGGAAATTGCATGCTGCATGGAGACCACAGTCTTCTGGACAAACGGAGAAAATGAATCACACCTTAAAGAAAACCTTGGCGAAACTGTGCCAAGAAACACAGCTTCGTTGGGACCAGGTACTATCCCTTGCCCTCCTCCGCATAAGAGTGGCACCTAGAAGTGGGCTACAATTAAGCCCCTTTGAAATTGTGTTTGGAAGACCCTTCCAGGCATCAGTTCTAAAAGCCAGTCCGGAAATAGCTCAAGATTGCCGGATCACACAATATGTGAAACACATCCAGGAGGTTCTGGCAGTAATTCATAACTTTGCAACCTCGAGAATCTCTATGCCTCCTGATCAACCATTGCATCCCTTCAAACCTGGAGATCAGGTCTTACTGAAGACCTGGCAGAGTGGGGATGCCCAAAACCAGTTGTCAGAAAAATGGACTGGTCCATATGACGTTTTGCTAAGCACACATACTTCTCTAAAACTTGCAGGTATAAAACCCTGGGTACATCATTCCAGAGTTAAGAAAGCGCCAGAAGGAACCGACCCAGAGACGAAGTCCCATTAGTCTTGTGAACCCATTGAAGACTTGAGATATTTATTTAAGAAACAAAAAGAAACTTGAATGTTACTGACTCCTTTTCCAGTTATTGTTGCAGGATACCCAAGAACTTGTTTTTTTTTTTTTGAAGAAACCCTGAGAAGAAAAAAACTACCATGCTCTAACCAATCTCTTCCTTTCAAAGTTTAGGAGATGTGAAATAACATCTAGGATCATGCATATGCTGACAGTATTTTTTTTTTACATAGAAAGGTTTTTAATCTTGATTTTGTTATTTCCTATCAACTTTTGTTTTTTTTTACTTTGAAGTTCTTTTTTCCTGCTTGTTTTTTATTGTTACTTTGGCCTATCAGACAAACTGCAGTTGTATGGGATATCCCACGCGTGATGAATGGTAACTAAAGAGCTCTTTGTGTCTATATGTTGTCTGTCAGTATGTCCTTGTGTCTAACCGTCTTGACCTCCAGTGATCGACAAATTGGTATACATGGTGCCCATAGACGTTGAAAAAAAAAAAAAAAAGGAGTCTCCAGTTATGAAAAAAAACTAAAAGTTATGGTTTGATTGTCAACATTGTGCTACTGAACTAAGCCGGTGCCTTCATAGAGATTGAATATTGTTGTTTCTGTTAATTTTCTGATATCTATGGCAAAGCTTCCCAGAAATCTAAATTTAAGTACAAATTTGGTAGCCTGTCATTTGACTGATGCAAGGAAATTTTGTGGAACCTCAGTAGAGCTCCTGAGACACTCCACGAAGTTTCTCCTTTTCCTCCTGGGAAGGCATTACATGAATTTGTTTTATTTGGCTTTTACCTAATGAAGTAAAACTGGAAGGGAAGCATTGTCACGTGGGAAAATGGTAAAACTTTGGTATGTACAAAATGTTAACAGCAGTATCTGGTATGTATGTAAATTGTCAATGGTGATTGTCACCTTGTAATATTATATAATTCAATTGTTTCACATCTACAGAAATTGTTTCTGGAAATATAGGGAAAAAAGGTCTCAACAGATTCCTATTGATGGAACTGTTGAGAGTAAAAAAACTTTCCTACAAAGGACTGAATAGACCTGGAAATACACCTGACATTTACTAAGGTTTCTTTGACATACTGGAAATTTTTTTATGCATTCTGTCCTAAATCCATGAAGTTTTTGTTTTGTTTTGTTGTGTTTTGTTTTGAGTAACCAGGATCTGCAGAAAGGTTGTAATTTTTTTTCCAGCAAAACTAACTTGTCACATTTTCTCTCCCCTTGATACCAACACAGCATACAAATAGTGGTAGTAATTTTTGCTACTTATCTTAGAGTCTGTTTTTGCATAACTTCCATAGGGATTTTGTCTGTTTTAAAAAAAAATTGGACGCGAGTTTGATTGTGTGGCTTTGTGTGGAGTTCTTCCAGAAAGTTAAAAAAGAGCTGAACCAAGAAGAGGAAAACCTGTTTGCCTTGTTTGTAGGGTTCCAGAGACCTCCAAAGAAGGTGAGGAAGCTTGCCTCCATTGGCAGGACTGGACAACCCGGGCAACGAAAATGCCCTGGTACCCTCGAGAAGAGGAAAGCCCAGGTGGAGTCTGAGACCAACTTTATACCTGAAGCCTACATCAACTGGATGCCACCGGTTCGCTCTGATCCTGTATGGAGTATTTCAACAAAGCCAGCTAAAATTGCTGTTAGTTATTTTCTGCCCTGTGATTTTATGCAAAAATAGGAAAAATGGTTTAAAAGTAGATTTAGTTTGCAAACTTTTGCTTTGCTGTTAAAAGTTTGGGATCAAGGTTGAGAAAATTTGTGGTTTTTTTTACATCAGTTGAACCACTTTAAGATTTTTTTTTTTCCTGTAATTTTTACATATCTGCTGTCTTGTTTTGGCTAACGTCTCCAGATGTTTTTTTTTTTTTGGCTTAAACTGATGAACTATTTTTCCTAGAGTGGAGGACTTTTTGCTTTCCACAATGGACAAATACCTGGAGAGACTGGTTTTCTTTCACACTGGAACCTGACAAAATGTTCATCTGAGACTGCATCCCAACCTCCATATATTCGATCTTCATCATCATGGAAATGGTGGCAACAAGTGAAAGGGGGGAATTGTTAGGGGGAAAAGGATGTCCCAAAGCAAATTCCATATAGGCTTTGTGGACTCCACCCCCACCCCAGGTCAAAGCCAAAGACACTGGGAACTCAAAATCCCATCACCACCAAAAGGAAGGTGGCTGGGACCTGAGGGTGGGGTTAAGCAGCCAGGTGGATACAAAAGGCAGACACGTGGGCTTTGGGGGTCTCTCCATTTTTGGGCTCTTGGCCAGCAGCAGCGTCCGGTCAGCTCTGAGAGTGACTTTGGGGTTTCCAGGTCGTCGGATCGGGTAGGACGCATTAAAGACTTTATTTCCCTATTTTCTCCCTGAGTTGTACATTTTCCTTATTTCCTTTTCTCTTGTAAATAAACCTTTTATTAACCCTTTTGCATGTGTCTGTAGTAGAGTATTCATAAGTCCCTTTAAAGCGCGCGGGTGAGGACCCACAGCCAGGAACCCGTTTAATATCGGGGTTGCTCTATAACAAAAGGACACAAGACTAAGGAGATACCACTAGAAGTTTGCCAGAAATTTACTGTGAAAATTATGTGTTCTCCACTGTGTGAACAATATCTTCCATATGTGGGATTAGTCCCCCCAAAAGAGTGAGATAGACTTTTCTCAACAGACCAGTCAGCCTTTTGTTCACCTTTGCATGAGAACCAGAGATAAATCAAGGTTAGGTGAGCCTCAGTATATGTATTACCATCATTTAAAGAATGCAGATTGTTTTGGATCGAGAGCAGTAGTGGTCCTGAAGGCTAGTAGAAGTTTCTGTTCTTGCCTAAGTTCTTCGCCTCTCCCTAATCTAAGAGAAAATATCAATATAACCTAAGCTTCTGCCCTTTTCCTAATTAAAGAAACACTCTCTGTTTTTATGAGCTAGAAGAATGCAGTTTGGAAGGTCTCAGCTGGTTCTGAGTTTATCAGTAAACATGTTCTGTCTGTTCAAGAATCTCATCCTTACTATCTGAGTAAAGATGAAGACACCGCCATCCTTATCTGTCATGTGAGTTCACTCCCTCTCTAACCTGGATGCCTCAAATCATAAAAGCAGGATAAATATTCCTGTTTTGCATCATTATTCTCTAGACTCTATAACCACATACATTTTCCAACATATATTTTTAATTTGATTTTTTTCCTCTTTTAATCCATCTGATGCTGTTTAGATTTCTCATATAGGTGAGAAAACCCTGTGGGTTATGGGACGATTTATTTTGTGCCTTGACATATAGGTCAAACGTGTTTCTTTTCAGGAAGTACTATGAGAATTTTTCTAGATCTTTTCTTCAAACACTGTGATGACATGCCAAAAATGAAATCTCCTGGAAAATGAAAATTAAAATGTGAACTTCATCATGACAGTACTTAAGTCTAAATATTATGCATCTGCTTCATTGAACAAGTACAAAGACATTGCCGTCACTAAGAGCAAGAACCTGTTTAGGAATCTACTGGAGGTTTATTTCAAAAGGTAATACCAAATTTTGTGTCCTTAGAAATGGGAGAGACTGCAAATTCAAACTGGCAGAAGTAAATGGAGTTACAAATGCATTCAGAATTGGTCCTCCCTGGTGGCTCAGGAGGTTGAGCACTGCACTGTGAATCTGTCCGCAGCCTCTGCAGCACCGGTTCTATCCCAGCCGGCTGGGATGGGGTGGCAGACCTCTCCTGTCTCACCCACTGCTCCCCTCAGCAGTGTATTTCATCAATCTGCCTGTTCTGTTCCCTGCTGTCTCTGGTGAATCCTCTTACCCTCCAGTGCATCTGGCCTGTACCCCAGATCTTGTATAAATAAATAAATCTTTAAAAAAATGCATTCAGAATCTTTCTAATATACAGAAGTCAAAGTGAATAAAGAACAATGAATTTCTACTGATACTACCTGAAGTGCATCAGCTTTCCCTATCCAACAATGTCTTATCTCTTCTTGGTATACTGTGACCTATACAGTGGATCTGTCCTTGCTACATTTCCCAATCATCTGGTCTGGTTCTTTCCTCTTAGAATTAATGGTGTATAAAGACAGCTGAGGAGGACATCAAAACAGGAACTTCCAGAAAACATTTGTTCAAATGAGTGAAAGGCCCTTGGTTTAACTTAAAAGAAGAAACACAACTTCTGCTGAACTAATTGCTACTGCTATTTGCTTATTCTTGTCTTAAACCAGTAGGCTTTGAATATCACTGGATATTCTGGGAACTGACTGGAATTCTGGGAAATTCGGGAACTGGTTTTTCTGGATCCTCAGAAAACTGTTTTCAGAATTTTAGCAACAAGTGGAGTGGAAAGGGTAGTCATTAAGAGGGAGCATACAGAATTGGATATAAGAGGAAAAATAGAGTCAGGAAGACAAAGAGTGGCAAGGCAAAAGTTATCAGAGCTTAAGCAGAATGAGAAGAACATCAGCATGGGAGAAGGGAAGGTGGGGGTAAGTGATTGGAAGACTGATCAAATACATTAAGGGTAATGTCAACCATATTTCTCAGTGTTAGAGAAAGAAGTTATAAATATTGAAAGGGGGGAAACAAGAATGAACTCTGTAGTATTAGATTGAAATAGGAGTTACTGATGTGAGCTCATTAATTTATATGTATAAAACTAAATACAGAAATAAATATAGATGCAAATATCTGCTCATATATCCTAAGCATATTCTAATTATGTATGCTGAGAGCTTGAGGACAACAGCACCACAAAAGTAATGAGCACACAGCGAAGAAAACGTTTGACTTCTAAATGCTATTTTTCATTAAAGGCACACAGGATCCTTCATTAAAGGATCTTTGAATTTTTGAACCATGGTTGATATAGAGAAAGGACAACAATGAATATGAGTCATATTGTTGTCAATAAGACAATTGGAAAAACCTGAATGAGATCTATTAATTTCTTGATGTTAATGGTTGTATTATAGCTATATAAAAGAGCATTCTTGTTTAGGATAAGTATATACTAAATTTAGCTGTGATGGGCATCATTTGGAAACTTACTATCAAATATTTAGAGACAAGTTATTTGTACTATATTACTACTTTTCTGTAAACTTTAGATAATTTCAAAATAAAACACTTGTAAAATTAGTAGAGTATACAAATTCCAGTCCCCAGTGTATTTCACTGCTCTCCTCTGTTTTTAAAAATGTTTTATGGTGAGAGGGAATATATTTGTAAGAAATCAAGTTTTTAATAAAATTATTCATCATTTTTTTTTATATTGGGCAATCACTGAATTATACCACTTGTCAATCCAATGGGAAGAGAGCAATTTAACTTGAAACACTTAGGAAGATTATGATGATAAACAAACCAGGGAAAATACCAGTAGATTGTTTAAAAAGTTCTCATTTTTTAGGGCACCAGCAGTCTCTCTGGCAGACCTGTGCATAGGTGGGAGCTGTAAGAGTGACTCCCTAATAGTACAAGCAGCCCAGATGCCCAACAGGACCACCTAGACCCCAGTAACAGTGCCTAGAAGTCATGCCTGCTGGCACCAGTGGCCCAAAGGACCCACACCTAGAACAAATCTGAAAGTGAGCAAAAGGGAGAAAGAAAAATAAAAGTAGTCAAGTGAGTCTTCCTATGAAAAATACAACTCAGAAAGAAAATCAATATCTGGAACCCAACAACACTGATGTGGAAGAATTTTTATCCTTGAAAGATGAAGAGTTCAAAATTGTCATAATTAAAAAATTCAAAGATGTAAGACATGACAAAGAAAATGAAAAGAATGATGTGAGAAACATAACTAATGAAAAAGAACAAGATTAAAACTTTAAATAAGAAAATAAAGGAACTATAGGATATTAAAAGTCATTGAAAGAGCTAAAAAGTTCTGGAAAAAGGCATGAAAATAAAATAGATGGTATGTAAAAATGAATCAATACATTATAAGACACAGTTAAAAAAGAAAGCCAAAAAAGGAAAGGAAAATGATATCCAAAGGAAAATGAATGAAGAAACACTACGGGAATTATCTGATACCATAAGCAAAGGAAATGTGAGTCTTAGAAATCCCAAAAGGAAAACAGAGAGATGAGGAACTGAAAAACTATACAAGGAAATAATTGAAGAGAACTTCCCAAACTTGAGGAAGGAACGGAAAATAAACATACAGGAAGTTAGAAGGATGCCAAACCATCAGCATGAAAGGAAAACTATGGCACACTAGTAAAGCTTCCAAGAATCCAAGACATGAAATATATATAAGAAAGCTGACAAGGGGAAGAAACAGGTAACATATAAAGGAAAACTGATTAGGCGTATATCAGATTCTGTGAAGGTTAACTATAGGCAAGAAAAGATTGGAGCAACATATTAAAAAAAAAAATCCAAGACAAAATATGCCAGTCAAGAATACTTTATGCTGCAAAGTATAAGGGAAAAATAAGGATCTTCTCAAACGAAAATCTTCAGATATTTGCTACCACTAACCCCCCCCCCAGAGAAATATTATAATGGCTTAAAATATAAACAAACAGAGGGATGAACAGGATGAATGGAACAATTGCATAGAACTACAAACAAAGAACAAAACGAAATTAACAGACTTCCATGTATCATTAAACACCCTAAACATAAATATTCTAAACTCACTAAGAAAAAAAACAAAGAGTAGCAAGCTGGATATGAAAACAAAATACAATTTTCTGCAGCCTCAAGGAACAAAAGCAAAGTTCTCAAGGTAAATATAGATTGAAAATAAAGATTGGAAAACAATTCTACAAGCAACTGTCACTCAAAAGAAGGCAGAGGCAGCCATACTTATATCAGATAAAATAGAATTTAAGTTTTCAGAAGTGACATGAACATAGATGGACACTTTATGATGCTTAAGGGGAAAACACACCAGGAAGATAGAACACTCATCAATATATACTCAACAAACAAAGGGGTATCAAAATACATTAGGCAATTACTATCATCACTGCAAACAGATATTAGAGAATATGTATACATTAAAGAAACTTCAACACCCCACTGTCACCAAAGGGATCAATGAAACAAAAAAACAAAACAAAAACAAGGACACAATAGCCCTAAGTAATGATCAGACCACATGGGTCTAACAGACATCTTTAGGACACTGCACTGCATCCCCCCAAAAAATATCTGAATACATATTTTTCTCAAATACACATTTTTCTCAAATCCTGGAGATCATTCTCTAGGACCAGATACTGGGTCATAAGACAAACATTAACCAAACCTGAAAATTGAAATCATACCAAGCATCATCTTTGACCATAAAGCATCAAATCAACTATTCCATAAAGCAAGGGACCTCCCCATTACATGGAGGCTGAACAACATGCTACTAAAATACCACTGGATCAATGAGGACACTAGAAAATAAATTTAAAAATACCTACAAGGCCTCCCCTCGTGGCGCAGAGGTTGAGTGCTGGGCTGCAAAGCTACCCACAGCCTCTGCAGCGCCAGTTCAATCAGCGCCGGCTGCCAGCAAGGGTTCCACATGACACGCAGACCAGACCTCTCCTGCCGTGCCCACTGTTCCCCTCAGCAGTGTACTTCATCAGTCTGCCTGTTCTGCTCCCTGCTCTGGCTCTGGTGAATTTTCTCACCCTCCCGCGCTTCTGACTGTACCCAGTGCTTGTATAAATAAATAAATCTTTATAAAAATAAAAATACCTATAAATGAGACTATGGTTATGGTACATGGCTGAATTGGTGGTGGGAATTCCATGGGGACTACACCTGAGATGATAAAGCATACATTGTATAAAAATGAAGAATGATGTAAAAACTATATATAAAATAATAATTTTTTTAAATACCTACAAATGAATGACAATGAGGAAACAAGCTTAAAGTGTATGGGACACAGTAAAGGCAGTACTAAGAGGAAAGTATATACCACCATAGGCCCACATCAAGGAAGAAGACAGAACTCAAAGAAATAACCTAATCTCACATATCGAGTAAGTAGAAAATGAAAAACAAAAATAATTCAAAACCAGTAGTAGAAAGGAAATGATAAAAATTTAAAGCAGAAATAAATTAAATAGAAATAAAAAGTCCAAAAGATCAATAAAACCAAAAGCTGGTTCTTTGAAAAAATAAACAAAATAGACAAATTTCTAGCTAGGTTGATAAAGAAAAAAAAGGAGGGGGCTTCCCTGGTGGTGCAAGGGGTTAAGATGCAACCTATGAAGCTGTGCGCAGCCACTGCAGCATGAGTTTGATTCCCCAGCAGGCCAGGGAGCGACCCATGTGGTGCAGGAGACCTCTCCTGACACACCTACTGCTCCCTTCTGCAGTGTATTTCAGTTAGTCTGCCTGTTCTGCTCCCCTCCACTCTGTCTCTGGTGAATCCTCTTAATCCCCGCATCTCTGGCCTGTACCCCAGTTCTTGTATGCATAAATAAATAAATCTTAAAAAAAAGAAAAAAAGAAAAAACGGGGCCTCCCCGGTGGCACAGTGGTTGCAAAGCTGCCCGCAGCCTCTGCAGAGTCGGTTCGATCCCCAGCCGCTGGGCGAGGGTCCCACATGGCGCTCAGACCTCTCCTGCCGCCCACTGCTCCCCTCAGCAGTATACTTCGTCAGTCTGCCTGTTCTGCTCTCCACTCTCACCTTCCTGCGCTTCTGACTGTACCCAGTGCTGTATAAATAAATCAAGAAATCTTAAAAAAAAAAAAAAGAAAAGAAAAAAGGGAGAAAATTCAAGTAAATGGGATCATAAATGAAAGAGGAGAGGTTACAATGAACACAGCAGAAATCCAGAGGATAGAGATTACTGTGAACATATGCAAACATGTTCAACAATGTAGATGAGATACACTAATTCTTAGAATTATACAATCATCTAAAGTTAAATAAAGAAGAAATAGAAAACTTTACCAAACCAATTACAAGCAGCAAAATTGAAACAGTATCAAAACCCTCCAAATAAACAAAAGCCCAGGGCAGATGGTTTCACAAGTTAGTTCTACCAAATGTTCAAAGATGAACTAGTGCCTACCCTACAAAAACTCTTTCAAAAAATCGAGAAAGAAGGAATACTACCAAATACATTTTATGAAGCCAACATTACACTAATGCCAAAACCAAACACAATACAAAAAATAAATAAATAAATAAATAAAAAAGAAAGAAAACTACAGACCTTAATGAACACAGATGCTAAAATCTTAAGAAACTGGGCTTCCCCTGGTGGCGCAGCAGTTGAGCGCTGGGCTGCGAAGCTACCTGCAGCCTCTGCAGCACCGGTTTGATCCCCAGCCCCGGGAGAGGGTCCCACATGGTGTGACAGACCTCTCCTGCCACGCCTGAGCTCCCCTCAGCAGTGTATTTCATCAGTCTGCCTGTTCTGTTCCCCGCTCTGGCTCTGGTGAATTCTCTCACCCTCCAGCACTTCTGACTGTACCCACTGCTTGTATAAATAAATAAAGATATCTTTAAAAAAAAGAAATCTTAGCAAACTGAATCCAACAATGCATCAAAAGGATTATGCACTATGAACAAGTGGGATTTATTTCAGTGAAAAAAAGGATGGTTCAGCATCTGAAAATCAATTAATGTAATTCAACACATTAACAAAAAGAAAAACCATATGATCATATCCATAGGTGCTGAGAAAGCATGGATAAAATTCAACATCCATTTGTAATGAAGGTCCTTGAAATTCTGGGATAAAAGGAACACATTTTAACATAATAAAAGCTATTTATGACAAAACCACATCTAACATCATTCCTAATGATGAAAAACTGAAAGCCTTCCCAATAAGATCTGGAACAAGACAAGATATCCACTGTTATGACTGCTTTTCAATATAATGCAGGAATCCTACACAGTAATTAGCAAGATAGAGACATGCAAGGAATCCAAATTAGGAGAGAAGAAGTAAGACTATCATTATTTGCAGTTAATATGATAATATATATAGAAAGAGAATCCTAAAAAATCCACCAAAAAATCTAAAACAGTTTATAAAAAGTTTATCAAGTGTGGGATACAAAATCAATACACATAAATTAGTAGCCTTCCAACATGCAAACAGTCTAAAGAGGTAGAGATTAAGAAAACCTTTCCATTTACAATTGTACCAAAAAAATAACAAAGATGAAAGAACTATACCAGGAGAATTAGAAAAATTCATTAAAAGAAATAGAAGAAAGAAAGAAATGGAAAGACATTCCCTGTACATGAATTGGAAGATTCGACATTATCAAAATGGCCATACTACCAAAAGCAATTTGCAGATTCATTGCAATTCCAATAAAAATCTCAATGGCATTCTTCAAATATATGGAATAATATCTATGAAATGTATATGGAATAACAAAAATATTTGATAGCCAAAGATGTCCTGTCAAAAATGGGGAAGAACAGAGGTATTACATTTGCAGACTTCAAACTATACTACAAAGCCAAACTGATAAATAGAGTATGGTACTGGAAGAAAAACAGACTCACAAACTAATGGGACCAAAATGAAAGCCCAGAAACAAAACCATATATAGATATAGATATAGATACAGTCAATTAATCTATGATGAAGGAGCAAAGAAAATATATACTGGAACAAGGATAGTCTCTTCAATAATTGGTTCTGGGAAAACTGGGCCACCACATGCAAAAAATGAAACTAGATGATTATTTCACAGCATAGATAAAAACCAACCCAAATGGATAAAAGACTTGAATGTAAAACATGAAACCATAAAATATGTAGGCAAAACACTCAGTATGTAAAATCAGAAGTATCTTCGAGGACTCATCTCCAGAAGCATGGAAAACAAAAGGAAAGATATACAACTCTGCCTTCATCAAACTAAAAAGCTTCTGTTCATTGAAAGACACAGTAACCAAAATTAAAAGACATCTCACTGAATGGGAGACAACACTTGCACACCATTACAACTGATGTCAAGGGACTGATATCAAATCTCTACAAAGAGCTTACACAACTCAACTAAAGCAAAGCAAACTTGGGCCTCCCTCATGGTGCAAGGGGTTAAGTCTCAGCACTATGAAGCTATCTGCAGCCATTGCAGCATGAGTTCGATCCCCAGCCAGGGAGCCAACACACATGGCACAGCAGACCTCTCCTGTCTCACCTGCTGCTCCCCTCAACAGTCTATTTCAGTAGATCCATCTGTTCTGCTCCCATCTCTTTCTCTGGTTAATCCCCTCACCCTCCGCACCTCTGGCCTGTACCCCAGTTCTTCTACATAAAAATAAATGAAATAGCTCAAAATAAATAAATAAATAAAGCAAAGCAAACTCCCAGTTTAAAAAAAATGGGTAAAAGAGCACTCTTCAAAGAAGAAATACAAATGACCAAAAAGCATATAAAAAATGTTCAACATCACTTTTTATTAGGGAATGCATATCAAATTCACAATGAGATAGCTCACAATGGTAAGAATGGTCTGTATTGATAAAACTGGAAACAACAAATGTTATGGAAAACTGTGTGGATGTTCCTCAAAACACCAAAAGGGGATCTACTATATGATCCAGCCATTCCAATACTAGGAATCTAACCAAAGGACACAAAAACACTATTTTAAATGGAAACCTGCACTCATATGTTTATTGCAGCACTATTTACAATAGCTAAGATATGGAAACAACCTAAATGTCCCAAAACAGATGACAGAGCCTTAAGATGTTGTATGAAATACCACTACATAATGAAATACTACTCAGTGATCTTAAAAGAGAAACTCATGCCATTTGCAGCTACACAGTTGGAGCTGTAGGGATTATACTAGGTGAAATAAGTCAGAAGGAAAAAGGGAAATATTGGATGTTTTTGCTTATAGGTGGAATATAGGGAAACTGAACAAAGGTTTAGGAAAAATACAGCAGAGGAGTTGGGGGGAGAAGGGTCAAAACAAGGGAGCAAAAAGCACAAGGGACTATGGTGATGGGTTGTGGGTGCTGTGGTGGTAGGAGAACTACCAGGATACACCTGAGGGGAGAAATCAAATATTGTACAAAAATGAACAATGATGTAAGAAAATAAACACATAAATTTATTTTTTTTTAAAAAAAAGCTCTCATTTTAGTTTGTTCCTACTGGTTAATTGCTCTAATGCTTCTGGGAAAGAAGGAAGCGCAAAAAGGCAATTTTCCCAAGTGATTTTCCATGTGGAAGAATAAAATGGAGCATTATTCTGTATAAATGAATTCTAGTTGTTTGAACAGAGAGAAGGAAAATACTGCAAAAGTAGTTTTCTTAGAGATAAGGGACAATCGAAATGACATGCATTAGCCTTGCACCTTGCTACAATGAAAAGAGTCAAGACATTCAATTTGGATTAAGATATGAAGCTGGGGGAAACCAAAGGGTACTCACGGATTCCGAACTGTTAAGGGAAAATAAAAGCTATTTTGCCAATTCTAAGGGTCTGGCTATTCATGCACACAAAATCAAAGAAATCAGACTCTCAGTGTGCTCAAAGATCTTTAATAGACGTGAAGTACAAAGGGGCAAGGGAGAGAGAGAGGGGGGGGGGTTCAAATAAAAGATTCCCAATCAAACTCCAAAAATCACCTCACAGCAGGGTAAAACAAGCTATGAGTTGTGCAGGGCTCACTGGGTTTGGAGTAGGGAAAAGACCCAAAATTCACTGTGTATAGTCCAAGTTGTATAATTCACAACAAGGTCATGATGGCTGTCATCATTCTTAAGAAACTCACTTGCCAAAGCGCAATATTACCAGACACAGACTTTCCACATGTCTCTCTGTTTTCATTCCAGCTCAATATACATCTGCCTTGCCCCTCCCTCCTTCCCTGCTGTCCCTCCATTCAGGTAGTGTGGTTCGTGACATGCTAGGAGCTGTGATCCTTCATACCTAAGATCTTGTCAGCATAGAGCTAAGGGGGGAGTCAATTCTGACATCATTCCCTGGCTTGGAGTTAGTTTCTCACATTCCTTAGATAAACCTTCTGTTATATGGTCTGAATTTATTGTCAAATCAGGGGATTCTTGTTGAATTTATTTGACAACTAAAGGATCCCTCACCTCTTTAAATAGTTGTAGACTACAAAGTTTCACTTTTAACTCTGGAAAGTTAAAATATATATATATATACACAAAATAGGGGGATCTTATTACTTCATGGCCCTGTGTGTTCAGTGAGACTATTCATAGATAGTGGGGTGGTTATAAGAGGAACAGCCACAAGTTCACCTGATAGGCTCTCACACTGCACGGGCAGTATAAGTACCTTACAGTAAAGTATTCCTAGTTCCCTCTCCTGTCTCATGTATCATTGCTGTCATTCATTTCATATACACATACACTATAATCTTTGAATATTTTATTGCTATTGTTATTTTGAACAAACTCTTTGTCAGATCAGTTTATAATAAGAAAAATAAAAGTTTTCCTATTCCACTTACTTCCCTGATGCTCTTTTCCTTTATCTAGATCCTGGATTCTTATTGTATCATTTACCTTCTAAACTTTTTTTTTTTTTTTTTAATTTTCTAGAGGCATGTCTTATTTATTTATTTATTTGTTTGTTTGTTTTGGTTTATACATGCACTGGGTACAGTCAGAAGCGCGGGAGGGTGAGAGAATTCACCAGAGTCAGAGCAGGGAGCAGAGCAGGCAGAAGGACCGAGGTACACTGCTGAGGGGAGCAGCGGGCGGCAGGAGAGATCTGCGCGCCATGTGGGACCCTCCTCTGGTGGCCGGGGAGCAGCCGGGGATCGAACCGGCACCGCAGTGGCCGCGGGCAGCTTCGCAACCCAGCGCTCAACCGCTGCGCCACCGGGGAGGCCCTACCTTCTAAACTTTTTAAAGATTTCTTGAAGGGCCTCCCTGGTGATGCAGGCTGTTGAATGTAACGCAGTGAAGCTGTCGGCAGCCTCTGCAGCATGGGTTTGATCCCGGCCAGCGAGAATCCCACGTGGCGAAACAGACCTCTCCTGTTTCGCCCGCTGCTCCCTTCAGCAGTGTATTTCGTCACACTGCCTGTTCTGTTCCCCGCACTATCTCTGGTGAATCCTCTCACCCTCCTGCGCATCTGGCCTGTACCCCGGTTCTTGTATAATAAAATAAATCTTAAAAACGGCTAAGTTCCCCAATAAAAAATCAGAGGCTTGTCTTTTTTTTTTCTCTCAACACTTTCAATATTTCATTCCATAAATGTTTTGCTTGCATGAGAAGAGGTCAGATATAATTTTAATTTTTGTTTTTGTTCCTGTCTGATGTCTTGCAAGATTTTTTTATCTTTGATTTTCTGCAGTTTGAATATAATACCCCTACGTGGATTTTTTTTTTTTGGGGGGGGAACTAATATTCTCAGAACTTCCTAGACCTGTGGCTTGGTGTCTGACATCAATTTGGATAAAATTCTCAGTCTTTATTATTTCAAAAAAGTCTGCTGTTTCTTACTCTCTTCTCCTTAATTTTATTGCACTTTTTGTGTAGTTGCTCCATAGTTCTTGGATATTCTATTCCGTGGGTCTTTTTTAAATCATTTTCTTCAGTTTTTAGTTTTGGAAGTTTGTATCTGCATATCCTCAAGTTCAGAGATTCTTTCCTCAGTCATAAAATATATCTTTTATTATTTCAATCTCCCACCTTCTTTTATTCCTTTCTAGTTTCTACCTCAGGTTCACATTATCCATTTCTCTTGCATTTATCTACTTTTTTCCTTTAGAATCCTTGGTGTATTTTTCCAGTTATTTTAAATTCACAGTATGATAGTTTCAGTTCCTGCCATATATGGGTCTCATACTCAAGTTTGCTGTGTGCTTTTTGAGTTTAGTACATCTTCCAATTATTTGTCAAATCTAGGCATAATTATCAGGTAAAAGACCATCAATAATGTGTTGATAAGAGGAAGCATTCTATGGTCCTATAATCAGGTTTCATTCTTTTATTACTCCTGTGCCCTTGGGCTGTGACATTTATAAATGCTCATCAGTCTTCCCCTAACCCCCTTAGCTTGCACAGGATACTATAGTGGACTGGAGTTGGGCATTTCCCTTCCCTCAGATCAGTTGGGCTCTGATAAAAACCCAAACCCTTAGGTTCTATTAAAATAGTTTACCTTTTTTTTTTTTTTTACTGGACAACCTATTCATTATTCATGTTATTTGACTTTTTTTTATCACAGTCTTTATTTTTTTATTTAAATATCTTATTTTATATAATTCTCACATCTTTTTTCATCTTTGCACAATTTATGCATTTTCGTTTTGGTTATATTCCCCATACAATTGCACCTCTCCCCTTATTTTGACTGTAGTCCTTCCTTTCCCTGTCCCTCTCTCCACCCCCTCCATAGTGTCTCTGGTTTATAATTGCTTGTTGATTTTGACTTTTACTTTGTATTGATTGGTCTTTTTCCTGGTCTCTTATTTAGGTTTTCTGAATTTCTGCTATGAGTGAGACCATCCGGTATTTTTCTTTTTCTTTCTGACTTATTTCGCTGAGCATGATCCCTTCTAGCTCCATCCATGATGCTGCAAACTGCATGTGTTTATCTTTTTGATTGCTGAGTAATATTCCATGGTGTATATGTACCACATCTTCTTGATCCAGTCATCTATCTTTGGGCATTTGGGTTGTTTCCAAAGCTTAGCTATTGTAAATAGTGCTGCTATAAACATGGGGTTGCAGGTGCCCTTTGGAATTACTGTTTCTGTGTCATTTGGGTAAATACCTAGCAGTGGAATTGCTGGATCATATGGAAGCTCTATGTTTAATAGTATAAGAAATCTCCATAGTGGCTGGACCAGTTTGCACCCCCACCAACAGTGCAGAAGAGTTCCTTTTTCTCCACAACCTCGCCAACATTTGTTGTTGCTAGTTTTTTTAATATGTGCCATTCTCACTGGTGTGAGATGGTACTTCATGGTAGCTTTGATTTGCATTTCCCTGATTGCAAGTGATGTTGAACATGTTTTCATATGCCTGTTGGCCATTTGCATTTCCTTTTTGGAGAAGTTTCTTTTTAGCTCTTCTGCCCATTTTTTGATTGGATTATTTTCTTTGTTGTTGTTGAGTCTCATCAGCTCTTTATAGATTTTTGTGATCAATCCTTTATCGTTAGTGTTGTGTGCAAAAATGTTCTCCCAGTCGGTGGGGTTTCTCTTTATTTTGGTTATTGTCTCTTTTGCCGTGCAGAAGCTCTTCAATTTGATGTAGTCCCAGCTGTTTATCTTTGCCTTCACCATCACTGCTTTGGGTGATGTGTCTGTATAGATGTCTTTGATGTGCATGTCATGTAGTGTTTCGCCTATATTTCCTTCTATGTATTTTATGGTTTCAGGTCTTATGTCTAGTTCTTATAGAACTATGCTATTAACACCAGTAACTTTTAGACATTTGTTATTTTTAATATAAAATTAAACTAATTAAACTTAAAGTTAACATTTTAGTTCCTTCTGCATTTGAAGCCCATATATTTCACATGGCTAGTAGCACCTTAACAAATAACACTAATATAGAATATGTCCCTCATCACAGAAAGTTCTATTGGATAATTCTCATCTAGAAATTTATCTTTGGCAAAGATATAAGGAAATTTAGTAGTAGAAGAAATGGACTTTCAACACATAATGGGAAAATATTTGGATATTTTTATGGAAAGAAGTATTAAACCTTCTTCCATAGGTCATACCATAAACATAAATGTACTCAAAATTATGACACTGTACATATAAATCCAAAAATTTATTACATTTATAAAAGAGGAAAATCTAATGATCTTAGCAAAAATATGATGCATCTTCTTGATCCAGTCAGGTACATATACACAATGAAATATTACTCAGCATTCAAAAAAGATAAACACATGCAATTTGCAGCAACATGGATGGAGCTGGAAGGGATCATGCTCAGCGAAATAAACCAGAAAGAAAAAGAAAAATATAGGATGGTGTCACTCATAGCAGCAATCTAGAAAACCTAAATAAGGGACCAGGAAAATAGAATAACTATAAGAAAGAAAAAATCAAAATCAACGAACAACTATGAACCAGAGACACACTATGGGGGAGGGTGGGGAAAGGAGGTATTGGGGTCAAAATAAGGGGGTTGCAATTGTATGGGGAATATAAAATAAAATTAAAAAAATATATGGTGTAGACATGTTTGAGGGATCTAGTCAAGATAGCAGCATAAGAAAGTCTTCAACTCCCTTTGCCCCGTGGTCACACAGAATGTACAATCACATGGAACAAGTCCCTCTGAAAGAAATCCTGAAAGTAACTGAGTGACTCCCCCACACTGAATGAATGAGAAATACCCACAATTAAATGGATAAGAAAAACTGAAAATAAACTAAACCTACAGCACAGCACTTCATAATAGGGACAGGGAGGGAGCTCTGAATCTCCAGCTTCCCCCTGATGAATGAAGCATATGGAACTCAAATGGAATGAAGCATATGGAACTCCTCCTAAGGGATAGGTGCCAGAACATCAAGCACTGACAGCCAACAACACTTTTTTCTATAAGACCCAGGAGCAAAAATGGAAACAACTCTGAAGGAACTTGCAAGGGCTAGCATGACTATGTGCCCAGGACTCAGTGCACAGGGAGCACAGAAGCAGCACCCGTCTCCCAGTCCTTCCTGAAGAGGGTCTATTTGCATACATTAAAAGTTACTACATATACACCATGGAATATTACTCAGCATTCAAAAAGGATAAACACATGCAATTTGAGCTATAGAAAGTCAGATTCTCTCTTTGTCCTTCTGAGTGTCCCAACACAAAGTCCCACAGGTCAGACTTTGGTAGGTCTATGCCAAAAGCTGCTGAGCTTTCTCACTTCAGAGTCTGTGAGTGAGGTCCTGGCACTAAGCATTTTGAGCATAGAAAGGATTTTTTCAGGTGCTGGGTTTGATTCTTTAGAAACTGCCATCTGGATATGCTTCATCTCAGCAACATGGGTGGAGCTGGAAGGGATCATGCTCAGCGAAATAAGCCAGAAAGGAAAAGAAAAATACCGGGTGGTCTCACTCATAGCAGGAATCTAGAAAACTTAAATAAGGGACCAGGAAAAAGAGTAACTGTAAGTAAGAAAATATCAAAATCAACAAAGAACTATGAACCAGAGACACTCTATGGGGGGGTGGGGGGCGGGGAAAGGAAGGATTGGGGTCAAAATAAGGGGGTTGTAATTGTATGGGGAATATAAAAATAAAATTTAAATAAAAGTAAAATAAAATAAAAAGTTAATACAGGCTGGTCAAACTACTATTTCAGCACACACAGAAGCTTGACTGCCTTCCTCCCAACAGACTAGGAAAGCCAGAAAGAAAAATTTATAAAAAAGAACACACTCATTTAAAACAACATCAAATAGAAAAAAAAATAGTTAGGAATACATTTAACCAAGGAGGTGAAAGATCTGTACATTGAAAACTCTAGGATATTGATAAGAACATAACACGAAAGTTTTCAAGCACAGAGCAGGCAGAGTGTTGCTAGGTTTAGTGTCCTTGCTGAGTGAATAATTTGATCCATTAATTTGTATTGCAAATTAGGTTATGCTTCCCATTCCTGTGGTAGCTAGAGCAGTTTAATCTTTTAAAACCAAATCTAGGACGTACTCAGAACCTAGCATTAGGGGGAGTTAATTATGAGAGTAAATGCTTATTCAGGGACCCTTTAAAATAGCCTCAGAATCTTCCAGGTCTGAGGCAAGCAGAATTTTCCCACTGAGCTATAAAAAGTCAAATTCTCTCTTTGTCCTTCTGAGTGTCCCAACACAAAGTCCCACAGGTCAGACTTTGGTAGGTCTATGCCAACAGCTGCTGAGCTTTCTCACTTCAGAGTCTGACAGTGAGGTCCTGGCACCAAGCATTTTGAGCATAGAAAGGATCGTTTCAGGTGCTGGGTTTGATTCTTTAGAAACTGCCATCTGGATATGCTTCATCTCAGAGAAAAATGCCTAGCTCAGCAGTTAATCAGTAAGGAGGGGGTTCCAGGTGCACATTTGAGCATTTTCAAGTTGCTAATTTATACTCATTGGACCACAGCAATAGTACATAATCAGAAAAAGTCCATCTGCCATAAATGCTTCAGCTGAGTGTATACTGACATCATTTCATGTGAATCTGGTGGTTATCTTCAAGGGGCAAAGTAAAAACAAATATGGTCCTGGGTGGAAGTCCAAATTCAATATCAAGGTCAATGATTTCAAAGCAAGCACCATTGTGCTCATCTCCCAAACATGCCTGCCAAATGTTACAACAATGTCTGCTCTTCTATCTGCTGAGAAGTCCTCTCTGCTCTTGAGAAAACAAAGCATATTTGTGGACAAAGGGTAAGCACCAAACAAGAACAATAGAAGGAAGACATTACTGAATGAATGGAACTTTATTTGAAATAGTAAGAGTTTCCTTTATCCTCAAGCCACGCATGCTTATAATTATTTACATCTTGGCATTAATTAATGCATTAATAAATGAGCTGTAACTTTTTAGGGAAAAAGCATTTAATTTTTCTGAACCTAACTGCCAAGATTTTTACTTTCATATGAAAACTGGGTTTTGCCTCAATTACCTTATTTCAGAACTTGGATGGTTGGCTCCTGAGTGGATAAAATCTTAGGAAAAGCTCAACCTGACTGTATTATACCTTAGTTTCTAAAGTTCTGCTGAATAGTACTTTACTACACCTCCTTTAAATCAGGGGACAGCCCTTGTCATGAACAGGTTTTACTAGGTTGTAGAGTAACTAGGGAGAGCTGACTTTAGTTCGAACACAAAATGTCCCCATTTTCAGCTCTTTGTAGGAACCCAGCTGGTGACCTAGGAGCACAATGAGAACATAGTCAGATCTTCATCTTTGCACCTTCCTCTCCATTTGCTGATGCTTAAAAAATAGCCAGAATATAGTTATGAATAGCTTTACATAATCATATGTGCTATTATCTTAAGGTTAGCCAACAGAAAGGGAGAAGAAATAAAAGCCTAATATATTCTGTACTATAACCCTGGCAAATAGTTGCTTTTGGTGCTGACCTGATTAGTTTATTATCCTGATTCACTCTCCTAACAAAATAAAAGTTTCTCTTAATGCAGGGGGCAGGATTCACTCCAGATCTTTCACATTACAACTCTGCAGCCTCCCTGCACCCATATCTCCTAACATGTACAATAATAATGTCTCTCATTCAAAACCAAGACCCTTGATAACTCTATATTTTGCATCTCCCATTGAGAGCTGGACACACACTTGCAAGTGCCTAGAGAACAGGAGAGGCATTCGGCCACTTTCAATTCTGCAAGATAGCAGTAAATCTACTGAAACTGATATTAATAGACCACACCTTCATCATTTATTTTGAGATCTTTCTCTTTCTACTTAGTAACATAAAGAAGAAAAAAAGGAACAGTTATAATTAAATTTTATTTATAGAATTTTTCTGTTCTATCATATTGTCCTTTCTATGAACAATACAATTACTAAATGAGGGTAATAGAGCAAATCAAACTAAAGTAGTGTAGATGGAGAAAACATTTTTAAATTGTTTCAAAATGAGATGAAGTCGCTGAGGTGATGAAATGAATAAAATCATCTTTTGGGGAAAAAATTGCAGTTAGAATGACATAAAGTATGATTGTGATGACATTGCAAATATTTCTAAGAAAATTCAATAGAGACTGAGCTGTCTGTATGGGCAGAAGTTACAACAGGATGGCCTCCCTGACGGCACAAGGGGTTAAAAACACAACCTATGGAGCTAACCACAACCACTGCAGCACGAGTTCGATCCCCTACCTGGGAGCAACCCACATGGTGCAGCAGACCTCTCCTGACTTGCCTGTTGTTACCCTTAGCAGTGTATTTCAGTCGATCTGTCCATTCTGCTCCCCACTCTGTCTCTGAATCCTCTCACCCCCTGCACCTCTGGCCTGTACCCCAGTTCTTGTATGCATAAATAAATAAATCTTAAAAAAGAAAAAGTTACAACAGGAGAGATTAGAAAAGTCTTTAGAGTAAAAGTTAAAACTCCCAGGCACAACCAAAATCAGAGTTTCAGGAATGACTTTTATCCTCAATTTTACTCTGATGTGAGGCTTTCTTCCTTCTGCCTAATTACTAAAATCCCATCAGTCATCTTTCAATATCCAGCAATGGTCATAATTTCTTTCACCAAGCTTCTCAGGACACTTACCCTTCAGAATTACTATTCTTCTGATCTCTCACAATATTGTTCTTAATCAAACATTTGATTCCTCTCTCAGTGTTATGTGTTCTTGTTATGTGTGTGTGCACATGTATGCACACATATACATGCATTTATTTCCTATTCATGCATTTATTTAATCAAAAATATTTTTAGTAATCTGTTATGAGCAATATTCAAGACATAACAGAAAATGAGAATCAAAAGTTGGCTTCAATAGGAGAGACAAACAAAGAAATATATAATTTCAATACAGTATGATAAATAGTCTGAAGAGATAAGGACAAAATTCTATGGGAAACACATTTCTAAAAAGAGCTAGTCTAAAGGAATCAGAAACTGTTTTCTGGAAAGGTAAAATTTATGCTGAAATGTGCCATATCCAGAGGAAGAGAATTTCTCCATGCTGACCTGATAAGTGATCTTAACCAATTGTGGATTCTGACTGCCACAAAACAAACATCTTTTTAATGTTTCATCTATTTCCTCCCTAAGCTACCCATCAGCACACATGCAAGAGTTTCTCAGGAATGATAGATCTCTGCTAGGAAATCCTAGTAAACAAATACATTTAATTTTCCACATTCAGTTGGTTCCATTAAATAGTTCAGCGTTGAAACTATCATTCTCCACACTCAGCATTTTTTAAAATTACATATTTTTCTATCCATTTTTTATTAAGACAAAAGCTCTGTCAACTTCCATTTATTTGCTTTCTATGATTTTATAGGGAAAGATTCTGATACATAAAAAGTGATACCCAATCAATAATGTCTTGGATTTCTTCCAACAAAAAAGCTTTCAATTCCACTTGCTCCCAGGGGCTCATATTTAAAGGATAAAAGAGATCACCAAAATCTTAAGATATGTTTACCAGGTTAATAAATTTGGAATTGAACCCCAAAATAGAATGTTCCCTTTTCAAAATCTTTTCCAAAGTATGATCTTTGGATAAAATTCTGATAATAATAATATACAGTGAATTCAAATGGATCAATCAAGAACACATTTGTGTTTCACTCCCTTAGACAAAGTATGTATGTATGGGTATAGTCAAACCCAAGTGGGAAGTATCTGTCAGCAAATGCTTTATTTCCAGAGACTCTCACAGTTCAATTTTACTGAATGAATGGAACTTTATTTGAAATAGTAAGAAAAAGGACAACAGATTCTGCAGCTAGTATACATGAGTCTACATATGAACGCTCTGTTCTAAAAATCAAGAATAAAAATGCTGTCAAAACTGAAGTGGTTGAAAAAGCAATGTTTATTTGATAATAACCTTTAAAAATCTCCTTTTAAATGCACCACTTACCAACCAAGATTGAAAATTAATTTCTGTTGGTGTTTTCGCCTGACATTCCTTAGTGAAAAGTGTCATCTAATTAAGTGTATCTTTCTTTTCATATGATTTGCACTATAGCTCAGACAGGAAATACATTCTGGACTGAAGCAAAACTTTAAGCTCTAAGAGCTTCTCAAAGATGATGTCTACATGAGAGTCCTCCTCATGAGAATTTGTGAACCTGAACTTGAACTTCGAATTAATTTTCCTAAAATTTACATATGTGAAAACAAAATAATCTTACCTGCATTTTGTCATTGATGCACAGATAAATACGCATGCTCTTAAATTACAGGCATTCATGGAAAACTGAAACAGGATGTCTGAAACAGGCTGAACAGAATTATTTACAACATGACAGCTCAATTTTATGTTGATGAAAGTGAAGTGAAAAAGCATTGCTGTTTCAAAAGGGAGTTAGAGTTTTTCTCACTTTATTCTTTCCTAGTGTTGCTTGACACTGTCAATGACAGTCTTCACATAAAGTATTCCTATAAATTGAGCTGTAGAAAGTGTAGAAAGGGAGCTGAAGTAGGGATCACAACTTCTGATGTAGATGTACTGAAATAATAAAGAGAAGACTAAATGGTTGACTTCCTAGAGAATTTTCTCCTAAATCCAAGAAGGATTTAATTATTCAAAATTAAGGAATTTAATTATTCAAATTTAAAGGAAAAGGAATTTGATAACTTCTGTTTCAGTGTCTCTATTTATAATGCCTGCAGAGAGAGCACATGCACACAAATGCGTCTTTTACCTGAAAACAGTTAAGGTCTGGCTCTACTCCCATTTGTATCATTAACTTTATGAAGAAAGGAATGTTATTAAGATTCTATTTCACTTTCTGTAAAATGAGAGAGAACTAGATGTTGTTAAAGTTTCTAAAATTGACTTGTATTTGTTTCCTCTTTTTGAAAATTTGAGATAATAAGCTCTACCTTGGCAATTTCACTAAGTTGTGAGAATCAAAGGAGATAATGCATGTGAAATTATCAACCATAAATTATTATCCAAATGCAAATTCCTCTAATGTTCTAACTGATCCACATAAGGGGTATTTACTTCCTCAAACAGAGTGCAACACATAACAAAAACTAAAGAAGTATCTTTTTTTTTTAATAATGGTCGATTTTTTTTTAAAGACTTATTTATTTATTTATACAAGCACTGGGCATAGTCAGAAGCGTGGGAGGGTGAGAGAATTCACCAGAGCCAGAGCAGGGAGCAGAGCAGGCAGAAGGACCCAAGTACACTGCTGAGGGGAGCAGCGGGTGGCAGGTGGGACCCTCCTCTGGTGGCCGGAGAGCAGCCGGGGACCGAACCGGCGCTGCAGAGGCTGCAGGCAGCTTCACAACCCAGCGCTCAACTGCTGCGCCACCGGGGAGGCCAAAGAAGTATCTTTTTTAATGATAGATGCATGAACGGGGGTTCGAATTCAGATGATCTGCTCCAGGATTTGTGAACTTAACTATTATGCTGTACTGTGCTACGTTTGCCACCAATGATATATAAACTAGGGAAAAGAGATTGAGCAATTTTATGTGATTAGTATTGATTTCATTTAAAATAATGCAAGCAGATGTTAGGGTGCTGCTGAAGGGCACCCAAGGTCCTCAAAATGTTAAGGGGTACACACTCAAAAATGGTCACATAAAGGCAAAGGAATCAAACTTTTACTTTGAAAGATCTTTAATAGAATTAATGTAAATAGAGAAGAGATGAAAGGCTAGTTCTAATAAAACTCTGAAAATTACCCATAGCCCCATGGGCAAATGCCCTGCTAAACAGGTTTATCCTGAAGGAGGGCCACTGTAGCCTGAAAGCTTGCCATAAGTCTAAGGTAACTTGCGTGGAAAACCACAAGAAAAGGGTTAGGCAGGTCCCAGGGAACTGGGAGAGAAGGAGATACAACATCAAGAAAATGGCTCCAAGGACGAGGAGCAGCTTCTCCATGTGTCTGTCTCTCACCCACATATCTTTTCCAACTATCTCTTCCAAGCATCTTTATATTTCTCCCCTCCACGTGTTATTCAAGTCCCTGAGTGCAAGTCAAAACCAGAAAGGCCAGAGCACCTGCCTTCCAGGCTATATAGATTCACCTGGCCACTCAACTCCACTCCTAGCTTACCTGCTCAGAAAGTGCATTTCATGGCTACTGGGACTTGGAATACAAGCCATGTAAGTGCTGGTGAGGAAAATGGCTTCTCTTCATGAAAGTGTATCTATAACACAGATTGCTCCACACTAAGACATGAGACCTTGTTCTACCTGAAGAATATTTTGGAATAAGAATAATTTTTATGGATTGAATACTTGAGATACAATACATTTCCAAAATGTTTCCGTACTTCAAGTATTGTGGTACAGTGGTACAGTAATGGTCTTCCTTTGCCCTAGAAATGAAAACAATATACCAATTAAACTATAGTTATTTTCTCAGATAAACTGACCAATCCCTTAGCGGGTGGTACATTTACAGAAAAGGAAACAATGCCAAGTCTGTGCCCAACTAGGAGAGGCCAAGGTAACAGCATAGCTCAATAAAGAACAATTAAAAGACATTCCATTTCATCTGACTCCGAAGCTTATACCACACTTGCTGAATAGACCAATATGATCCTTGTTCTCCTTCCACACTGCTTACACATACAGTCTGCTTCTGTGCCAGTGGCATAAGATACTGAAAGCTTACCTCTCCCCTAGGAGTCAGTCCTTTGTCTTTAGCCCAGTGCAAGCTAAATCTTTCTCCACCCCCAGACCTTTTTTAGAATAAAAATATTTAGCAACTAACTTTTTGTTAATCTATTAAATACACTTTGTTAAAAATTCAATTTTAAATAGCAGGTCTTTTTCTTGTTGCAGAATATTTGGAAAAGATTGGCAAACATTTCCTGGATATAACCACTCTTGTATTTCTTTCACATGTATGTTTTTGTGTATATTCCCAATTTTATACTCAATATATATGTATACTATGTCTATATCACTTACATTAAAAGAAAAGCAAAATTATGACTAAGTTGTCTGATATAATACATTTCAGATTTAATATGTTACTGGGAGCTTTTTCCTATATTATGAAATATTAAAACATGGATTTTTAGGACATTCTTCAGGCTTTAATTGATTATATCATATCAAGTCAATCTTTTGAAAAAAACATGAGAAAGGATCTATAAAATATTAGAAACAAATTTACATGAAACCATTAGGGAACAACCAAGGCATCTAGGCCTTGAGGTACAGTATCCCAGAGAAAAAGAAAATAATTGCATGAAAAAATATTTCTCCATATTTCCCTTTGAGGTCTTTGTCAATCCAAAGTGCCTCAGGGCACATGGACCAAACAGAAAGCTGAGAGGCCAAAATTATTTTGCTTCATATTTTCAATGGTCAAGGGAAAAAAAAGACAAAAATGTTGAAATGCATTGCCTATTTTTTTTTTTGGGTTGTTTGTTTTCTTTTTGTTGAATTATATGAGCTCTTTGTAGATCCTTGATATCATTTCCTTGTCAGATGTATGATGTGCAATATTTTCACCTATTCAGTAGGTATTTCCTTTGTTTTGTTTACTGTGTCTTTTGCTTTACAGAAGTGATTTAGTTTGATATAGTCCCAGTTATTTATTTTATCCTTTGTTTTCTTTGCTACTGGATATGTGCCTGCAAGGATGTTTCTAGGTTTGTTTTGCCTATGTGTTCTATGTATTTTATGATTTCAAGTCTTACATCCAAGTCTCTTACCATTTTTGAGTTGATTTTCATGTATAGTGTGAGATGTTGTCTAGTTTCATTTTGTGGCATGTAGAATTATACAATCTTCCAAGAAATAAGGAAGAAAAGGGGAATGTAGAAGAAATATAAAATAGGGAATAGGGAAAAATAGGGAAGGGAATAGGAAAGACTTAAGGAAGAAATAGAAAACATGAACAAACCAACCACAAGCAAGAAAGTGAAAACAGTAATAAAAATTCTCCCTGAAAACACAAGTCCTGTACCAATGGTATCACAAGCAAGTTCTATCAAGCCTTAGAAGATGAACTAATAACTATCTTGCTCATATTCTTTCAAAACCTTAAGAAGGAATTCTTCCAAACACATTTTATGAGACTAACATTCCACTAACACAAAAACCAAAGACAACGCAAAGAATAAAATCTACAGACCAATCACCCTAATGAACATAGATGCAAAAATCCTCAATAAAAATCTCAGAAAACCAAATCCAACAATACATTTAAAAGATTATACACCAGGGCCTCCTTAGTGGCTTAGGAGTTAAGTCTCACCACAATGGCCTGGATTTGATCCATAGCAAGGGAGCTAACCCACATGGTTCAGTAAACCTCTTCTGTTTTGCCCACTGTTCCCCTTGGCAGTGTATTTCACTGGATCTGACTGTTCCACTCCCTAGTCTGTCTCTACTGGATCCTCTCATTCCCTGCAACTCTGGCCTGCACCCCAGTTCTTCTTTGCAAGAATAAATAAATAAAAATCTTTTAAAAAAATTAAAAATAAAAGATTACACATCATGACCAAATGGAATTTATATCAGAACACAAGGATTGCTAAATATCTGAAAATCAATCAATGTAATTCACCATATTAACAAAAGAGAAAGAAGAAACCATATGATCATATCAGTCAATGCTGAAAAAGCATTTGATAAGATTCAGCATCTATTTATGATGAAAACCTTTGAAAAATTGGGGCTATCATCACTATTATTCAATATTGTATGGAAAGTATTAGAGGAAGCAATTAGGTAAGAAAAAGACATAATTGGCCTCCTTGGTGGCACAAGGGGTTAAGACGCAACATATGAAGCTATCTGCAGCCTCTGCAGCACAAGTTTGATCCCCAGCCTGCCAGGGAGCAACCCACATGGAGCAGCAGACTTTGCTTGTCTTGCCCGCTGCTCCCCTAAGCAGTGTACTTTGGTCAATCTGCCTATTCTGTTACCCACTCTGTCTCTGGTGAATCCTCTCACCCCCCGCACCTCTGACCTGTACCCCAGCTCTTGTATGCATAAATAAATAAATCTTTAAAAAAGAAAAGAAAAGAAAAAGACATAAAAGGAATCCAAATTGTAAAAGAATATGTGAAATTATCACTCATTTCAGAAGACAGGTTAATATACTTAGATAAACCAAAACATACTACCAAAAGACTAATGTATGTAATAAATAAATACTTAAATTAATAGGACACTAAATCAATACAAAAAACAAACCATTAGCATTTCCATATGGAAGCAATGCATCAGAAGAAAGGGGAATAGGGAGTATAATCCCATTTTTTTTTAAGATTTATTGATTTATACAAGCGCTGGGTACAGTCAGAAGCGTGGGAGGGTGAGAGAATTCACCAGAGCCAGAGCAGGGAACAGAACAGGCAGACCAATGAAATACACTGCTGAGGGGAGCAGCGAGCATGACAGGAGAGGTCTATGCGCCATGTGGAACCCTCGCTGGTGGCTGGGGATCGAACTGGCGCTGCAGAGTTTGTGAGCAGCTTCGCAGCACTGCACTGAACCACTGTGCCACCAGGGGAGGCCCTATAATCCCATTTACAATCATGCCAAAAAGGATGAAATACCTGGGAGTAAACTTAATGAAGGGGGTTAAGGACCTATATATTGAAAATGATAAAATTTTGTTAAAAGAAATGAGACACAAAGAAATGGAAAGATATTCATTGCTCATTGATTGAAAGAATCAACATTATTTAAATGGCCATTTACCTATAGCAATTTACAGATTCTATGCAAAAACTATCAAAATACCAATGACATTTTTCAAGGAAATAGAACAAATTATTATCATATTCATATGAGCCAGAAAAGGGTCCCAAGTAGCCAAAGTCATCTTGAGAGAAACAAAGAGAAAAATGAAGGTATTATGCTTTCTGATTTCAAACTATATTACACAGCTACAGTAATCAAAACAGTATGCCACTGGAACAAAAGCAGAAACTCAAACCAATGGATTAGTATATAAAAATCACAGATAACCCATGCAAATATGGACAGTTAATCTTTAACAATGTAGAAAATTATCCTTTTTAATAAATGGTGTTGGGAAACATGAATAGGCAATGCCAAAAAAAAATGAAACAAGACCCATACTTTACACACAAAAATTAATTCAAAATGGATTAAAGGTATGAATATAGGTACCAAAACCATAAATTACTTTAATGAAAACACAAGGGACACAGTCAGGCCATCTACATCACAGACATATTTGGGGACTCAATGCCTGGGCAAGGGGTTAATCTTCCCAGGTTATTAGTGGAGTCTCCAAATAATTAATGGCCACTTGGACTTACTTGTGAATTGTACATTAAATTTTGTTAGCCTATTTTCCTATTGGGTTGATCTTTTTCCTACTGATTTGTCAGAGTCCTTTATATGGTTTGGATAGGATAGGGCTACTTTATCATTTATATGTGTTCAAATATCCCATTGCATGGCTTGTCTTTTTTATTCTCCTTATAGAGTTTCTGAATTTTTATATAATACAATGGATTTAGAATTTCTTTTAAATATTTTTACACAATACATGGTTTTCCAGGATTTTATAGTATTTGACCATGTGGATATTCATTGTTTAATTCACTTGCTTGTTTAAATGCTTGCTTATTTTATTATTATTAAAAATAGTTAATTCTTTTTTCTCTTTTATTTTATATATATTTTACAATTTTTTTTTTGTACAATGTATGCTTTCTCCTCTCAGGTATAGTCCTCATAGAATTCCTACCACCAGTTTACCTGTGCACCATCACCATAGTCCCTTGTGCTCTTCCATCCCATTTTGATCCTTTTCCCTCCCCTTCCTCTGCAGAATGACTCTGATTTATAGTTGCCTGTTAATTTTGTTTTTTCACTTACTAGAATTATTTTTTCCTGATCTCTTATTTCTTCCCCTAAAATTCCTCCTATAAGTGAAACCATCCAATATTTTTCTTTTTCTTTCCAGCTTATTTCATCTAGCATAATCCCTTCCAGTTCCATCCATGCTGTTGTGAATGACATGAGTTTATCTTTTTTGATTGCTGAGTAATATTCCATTGTGTATATGTACCACATCTTCTTGATCCAGTCATCTATTTTTGGGCATTTGGGTTCCTTCCATAGCTTACCTATTGTAAATAGTACATTTGAATTGGAGAAGTAAAAATACTTAACTCTTCTTAAAGCAATTATCTAATTCAAATGTTAAACTATTTACTAAAGATAAATTCCTGGAAAGAGAGGTGCTGGATCAAAGTGTACAGATATTTTAAGGATATTGAATACATACTTCCAAGTTGTCCTTGAGAAAGGTCACCTCACTATTAAAATAGCCAAGTCCAGTCTTATCAAAACAGACTTAAATTCTCATAGCCCTTATCCTGCTTGATCATTATAATTGACCCTGCTAACAACTTCTTCTTTCATAAAATTCTATTCTGCTTTGACTTTCACCACCCTGCCTAGCTCATCCTCCTCCTATTTGTCCTGCTCAATTATGCATGGGCACCAAGGTTCAGTTTCTAGCTATTTTTTTCCCTCTCTACAGGAATTTGTTTCTTGCAATTTTTACTTACTCTGCTTTGATTACCTATTCTCTTTTCAGTTTCAACCTCCTATCTTGTTTTGCATTTCCATCAGCTAAGCATTATGTATTTTCATGACATATCATTATTTCAAATGTAATTAAATAATGTGAATAATGGATTATGAGCTAATAAATATTTGAAAAGGCAAAGGGTTATATTATTCTTTTTTTGAAAAAAAAAAAAAAAGATTTATTTATTTTTATACAAGAGCTGGGGTATAGGCCAGAGGCACAGGAGAGTGAGAGGATTCACCAGAGACAGAGCAGGGAGCAGAACAGGCAGAAGGACCAAAGTACACTGCTGAAGGGAGCAGCAGGCGGCAGGAGAGGTCTGCCATGCCATGTGGGAATCTCCCTGGCCTTCCGGTAATTGAACCCACGCTGCAGAGGCTGCAGACAGCTTCACAGCGTTGCACTCAACAAGCTGCGCCACCGTGGAGGCCCCAGTTATATTATCTGAACTTCAAAAACCTCAGGAATTTTAGGCCATACCCTCCAGTTAACATTCCCTTCATCTCTGAGTTTATCTTTTTCTCTTTCCCCTTGTTTCCTCTCCTGTCTCTCTGTCTCACTTCTTTCTTAAAAATCTCTCTTTGCTCACAACTTCAGTATTTTCCCTATGTTTCATTTTATCTTTTCTCCACATGAAATTATAAAAACTGTTTATTATATTTTTTATATACTTTACTGTTTATTTTCCCATCCCTTGTATCTCTTGATCCTTCTCTTCCTCCCTCCATCTTAATCTCAGAAACCTCAGTTTGCTTATCAATGTCCTTTAGTTTACTTTGTTGCTTGTATTGTCCCTGTATGTGAAATTGTCTAATATTTGTCTTTATCGTTTTAACTCTTTCACTTTGATTAAACCCTCAATTTCCTTCCATTTTGCTGTTAAGGATAAAATTTCATCTTTTTATAAAGATTTATAAGTAAATTGAATTCCATTGTGTGTATAGACCACATAATCTTTTTCCAATCCTCCATCAGCAACTGCTTAGATTGTGTCCATATTTAGCTATAGTAAAAAATATATATACTGTAGAATATATAATTTTTTGAGTTGATTATTTCCTGTTCATGGGATTGCTGGACCATGTGGTATTTCTGGTTTCACTTTTTTCAGATTGCTTTCCAAGATGCCTGCACACATTTACATTTCCACCAATAATGCATTAGATTTCTCTTATTCTACATCTTCAGCACTTGTTGATGGAAGTTTTTCTTTTTTTTTTAAAGATTGATTTATTTATGCATACAAGAGCCAGGGTGCAAGCCAGAGATGTGGGAGTTTGGGGGAAGGGGAAAGGATTCACCAGAGACAGGGTTGGGAGCAGAACAGGCAGATCTACTGAAATACAGTGGTGAACGGAGCAGCAGGTGAGAAAGGAGAGGTCTGATGCACCATGTGGGTCACCTCCCTGGCCAGAGATCAAACTCACGCTGCAGTGGCTGTGGACAGCTTCATGGTGCTGAGACTTAACCCCTTGTGCCACCAGGGAGGCCCCTGATGGAAGTCTTTGTAATGCATGCTCTTTCTCACAGGTGTAACATGATATCTCATTATGGCTTATTGGCATTTCTCTTATTTAAAGTGATAAGAATTTTTTTCTTACATCAATTGTTCTTTAGTGTATCTTCTCTGGAAAATTTGTCCGTTCAGATCTGCTGCCCATTTATTAATTGAGTTGCTTGATTTGTTGTTTATTCTTCTGTTGTTAATTTGGACAAATTCTTTGTATACCATAGATTTTTTTTTCTTAGAAAAATGAATACATACATCTTGAGACAATGAATAGTAGGAGTGCATAAATACCTTCAAATTGGTGTTTTTGTATTCTTTGGGTAAATATCTAAGAGTGCAATTGCTGGATCATATGATATATCTATTTTGAATATTTTTAGAACCCTCCTTACACTTTTTCCACAGAGACTGGACAAGTTTACATTTCTACCCAGCACACAAGAGTTCCTTTTAGTCTATATCTTGTCAACACTTGTTGTTTCTGGTCTTTTTGGTATAGGCCATCGGCAAAGGTATAAATGGTATCTCATTTATTTTGATTTTCAATACCCTTTGAAAGTGAACATAAGAATTTTCTCATGAAATGTTGTTTAAGCTCTTCCAGCCATTTTTTATTGGATTTTTTTGTTGTTGAATTGTAGGAATTCCTTGTATTTTGGATATTAGCCCTTTGTCAGATGAATGATGAGCAAATATCTTCTCCTATTCCATTGGTGTCCTTTTTGTATTAATAATAATTCCTTTCTTTCCCCATGAAGAAATTTTTAAATTTGATGCAGTCCAATTTGTTTACTTTTCCTTTTGTTTCCTTTGCCATTGTAGTTGAATTCATAGACATCCCTGAAGGCAATGTCATGAAGCCTTTTGCCTATGTTTTCTTCTATGCATTTTACAGTTTATGAACTCACATCCAAGTCTTTAATCCATTTTTAATTATTTTTGTGTGTATCATAAAAGATAGTGATCTAGTTTCATTCTTTTTGCAAGTGGCTATCCAATTTTCTCAACACCATTTATTAAATAGACTTCCTTTTCTCCATTGTAGTTCTTATCTTCTTTGTCATAAATTAACTATCCATAAAGTGTAGATTTATTTCTGGTCTCCCACATCTATTCCATTGTTCCTGTTGTCTATATTTATTCCAATAGAGTACTCTTTTGATTACTGTGGCATTGTAGTATAATTTAAAGTCCGGGAGAGTAATACCTCCATTCTTTTTTTTTTTTCCAGAATTGCTTTGCTTTCAGTACTTCCATACAAATTTCAATAATGTTGCTTTAATTCCTAGAAGGAAGCCATTGGATTTTTGATAGGGATTGTGTTGAATCTGTATATTGCCTTGGATAACTTTGTCATTTTAATAATGTAAATTCTTCCAATCCATGAGCAGGGAACATCCTTTCATATCTATATCTTCTTTTATTTATTTTAAGAATGCCTTAGAATTAGTTTTACCCATTTTCAACTGACTTGTTAAATTTATTCCTTGGTACTTAATTCTTTTGATGTTATTGTTTTCTTTATTTTTATAAAGAATAATTTGTTGTTTGCACATAAGGATGCAACTACTTTTTGTGTTTTGATTTTGGAGCCTGAGACTACTATATTCATTTATTCTTTCAAAGAGTTTTTCAGTATCTTTAGGTTTTTTATGTATATCATCATGTCATCTACAAATAGTATTAGTTTTACTTTTTTTCCCACTTTGAATTCATTTTACTCTTTTCTTTTGTCTAATATCTCTAGTGGGTGTTCCAGTACCATGTTGAATAAAAGTAGTAAGAGTGAGCCCCTTTGTCTCATGCTTTATCTTATAGGGAAAGCTGTCAGTCTTACACCATTGAACAAGTTGTTAGCTGTAGGTTTATCGTATTTGGTCTTTATTATGTTGAGGTATGTTCCTTCTATGCCCATCTAACTGAGTGTTTTATCATAAATGAACGTTGGAATTGTCAAAAGATTTCTAAGCATCTATTGAGATCATAGATATTTAATCATTGCTTCTGTTAATATGGTAATGGTGGATGACATTAATTGATTTGCATATGTTGAACAAGTTCTGTATACCTGGAGTGAGTCTTATTGGTCATGGTGTATGTTGCTTTAATATTTTGTTGTGTTCACTTTTCTATGATTTTGTTGAGGATCTTTTTGTCTATGATCATCAAGGATATTAGTTCTGTACATTTTGTTGGAATTTCTTTTTTTTGTGATATCCTTTCTGCTTTCAGTGTCAGAGTAATGTTGTTCTCCTAAGATGCATTTTTTGGAAGAGGCTGAGAATTGGTAGTAGTTCATCTTTGAAAACTTGGTGGAACTCACCAGTGAAACCATCTGGCTTTTAATTTGGGGGGGGAGGGGAGATTTTCATTACTCTTTTAATTTCCATGTTCAATATTGCTTTGGTCAAGTTCTCTATTCCTGATTTTTGCTTTAATTCTCATGACTTACATTGCCACACATACATTCCTTTTTATGACTATATAATACTCTTTGGTATGTATATATAAACCATATATTCTTGCTCCTGCCTTCCATCGATAGACATTTATACTGTTTCCATACTCTAACTAGTGTAAATTATGCTGCTGTGAATATTGTAGAGCATATGGGTTTTTGGTGGGGTGTCGGTTTCATATTATGTGGATATCTGGCAATGAGCACTTGGTGGTGGGGGTCTTTTAACACTTGCCATTCTCAAAGGTGTGAGATGGTATCTTACTGTAGTTTTAATTTGAATCTTTCTTATTATAAGTGTCAATGAGCAATACACTTGATGTCTTCTGATCTTATAGATATTCACTTTGGTGAGTTTTTGTTCCTATCTGCTGCCCATTTGTTAATTAATTTTTTTTTAAATTTCATGACTTGCATGAATTTGTTATATAACTTGAATATTAATCCCTTATGAGTGATATATTATGTAAATATTTTCTCTATCCAATAGGGTGTCTATTTACTTGTCCTGTATTTTCTTTCACTATATAGAAGATTTTTAACTTAAAGTAATCCCAATTGTTTATTTTTGTTTGTAGTTTTCTTGTTATAGGAGTTCTACATAAATACACACTTTTATTTTTTATTGTAATTTTGAATGATATTTTTGCTCTTCCATATGTTCCACTTACCTTCCAACAAACCACATGTGCCCATACTCCATCTGTCACCCTTCCCCTTCCTCACATCCCTCCCCTCTGTTCCTACTGGTAACTATTAAATTCTTTTACTAAGTCCAAGATATATTCCTGATGTATTTTATTCTGTGCATATTTTTTGGCTATTTATAGCTTACAGATGATGAAGCCATCTTATAGCTTTCACTTTTTGACTTATTTTACTTAACATATCACCCTGATGTCTTTCATTTTTGTTCCAAATGCCGCTATTTCTTTTTTTATTCCCTCTCAGCTTTGTAGTACTCTATTGAGTATATATTCCACAAATTTTTATCCATTTGTTTGTTGAAGTGTACTTAGGATGTTTCCAAAACTTGAAAATTGTGGATAGTGGTGCTAAGTACATAGGTCTACATCTAATATTTCCATATTATTTTTCATATTTTTATGATAAATACCTAACAGAGGTATTGCTAGATCATATAGAATTGAAATTTTTATTTTAATAGGAAATCTCCATATCATTTTTCAAAAAGGCTGTGCCATCTTGCATTCCCTCCAAGAGTGGCTGAGAGCTCCTTTTTCACCACAACCTCATGATGATTTGTTGATTCCATTCTTTTTTATAAGGCCATTCTTACAGGACTGAGGTAATTGCATATTTTGGTTCTGATTTGCATTTCCCTTAATGATGTTGAATTTGGTTGAATGATGTTGAAATTTTCATGTCTATATGCTATCTGATTATCTTCTTTTGCAGTGTCTATTTAGGTCTTTAACCATTTTTTGATTGGGTTATCTGATTTTTGTTATTGTTGGATTATATAAATACTTTTAAAATTTTGGAATATAGCCTTTTGTCAGATGAGTGATGTGCAAGGAGGATTTTTGTTTGTGTGATGGTTTCTACTGGGGTAAAACATTTTTGTTGTTTGCTCGTTCATTTGATGTTGTTCTACTTGTTTATTTTTACTTTTGTTTCCCTTACCACTGGGATTTAGTCCTGTGTACATCTTGTGATGGGTGTTCCTGTAATGTATGTTTGCTTTAAAGTAATTTATGATTTTGATTCTTATATCAAGATCTTTAATCCATTTTGAATTAGTTTTTGTGAATGGAACTAAGTATGGATCTAGTTTCATTTCTTGCATGTAGCTGTCCATGCTTCCCAACTTTATTTAAAAAAGAGGTTATCTTTTCTCTGTTGCATGATGATAACTCCTTATCAAAGATTAGCTGTCCACAGTTGTGTAGTATTATCTTTGGGCTCTCTTTTCTATACCACTGGCCTGAGTTTCTGTTTTTGTTCTAGCACCATACTATTTTGGTTACTATTGTTGTGTAACAAAGTTTGAAGACATGAAGGGTGATACTTTGATTTTTCTACATAAATTTTGTAACTGTTAAATTTCCTTGAATAGTTTTGTTGGTATTTTGCTAGGCATTACATTGTATCTGAAGATTGCTTTAGGAAATATGATCATTTTTAATTGTTTACTCTTTCAATCCATGAGTGTCACCAAAAGTATCTTTATTGTTGATTTCATGAATGTATCTACAATGTTCTCTTCTATGTATTTTATTGTTACAGGTCTTATATCTAAATATTTAACTCACTTGTAGTTTATTTTTGTGAATGGTTTCAACAAGTAAAACAACTTAATTCTTTTATGTGTGACTTTTCAACTATCCAACACTGTTTATTAAAGAGTCATTCTTTTCCCAGTTTATAGTCTTTTATACTTTATCATATAGTAGGTGCTAGAATATATGTTGATTTAGATATATAAATATATATTTAGGCTTTCAATGTTCCATTTGTCCATATATGCAATGTTCTATATGTCCATATATCTATTTTACACCAATGCCATGTTATTTTTAATATAATTGCTTTATAGTAAAGTTTGAAGTCAGGTAATGAGATGCTATCATTTTGTTCTTTTTTTAAATTAGCCTTGCTTTTATAATTCAAGGCCTTTTGTGATTCTATATGATTTCAATAATTTTATTCACTTTCTTTTTTTTAAGATTTATTTATTTATTTATACAAGCACTGGGTACAGTCAGAAGCACGTGAGGGTGAGAGAATTCACCAGAGCCAGAGTAGGGAGCAGAACAGGCAGACTGACGAAGTACACTGCTGAGGGGAGCAGAGGGCAGCAGGAGAAGTCTGCTCATCATGTGGGACCCTCGCCCAGTGGCCGGGATCAAACCAGCACTGCAGAGGCTGTGGGCAGCTTTGCAACCCAGTGCTCAACCACTGCATCACCGGGGAAGCCCAATTTTATTCACTTTCTTTGATAAATAGTGCTGGGATTTTTATGAGGATGTTAGGCAAATGTGATAACCACCACACTGTATAAACTGGGTCAACTGTGTTTAATTAATCTATTATTTTAGGCAACATAATCATTGATTATATTGATTTTATCTAAAAACACTGGATATTTTTTCATCTCCATATAGCATTGTCCTTTAATAACATCTTATAGTTCTTGTTGTATAGGCATATCATCTTTGTTGGGTTGATACTAAGTTATTTCATTGTTTTTGAAGCAATTATAAGTGGAATTATTTTCTTTCTTTTTTTTTTCTTCTGTTCATTGTTTGCATGACAAGATAATTGCTTAATCATTATTTAATGTGCATGTCTGTCTCATTATCTTTTTTGTCTAGAAGTATATTTTACCTGATATGACTGTCCCTACCTTTTTGGGAGTGTCATTTGCTTGCAGGTTTGTTTTCAACCTTTCTATTTGAGTCCATTATTATCTTTGGGGCTCGTATGGTTTGCAGGAGATAGCACAAGTTAGGTTTTGGTTTCTAATCAAACTAGCCACCTCTTCCTTTTGATGGGGAATTCAGGCCATTGATGGTTAGGGAAATTACTGATATACAAAAATTTGTTGTCATTTTTCCATTTGTTTTCTGTGTGTATTTGCAGTTTGTCTCTGTTCTTTTGGTCCCTTATATTTTGAATGCTGGTTCTTGCATTCTATCTTTAACTTATTCATTTCTCTGGCTGCTTACAAATTCTCCCTTTAATTTTTCCAGTTTAATTATAACATATCTTGGTATCTCTGGTTGTGTTTATTTTGTTTGGAACTCTTTGAAGTTCCTGGATCTGGATCTGTTTCCTCCCCCAGTTTGGGGATGTTTTTAGCTGTTATTTTTTCAAGTAGAATTTCTGCCATTTTCTCTTTTTTGTTCTCCTTCTGAAACCCTGATGATGTGAATGTTGTTCTCCTTGATGTTGTCCTATATGACTTTCATGTTGTCTTCATATATCATAATTCTTAATTCTCTTTCGTTGGTCCTTTGGATGACTACCACTACCTATCTTCTGTCTCACTGATTTTTCCTTGGCATCATCATTTAGTCTACTGATGAGTCCTCAGTTGTATTTTTAATTAAAACTATTGCATTATTTATTTCTGTGATTTTTGCTTGGATCTTTTTCATAATTTCTTGTTGTAGTTCTGATTTTGTGTACCCATTGTTTTTCTAATTTCAGTGGGCATCATAAAGACAGTTCTGAAGTCTTCTTCTGATAATTTGTTTTTTTTTTAAAGATTTATTTATTTATTTATACAAGCACTGTTGGTACAGTCAGAAGCGCAGGAGGGTGAGAGAATTCAGCAGAGCCAGAGTGGGGAACAGAACAGGCAGACCGATGAAGTACACTGATGAGGGGAGGAGAAGTCTGCGCGCCATGTGGGACCCTCGCCAGGTCGCCAGGGATCGAAACAGCACTGTAGAGGCTGCGGGCAGCTTCGCAGCCCAGCGCTCAACTGCTGCGCCACCAGGGAGGCCCCTGGTAATTTGTTTTTATTCCATTGCATTGGGAATTTTTTTTCAAATTTTTTTCCACTATTTGGGGTGAATTCCCTCCTTCTTCCTCATGTCTGATGCTCTGTCATTATTTCTATAGTTTAAGATAGGTTGCTTTACTTCTGTCCACTTTGTATTTCTAAATCTTGCTTTAGAATTGCAGGCTAAGGGTTTTGGACTGGCTGCTGTGTTTTCTGTCCTTATGTTGGTTGAAACCTCAACACCAATCAGGATGACTTGAGTTCAAGAGCCAGCGCAGGGTGGTGATCAAGAACCCTGCCTATAAGGTGTGGACTGCATTTGTAGGGGATATAGATGTTGCTGGAATTGCTTGCCAAGGGCAAAAGTTTTCCTTGGTGCTGCAGCCATTGAAACAGAGGAATGAATCTGTCAAGACTTGTCTAGGCTGATCAAGGTGGACCACCAATGGGTTTCTCTTAGGAGATCTGAATGTCAACTCCCTTTATAACTACAGCTTAGTTCTACCCTCAACAGATTTTATTGGTAGGGCCTTTTCTCAGAGACTCTTGACCAAGCCAAATGTTCAGCAGCTTGTGAATTGAGCCAAAGATAGGTACTGTGGAATGTTGCAGATTGAGTGTAAACAGACTGTTTAAATGCTTATCAAGTCCAGGGAAGGACCGGTGACTCTTATATCACCAGCAGACTGTGGTGTATCTCACACCTCTGGCCCAATCATCAGTGTACTTTTAAGAATGCCATATTTAGAGCTTTGATAAAATTCACAGGCAATGTTCTGCTCCCCACTCTGTCTGTCATGAATCCTGTCACCCTCTGCACCTCTGGCCTATACCCCAGTTCTTGTATGCATATATAAATAAATCTTTAAAAAAACATCACAGGCGGGCCTCCCTGGTGGCACAAGAGGTTAAGCACCACACTATGAAGCAATCTGCAGCCTCTGCAGCACAAGTTCAATCCCTGGCCTGCCAGGGAACAACCCACATTGGCGCAGCAGACCTCTCCTGTCTCGCCCACTGCTCCCCTCAGCAGTGTATTTCAGTCTATTTGCCTGTTCTGCTCCTCACTGTCTCTGGTGAATCCTCTCACTCTCCACACCTCTGGCCTGTACCCCAACTCTTGTATGTATAAATAAATAAATCTTTAAAAAAAATTCACAGGCAAAAATATCTGGTCCTGGGTTTTTCTTTTGGGGAGATATTTGATTATTGTTTACATTTCTATAACTGTAATTGATCTCATCCAGGTTTCTCTTCCTTTTGGTTCAATCTTGGTAAACTGCATTGTTTTAAAAATTTGTCCATTTTTCAAGATTATCAAATTTATTGATGTAGTTGTTGATAGTAATCTCTTATGACCTTTGTATTTCTAAGCTATCTGTAGTGATAGCTTTTATTCAACTCCAATTCTACTTATGAAAGGTTTCTTTTCTTTGTTAACCTAACTAAAGATTTATCAATTTTGTTCTTCTTCTCAAAGAACCAATTCTTTGTTTCATTGCTCTTTTGTAGTCTTTTTATTTCTATTACGCTTATTTCCACAATAATATGTATTATTTATTCTACTAACTTTTGGCTTTGTTCTTATTTTGCAAGTTGCTTTAGGTATAATGTTAAATTGTTTATTTAGGATTTTTCTTCCTTTTTATTGTTGTCCTGTACTTCAATTAAGTTCCCTCTTAATATCACTCTTGCTGCATCTCATAACATCTGATTGCTTGTGCCTCATTTTCATTAGTCTACAGGTATTTTTTTTAATTTCTACTGTAATTTCTTCTTTAACCCAGTAATTATTGAGCAGTATATTGTTTAATTTCCATATATTTGTATTTTTTTCTATTTTTTGTAGTTGATTTTTTTTTTTTTTTAGTTTTGTAGTGTTATGATCTGAAAGAATGGTTGGTGTCATTTTAGTCTTCATAAGTTTTATGAAAATATTCCATGTGCACTTGGGAAAAAATGCATTTTCTGCTATTTTGGGGTATAATGTTCTGTAGATATCTATTAAGTCTTATGAACTAACTCAAAATTTAAGACTAGTGTTTCCTTATTTATTCTCTTTCTTGCTGTTCTGTCTGTAGTTGTAAGTGGACTATTTTTATGTTGTTGGGGACATCTCTTTTTAATTCTATTATGTTGTTTTTATATGGTTTGGTTCTCCATCATTTGGTGCATATAGCTTTATAAGTTTTCTATCTTTATTTTTATTAGACCCGTAATAATTATATAATGTCTATTTCTGTATAAAAAGATTATAACCTTTTTAAACTGGCAGTTTATTTTATATGATATAAGTATAGGTGTACCTAACTCTTTTTTTGAATAACAATTTGCATGTAGGATTTTCTTTAAACCTTTTATTAAAGGTTGTTTTTGTCTTTAGTAGTAAGATATATTTCCTATAAATAAGAAAAGTTGGACTTGTGATTCATTTAGTCACTCTCTATATTGAAATTGGTAATTCAAGCCATTTTTATTAAAGGTGATTATTTAAACTTTTGTTATTTGTTGTGATTTTATTGTGTGTGTGTTTTATAGTTGTCATTATCATTTTATTTTCTATACCTTCCTTTTATATTTTGTTTAGTTTTCATTTCCATTGTCCTATGTGTTTGTTCTATTAAATTTTGTTTGAAAGTTATCCTGTGATTTGTTGTATGGTCTATATTTGTGGCTTTGTGGATGGTTTGATCAAAACTGTTTGAGGGGTGACATTTCTATTCTTGCCCTCCTCCACAATTTGCAATTTTGGTATCTATTACTTTTTAAAAAAAATATTTATTTATTTTATACAAGAACCAGGATACAGGCCAGATGCATGGGAGGGTGAGAGGATTCAACAGAGACAGAGTGGGGAACAGAACAGGCAGACTGACGAAATACACTGCTGAGGGGAGCAGTGGGCGAGGGAGGAGAGATCTGCCACGCCATGTGGGACACTCACTGGCAAGCTGGGATCGAACCATCGAACTGGCGCTGCAGTGGCTGTGGACAGCTTCACAGCGCTGTGCTCAACCGCCTGCACCACTACGAGAGGCCCCTATTACTTCTTTTTTAAAAAAGACATGAGCTGGGGTACAGGCCAGAGGTGTGGGAGGGTGAGAGAATTCACCAGAGACAGAGTAGGGAGCAGAACAGGCAGAAAGCACTGATGAGGGGAGCAGCAGGTGTGACAGGAAGTGTCTGCTGTGCCATGTGGGAATCTCCCTGGCCGGCCGGGAATTGAATCTGCACTGCACAGGCTGTGGACAGCTTTACAGTGCTGTGCTGAACCTGCTGCACCACCAGGGAGGCCTGGTATCTATTGCTTCTAGATGAATTTTTTTTTATTGTATACATTTAGTATTTCTTTCAAGTGCCTTAGTTATTGATTTTTTAACCTTTTTTTCCTACAAAGCTGCTTTTCCTTCCTTCAGTCTTGAATGATTGTTTGGATAAAGTATTCTAAGTTGGAAGACTTTTTCTTTGAGACCCTCAAATATTTCCTATCATTTCCTCTTGCCTGAAAGGTTTCTACCAAGAAGTGTGTATATAACCTATTAAGTGTTTCATTTTATGTAATTCTTCCTTTGGACTCTTATAGTATTCTTTACTTACAACCTATTTGCAGCAGCTTTACTATTTGTCTTGGGATGTGTTTATTTGGATTTTTTTTTTTTTTTTGAGGGGGGAGATTCTTGGATCTCTTAGATAAGAAGATGTATTTTATTTCCCAATTAAGACACTTCAGGGTTTTTTTAAACTATATTTTCTATGTCTTTCTTTTATATCCTCCTAGGATCCCCATAATATGAATAATGTATCCCTTAAATTGTTTCAAACAACCCTTATACTGTTTTCATTTTTTTTCTACCAGTGTACATTTAAACAACTGAGTCTATCAGCTCTTGTGTTTATCTGCTACTGAGATCCTCTATCATATATTTCAAGTCCAGTATGATGTTCTTTAAGTCATTAATTTACTTGAAACAGTCTCATGCTTTCTCTATCCTTGTTATATTTCTCCTTTTGTTCATTCACTTTTTTTTTCCTTACTCTTAGCAAATATAGTTTTACTATACCCTTGACTCCCCAACCGGCAAGTCACATAGTTGGCTGGATTCACACTTGGGTTTTTGTTGTTGTTATTCTATCATTTGTGCTATGTGCCACTGTCTCTTTATTTTTAGTTTTGTATTCACCTTGTCTTAGTGAATTGGCCTTATATTACATTTACAGGTTGCAAGATATACTCTCGAATTGTTTACCAGAGATACTTGGGGCTATATTGTTTCATAAACCAATGCTTCTGTACCTTCTTATAGACCAGAACTCTAATTATGACAGGGGATAGGAGATAGAAGCTGGAGCAGCATGAACCCAGGAGGTCACTGTCAGCGAACGCTTAGCATTCAAGCTCCTTAAGGTGTTATGGGTGCTCAAGTCAGATGAGGGTCTCTAATAGCACCTCCTCTTGATAAATCCCTTAGTCAAATCATCTCAAATATCAGACTAGTATCATCTCAGCTCTGGTTCAGCTCTGGTAAACAGGTTCTTCAACCAGCAGTTGATTTTTTTTTCTCCAGTGGTGCAGGCAGGAGATGAAAGCTGCTGACTCACACTGCAACTGTCAAATATCTGATTACAGTCAAATCAGGGTGTGTGTTTCTTAAGACTTACATGTATCTTGCATAAATGACTGCCTCCCCTGCAGACCTCTCTCAATTCTGTACCAATTGCTGTAGCATTGGGTGGAGTCCACAAGATGGTGGCAGAATGAAGGTAACAGGCTCACCTCCTCTATACATTTGCAACTAAATTATATCTAAACAAATAGAACAACACCAGGATGACAAATGGATAAACAATGTATATATCAAAAACAAAGACATGATGGAAAGTGCTAGAAAAAAACTATAATTAAACTGTTTAGAGTGATATTGTAATAGCACACTCTAAAGGAAGAGTAGAAGAATGGCTGCCATATGAGCCCACACACATGCACACCTTACCATCACATCTCCATTATAATGTTAACATTCAAGAAATGTTTGTTGTAAAATTAAACAGTAATATTGTGCTCTGAGAAGAGGTGAGCTCTTTATTAGTAGCTGAGAAACCAAGGAGTATTGAGAACTGTTAGTTTTAAGAACCAGGTCCAGGGCCTTCCTGGTGGCCTAGGGGTTAAGTCTCAGCACTATCATCACATCACTTCAGCATAAGTTCAATTCCTGGCCAGGGAGGTGATGCACATGGCTCAACAAACCTCTCCTGTCTAGCCTTCTCCTCCCCTCAGCAGTGTATTTCAATCTACCTGTTATGTTCCCCACTCTCTCTGGTGAATCTTCTCAGTCTCCCATAACTCTGGCCTATATTCCAGTTCTTGTATGCATAAATAAATAAATAAATAAAATCTTTTTAAAAAAAAAGAATAAGGTCCAAGGAAAGGGTGTGTTTCTCAGTTTCTCAGACACAGCAGTTGACATTTACAAAAAATAAAGTAGAGCTCTGCATAAAACCAATAGCGTTTTGTCAAGACTCTGCAAAAGGAAGGAGGACTTTTGGAAGTTCATGCGTATGAAACTAGAGAAAGGAGAAGAGTGCTTAACACTAATCACCAACAGCCAGATATTTGGCTAACACCACATCACAGCTTTATCAATGCACTTAGTGATATTGTAATTATTCATTTATATATCTTTCTTTTCTACTAATCAGTGATATCCCTAAAGCAAAGACTTTCTTATTCACACTTTAACCCAACTACCCAGTAGAGAGCTAGGACAGAGCAGATGCACTGATTGCTTGCCAAATGAACATATGTAGGTAGAAAATGTCATCTGAGTCAGTAAAAGCACTCATCCAAAGACAATGAGACAAATCAAGCTCATTATTGTTACTATCCCTACAGAGAACAGGAAATAGTGGTCATTAGCTCTTCAAGGATGTCATAACACCCTATCCAATCAGGACATCTCTTTTATCCCATATAAAGAATTTGCAACATTGTACAAATTTCCACATTCAGTTGTGATATTGACCTCCCAGCCATGTCCCTGGGAAATTTACTGTGTGATTAGCAAGGAAGAAGCACTATGAAAACCTTCAAGAATAGAATCCCCATAAGAAGGTGAGGACTATTTATTAAAGCCAGATTGCATTTCCATCTCCCTCCCAGTTTTATTGAGAAATAATTGACATGAATTGCTGTATAAAATTTAAGGCACACATGATGATAGTTTGATTTATATATCTTCTGAAATGATTATCACATTAGTTTCAGCAAGTGTCCACCTTCTCATCTACATAAAATAAAAGGAAAATAAAAGATTATATTTTCTTAACCTGCTTGCAGACCTACACACTTTGGAGTAAGTGGGAAATTTCTTTGAAATGTTATAGCAGATCGAAGCAAAAATGAAAGCAAAGCAGCTGCTACCTATCTGGGCGATGCAGCTGAACCATAGCCAAGTCATTCAGATTGCTGGAACCTCTGAAACTTCTGCTATTGATCAAAAAAAAAAATTTTGTAGGAAAGGCACTTGGATATTTATCCATAATTCTCTTAACAGTACCTTTTCATCATCAAAAACTGTAATTGTTTTCAGAGGCCCCTCTTCCTGCACAGAAACTTTATTTTTATTTTTTTTTTTAAAGATTTATTTTTATTTATTTATACAAGCACTGGGTACAGTCAGAAGCGCGGGAGGGTGAGAGAATTCACCAGAGCCAGAGCGGGGAGCAGAGCAGGCAGAAGGACCGAAGTACACTGCTGAGGGGAGCAGCGGGCAGCAGGAGAGGTCTGCACACCATGTGGGACCCTCCTCTGGTGGCCGGGGAGCAGCCGGGGATTGAACCAGTGCTGCAGAGGCTGCGGGCAGCTTCGCAACCCAGCGCTCAACCGCTGCGCCACTGGGGAGGCCCCAGAAACTTTATTTTTTCCTTGATTTTTAAATTTCAAAATAAGAAGCAGTTTCTGGATTCAAGGGGAAGCTCTAAAGAAATAAGAAGGGAAGGTGAGGATTCTGGGCAATTTTAGCATCGTAAAAATAATCCGAGAGCATCTTGCAGTGAGAAGTAGAGTCCTCAGCTATAGCCTGATCTTCATTCAGGTGAAGTGGCCCTTTCTTCCCAATAGATAAGAGAGGAAGTTGTATTTCTTGAGCATATTTAAGCTTTTCTAAGAGCAATAATGATGTCTAATGGGGGTGGGAGAGCAGTCCAAAATGGAAGCAGACAAAAGATGTCAGGACACATGGCAGATCTATGTAAACTGCAGGGGAGCAGAGGAAAGGAAAGATAGTTAATAGGGACTGTGTTGTGTGTTGTTAAGCCATAACTAGAACTTAATTACAGCAGGAAGTTTTGAAACAAACACAGCCTCAAAGTCACACCAAGCCAGGGGTGAGGCAGCTGGAGTAATTACAACCTAACTCCCATCAGCTACAGATTAAGGGTTTCTGTGGGTTGATATCAATTTCACAGCATTTCTAGATACTCACAGTTGGAAGTACGAAGCCATTAAAATGATAAGGTCTTAAAGGGTGTGGGCAGGGCAATAACAGTACATATACATTTATGAAGTCAACGACCCCTAGAAACATTTGTGACTATCTCAGTTATGAGTTATTTGCCAAACTCTATAAATATGTTTCATTCATTGATCTATTGGGTTAGGTGTGGGAAATTAATACTTGCAGAGATTTTAGTGTTACTTCAATTTTGAGTAGAATAAAAGAAGTTTAATATAAATGAAGTATCAGTTTTATCTGATTAACTCTTAAACCTTCCAATTGCTTTATTTTTTCATTCAACACTTTATAAGTTTCTACCCTGTGTGGACACATAGAAACTGAGTGGCTTAATCACGCTGTAACTGACAGAATCAAGCAGAAGCTTCCTGGGTTTGAGTCTGTCTTACTAGATGTAATTTATTTTTACTAGATGTTATTGAAACCTCTATCCTTAGTGTCCTGATCTTTTAATCATGCATTTGTACCAGTATCTATTTCATAGTACTGTATTAAGTATTTAATGAAAATACATAGTACTGTATTAAGTAGAATGTTTATTACATGATAAACACTCAATAAACATAACTTGCTGAGCTGATATAAAAGATAGTATCTAGTTATTTGGAAGAACAACCCTGTAATTCATTTTATATATCAGATTTGAGGAGACATAGTTCAGGAAGTGGTACAGACACTGCAGGCCCAGACACATAGTATAGGGTAAATGAAGACTGCTCAGGCTTTTGCAATGTTGGCCTCTGTGGCTCTCACCTGCAGCCTTGAATGCAGGAGGCACTTGGGAGTGTGGGCTGATGGTGGATACTTGGATTATGGTATGGGCATGAGAAAGTAGGCACACCTAAGCTTAGAGAATGAATAGATCAGGACAGGGAAGAGGGTGGAGAGCAGCAGAGAGATCAGAGGAGATCAGGGGAGACCAGGAGAGACCAGGAGAGAAGCATACAGATGTGCTGGGGCCTGGAAGACCTACCATCCTCCTAGCCCCCCAAGTCCCCAGCCTGCCCTGCACCTGGTTGCCTCACTACAAATGCTATAGAAAGATCATTGAAAGCCTGAAAAAGCCACTGAGGCCTCCAGGACTCTCCTTTACTTGTCTGCCAGGATCAATTGATAACCTGCCCTGTGCTTGCTAGCACAACACGTAGAGAAATAGAAGTTGCACTCCCAGTGATTTGGTGAACTTCACACCATCACATATGATGAACCTCTGGGGAAATTAAAGAAAGTCAAAATAGCACTGCAACTGAGCATTATCATTATCATAACTATCATCACCAGCACCACTATCTCCCACCAAAAGCATCGCTTCCACCACCATCAGCAATGCCACCATTCATTACTTCTGCTATCTCCTATCAGCACAATCACCTTCACCATAATCACCAATATTACACTATGCCCATTACCAACATCACCACTGCTATTACCACTTCCACTCTCCCCAAAAGTATTACATTTGTAATAGCTTTGTATTTTGTATGATTGCAAATCTTGGGGTATTCTTTGGATATCTTTATTTAAAACCAGGTGATTTTCCCTGTAAAGCAAACATTGTTTAAAAATGAACAATGATGTAAAATATATATAAATAAAAATATATTTAAAAAATAAATAAAATAGAGCCTCCCTGGTGGTGCAAGGGGTTAAGTACCACACTATGAAGCAATCTGCAGCCTCTGCAGCATGAATTCAATCCCCGGTCCGCCAGGGAGCAGCCCACATGGCGCAGCAGACCTCTCCTGACTCGCCCACTGCTCTCCTCAGCAGTGTATTTCAGTCAATCTGCCTGTTCTGTTCCCTACTCTGTCTCTGGTGAATCCTCTCACCCCTGCACCTCTGGCCTGTACCCCAGCTCTTGTATGCATAAATAAATCTTTAAAAATAAATAAATAAGTAAATAAAATAAAACCAGGTGATTTGGGGAGAGCTAAAATAGGAAAATTACTGCTTTTGGGGATGTATCTCCATTGAAGACAGATACCTCATCCATAAACTGGGATTCTGTGTATTGCAATTGAAGGCTCCACTGGACTTTTTCTTGGTTAAGTCATGTTATAAAATATTATTTAATTAGACATTTAATAATGCAATTAAATATAAAGAATATTATTAAAGATGGGTTGGTTCATCGGCAACACTGCAAGCTGGAAATTAGGATAAATGTAAATGTGTAAATAAAGGCTAACCAGACCAAGTGCTTATGTATTCTAGAAAGCTGTGACTAAATTTTCTCTCTCAGGCCACGAGATCTCTCACCTGAAAAATGAGGAAATGACCAAAGTCACATGGTTGCTAATGACAGAGCCAGAATCAGAAACAATGTCTTTTGACTCTGAGTCTGGTTTAGTTGGGTTTCCAAGGAGCTGGTCCAGTAAAAAGGAGGCAGAGGAAACAGCAGCAAAGGCAGACTGATTTGGGGCCAGCTGTGACTCAGCCCTTGGAAAAGATTGAGTGTATACTATTATGGGAGATAATGATGTGCAGCTAGGGATCAACCCAAACAGAAAAATATGAGAGGAGAAATTTGTCTTTGGGCACTGATTTTTCTCTTCCATTGCTGCTTTTTCCTTTAATTCACTCTCCCCTAGAGTCTCTCTAGTGCCCATGGGTTTGTTGCCTCAGTACCTACACCCCTATCCAAAATACCCGTGCACTATTCTTGGCATGTGCCTCTCCTATCTGCCAAAGCTCATCTGCTGCTACCTTCCCTGGACCTATCTGCCACTTCAGTTCCTTGTCTTCTTCTAAGATCACACCCAGAGCCCCTCCTGCACTTCCTGGTCCTTCTGCCCAGGTTTCTACCAGTCTTCCTCTCTCATTGCCTTTCAACCTTTGTTCAGCTGCAACCTTGTTAATGAACTGTCCTGACAGCTATTTGTAAAATCAGTCAGTCCTCACTCCTGTCCCTCACTATCTCCCTACCATGCCTTATTTTTCACTGAGACATGATATAAATATGTATTAGTTTGTTTTTTACTCTTTCAACAGAATGCAAGTTTTTGAGTGCAGGAAATTAATGTTTGTTTTATCAAAATAGTGTCTGAAACATAGTGGGTATGCTGTAGATATCCAAACAAATGTCCACTCAGCTCTCTGTGCAGGGACAGTCACTTGGTAATTGTTCAATAAGTACTTGAACTTCACAACAGCATCAGATGCTCCAACTGTCCATAAGGAAGGTTTGCTCTCTGTGTAACATAATTCAATTGTCACTTTCATGAGGCTTTCTGATTAGCTGTTACAGCCACTTGTGCTTACAAAACTATCACCTCACAGCCAACCTAACAACTGAGTACAAACTCAATTCTTGATTCTCTTTGTGTTGATGACTTTGTAATCTGTTATTGGGATTTTGCAAGATATGATTTACAGACAACATAAGGTGGTTGCACAAAGAACCCAGACTTTCTTTAGAGAACCAATAATTGCCTAAATTCATGGGCAATTAAAATTTTTGAGATCCAATGGCATGGTTTACAGCAGAATTTCCTAGTAAGTCATTTATGTAAGTGGGAAAGAAAAGAGTGGTGTTAAGCAATGGCACCTTAACCCATATTACAACTCAAGGATTCCACTTTCAGTCAGTGCTAAATTTTTTAACTCTCCTCTGGATTTGCAGTAGAATAGCTCCCAAGCAATCTTTGAAGCAACAGAACACAATATTCAGCTAAAAATAACAAGGAAATCCTTTGTCAAAACAAGCATGACCGTAGTGATTTCTACTGAAAAATGGAATGCTACACACCTGCAGCTTTTGCAAAGCATCCTGAACTCATGTCTAGGACCAAATTTTCACCAATAGTAAAAAATTTCCATTTTCTAGACAAATATACCAATATAGGGAATGCATTTGTTATGCATAGTAAGTCATATTAATGGTTAATTCACTATTGTCTTTAAATTTTACCCATTAGAAAGGATTGTTCTCAAGATCTTTTTCATTTAATTAATGTAATTTAATAATGTAATTTTAGAATTATTTTTCTTCATTCTAGTCAAGGTTTTTTCTACCCAAATTTAATTAAAACATCACATCATAGCTCTTACCTTCTTAATGAGGAACTCTGCTGACCCTACTTAAATTTCTTAACCCATCAATATTCTTTATTGTCCTTCGCTATTTTATTGTCCTTAGAACACCATTTAACATGTTATTTCTTACTTATTATTGTTTGTTGTCTATATCCTACTTGGTCATTCTACTTGGTTACTCCCCACAACTAACCTGTCAACTCCATAAAAGAATGTTTCCATTTATTTGGCTAACTTAGAGCATATCTGACCCCAAGAAGGTGCTCAATATATATTTGTTGAATGAACAAATAAGTGAATAATGATTAAAAATATTGACTTAGAGTCAGACTATCTAGAATTAAACCCAGGCTCTACCAGCTGATGAATGTTTAAACTTTTTAAACCTCGGTTTCTTCTCCTGTAGATGAATATTATAATAATACTAATATTGCAACTAAAAGCAAAAACAAAGTTATGGTGTTATGAACAGCAAAGGAGTGAAGCATGTGAAAAGCTAACAGCATTCTGTACACAGAGGAATTCCTTGGCAGAGGTGGAGCTACTGGTTGCTTTTGTTTCTCACTGAATATCCCAAGAGTTCCCAAGAGCCAAAGCCTGGAGGCCTTGGGGTTGCGATCCAGTTTACATTCACAAACCCCACAAATGATTTTAACTTGGTTAAAATGTTCATTTGTATATCTCTTTAACCTATTTATTATTCCAGGTAAGATTTATTTTTTTTTTGTAGATTTATTTATTTGTTTGTTTGTTTGTTTATATAAGAACCAGGGTACTGGCCAGATGTGCAGGAGGGTGAGAGGATTCACCAGAGACAGAGAGGGGAACAGAACAGGCAGATGGACCGAAATACACTGCTGAGGGGAGCAGCGCCTGTGTCGGGGAGGTCTGCTGCACCATGTGGGACCCTCACCGGCTGGCTGGGATCAAACCGGCACTGCAGAGGCTGCGGACAGCTTCACAGTGCAGCACTCAACCGCCTGTGCCACCAGGGGAGGCCCGTAAGATTTAATTTGGAAAAAAAGAGATCTATTCTACATTTTTAAATGGTTTGAGGTCCACTGTCAGAAGTTAGAAGAGAAAAATTTACATTTAACTATTCTAGGGCTTGACATTTGTGCTCTATATTATAGCTTTGCTTCTTCTAATGGATACTACTGTCCAGTCTCAGAGAGAAATAGACTTGAAAAGTGATTGCCTGGAGTCAGAAGATGAGAATAAAGGGAATCAAGTTATGTTGACTAGCCAAGTACAATACCTGGCACACAGCAGGTACTGAGAAAACAACATTCTCTTTTCTTGTGAATGTGTAAGGGAAACAACAAACCCACCTCTAGATGAGAAGCAAACTTATCCCAAGCTTTAATGTTCATGGTGTAAGGATTACCTGACATTTTAGATTATATGAAGCATAGAAAACATGCATAGCAGTAGCTAAAAAGACATTGTCACGTCTTGAAAAGATCTTTCAAAGATCTTTGAAAGATAAGTCTAAGTAATCTTTATTTTTTAAGAAATGATAACAGTCTCTCTCAAGGCTCACAGGGCCTCAATTGACCTTAGTTCCAGATATGAAGGCAATACACATTGGAAAAGGCCTACTCTGGTCATCTGCTTGAACATTTCATGGGAGATGGATTCTACATCTTTAGACAGTGGTTCCTACTTACCTCAGTATCAATCTAGAGAGAGCTCAGAAGTTCAGACACTGTGTGAAGTACTAAAGGTACAACCATGAATGCGGTTGGGTCCATATGTTCCACAAGTTTCAGTCTTGTGCAATGTTTTATAGGCATTTTTAAATTTAACCCAATTCACAAAAAGACAAAATTTAACATTCTTATATCACTATTCAACGTGCATATACTTACATGTGTTTAGATGTGTGTGTAAAAATCATTGTAAATTCACAAAACAACATTAAGAAGATATAAATGAATTCTAATAATTTCTTTGTAACCTATTCACGTTTCCATGCTAGTTGTAACCAACAAATATGCTTGTTTTTAAATTTTCTTTCTATATATGTTTTCCAGGGGGTTTCTATATTTTTTATTAATTAATCACATCATTGTTAATTTTTGAAGTATTTGATTTCTCCCCTCTGGTATAGTTCCCATAGTTCTTCCACCATCATAGCAACTGTAATATTTCACCATAGTCCCTTGTGCTCTTCTCTCCCATTTTTTAAAATGATTTATTTAATTCATTTATGTATACAAGAACTGGGGTGTGGGTCAGAGGTGCAGGGGGTGAGGGGGGTGAAAGGATTCACCAGATAGGGTAGAAAGAACAGGCATATCTACTGAAATTGACTGCTGAGGGGAGCAACAAATGAGATAGGAGAGGTCTGCTCCTCCCTATCTGGGTTAGCTCCCTGGCCAGGGATTGAACTCATGTCACACTGGCTGCACTTAATAGCACTGAGACTTTAACCCCTGAGCCACCAGGGAGGTCCTTCCCTCCCGTTTTGACCCCTCTCACCCCGTTACCCCTGCTGTATGTCTCAGTTCTATGGTCAGCTTGCAAGTTTTGTCTTTTTCATGACCCTTTGTTCAGTTTCTCAATATTCCATATTTAAGTGAAACCATCTGTTATTTGTCTTTTTCTTTTTGACTTATTTCACTTAGCATAATCCCTTCCAGCTCCATCCATTTTCCTACAAATGGCATGAGTTTATCATTGTTGATTGCTGAATCACAAATATTTCATTCTGTATATATACTACATCTTCTTGATCCAGTCATTTGTTTTAGGTCATTTAGTTTATCAAATGCTTTCTCAGCATCTATTGATGTGATCGTACCATGTTTTTTTTCTTTTCTTTTCTGTTGATGTAGTGAATTACAGTAATTGGTTTTTGAATGTTGAAGCATCCTTGTATCTCTGGATGGTTTATAATCCTTTTATTGCATTATTGGGTCTGGTTTGCTAGATTTTACTGAGGATTTTTGCATCTATATTCAATATGGAAGTTGGACTATAGTTTTCTTTTTGTGTGTTGTCTTTGCTTACTTTGGTATTAGGGTAATGTTGTTTTCATAAATATATTTAGCAGTATTCCTACTTTCTCCATTCCTACTTTCATCTTTGAATGTGTGGTAGAACTTGCTTGTGAAACCATCTGGTCCTGGATTTTCTGTTTTGGGAGGATTTTGATTATTGTTTCAGTTTTGCTACTTGTATTTGGTTTGTTTCTTTTCTACTTATTCAGCTTTGGTTGACTGTATAATTCTAAGAATTTTTCCATTTCATCTAGATCGTTGAACTTTTTTGCATGTAAATGTCCATAGTGATCTTTATCTGGATTAATGCTGAGGTTTTTTTTTTTTTGTAATTTTTCTCCTTTCATTTATGATCATATTTATTTGAATTTTTCCCTCTTTTATTTTGTAAAGCTAGGAAGAGGTTTGTCTATTTTTTTTCCCAAAGAACCAGCTTTTGGGTTCACTGATCCTTTTGAACTGTCATTTTTTATTACTATGTTATATATTTCTGCTCTAATGTTTATTATTTCCTTTCTTCTACTGGCTTTTGAGGTTTGTTTTTTTTTTTTTTTTCATTGTTCATTTTCTAGTTCCTTGATCAATGGGAGAATCAGGTAGTTTCTTTTTGTTAGTTCTTTACATGGGCCTCAGCTGTTATATACTTTTCTCTTAATACTGTTTTTGTAGTATCCCATAGTTTCTGAAACGTTGTGTCCTCATTATCATTTGTCTCAAGGTATTTTTTAATTTCTTCCCTGATTTACTCATGAGCCCAGTGGTCTTTCAGTAGTTTGTTGTTCATTCTCCATGTAATGGATGATCTTGCTTTCTTTTTCGGTTGATTGATTTCAGTTGATTTTCAGTTTGATGCCTTTGTGAACAAAAATGTGGATACTTGAAATGATTTGAATTTTCATGTACTTGTTGATGTTTGTCTTGTTACCCAGTATATGTTGGATCCAGAAGAATGGTCCCTGTGCACTTGAGAAAAATGTATGTTTATATTTCTGGGAGTGCAGTATCCTATAGATGTCCTTTAGGCCCATGTAGCCTAGATCTTTAGTTAGGGCTATTTTGTTCTTGTCTATTGTCTGTCTCATTGATCTGTCCATTAGTGAGAGTAGGGGATTGAAGTCTCTTACCACATATGTATTTTCTCCAATGTTTGTTTTCAGATGTTAGTAATTATCTACTGTATTTTTGTTTCTGCCTCATTTGGTTAGAATATATTTATGAGTGTCTTCCAGATATACTGTCCCCTTGATCATTACATGTTATCTATGTCTCTTGTCACCATTTTTACCTTGAAGTCTATTTGATATGTCTGCTGCTTTCTTGGGTGAACATTTGCTTGTATAATTGCTTTCCCTCCCTTTATTTTCAGTCTATGTTTATCTTTGGAACTTAGGTTTGTTTCCTGGAGGTAGCAGAAGGTTGGATTCTGCTTTCTAATCCAACATGCTGCTCTGTGTCTTTTTGTTGGAGAGTTTAGTCCATTAATGTTTAGGGTGATCATTTTGTGTTTCTATACATGTCTTGTTTAGTTCTTCCTGTTCATTCCTCTGTTGATTTTGATTGTAAGTCTTCTTGTAATATTTCTTGGAGTGGGAGTTTACCAGAGCAAATTTCTAAAGATTTTGTTTGTCTGAGAAGGTCCTTATTTTTTTTCTCATATACAAGGGAGAGGTTTGCAGGGTAAGTATTCTTGGCTGGAATTTTTTTTTTTTTGTCATGGAATTAGTTTATTGAATATGTTACTATATTCTGTCCTTGCCTGTAGTATTTCTTCAGAGAAGTATAATGATAGCCTAATTGGTTTTCCATTATACATTATTAATTTCTTCCACATCATCAAATTCATTATTTTTTCTTTGTCTTGGACTCTTGGAAACTTTATTACTATGTGACTTGCTGTAGTTTTCCATTCATTATAATGGTTTGGTTTCCTTCTAGCTTCCTGTAATTCTATTTCATTTCCTTCTTCAAATTTGGAAAGATTTCTTCAATTATTTCTGGAATTGTTTTTCAACTTCATTGTTTTTCTCAATTTCAGGGATTCATATGAGTCTTATATTTCCTTTCTTCATGGTGTCAAATAATTCTCAAAGTGTTTCTTCATTGTTTTTGTATTTCTCTTTCTTTTTTTCTTTCTTGATTATTTTTATATCAGTATATTCAATAATACTGATTTTTTCTTCCATATCAACTATTCTGTTTTCATGGTTTTGCCCAGAATTTTTTAACTCCTCCATTGATCTTCATACATCTGCAATTCCTGTATTCTCTTATTTAAAGTTTCAATCTTGTTCTTGTCTTTGTCTATTTTGTTTCTTACAGCACTCTTTTCCTTTCCTGCATTTCCTCATACATCTCTTGTTTCTCTGAGTATTGTTTGTGCTGTTTGACTTCTTTGACTTTCTCAATTATAACAATTTGAATTCTTCTTCTAACAGGAATAATAAATCTCATGTCAGTGTTGTTAAATTCAGTAGTCTGATTTTCTCTCTGTGGTGTATTTTTCCCCTGAAGGCTTTCTTGGCCATTTGTATTTTACCTTCTCCCCATTGTTTGCTTTGTGTTTGCTCTGCTTGTTTTGGGGCTTTTGTTGTGTATGAGTCCTTCTCCCCCACTGTACTGGGTGTTTACTTAAAGGTTAGTACAGCTACTGGGGCCTTGTCAGATCTGGGTGGTGCTAGAGCTTCCCCCAAGTCTCTTATGAGCTTTGTTCTGGTGGGTAGGAGGGCAGGGGTGAAGGTGAGTCAAGAGGCTGAGTTGTTGGGACCTTCCCTCACTCAGAAGTGATGGCTCAGGGCCTGTTTCTGGTGGCCAGGAGGGCAGAGGTTTGTTGAAGTATCCCGACATAGAAAGGGCCCCTATGAGGCTGAATGGGATGCATTTCCTGGAGCTGCTGGAGGACCACTCTGAATAGTTAGCCCCATAAGTGTGTAGCTTGAGCCTCTGTCTGCTCTTGAGATGCTGGCAGATGGGCCTGTAGTCAAGGATATTTACTGACAGGCACAACCCACTAATTTGATAGCAATTAAAAAATAACCTGAATCAATAGAGGGACAGACAGGAAAATAGATTATTACAATGCCATTTGGAAGGTATTATAAGTTCACAGCCAGGACACCACTGTAGCCCAATAGGGAAGAATGAGCCAGAAGGCAAATGAATCATTATGCTCCACTGCCTCCTACATGCTCCCAGGTAATAGCAGGTGTGACTTTTACATTGCTACACATTATAATCGTTGCAGGATCAAAGGGAATGGTGGTAGGACATGGGTAGAAAATATATTAAAAGATTAATATATTAATCACCTTGTGAGGTGATATGTGAAATTTCTCTTCTATTCTTTATCTTCTCTTCTTTTAGGTTCTTGGAAAAGAATGAATTTCTGACTAAAGGTCCTCTCATTATCTACTTGAGATGGCTGAGGGCAAATGAAAGTTGACCTGATAAATAAGAGTAAGGAGGGATCAAATAGCAGGGCATTTTGTATCTAAATTTATCACTTTGAATTTGTATATAGTCATCACTAGACCCTTGTGGCCAGTTAGATTTAAACATAAGTTGATGTAAATTAAATGTTAAAAGGTTCAATCCCTCAGTTATATTATATATAACTCAAGAGTCCAATAACCAAATGTAGCTGGTGATTACAGAGGACATTCCCATTAGCACAGAAAGTTCTATTGGATTGTGCTACTAAAATTTAGGTAGCCTCAGTCAGTCATATGTCAAATCATTCTTCATATCTCACTATTTTCATATTCCTATAAAAATCTGTAAGGAAAGAGTCATCTTTGGAATATTGACCTGCCCTCTGGTTACTCCATTTATTTCTGACGATCTTTTATTTGAACCTAGGTCAGAGAACGGTTTTTCTCAAGACTTGCTTACTCTCTCTCTTTTCCTTATCCACTCTTGCTCTCTCTTTTCCTCTCAATCTCTTTTACACATGTAAATATACACAAGAATCTTTTCCTCTAGTTTGGAAACTTTTTTTCTGAGAAAAAGTAGAGTCAATTATAATCCAGGCCTTATCTATAGAATGAGGACATATCTTCCTTCACCTAATTACTATAGACAACAGAAAGTTATTATGAAATTTAAGGGCAACCTTAATGAACTGGAATAAATATTAGGCACAATAATAGTAAGATATGTTACAGAGGGGTAGTATCCCACAAAAGCCAGAAGGACCAGAATGTTGCTTCCATTACATTTTCTATGACCAATTAGATGCTTTCCATCAAAGCTTTCTCCGAGAACTTAGGTCAGCATGGTAGGCAATAGATTTTTAAGAGGTTTCCCCAAAACAGGTTGCAAACTCATGGGATCCCTTCACTCATACTGCTTCTGCCACTCACCTTGCCTCCTCATTCATACCTGGAGATTCTGACCTGGGATTTGTCCACTGGATTCCATTCATTTACTTTATTTTACAGATGAGAATTACACAGAAGAGAAACATCTTGGGGCCTCCCCGGTGGCGCAGCGGTTGAGCGCTGGATTGCGAATCTGCCTGCAGCCTCTGCAGAGCCAATTCAATCCCTGGCTGCTCCCTGGCCACTGGAGGAGGGTCCCACATGGTGCGCAGACCTCTCCTGCTGCCCGATGCTCCCCTCAGCAGTGTGCTTCGGTCCTTCTGCCTGCTCCCCACTCTGGCTTTGGTGAATTCTCTCACCCTCCCATGCTTCTGACTGTACACAGTGCTTGTATAAATAAATAAAAATAAATAAAAAAAGATTAAAATAATAAAAATGTTACCTTTAAAAAAAATAGAAACACCTTGTTAAATGCTGCATGTTTGATAATGGCAAGGGAGAGCTTAGAACTGGAGACTTCAGTCTCCTTGCATGGGACCTTTCACAGGGGATACAACAATATTTCCTATTTTGTAAAATTCTATAAAACTTTTGATTTGGGAGGAGCTAGTGTTTTTTCCTTCAATGTCAAAAGAGAATCAGTAAAATACCACTTGAAAAAAATGTGTAAGAATGTACATGTTGTCACAATTAACACATAATTCTGCCATAAATTGAAAATTTAAAATAAGAAATTGTGCCTGTGAAAGACCTTTTACCATATTTTATAGAATCTTTGATAAAGTGACTGTATAAGTAAAGATTAATGGCATTCTTACCTTGGTAACAGAGTCGTAGAATTGCAAAAGAGTTTTATATTCACACAGAAATGGGTTCAAATCCAACCTTGTCCATTTTCTTTTTTTTTTTTTAAAGATTTATTTACTTATTTATACAAGCACTAGGTACAGTCAGAAGCACGGGAGGGTGAGAGAATTCACCAGAGCCAGAGCAGGGAGCAGAACAGGCAGAAGTGTAACAGGGTGGTCCCCAGGAAAGGGGGAGGTTCCCTGCCCCACCCAAGAGAGGGTGGAACTGAGCAGGAGGAGGAGAAGCTGCAGAAGAGACTGAGGAAGGAAGCAGGATGGAGCCAGGAGACCTGGAGGAGGCGCATGGAGCCTAGAGACATGTGAAGAAACTACTCTTGTCTTTTGGTCGTGGACTGGGTGACACAGATGTGGGTGAGACCCATGGGGAGGTGACAGTGGCAGCTTTTATCTTGACGTTGATTTTGCTCTTTTCCTTCCGGGCTTGTCTGGTTGTTTCTGACCCTTTTCTGTGGGTCCCCACTGGAAGATGCTTTAGACTTGTGGCAGGCTTTGGGGCCTTGTTCTGGGCCAATCCCATATGGATGGACTTTTACCCACGAGGGGACGGGTAACTTTGGGTGCTTCATTTAGAAACTAGACTCTTTGCCTTACCTGTATTGTTTCCTAGTTTTATTAAAGTCCTTCCCATTAAAGTCTCATATGCTTTGTGTTGATGCGGCGAATGGCAGAACCCATTTAGAATAGGCAGGTTTGCGGGGTTTGGGCTGCCTCTCTCCCTGTCCTATAATAGAAGGTCTGAAGTACACTGCTGAAGGGAGCAGCGGGCAGCAGGAGAGATCTGCGTGCCATGTGGGACCCTCCGGTGGCTGGGAAGCAGCCGGGGATCGAACCAGTGCTGCAGAGGTTGCGGGCAGCTTCGCAACCCAGCGCTCAACCACTGCGCCACCAGGGAGGCCCAACCTTGTCCATTTTTTAACTGGGTAAAATAAATTTTAGAAAATGGCGGGGCTAAGTTATTGGGAAGAGATCAACATGGTGGCGAGGAAATGCTGCAAGTAAGACCTCTCATAAAAAAATAAAAAGTTAATAGGGAGTGAAAGGTCCATGCAAAAGGCCAGAATGCAAAAGCAAACCAGGAAGCCCACCTAGGGGGCAGGAATGAGGATACCTGCCTGGAGGACTCAGACAATGAGCCTTTCCCCTCCCCCTATGAGTCTCTTCTCAGACAAAGAACCTCTACCTGCCGCAGGAAACTTTTCCCGACCTATGAACCCAACTTCCCACCTGACCTCTCCTTACCCTATAATACCCTGCTTCCCCCTAACAACTTGCGCGACTCCACTGACCCCCCTGCCTTGGGTCTGTGAGGTCCACCCGGGAGCAATAAACTTTCCCTTCCCCCGAGGAAGCTTGGCCTGGCTATTCTTTACCACGCAGTACCTTTCAGGGAGAAAAAGCGGCAGGTCCCTGGGAGAACTGGGACACGGAAGATAAACGGGTGACTCTGGCAAACTTCCCGAAGAAGAAAGTTGCCATAAAAGAGGACTAGAAGGGAGGAAAGCGCAGAACCCTGCTCCCCTCCCCCACCCACAGAGTCGGCACTCTCCGACCAACAGAAAGGAGGGGGAAAAAAAGAAAACTAAAACAACCAACAAGAACAAACTACGCATCAAGCAGGATGGTGAGTGGAAAGGAACTATTGCAGCCACCGCACCCTATGAACTGGAGCTGTGGAGAACCGCGCAGGAATCACCAAAGAGGTGAGCGAATGGCTCCAGGCACCATTAGAGAAAAACAAAGACTCCTAGGAGACCTACAGATAGCCCAAGGCCAGCCTGTAAGCTTGTGTGGAAAAGCGGCTTGAAAAACTTACGTGGATCTCTGGCTGCCCAGGTCCCTGTGCCTGCAAACTAGGCGTGCGGGGAGACACATGGGAGCCTTCACTGAGGTGAATGTCCCTCACTGAGTAATCAGAAAGCAGGTGCCCGGACTTGGGAGCGGGGTGCAAAAGGCGTCATTTCTGCGGACACTGAACTGGGCTATAGCCCACGTCCTGGATCTGAGGGCTTTGGAACTGAGACCCGGGACACGAAATTTGGGGGACTGGATCCCCATGACAGTGGGGCACAGGGCAGACACAGCACCCCCACGCCATTGAGGCGCTCCACGCCACTCCCACTCTGTTCCCCCTGGACACACGGGGTGGGGGGGGGGAAACAGTTCTGGAAGGACACTAGCAAAGATCTCGGGCGCCACCTAGCTACCAGAACAAAATCACCAACACCTTGTAGTTGGAAACCAGAGATCCCAAAAACACCCTCAGGCTCTGAGAGAGGGTGGACCACACAAATGGGGGTAAGGCAGGAAATAAGGCTTGGAGCAAGACCCTATCCTGGAACTGAGAGCCAGGCACAGGATCCGGAGCATAGGATGTGCCATAGCAGCAGGTACTGCACAGGGTGTCCGCCAGTATTTTGGATCTGATAGCCCTGGGACTGAGAGTGCAGGATTCAGGGCGCAGGATCCATACAGCTGTGGGAATAGCACCGGGTGAACACGGGGCAGACACAGCACCCAGCTTGAATAAGAGCCCCTGTATTGAGGTGCTCCCCTCCGCCCCTCCCCACCACTACTCAGAGAACCACTGGGAAAAAGCACAGGTCAGCAAGTACGGGTCTCTGGCGCCACCTCATGACCAGAACAAAATGACCAACTAACTGAACTGATTCCTTGTTGGAATTCAATAAATACAAAGGGAGGGAACTGTAAGGGACAGTGCCCAGCAACACAGCATCAACACCCTGGTGGAGTTTCGGCCTACCAGTGCTGGTCTCAGTCTGGTAAACAGTTTCCAAAACCCCTAAAGGAGCACTCCAAAGAGATGCCCGCCAACACCAGTGGCACAACGTCCCAACGCATAGAAATAATTAGAAAGCAAACAACAGGGAGAAGAAAAAATATAAATAACCAAGCAAGCCTGCAGGAGAAGGATATACCACAAAAAGAAATACAGTCACCAGAGCTCAACAATGACATGGAAGAACTTCTCAGCCTATCAGATAGAGAATTAATAATCATCATGATTAAAAATCAGAAAGAAAACAAAAAGGGGAAAAAATGATTTGAGACAAATAATCACTGACCTGAAGAATGAAATTGAGACCTTAAGAAAGCAAAGAAAAGAAATGCAGGAGATTAAAAGATTACTAGAGGAGATAAAGAACTCTAGGAAAAGCAAAGAAAACATAATCAATGAAATGGAAGAACAGATCAGTACTGTTGAAAATACAAAAATAAAAAGAGCCAAAAGAGAAAAGGAGAGAGAAGTGCAAATGAAGCAGTATGAGGATAATCTTAGACAAATATCAGACTCCATGAAGAGAGGAAATGTAAGAGTACAGGCATTCCAGAAGGTGAGGAGAGAGACAAAGGAACTGAGAAATTATTCAAGGAGATAATTGAAGAAAACTTCCCAAGCATAAAAAAGGAGATGAATATAGACATATAAGAAGCGAGTAGAACTCCCAATTACAATAATGAAAAGAAAACTATAGCAAGACACCTAGTAGTAAAGCTTTCAAGAGTCCAAGACAAGGAAAAAATAATGAAACTGCCAAGGGGAAAGAAACAGATAACTGATAAGGGAAAACTAATTAGGTTAACTTCAGACTTCTCCGAAGAAACATTATGGGCAAGAAGAGAATGGAGTAACATATTCAGCAAATTTCAAGACAGCAAATACCAACCCAAGAATACTTTACCCTGCAAAGCTCTCCTTCCTCTATGAAGAAAAAATATGGACCTTTTCAGACAAACAGAAACTCCAGAAATTTATTACAACTAAAACCCCACTCCAAAAAATTCTACAAGTCTTAAAGCCAAAACTAAGAGAGGAATGAACAAGAAGAACAGAAGAAAGTAAGGAATAAAATCATTCCAACTATCTTCTCTAATCATGAAGGCATCAAGCTAGATATAAATCATGAAAAGAAAACAAGGAACCCTCCCACTTCATGGAGATTGAAATCCACACTACTGGAAGACCACTAGACTAATGAGGAAATCAAAGAATAAATTAAAAAAAAATACTTTAAGTTGAACAACAAGGAGGATGCCACTTTCCAGAATGATGGGATGCAGCAAAAGCAGTAATAAGAGGAAAATATATAGCAATATAGGCTCACATCAACAAACAAGAAAGAACTCAAAGAAACAACCTAATCTTACATCTCAAAGAACTAGAAAAAGAACAACAAAAAACCCTAAAGCCAGTAGAAGAAAGGAAATAATAAAAATCAAAGCAGAGATAAATGAATTGGAAATTAAAAAAAAAATCCAAAAGATCAATGAAACCAAAGTTGGTTCTTTGAAAAAATAAACAAAATAGACAAACCTCTAGCAAGGTTCACAAAGAAAATACAGGAGAAAACACCAATAAATAGGATTATAAATGAGGGCCTCCCCTGGTGGCTCAATGGTTGAGCACTGGGCTACGAAGCTGCCCGCAGCCTCTGCAGCACTGGTTCAAGCCCTGGCCACTGGCGAGGGTCCCACATGGAGTGACAGACCTCTCCTGCCACGCCTGCTGCTCCCCTCAGCAGTGTATTTCCTCACTATGCCTGTTCTGTTCCCCACTCTGGCTCTGGTGAATTCTTTCACCGTCTGGTGCTTCTGACTGTACCCAGTGCTTGTATAACTAAAATAAATAAATCCTTAAAAACAAAAAATTAAAAAAATAGGCTTATAAATGAAAGAGGAGAAATCACAACAGACTCAGTAGAAATCAAAAGAATAATAAGAGATTACTATGAACACTTATATGCAAACAAATTCAACAATCTAGAAGAGATGGACAAATTCCTAGAACGATATAATCATCCAAAGCTGGACAAAGAAGAAATAGAGCAAATAAACAGATCAATTACAAGCAGTGAAATTGAGGCTGTAATCAAGCACTCCCCAAAAACAAAAGCCCAGGCACAGATGGTTTCACAAATGAATTCTACCAAACGTTCATCAGTGATTTAGTGCCTGTCCAATACAAACTCTTTCAAAAAAATTGAAAAAGAAGGAATATTACCAAATTCGTTCTACAAAGCCAACATTACACTAATACCAAAACCAAACAAAGACAGCACAAAAAAAGAAAATTACAGGCCAATCTCCCTAATGAACACTGATGCAAAAATCCTCAACAAAATCCTTGCCAACAGAATCCAACAATGCATCCATAAGATAATTCACCACGACCAAGTAGGATTTATTCCAGGGACGCAAGGATGGTTCAACATCCGAAAATCAATCAATGCAATCCAACATTACAACAAAAAGAAATATAAAAACCATATGATAATATCCATAGATGCTGAGAAAGCATTTGACAAAGTACAACACCCATTCATGATAAAGGCCCTTGAAATTCTCGGGATACAAGGAACATACCTCAACATCATAAAGGCCATCTACGACAAGCCCACAGCCAATATTATTCTCAATGGTGAAAAGCTGAAAACATTCCCATTAAGATCTGGAACAAGACAAGAATGTCCACTCTCACCACTGCTTTTCAACATAATACTGGAAGTCCTAGGCAGAGCAATAAGACAAGAGAAAGACATACAAGGAATCCAAATAGGCAAGGAAGAAGTCAAACTATCACTATTCACAGATGATATGATAATATACATAGAGAACCCCAAAAACTCCACAGAAAAACTAATGAAACTCATCAGTCAGTTTAGTAAAGTGGCAGGATACAAAATCAACACGTGAAAATCAGTAGCCTTCCTATACACAAACAATAAAGAAGAAAAAGAAATCAAGAAAAACATTGCTTTTATTATTGAAACAAAAAAAAATCAAATACTTGGGAATAAACCTAACAAAAGAAGTAAAGGATCTATACAAAGAAAACTATAAAACACTGTTAAAAGAAATAGAAGACGACACAAAGAAATGGAAAGACATCCCCTGCTCATGGATTGGAAGAATTAACATTATAAAAATGGCCATCTTACCAAAAGCAATATACAGATTCAATGCTATTCCAATTAAAATTTCAATGTCATTCTTCAAAGAAATAGAAAAAATATTGATGAAATTCATATGCAGCCACCAAAAACCCTGAATAGCCAAAACCTGCCTGGAAAAAAAAAAAAAAAAAAAGGGAATGGAGGCATCACTGCATGGTATTGGAACAAGAACAGACACACAGACCAATGGAACCGAATAGAAAACCCAGAAATAAACCCACAGAATTATGGTCAACTAATCTTTGACAAAGGAGCAAAGAATATGTACTGGAGCAAAGAAAGTTTGTTCAGTAAAAGGTTCTGGGAAAACTGGGTCACTACATGCAAAAGAATGAAGCTTGACCACTACCTCACACCATGCACAAAACCAACACAAAATGGATTAAAGAACTCAACATAATGGGCCTCCCCAGTGGCGCAGCGGTTGAGCGCTGGGTTGCAAAGCTGCCCGCGGCCTCTGTGGCGCCGGTTCCATCCCCGGCTGCTCCCTGGCCACTGGAAGAGGGTTCCACATGGTGCGCAGACCTCTCCTGCCGCCCGCTGCTCCCCTCAGCAGTGTACTTCGGTCCTTCTGCCTGCTCTGCTCCCCACTCTGGCTCTGGTGAATTCTCTCACCCTCCCGCGATTCTGACTGTACCCAGTGCATGTATAAACAAAAAACAAACAAATAAATAAATAAATAAATAAAGCATGCCTCTATAAAAAAAAAAAAAAAAGAACTCGACATAAGACCTGAAACCATAAAATATATAGAAGGAAATATAGGCGAAACACTACGTGATATGCACATCAAAGACATCTTTACAGACACATCACCCAAAGCAGTGATAGTGAAGGCAAAGATCAACAGCTGGGACTACATCAAATTAAAAAGCTTCTGCACAGCAAAAGAGACAATAACCAAAACAAAGAGAAACCCCACCGACTGGGAGAACATTTTTGCACACAGCACTAACGATAAAGGACTGATCACAAAAATCTACAAAGAGCTGATGAGACTCAACAAAAACAAAGAAAATAATCCAGTCAAAAAATGGGCAGCAGAGCTAAAAAGAAATTTCTCCAAAAAGGTAATGCAAATGGCCAACAGGCATATGAAAAAAATGTTCAACATCACTTGTAATCAGGGAAATGCAAATCAAAACTACCATGAGATACCATCTCACACCAGTGAGAATGGCACATATTAAAAAAACTAGCAACAACAAATGTTGGCGAGGATGTGGAGAAAAAGGAACTCTCCTGCCTTGCTGGTGGGAGTACAAACTGGTCCACTATGGAGAGCTGTGTGGAGATTCCTCAGTCTACTAAAGATAGAGCTTCCATATGATCCAGCAATTCCACTCCTAGTTATTTTACCCAAAGGACACAGAAACATCCATTCCAAAGAACACCTGCACCCCTATGTTTATAGCAGCACTATTTACAATAGCTAAGCTTTGGAAACAACCCAAATGCCCAAAAATAGATGACTGGATCAAGAAGATGTGGTACATATACACCATGGAATATTACTCAGCATTCAAAAAAGATAAACTCATGCAATTTGCAGCAACATGTATGGCGCTAGAAGGGATCATGCTCAGCGAAATAAGCCAGAAAGAAAAAGAAAAATACTGGATGGTCTCACTCATCGCAGAAATCTAGAAAATCTAAATAAGGGGCCAGGAAAAAGAATAACTATAAGAAAGAAAAAAATCAAAATCAACAAACAACTATAAACCAGAGACACACTATGGTGGGGGGTTGGGGAAAGGAGGGATTGGGACCAAAATAATGGAGGTGCAGTTGTATGTGGAATATTAAAAAAGAAGAAAATGGTAGGGTGCTATAAAAATACTTATGTGTAAATTTATATTAGATAATATATGTCCAGGGAGTGAGTAATATGATTGATCCCCCCGACTTTGACAAACTTTGATGTATTTATTTTTGTGAGTGATCAAATAGGTATACAAATTTATTCTGCATATAAAAAGCTACACAACACTGCCCCAAATGTATGAGGAACAGTGATATAAGCAATAATTTCTTTTAGAACTACTGCTTTCTCCTCTCACATCCCTTCCACAAGGCTAGTATAAACATTCATAAGATTTTTCATCTTGATGATAGCCCTGATTTGTCCCATGGGCTAATAATAATTAGAAGCATCCACTGTATCTTATAGATGGCAAAACAATAAAATGTTTACAACCTTAATGTTGTAGCTATATTTCTGAACTACATACAGAATAGGATAGCTTGAATTATCTTTCACATAAGTTGTGAAACAAGATTGTATTGTGTTTGTGGGCATTCCTTTGTCTCTAGATAACAGAACCTTGATTATGCTTTTTGTTCATTCAGAGAAGAATTACTGGTATAAATGCAATAAAAGTGGTTTTTGCCTCTACAGAGCATTTCATGTATAGAAAGCCCATTGCATGCATGTTTATGACTTCGTTTCTCCTGGAAAACGGTATCAGGGCCATCTAATAAGGTTATATAAATTGCATGCCGATGACTTATGGTCTTCTGCAAATAAGGAAAACCCACTTCTGCCAGGCTTAATAACAGTATCAAATTGCTACTGATCCTGAAATTAAAAAAAATTAAACAATAAAATCTTCTGGCCTTAAAGGGCAAGAGTCTGAATAGAACAAAAGTCCTGGGTTTTGTTCAGTGCACATTTAAAGTGACAGTTTCTACAGTACCTATTATCATTGTGGATTATGTCTTGTTGCATCTAATTTTCTAGTTCCTCATTAGGATTTCCTTACTCTGTGCAAATGTTTCCCTTTATTATGCAAGCTTTTATCTTCAAAGCATATAGAGTTTTCTGTCAATTCCAAGACCTGAAAATGATTTTTGCTTTTTACCTTTGCAGTTACTGTTTGAAGTAAATGAATAAAACCAATGCATTATTCATCTCCTGGGTGAATATACAATAGGCCAAAGCACACACTGGTGCCTGTGGCTCCAGTCTACCCCTGAAAAAGTGATGGAAATAGGGAGTGAATCCAAAATCTACTCCATCCCTCCCTGTCCCCAACCACTAAAATTAACTATTGCAAGAACTTTAGCAATGTTTTCCAGAGACTTCTACCTCCTTTACTTTCCTTGACTATATAAAATTATACCAAAAAAAGAAAGAAGCAAAATACATTAATTTAAAAGAATTTTTGAGCTAATGACTGCTCTCTGCATGAAAATAGATTGAATATTTCCCAGAAAATCAATCACATAAATTGTAATAATGCTGACTTTCCCTGTCTAAACATAGGGCACTGATTGTTTTGCAGAAACACTGTAGAGAGATCAGAGAAGCTGAGCTTCTGAAATGAAAAAACTATCTCAATGCTTGCTTTGACCACCAAAACCTCCTACCTCTCAGACAGATTATTCAGAACCACAATCTATGATATGTATGATGGTGGAGCTGATCCAGTGGAGGGGCCATGTTAGAGGAGGTGGCAAGCAATTACCTGTCCATTCCACCTCCAACTTGAGAACAAAATGAATTTTTCAAGTGCTCAGTAAGGAATTAATCTTATTAATTAATAAGAGTGGAAACTATAATGATATGCAACTTTCAAGTACCCCTTCCTTTAATTTTTTGAAGTCTTCCCTCTCAAATTTATATAGCACTTTTTTCCCCCAGCATTTATTCCACAAGCTATCATTGGTGCCTACTGAGAGAAATGCAACAGTCTCTGACTTGCTCTTCTAGACTCAGTCTCATTCCAGTGTTAATTTTTCCCCTGGTAACTTAGTTCTAGGGAATCCAGCACAGGGCAGGAGGCACTGTGGGAGGAAGCCCTGTCTGAACTGTGTTTCTCAGGGAAGAGTTCTGGGAAGACAGATTTGGACTGAGAAAACTGCTGCTCCTACAGCCCAGAGAAGGAAAGTAGCAGGGCAGTTCAGAGACACTGAGGTGCCTTCTGGTATAGTGAGTATGAAGAGGACTTATAAAGGGCAGACTTGTGTGTTGCTTTCAACTAGGGTTGGCAGAATTAGCAGCAAGGAGAAGGGAGAAGAGAGAGGAGGAAAGGAGAAGAGAGGAGAAAAGAGGAGAAGGGAGAAGAGGGCAAAGGAGAAAAGGAGAGAAAGAAAAGGACATGATGGACATACTATACTAAAAAAAAAAATCATTGTTTATCTAAAATTCCAATTTAACTCTACATCCTATATTTACATAGAATCCTTATCTCTATGTACCTCTTCTCTCTGCCCTCTCATGGGAGCAGTTCTACCATTATCCACTTTATAAATTAAGGTTCTACAAGCCATTGTTTAATAAGGGAGTTGTGATAATTTAAACGAATTAAAATGAGAAAGAGTTGAAAATCATGTCACAGTCCACTTCAATTTCTATGCTATTTGCCTTTTATAATACAACCTTTCAATGTGATAAAGCCAAGTATAAATACTAACATTCCTAAACACTGCTATTTCATGCTACATCTTGTGGTTTAAAATAAAAATAACCTGTTTTATTTCTGAGCATATAAACAAGTAAAGTGTGTTTACATGCTATAAATTCATCATAAAATACTAGATTGAATTGCTGGCTCCAATTCTTTACCTTTTAATCATTTTGCACAGTGTTTCTTGCAGGTTATCCCACTAGAGGTGGAATATAATTTCCTGCCTTTTGACTTTGGGTTTGATAGCATGTTTGCTTTGGGGTATTAACTGAATTATTGGCATGATTAGGTTTGTCCTCTTGCATTCTGCCATCACTGTGAGAAGACTATTCCCTGGAGGTTAGCCCTCTTTCCTAGAAAAATGAGACAATTGGAAAAGATATAAATTGAACCTATGGCCTGGAGCCAAACCCAGCTAAGCCCATAGAAGTAGACACATGTACTCATGAACTAGAAAATTTTTGTTGTATTTTGGTGTGGTTTATTGTGGAGCATTACTACGGTAAAAAATTGACCAATACTGCCCACCTCTCAGGGTGTCTATCAAGGCTGTCAGTTCTTGTAGGAGCCCATATATACAATAGTATGCATACCTCATATTTTTCTATTTATGTAAGAAATTTTTAAAAGAAAGTTTAGGGGTTATGAAGTTTCACGATTTCCCAACATTCACAGAAAAACCACCTACTAAAAGGAAATTACCATCCAGATTGCTAACAATCGAATCTGCTAAATTTAGAAATTAAATTATCTTCCCAAGATTTAAAAAAATAATTTCAAACATGGTGATAGGGACTAGGCACCATGAGAAATTATAAAACCAAACAGCTGTATAGGAAACTCATTTATTAGAGAGATAATTTAAATGGGCAGAAGTTGGTGATTGTTATTTTATCATCAATATATTCAAGATGTATGTTTCATTAAACCTGGTAATTGTGGGAAAATTCTAGTATCTAGCAGATGAGAAAGTTAGAGAATGATTTTTATTTCAGATGGTGTTCTCAAGAGATGCCTGCTACCAAACCTCCTCCCTACCCCCCTCCTTGAAAAACATGTCAAACTCCACTTCAATTTCTATGCTGTTTGTCTCCTATAATACAATCATTCAATGTTTAGGAACATTGGTATTAATCAGTGCCATATTACCATATTAGTACTAATATTCCTAAACACTGCTATTTCATAATATACCGTGTGGTTTAAAATAAAAATAACGTTTCCAATTAACATCAGGTATAAAAAACAAATTTCATCAAGGTTTATTAGTAAATATAATGTGGTACTCAATATGTCAACCTTGGAGCATTGGACTGCATTTAAGGGTCTTACTTAAACCTGCACAGTGGTTAAATCATATCTGACTTGGTTTTACAAGATTTTGAAAATTCAGAATCCCATATATGTTAAGATATGAATAATAGCAGTTTCTTTACTCCTTTAAAAGTCCTTCAAAATAAAGAGTAATGAGGGCCTCCCTGGTGGCGCAGCTGTTGAGCGCTGGGTTGCAAAGCTGCCCGCAGCCTCCGCAGCGCTGGTTCGATTCCTGGCTGCTCCCCGGCCACAGGAGGAGGGTCCCACATGGCGTGCAGACCTCTCCTGGGCCCGCTGCTCCTCTCAGCAGTGTACTTCGGTCCTTCTGCCTGCTCTGCTCCCCCACTCTGGCTCTGGTGAATTCTCTCACCCTCCCGTGCTTGTATAAATAAAAATAAATAAATCTTAAAAAAAAAAAGAGTAATGAAAACAGATTGTGCTCATTTGCACTTAAGCATTCCATTCTTTCACCCACTCCACTTAAAAGCCTCAGAGTTCATAGATTCAACCGAAGGGGACTTCTTTGTAATACCCTTGGGACTCTTGAATAGAAGCCCTGACATGAAGAGTTGAATAATGGGTTGAGAACAAATGGGGGTGAAAAGTGTAGGTTACTGCGGTATCAGCAACTCTCACTCTTAGAGATGCCTCTCCTTAAACTAACCAGAGATGACACCTGTGGCCCCTTTTCACCTAGGACCTCTGCACTTGTGTGTACATTGTCACTCTGTGTACCTGTGTGTATGAAAGATTTGGATAAGGCACTCTTGCATAACTGCATTGAGAGATGGGCCCCCATTTCAAGGTTACCAAGATGCCTAGGTAACCGTTGACTGTGTGATCAGGGGTACAAGACGGTCTGGGAGTAGCTTGAAAATTACACCAAGCACCTGCATGGGAACTACTCCCTATATACATGGCTGACATGTCCTCCCCTGTTTCCCATAAAACTGATTACCCTTTGATCCCTTTGAAATTCTGTTCCCCATAAGATGAATACCCTTTGTTTCCCCTGGACACTGTTTCTCCTGCCATTGTCACATAATCAATCATGCTTGTTCATTATTACTAAATAAATAGCAAGAGGGCTTCTCACTGGGCAGCAACGTCTTGCCTTGCAAACCTGCTCTATGACTCATCCCTCAAATGTATGCCCAGGAGCAAGTTGGTGTGCTTCTGACCACCAGAGACACCCACTCACAAATAAGAATTGGTCTTGAGTCCTTCCTTATGACAAATACTTTCCCTTAACTATGCCAGGTTATATCTGTTTAGTAAAGCAAATTTCAAAGACATTTCTGACATTTATTTTAAAGATAAGAATTTTGAACATTTTTTTAAAAGAAAATTTATTACTGTATGTCCCTCTAACTCCACCAAGAAAGTTGCAACCTTTTTGAAATAAGGTGTCTTGGTAAAAATTCTGGTGGCTGCTGATATTTTCCTGGGTGTATTAACAGTTGTTGTAGGGTATTTCTCAGCTTTGCCTTTCTAGATTTAGTTCCATCTATGCACATTACAGTGCATTTTTTGGTAGTTGATATAGTGCCTGCTAAATAAATCACACATCTTGTTAAGAATGCCTTCACTAGTTATTTTGTCAAAGTCCCTTTTAACGTAACATCTTCAGAAACATAATATTGTAACCTAAAACCAGTAAAAGCAAACTTATTATTCATTCCTTCACTCATCTGTAATGAAAGAAACCAACTCAATCCTGAACTCTCAGTCAGCTCTTTAAATATGTCTGTTGAATGCATTAAAATGTATCCTATACGGTCACTTTTTAATTGTCTCCTTGGTGACCAGTAGCCATATTAGTTCCCCTAAAATTCAAGGTTTTGTCTGGTCTGAGATTTTGTAGACAACTTAAGACAAACGCTTTCTTCTTTATACAGCAATTTCTCCCCTTCATATTTATATATAATGAAACCTCTACCAAACCTGTGATTCTGATTTACACTTTGTTTATTGTTGGTGGTTAATACCACTGGAGGGGAAAACTAAAAGACATACAACTTTTTGCTATCTTCCAGTTGAAGTTGAGAAATACTTTTTTTTTTTCCTGTCTCTTAGTGTACACATAAAAATAATTGCCACATTTATCAAAACAGCCAGGTCAACCTAAGAAAACTGTCACAGACTGCTGACTTAATAGCATCTAAAAGAGGAAAGCAGCATGCTAACATGCTGTGTTTGAGAGAAACACACAGGAGTTGTCATTGCAGGAATGTATAATGCTGGAGTTATCAATTTTGGTCACTTCAGGCTATTAAGCATGGGTGTACAAAATTCTACACTGATGAGAAAATATGGCAGACTCACAAAAATTGTCATTTAGAGATGAACCTATTCCAAACTTTCCTACAACTGCATTATACACAAAATTTTCCAGTGATAATAGGGGCAAGTCATAACAAAAGAGATAGTAAAATATGATAAAGAACTCAGATTTTCTGAGCTCAATTCAGATTGTCATTTTCTAGTTTTATAGCATTGATAAAATCATTTAATGAGCATATGTTAGTTTCCTCATCTAAAGAAACTTGATAGTATTAGTACTTATCTCATAAGGTTGTCTTAAGAATGAAATGACATCAGAAAATCAAGAAATATATTTGTTCAATTAGAGTACAGCAAAACTTAGATGCAGAATAAATAACACTCAATATAAGAAAGAAAATGTATTTTTGAGAAGATGAGAACAAAATATCTTACAGAATTTTTATTAAGCCTATGATTATACCATTAACTACATCTCAATGAACTAGAGTTTCCACAATATAGGTGCCTATCTTATCATGTAATTCGTATCAGTGAGTATTTTCTTACTCTAAGTGATCATGTAAAATATTTCAGAAAATGGGCCTCCCTGGTGGTGCAAGGAGTAAAATCCCAGCACTATGAAGCTATCCGCAGCCACTGCAGTGTGAGTTTGATCCATGGCCAAGGAGCAACCCATATGGTACAGCAGACCTCTCCTGTCACGCCTGCTGCTCCCCTCAGCAGTGTATTTCAATAGATCTTTCTGCTCTGCTCCCCAATCTGTCTCATGTGGGCTCTCTCACACCCCTCCCATGCCTCAGGACTGTACCCCAGTTTTTGTATGCATAAATAAATAAACCTTTAAAAAATATTTCAGAAAACACCACAATAAAGAATGTCATGTATGTATAAATAAAAGAATGTAAAAGAAGATAGTGCTCAAGAGCAAATACAGTGAATCATAGGTCGTATTAAAATTGAATAACTTAACTCTCCACATCTTCATCTACAAAATAGACAGTAGTTGCATTAATCTTTATTGTAATGATTAAATAAGATGAGATTTAATTTGCTCTAGTAGTGGTGATTTTTAAAATAATGTATATTCCTTGCCTATAAGTTAAGATGAGTTTAATTGGAGGATATATAATAAAGAGAACCAGCATACAGATGAGATGGCTGCAACATCGACTCCTCATTGATTCATTTATAGCCTCACCATGTTTAAGCTGATAATATGATAGCAAATAAAACAAGTCCTGAGGTAATTACAGCCTTGAAAGAAAGATACATAGATACAAAGATACAAATATAGATAGATAGATAGATAGATAGATAGAACAATATGATAAGCACTATGATAACAACTGCACTGGGGACATTTAGAAGGATAGTCCCTTAATCACACAACCAGGTAAATATCATTAAAGATCAAATCCAAACTGTAAAGTAGTAAATAGAAAGAAAAGTCACTTAGGTTTGAAGGACTAAAATTGAAGATTTATAACAAGGAAAGAAAATGCTTCCCTATAATAAAAAGAAATAATGGATATTAAACAATCCTTTCTAATGAAACATTAATTAATTGGCAATAGATGATGTTATTATCTCTTAACCAAAGATGTCTATTTGCAAGCAAGAGTTAGTATCATAATTAGCAAAACAATGTTAAGGGACTATCAAAATGAGAAAGAATGCAAAAATGCTCACTATCATCTTCCTCTAAAAGTTCTGTATAAGGTAATAAGGTAATAATGAGATAGAAAAGAGAAAATTGTCATTATTTGAAGATGTTATGTTATTTATATGGTGAAATCAACAAAATAGAAAAATCATTAAATTTGATGATACCAAAGGAGTGATCAGACAGAACAAACCAACTGCCCTTCCCACAAAAAATATTCTTTCTCACTCTCTAAGGTGACCACTTCACATATTTTCCTTTCACCAAAAATCTCTCAGACTCTTTGCCCTCACTTCTCAGGGTATGACATTCCTCTTTCTTCTCTTAGAGAAGCTATTAAGTCATATTAGAACAGTCTCACATTCTCAACAAACCTAGAAAGTGACCTCATATGTAGCTGCATACTTCATCTTTGCCAATGAGGCAAAGGCCCTATCCCTATTCAGGTCAGCTCCCCATACACATCTCACGTATGCCTGAGGACTCTGATTTTTGTTTTATTTTTATTTTTATTTTATTATATATAATATATATTTATATTCATATCATATATTTATATTTACATATATATTTATATTTACATCACATATTTATATTTACATCAAATATATATATATATATATATATATATATATATATATATTTACATCATGCTTCCTTTTAGTACAATGTATGCTTTTCCCTCTCTGGTGTAGTCCCCATAAATTCCCACCACTAAATCACCCATGCACCATCACCATAGTCCCTTGTGCTCTTCCCTCCCCTAATTTGATCCCTCTCCCTCCCTACTGAGTGTCTTTGAATTATAATCACCTGTTATTTTTTTTTTAATTTATTGCAATTATTTTTTTCCTGATACCTTATTGGGTTCCCCTACTTTCCTCCTATATGTGAAATCATATGATATTTTTCTTTTTCTTTCTGGATTATTTCACTGAGTATAATCCCTTCCAACTATACCCATGTTGCTTCAAATGACATGAGTTTATCTTTTTTCATTGTTGAGTAATATTCCACTGTGTATATATACCATATCTTCTTGATCCAGTCATCTATTTTTGGGCATTTGTGTTGCTTCCAAGTCTTACCTATTGTAAATGGTGCTACAATAAACATAAGGGTAAAGGTATCCTTTTGATTTAATGTTTTTGTGGCCTTCGGGTAGATTCATAGGAATGGAATTGCTGGGTTGTGTGCAAGTTCCATTTTTAGTAGTTTGAGGAACCACCACGCAGCTTTCCATAATGGATGGACCAGTTTGCATTCCCACCAGCAGTGTAGGAGAGTTCCTTTTTCTCCACATCTTTGCCAACATTTGTTGTTTCCTGTTTATTTTTTTAATATGTGCCATTTTCAATGGTATAAGGTGGTATATCATTGTGGTTTTGATTTGCATTTCCTTGATTACAAGTGGTATTGAACATTTTTTTCTATACCTGTTGGCCATTTGCATTACCTCTTTGGAGAAGAGACATTTTATCTCTTTTGTCCATTGTTTGACTAGATTGTTTAATTTGTTTTTGTTGAGTTGTGTCAGTTCTTTGTAGATCTTTGTGATCAGACCCTTATCAGTGGTATTATTTGCAAAAATTTTCTCCCAATCAGTAGGGTATCTCTTTATTTTGGCTAATGTCTCTTTTGTTGTGCAGAAGCTTTTTACTTTGATGTAATTTTAGTTGTTCATCTTTCCTTTTCCTTTACTTTCTTTGCTTTGGCAGCTGTGTTCTTTGAAGATGTTGATGAGAAATATGTCATGTAGTGTTATGCCTATATTTTCTTTTATATATTTTGTGGTTTCAGGTCTTATGTACAATTACTTTATACATTTTGAGTTGGTTATTATGCATGGTGTGAGGGAGCAGTATAGCTTCATTACTTTTCATGTAGCAGTCCAGTTTTTCCAGCACCATTTATTGAACAAACTGTCCTTGTCCCATTGCTTATTCTTTGTTCCTTTGTCAAAGATTAGTTGTCCATAAATATGTGGTTTATTTCTGGGTTTTCTATTTGATTCCATTGGCCTGTGTGTCTGTTTTTGTTCCAGTACCATGAAGTTTTCATTATTATGGCTTGTAGTATAGTTAGAAGTCTGGGAATGTTATACCTCCAATCTCCTTTTTAGTCAGGAGATGTTTGAATATTCAAGGATTTTTTGTGGTTCCATATGAATTCCATCAATATTTGTTCTATTTCTTTGAAGAATGTCATTGAAATTTTTATTGGAATAATGTTGAATCTGTAAATTGCTTTTGGTAGGATGGCGATTTTTGATAATGTTAATTCTTCTAATCTATGAGCAGGGGATTTCTTTCAATTTCTTTGTGTCTTCTTCTATTTCTTTTAACAATGTGTTATAATTTTCTTTATACAGATCCTTCACCTCTTTTGTTTATTCCCAAGTTACAATTATAAAATGTGTAGTTTCCTTGATTTCTTCCTGCTCAGATTGATTGCTTGCATATAGGAAGGCTACTGATTTTTTTTTTTGGTTTTGGTTTTGTATCAAGTGACTTTACTAAAGTGGTTTATTATTTTGATCAGTTTTTCAAGCATGCCCTCTGGGGGGACGGGGAACAGAAAGAAAGTCAACCTTCAGAACCCATAATATAGACATGGAAGAATATGTCCACCTAACAGATAAAGAATTCCAAAAGGCCATAATGAAAACAATTAAAGAGTTAAGAGAAAATGCAGAAAGAGATAAGAATATAACCAAAGAACTGAGAAAGAAGGAATCCCTAAAGAAGAAAGTAAAAGAGCTGGAGGCTATCCAGAGATTAGTGGAGGAGTTCAAGAATTCTGGGAAAAACCATGAAATTAGAATAGAAGAAATGGAAGAATGAATCAGTGCTTTCAAAGATACAGACACAAAAAGAACCAAAAAAAGAAGTACAAAGGTAAAAGAATGAAGTAACACATTAAGAACTATCTGAGGAAAGGAAATGTGAGTCATAGGAATCCCAGAAGGTGAAGAAAGAGACAAAGGAATGGAGAAACTATTCAAGGAGATAATTGAAGAGAACTTCCCAAGCATGAAGAAGGAAATGAAAATAGACATACAGGAAGCTAGAAGAGCACCAAATTACCACAAATGAAAGGAAAACTATTAGCAAGACACATAATAGTAAGGTTTCCAAGGGTCCAAGACAAAGATAATAATGAAGCTGACAAGAGGGAAGAAACATTAACTAATAAAACCAATCAGGCTGACATCAGACTTCTCTGAAGAAACACTATGGGCAAAAAGAGAATGGAGTGATATATTTAACAAATCCAAGTTAAAAAAAAAAAGTCAACAAAGAATACTCAACCCCACAAAGCTCTCCTTCCTCTATGAAGGAGAAATAAAAACCTTCTCAGACAAACAGAATCACCAGAAATTCATTACTACTAAGCCCTCTCTCCAAAAATTATTACAAGAAGCTTTAAAGCCAAAAACAACAGAGGGATGAATAGGAAGAACAGACTACGGTAAGGAATAGAATCACAAAAAGGCAAACAAAGTGGCAAATACAGATGGCAGTGTATCAATACTAACTCTTAATGTACATGGACTAAATTCATCAATAAAAAGACACAGGGTCACAGGCTGGATTAAAAAACAGAACCCAGCCTTTTGCTGTCTACAGGAAACACATTTAACTACAAAAGATAGACATTGATTGATTTAAAAGGTTGGAAATCAATCCTACAAGCAAATGGACCAAAAATGAAGGCAGGAACAGCTATACTTATATCATAAAATAGACTTCAAACATAAAAAGGTAAAAAAAGACATAGATGGACACTACATTATGATTAAGGAGACGATATATCAATAAGACATAACTCTCATCAGCATATATTCACCAAATGAAGGAACACCAAAATATATCAGACAATTATTATCATCTCTGAAAATAGACACTAGAGGAAATACATATGAAGTAGGAAACTTCAACACACCACTCACCAATGTATAGATCAATGAGACAAAAAATAAGCAAGGACACTAGAGATCTAAATAAGGACCTAGACCTCATAGGCTTAACAGACATACATAGAAAAAAAAAAAAAAAGACATCTATAGAACACTGCCCCTAGAAAAATCTGAGTGAACATTTTTCTCAAGTGTACACTGATCATTCTCCAGGATTGACTACATACTGGGACACAAGACAAGCATAAACAGATACACTAAGATACATATCATACCAAGTATCTTCTCTGACCATAAAGGCATCAAGCTAAAAACAAACCATGAAAAGAAAGTAAGGAAGCCTTCTAACTCATGGAGACTGAAACCCACACTACTTGAAGACCAATGAGGAGATCAAAGGAGATTTTTCAAAAAATACCTTGAGGGCCTCCCTGGTGGCACAGGCGGTTGGCCTCTGCAGTGTTGGTTGGATCCCTGCCAGCTGCAGAGATACACACATGGTACAGCAGACCTCTCCTGTCTCTCCCGCTGCTCCCCTCAGCAGTGTATTTCAGTGGGTCTGCCTGTTCTGTTCCCCACTCTGTTTCTGGTAAATCCTCAACCCAAATGCCCAAAAATTGATGACTGGATCAAGAAGATGTGGTACATATACACAATGGAATATTATTCAGCATTCAAAAAAGATAAACATGCAATTTGCAGCAACATGGATGGAGCTGGAAGGGATCATGCTCAGCGAAATAAGCCAGAAAGAAAAAGAAAAATACCGGATGGTCTCACTCATAGCAGGAATCTAGAAAACCTAAATAAGGGACCAGGAAAAAGAATAACTATAGGAAAGAAAAAATCAAAATCAACAAACAAGTATGAACCAGCGACACACTATTGGGGGGGGGAAAGGTGGGGAAAGGAAGGATTGGGGTCAAAATAAGGGGGTTGCAATTGTATGAAGAATATAAAAATAAAATTAAAAAAAAAAGAAACCAAAAGCCTTATTGTTATCAGTGAGGGAATCTGCCATATTTTCTTGTTCTTAGTTCTGAATCATTGTTTTTTGTTGTTGTTGTTGTTGTTTTTGTGGGACCCTCACCAGTGGCCGGGAACAAACCAGCGCTGTACAGGCTGCAGGCAGCCTCACAGGGCAGCCTCGCAGCCCTGCGCTCAACCGCTGCGCCACCAGGGGAGGCCCTGAATCATTGTTCTTAATAAATGAAGCACTTGAGATCTATAGCTATATCTTTGTTATACACACACATGTAGATAACATAGATAGACACATACATATCTATCTATCTATATATATAAATTCATAGCACAGATATGGAGGTTTCTAGGGTGATATGGTGGTAGCAAATCAGCAATGCATTATCAGTTTGCTTGCAACTTATTTAAATACCAAAGAAGAGCAAGTGAGAAAACCAATATGAAATTATGTAAAGACAGTGAGTAAAATTATATCATAAGACACACACACAAACAGCAGGGAACATCAATGCTGCAATGTTACATTACATGTGATAGAATAGATTATATATGATTTAAAAACTTCAGAATCTCAGTGTTGTGACACAAGGAAATTTTATTTCTCACTCACAAAAGTAATATAAAGATTGTTCAGCCTCCTTTTATAGCTACACCAACTTGGCTACATGTCTCTCAAACTTTCAGTGGAGAAGGTAGAAACAGAAACAAACACACAGGTCTAAGCTACTCTGGTCTAAAGTAGCCCATGTCATGCCGACACAGTGATGATTAGCTAGAAATAGTCACACAGGACACACTCCGTTGAAAAAAGACATGGAAATGAAGAATAACATGAGGATATACAGTGAGCTTAATTATCTCTGCCACTAAACACAACCATAAACTTCTGAGATTATGTCACATCAGTAATTATCCCTAAATTCTTTATTCACAAACTCCACTAATAAAACATGTACTATTGCATGATTCACCTTAATATGTACAAATCATGAACTAATTTATAAGGTAAATCATCACACTATACCCTAAAATTAAAAGTAGTAGGAGATATGGAAGAAGGAAGAATAATATCTGTATATACATAACATACACATGGTACCACAAGAGAGAAAATATAAGCAGATGTATATTTTTATTTCTGTAGCTGTTCATAAGGCTGTGTAGTTGGTTTTCATTTACAACCCCCTATATCCTCAGGCAGCATCAAAGAAGCTAGGGTACTAGGTCCAATGGAAGACTGAACTTTCTTCACACTCAGAATTTTTGAGAACTTTGATAGCCCTATCTGTATGCTGTTATAGACCTCAGTTAACTTCTCCTCTACAAATGACAACGCCAAGAATTTTCCCAGAGGATCACCTCTTCTCCTGACACAGTCTCCTTACTGTGATTATGTAATGTCAACCATTTTTCCTTTTGACATTCTAGATGAATCAGTGCAATTAATATGGTATCTCTCTCTGTTACATATTCATAGCGTGGCATAAAGAGTACTAATTGAAAAGGTACCATTTTTCAACATTGAACTTATGAATTATGAAATATGACAACCCATAGTGACAGCATTTTTTCTTTTAGAAATTAAGAGCTCTGAAGCAGCAGAGTTCCAAGTTGCCAAGGGAAGGGAGTATGTTTTTCAAGAGTAACACAAGGTACACTGCTGGAGTACAGCTCCAGTGAACAGAGTTGAGAGAGGAATCCGAAAGAACCAAGAAATAAAGAAATGACAGAAACAAAATAGGTTTTAAGAGAAGTGGGACCCAGGGAACACAAGGCCTCTCATTCCATGCTCAAGCATCCCTAGTGCCCAGTGCAATTCATTTTAATTGATACAAACAGCCCCCTCCCCTCTATGTTAGTTATTAGACAATGAATCATTCTCTTAGTATTTAACCTTGTTCCGGCACACATTCACTGCCAAAGTTCTGTGTTATCAGGTATATTCTACTCCCTTTCTAATCTTGCCTGTTTCCCAGGCTTAGCTTTGCGGACACAAGAAAGGACATCTTCTTGGTCTGGACAGTGGACACTTTTCCAGCCCTTGTTGATCAGTCTTCCAGTCACAACATTAACATTCTCCTTGTCTCAGCACCTCATGCCTTAGGGGTCTCCAACAGTACACTATAATTTCCACCCTTTTGTTGGACAGCCCCTAGGATCTTACCATGGAAGAAATCAGACACATATATTGGCCACTGAAACTTAGCATTCTACAACTTGGAGGTCAGTTCTTCAACCTTAAAAAAGTCTCTTGGGGGGACTCCCTGTTGGCCTAGGGGTTAAGTCTTGGAGCTATCACTTCCATGATCTGAGTTTGATCCCCAGCCAGGGAGCTAACCCACATAAGGCACAGCAGACCTCTGCTGTCTCGCCCACCTCTCCATTTTTCAGAGTATTTCATTAAATATGCCTGTTCTGCTCCCATTCTGTGTTGGATGAATCCTCTCACCCTCTGCACCTGTGGCTTACACCCCAGTTCTTCTAGGCAAAAGTTAATAAAATTAAAACTATAACCGTTAAAAAAAGTCTCTTGGCAATGTTTACTAAGTCTTCAGTACATAATTCTATTTTCACTAGTATCAGTTAATTATAAGAAATAGGTACATGACAATGTCCATGAAACCAGTGTGCATCAGCTCATTGCATAATTCATATATCTGAAAAATTAATTCCATGGATTAGGGACCTTATGAGCCTGGTTGGGATTTAAAGAAGGATTGCTGCTCTATCCTTATAATAGAATTAAAACAAAAAGCCTGATAAACTATATGTTCATGACTACTTAAATCTTTAACCTGAGCTTGCAAAGAGACCAACTAGCTTGAACTATAGAGATAGATGCCTTCTGGGGAAGACAGATATTTTGCATTTGCTTACCTGAGACAAACATATATGGATTCTGAGAAGAATTCAGATAGACTTGTTAAGTAAACCAAAAATAATAATAAATACCAAGTCATAAATCTAAGAAGCTCAGAGACCAAAAAGGTAAACATAGACACATAAATACATGCATATATATATGTATATATATATATATGTGCACACACACACACACATCATACTCAAAGAGTCAAAACCAAAGGTAAAGAGAAAACATTAAAAGCATACAAAGAAAAAAGACATATTCCATAAAAAGTGACAGGAATTACAACAGCCTTTCTATGTAATCATGCAAATCACAAGACAACAGAGGGTTATAAAATGTTAAAAAGAAGGGGGAATGTCTATCAAGCCAAAATTTTATATGCAGGACAATTATCTTTCAAAAAAAAAAAAAAGAGACAGACATTTTTCCTTGGCCAGATAAAAACAGAGAATCCATTACAGTGGGACCTGCACTACAAAAAATGCTAAAAGTTGTTCGTGAAGATGACACAAGATAGAAATTTGTATCAGAATGAACTAAATTAAGAAAATCTATCTTACGTAGTTTTAGTTACCTACAAAAATAACTGTCTAAAACAAAAGTATCAATGTATTATGTTTTTATACCATATATAAAAGCAAAATGTATGACAAAAATAGCACAAAGTTAGGAGAAAGAAATTGAGAGCAAACTGTTCTTAGGATTCTTGTTATATAGGCCATGTTATGCCAGTTTTACCTGGTAGATTTGATTAAAGATGTAAATTCTAAACTCTATGACAAACACTGAAAAAGAAGTATTTGAAAAAAAGTATAAATAGCACTCGCTTTTATTTTAAATGTACTCATAGAAAATGTTTAATTAATCCACAGAAAGAAAAAAATATTTAAAAGAACAGATGGAATAAATATAAAAAATGTAGCAACATGGTAGATTTCATAAACTACCATATAAATAATTTTGTTAAATATAAATAGTCGAAATACACCAATTCAAAAATACCAACTAGAAGATTGTTATATCTGCATCTTTTTAAAAAGCATGACAACTATATTCTGTCTACTTGTAATCTTAAATTTTAACCTGAAGTTTTTAATTTTCATAAAAATTCTTTATTTTCTCTCAAATCTGGCAATAAAATCATCAGCAAATGAAGAAACATGGCATTTTGGCTAACTTCCAACTTAAATTCTTTTTCTTAACATTTTTTTCTTGGCTGAAACAATAATTTTGCTCAAGACAACCATGGATTTTGCTCATAATAAAAATTACTAACTAACAACTCTAGTGCATTCCATGACAAAGGTAGTCTCTGGGCCTGGCCTCATGAATAAGAGACGGAATTGAGGAGTACCCTGTGACAATAGGTATCATAGCCTTCCAGCTATGTGGGGAATGATGTAAGGTATTATTTCTTATATTATCTATTATTCGAACTTCATTGAAATTTGTGAAGGCAGGATTGGCTATGTTTGAAGAAATTTATCCTGTCAATTTAGTTTGTAACTAAACTACAGGCTGAACAACACTTAATTGATTTTATGTGAAGAAGAATGTGTTAACATACTTACTTGAGGAAGCAGGAGAAATGAGTAATTCAGAACATTGCTGCCTCCTCTTTGAAACTCAGATCTTTACAATTCTTCCTTCTTAGAATGAGTGGCTATATTTTTGTTCCTATCATTTGTGATTTTTTCATATGCAGACTCATCTATTGAAACCTTTCATGAGTTTGCATAATTTCTAATCTGCCTTTAGTGTCAGCTCCGTGCCTCCTTCCACAAAAGCCTTCCTCACCCTACATAGGATCAGGTCCCCTCCTTAGCCCTGAGGGCTGCAGTGGCCACAAACAACGAGGACCTGACTCTCTCCCTGGCCTAAACTGCAAGTCTGGACCCAAGTGGGTCTGGTCTGAGCAACAATCCAACGTAAGTCAATATAAGGAAACTGGTCAGGATGGCCTGAGGAGCCTATCACAACTCTCCACTCTGCCCAGACTGTGGGGATGTCAAGAGTTCCTTATGGAGGCCATTTCATCTGGAAACTAGGCCATTCTACCTGGCACAGGGTCCGTAGTTTCTTAGGGGTCAAAGCAACCCCTTAATCTTCATGGAACCTCTTCTTAAAATTTCTGATCATGCAGTCAAGGACCACGGGTTTACTCTGAGTCCCGCTTATGTGTTCAGTGCTGCAACAAAAGGGGAGGGGAACAATCACATTCTTGTCTGGCTGCACCCCTCTAGGGACTATCAGATGCATCTTAGCTAGCAAGTCCATATAATCCCCAGGCTGGTGCCTTGAAAATGTCGCTTATAGGCCTTATGATTTCCTCACGGAACCACAGAACAAGACGACTCAGATCTCATAAATGAAGTCGTGGGACCATTACGCAAGCACTCACACAAACAGAGGCTATGCATTCCATCCACCAGACAATTCTACCTGGACCCACAAGGGGGCGTGAGAGGTGATCAGGCTCTCTCTGTCCAATGGGACAGGCTGAACTTTTCCAGAAGTCCAGATGGGGTCTGTCTGTTCACCTCTATCTTTGAATCTAGGTAAAGTATGAAGGCAATGTCCCAGCTCGGCTCACATCAGGAAGGAGGACTGGACAAAATGTGGGTGGCACTGCCTTGTTCACCCAAGGGAGAATCACTGGGCATGGCCCCAACACCAAACCAGAGGCCAAAGCAGCCAGCACAGCTGGGTTTCTGGCCTATGTACCAAAATGTTGTGGCAATTTCCCAGATAAATCAGGTGGCACTCAGAAAGGCAGAGAGAGAGATTTAATTGTCACACCAGCAGGCTCAGTGGGATTGCTCCCAAAAGGCTGAGCACCCAAGAGCAAAAATGACAGGGTTTTATACCGTTTGTATGAGGAAACATGTCACCCCACATTCATCATAGCATAAGCATTCTTTATTGTTTTGGAAGAGGGTCAATGTAGCCATGGCTACCACCAAGGACAAGCAGTGTAGTATACCCAGCAACTTCTCTGCTCCAGCAAGCAGCAGAATCTAAGGAGCAGACTCCCCCACGCAGCAGACTTAGCAAATTTCTGCTTCAATACCAGGTCACAGACCAGGAGATGTTCTCCTTTCCCAGCACAGTCTTTTCCTAAGTATTTGCTCCTGTTATTGGTAGGTGCTTGAATTCTAATTTTTCAAGCACTGGTTTATGTTTTAGTCCTGAGTTGGTAGTGTGGTAGGTGTTTCTGGATACCTCAGCCTAGCCTTCAGGTAATAGCCTTCTCTATAGAGATACCCTGGTGGTCTGACCTGATTGTCCCTGTTCTATATTGAAAGCCTCAGGCTCAAGCCAGTAATCCTCATTTGCACCCACACCTGCAACTCTCTAACCATGTACCCTCTGTCCTGGATGCCAATCTGCACACCCCCTTATCAAGTGAAGTGCCAGGTTTTAGGAGCCCTGATGTTGGCATGTACCCAAGTCAATAGTTTAAGAACAGCTTTCTCTCCCTGTAGGGTAAGTGAATTAATCAGGCTTTTTACACCACTAGCCTCTGTGGCTGTCACCTGAGGCCTTGATCGTGTTAACACAGAAGGCGCTTGGGAGCATGGGTGTTGAGCACATGTACCTGATTGGACACCTGGAGTGTGGGTGTGGGCATGTGTAAGTGTGTACACCCGAGTCTAAAGCCCAAGGATATCAGGACGGCTAGGAGAGGACATGATTATCGAGAGGTGAGACCACAAGAGAACGCCAGAGAGAGCACAGAGGAAAAGTGTAAAGATTCCTGGGGGGTCTGGGAGGTTCCATTGCCTGCCTGCCTACCTCCCAGATCCCCTGCCCATCCCTTGCCTGCCTGGTATGACTGTATACCTGTGCTCCTAAGACAGCATTAAAGCCTGGAAAAATCTACCGAGGGCTCAGGGACTCTCTTTATCCATCTGCCTGAATCAATAGTGAACCTGCCCTGTGCTTGCTGGTGCTAGACTCCGCTTGTGCCTCATTATCACTCTAAACATAGTTCACTTGCAAAGATTTTTCCTACTCCTGTCTACCGGGCCCTTGTTCCTCATGTGTGCTGTGTTTATGCATTTTTACCTTGGGGTGTAGAGGGGAGGGGTTGTCTTTGTTTTACAACAGTTTACTTGTGAGTATCTGGAGGAGGTGAGCCCAGTGTCTTCATCCATCTTGTTGGAACTTGGTGTAATTTCTCTTTGTGAAAATTTGTGGTTAGTGTATAGAAGTACATCTGATTTTTAAAATATTGATTTTGTATTTGCAACTTTACTGCATTCATATATATAGTTTTGACAGTTTTTTGGTGGAGTCTTCAAGATTTTCTATATATATAATATCAGGTTATTTATAAACAGAGAAGTTTTATCCCACCTTTCCGATTTTGATGCCTTTTGTTTCCTTATCTTACCTGTTGCTCTGGATAGCACTTCCAATACTATGTTAAATAAAGGTGGTGAAGTGAGCATCTATGTCTTGTTCCTGATATTAGAGTAAGAACTTTCAACTTTCACAATTATTATCATATATGGGTTTATCATATATAACCTTTATTATGTCAAGGTGTGTATTCTCTGTACTCAACTTTGTTAAGACTTTTACTATAAATGCATGTTGACTTTTTTCAAACACTTCTACTTCTATTGAGATGATTTTTACTTTTCATTTTGTCAATGTGTATCACATTGCTTCATTTGAGGACGGTGACCTATCCTTGCATCCCTGCAATAAATTACAGTTGATCACAGTGCATTACCCTTTTAATATATTGTTGAATTCATGATTCTAATATTTTGATTTTACATTTGTCTCTTCAACATTAAAGAATGACATATTCACTTTTTTTTTTAAAGATTTATTTATTTATGCATACAAGAGCTGGGGTACAGCTCAGAGGTGTGGGGTGTGAAAGGATTCACCAGAGACAGAGTGAGGAACAGAACAGGCAGATTGACCAAAGTACATTGCTGAGAGGAGCAGCGAGCGAGTCAGGAGAGGTCTGCTGCGCCATGTGGGTTGCTCCCGGGCCGGCCGAGGATAGAACTCGTGCTGCAGAGGCAGCGGACAGCTTCATAGTGCTGTGCTTAACCCCTTGTGCCACCAGGGAGGCCCTATATTCACTTTTTTTTTAACACATTTATGTATTTTTTTAAGATTGATTGATTGATTGATTTGATTGATTTATACAAGAACTGGGGTACAGCCCAAACGCGCTGGAGAGTGAGAGGATTCACCAGAGACAGAGCGGGAAACAGAACAGGCAGACCAATGAAATAACACTGCTGAGGGAAGCAGCGGGCGCGACAGGAGAGGTCTGCTGTGCCATGTGGGACCCTCACCAGCCAGGATCGAACCGGTGCTGCAGAGGCTGGGGAGAGCTTCGCAGCATGGCGCTCAACCTCCTGCGCCACCAGGGGAGGACCCCCATATTCACTTTAAAAAGAAAAAATATTGCATTGAAATGCTTTACCAGTGGGCGGGTGATTTCTGGTATCTGTCCCCAGAGCTATATATATATATAGCTCTCTTTGTCAAAAACATTTGGTAAGGCAATAAGATTGCAATGCAGGAAATAAGATGTGAGTATGCTAATTTTAATCTCATTTTCATATTACTTACTGAAAGAACAAATCACTTATAGCTATAACATCATAGATTAACAATTGGAGTCAGAATGGGGACTTTGAAAGTGGTGAAGTTGTCATATTGATCCCTCCCCAAACCTGATACTTCTTCATTTTTTGAAATGTTAATGCTATTGGCCTAATGATCACAGCTTATTTTTGTAATCACACAATATATATTTCAAATGGATGAAAAGTTATCATTTATAGTACCTTAAGGTAAATTGTCTTTGAATGGGAGCCTCCTTCCTAGTACTTTGAATTCTGTAGGATGTATCTATAAAACTTAGTGTGGAAAATGAAGACTGCTTAAATTGAATAGAGGGAAGGGAAGGCCAGTGGTTTCTCTTTTTTTTAAGTTTATTTTAGATAAAGTACTTTTATTTTCTTACATCATTGTTAATTTTTCGACAGTATTTGATTTCTCCTATCAGGTGTGGTCTCCCACCACGATAGCACCCATGATCCATCAACATAGTCCCTTGTGCTCTTCCCTCCCCTGTTTTGACCCCTCTCCCTCCTCCTCCCTTGCTGTATGCCTCAGTTCTGTGGTCAATTTGCAAGTTTTGTCATTTTCCAGAGCCTTTGTTCAGTTTCTCTATATTTCACATATAAGTGAAACCATCAATAATTTTCTTTATCCTTCAGACATATTCCACATATAATCCCTTCCAGCTCCATCCATTTTCCTGCAAATGGTATGCATGCATTAATTCTGATTGCTGAGTAATGTATATTTTGTATATATACCACATCTTCTTGATCCATTCATCTATTTTGGAACAGATTGTTTCCATATCTTTTCTATTATATAAATAGTGCTGCAATAAATGTAGTAGTTTCTGATGGTTTCCTTTTGAATTAGTGGAATAAATCCCACTTGCTCATGGTGCAAATACTTTTGAGACATTGTTAGATTCATTTTGCCAAGATTTTATCATCTATGTTTATTAGAGACATTGGCCTGTAGTTTTCTATTTGCGTGCTGTACTTTTTTGGTTTTGATATTAGTGTGATGTTGACCTATAAAATTCACTTTGTAGTGTTCTTTCTTTCTCAGTTTTTGAAAGTTTCCTTAAAAATCATGTTAGGCCCATATGGTGTAGACCTTTGTTTAGGGCTATTGTGTCCCTATTTGTTTTCTGTCTCATTAAATCTGTCCATTAGTGAGAATGGTGTATTGAAGTCTCCTACCACAAATGTATTTTCTCCAATGTCTGTTTTTAGAGACAATAGTAATTGTCTAAAAGTTTTGTGGTCCCTCACTGGGTGAGAATATATTGATGAGTGTTATGTCTTCCTGGTGTATTGTCGCCTTGATCATTGTATAGTGTTTGTCTATGTTTCTTGTCACCTCCTTTAGCTTGAAGTCTATTTTATCTGATATAAGTATGGCTGCCCCTGCCTTCTTTTAGGTGCCATTTGTTGGTTGAATTGCTTTCCAACCCTTTATTTCCGATCTAGGTTTATATTTAAAACTTAGGTATGTTTCCTGGAGGCAGCAGAAGTTTGGATTCTGTTTCTTATTCCAACATGCTACTGTGTCTTTTTATTGGTGAATTTAGTCCATTAACATTTAGCATGATTATTGATACATGGAAGACTGTTACAGCCTTTATGTTCATATTTTTGCGTTTCTATTTAATTCCTTTTTCAGTTATTTGTGTTCAACTCTCTCTCTCCCCCTTCCTTCCCTCCCTCCTTCCCTCCCTTCCTCCTTCCTCCCCCTCTCTCTTTCTCTCAAATCTTGACTCTTTTTGTAATATTTCTTGATTTGGGGTTTAGGAATAGCAAATTCTCAAAGATTTTGTTTGTCTGAGAAGGTCCTTATTTGTCCCTCATAAGGAAGGAAAGGTTTGAAGGAAGAAGTATTCTTTTCTGGCATATTTTATCTTGGAGTATTTTGAATAAGTCACTCCATTCTCTTCTCTCTCCTTGCCCATAGTGTTTCTTCAGAGAAATCCAATTTTTAGCCTAATCACTGTTCTTTATGGGTTATCTGTTTCTCCTCCCTCCTCAACTTCAATTTTTCTTTATCTTGAACTCTTGGAAGCTTTATAACTATGTGTCTTTCTCTAGATTTCCTTTCAGTAGGGTAATTTAGCATCCATTTAGCTTCCTGTATGTCTGTATTCATTTCTTTCTTCAAGCTTGAGAATTTTTCTTCAATTATTTCCTTGAATGGCTTTTCAGCTACCTTATTTGTCTCTTTCCTTCTGGGATTCTTGTGATTCTTACATTTCCTATCCTATGGCATCAGATAATTCTTTAAAAAAAAAAAAAAAGTGTTTCTTCATTTTTTTCCCCTTTGTATCTCTTGTATCTCTCCATATTTTTCTACCTTGTTTTTTTCTTTTTTTCTTTTCTTTCTTTCTTTTTTTTTTTTTTTTTTGTGGGACCCTCGCTGGCGGCCGGGGAATGAACTGGTGCTGCAGAGGCTGCGGGCAGCCTCACAGCCCAGTGCTCAACCACTGAGCCACCAGGGGAAGCCATTGTTTTTTTTGTTTTTTTGTTTTTTTTTAATCTGCACCTTTGAGTTACTGATTTGTTTTTCCAAATTGTCTATTCTATTTTCATGGCATTTTCCAGTAATTTTTTACCTCCTCCACTGATCTTTTCATATCATGCAGTTCCTTTATTTTCTTATTTTAATACTTGATCTTCTGTTCACTGATTATATTTCTCAAAGCATTCTTTATCTTTTCTGCCTCTTTTTGTGTCTCTGATCTGTTTTTTCTGAGTTTTTTTTTTTTTGTGATGTTCAATTTTTTTTTTGATTTTTTTTAATTATGGCGATTTTGAATTCTTCATCTGACAAGAAGAAATTCTTCCATGTCAGTGTTGGTGGGTTATGTAGATTGGTTTTCTTCCCTGGTGTATTGTTCTTGTAAGGGCTTGCTTGACCATTTATATTTTCCATTTTCTACTTTGTTTGCTTTGAGTGGGGCACAGTTCTCCCTCTCCCATTATTCTGAGTATTTGTCTGGTACATAAAATATTGTGTATTTTCTCCCATTCAGTTTTTTAATGGTCTTGCATTATCTTTTGCTATATAAAAGATTTTTAATTTGAGGCAATCCATTGTTTATTTTATTTTTTTTTTTGATTCCCTTAACATTCAGGTCAAGTTACCAAAAAGTCTTTATCATAGATGTCATAGAACATATCACCAACATTTTCTCCTATACATTTTATTGTTGTGAGTCTTATATTTATACTTTTAATCCATTTGGAGTTTATTTTTGTGTATAGAGTTAACAAATAATCCAACAACATCCTCTCATATGTAGCTTTTGATTTTCCCAGTACCATTTCTTAAAGAGACTGTCTTTCCCAAAATTTATGGTCATAGCTCCTTTATCATAGAGTAAATGTATATGGATTTATTTCTGGCTTTTGATTCTATTCCATTGATCCACATAACTGTTTTTTGTGTGAATATTATATGACAGTGTGAACCTCCATTTCTCCCCATTTTTTTCTCAAGGTTGCTTTTGCAATTTGAAGCCTTTAATTTTTTTTAAATTATTATTTTATTTAATTTTTACTTTGTTTCTCATTTTTGTACAACGTATGCATTTTCATCTCGGTTATAGTCCCTGTGAAAATCCCATCACCCATTCACTCATGAACTATCACCATGGTCCCTTTTGCTCTTCCCACCCCTATTTTTATCCTATTCCCTTCTCCCCACCCCCTGCAGAATGTCTCTGGTTTATAGTTGCCTGTTGATTTTGATTTTAACTTTATTATAGTTACTTTTTTTCCCTGATTCCTTATTTGGACCCTCTACATTCCTCCTATAAAGATATTTTTTCTTTTACTTTCTGGTTGATTTCACTGAATATGATCTCTTCCCGCCCCATCCATGTTGCTGAAAATGGCATGAGTTTCTTTTTTGATTGCTGAGTAATATTCCATTGTGTATATTTACTACATCTTCTCGATTCAGTCATCTAGTTTTGGGCATTTGGGTTGTGTCTATAGCTTACCTATTGTAAATAGTGCTGCAATAAACAATAGGGGTGCAGATATCCTTTTGAATTAATGTTTTTGTGTCCTTCGGGTAGATACCTAGGAGTGGTATTGCTGGGTCATATGGAAGCTCCGTTTTCAGCAGATTGAGGAACCTCCACATATCTTTCCATAGTGGTTGGACCAGTTAGCACTCACACCAGCAGTGTAGAAGAGTTCCTGTTTCTCTACATCCTTGCCAACACTTGTTGTTGTTAGTTTTTTTTTTTTTTAATATGTTCCATTCACATTGGTGTAAGATGGTATCTCATTGTGGCTTTGATTTGCATTTCCCTGATTACAAGCAATGGAGAACATTTTCATATGCCTTTTGGCCATTTGCATTTCCTCTTTTGAGATATTTCTTTGTAGATCTTCTGCCCATTTTTTAAAATATTTATTTATTTATTTATTTATTTATTTATTTATTTATACAAGCACTGGGTACAGTCAGAAGCGCAGGAGGGCGAGAGAATTCACCAGAGCCAGAGCGGAGAGCAGAACAGGCACAAGGACCAAAGTACACTGCTGAGGGGAGCAGCGGGCGGCAGGAGAGGTCTGTGCACCATGTGGGACACGCCTCCGGTGGCCAGGGAACAGCCAGGGATCGAACCAGTGCTACAGAGGCTTCTGGCAGCTTTGCAAACCAGCGCTCAACCGCTGCGCCACCCGGGAGGCCCTGCCCATTTTTTGACTGCGTTGCTTACTTGCTTTTTGTTGAGTCTCATCAGTTCTTTATAGAGTTTTGTTATCAGTCCCTTATCATTAGTATTTTGTGCAAAAATTTTCTTCCAATCAGGGGGGTGTCCCTTTGTTTTAGTTAATGTCTCTTTTGCTGTACAGAAGCTCTTTAATTTGATGTACTCCCACCTGTTTATCATTTCCTTCACTCCTTTGCTTTGGGTGATGTGTCTTTAAAGATGTTACTGAAGTGCATGTCATGTAGTGTTTTGCCTATAGTTTTTGCTATATATTTCATGGTTTCAGTTCTTATGTCTAGTTCTTTAATCCATTTTGAGTTGTGTTTTGTGCATGGTGTGATGCAGTAGTTAAGCTTCATTCTTTTGTGTGTAGCAGCCCAGTTTTCCCAGCACCATTTATTGAACAAACTTTCTTTGCTCCAGTGCATATTCTTTGCTCCTTTGTCAAATATTAGTTGACTGTAAATCTGTGGGTTTATTTCTGGGTTTTCTGTTCCATTCCATTGGTCTGTGTGTCTGTTCTTGTTCCAATACCATGCAGTTTTGATTATTATTGCTTTGTAATATAGCTTAAAGTCTGGGAGTGTGATTCCTCCCAGACTTAGTGTTGGCTATTCAGGGTTTTTGGTGGCTCCATATGAATTTCATCAATATTTGTTCCATTTCTTTGAAGAATGTCATTGAAATTTTTATTGGAATAGCACTGAATCTGTAAATTGCCCTAGGTAGGATGGCCATTTTAATAATGATAAATCTTCTAATCCATGAGCAGGGGATATCTTTCCATTTTTGTGTGTCTTCTTTTATTTCTTTTAACATTGTTTTATAGTTTTCATTGTATAGGTCCTTCACCTCTTTTGTTAGGCTTATTCCCAAGTATTTGATTTTTTTGTTTCAATTATAAAAGGGATGATTTTCTTGCTTTCTTCTTCTTCAAATTTATTGTTTGTATATAGTAAAGCTACAGATTTTTGTATGTTGATTTTGTATCCAGCTACTTTTCTAAACTGGTTGATTAATTTAATTAGTTTTTCTGTGGAATTTTTGGAATTCACTATGTATATTATCATATCATCTGCGAATAGTGATAGTTTCATTTTCTTCTTCTTTCCCTATTTGGATTCCTTGTATGTCTTTCTCTTGTTATATTGCTCTGGATAGGACCGCCAGTATTATATTGAAGAGCAGTGGTGAGAGTGGACATCCTTGACTTGTTCCAGATCTTAAGGGAAATGCTTTCAGCTTTTCACCATTAAGAATGATATTGGTTATGGGTTTGTCATATATGGCCTTTATAATTTTGAGGTATATTCCTTGTATCCCAAGAATTTCAAGGGCCTTTATCATAAATGGATGTTGAACTTTGTCAAAAGCTTTCTCAGCATCTATTGATATTATCTTATGGTTTTTATATTTCTTTTTGTTGATGTGTTGGATTACATTTGATTGATTTTCAGATGTTAAAGCATCCTTCTGTCCCTGGATTAAATCCTACTTGGTCATGGTGAATTATCTTATTGAAGTATTGTTGGATTCTGTTAGCTAAGATTTTATTGAAGATTTTTACATCAGTGTTCATTAGAGAGATTTGCCTGTAGTTTTCCCTTTTTTGTGTTGTACTTGTTCAGTTTTGTATTTAGTATAATGTTTGCTACATAGAACATGTTTGGTATTATCCCTTCTTCTCAGTTTTTTGAAAGAGTTTATGAAGGATAGGCACTAATTCATTTCTGAATGTTTAGTAGAAATCATTTGCAAATCCATCTGGTCCTGGGATTTTGTTTTTGGGGAGCATTTTGATTAATATTTCAATTTCACTCCTTGTGATTGGTCTGTTTAGATGTCCTATATCTTCTTTATCTAGTATTGAGTGATTGTTGAACTTGTTTGCATATAACTGTTCATAGTAGTCTCTGATTATTCTTCCGTTGGCTTGTAGAATTGTTTTCCATCCTTTTCTTTTCAATCTATTTTTATCTTTTGTAGTTAAATATGTTTCCTTTAGACAGAAAAAGGTTGGGTTCTATTTCTTAATTCAGCCTGTGACTCTATGTCTTTTTATTGATGAGTTTATTCCATTTATATTTAGATTTAATATTGATATGTTGGTGTCTGTATTTGCCATTTTGTTTGTCTTTTGTAGTTTTATTCCTTGAATTGTTTTGTTCTTATTCAACCCTCTGTTGGTTCTGGCTTTAGACTTCGTGCAGTATATTTTTGCAGTGGGGATTTAGTCAAAATGAAATTCTGGAGTTTTTATTTCTCTGAGAAGATACTTCTTTCTTCAAAAAAAGAAAACCTTTTTTTCCTTGTCTTGGAGTCTTGGGAGCTTTACTATTATATGCTATGCTTCATTTTTCCTTTCATCATGAAAGTTTGGTATTCTTCTTGCTTCTTGTGTCTATTTCATTCTTCTTCATGCTTGGGAAGTTCTTTATTCATCGAATATTTTCTCAATTCCTTTGTCTCTCTCCTCTCCTTCTGGGATTCCTATGACTCTTACATTTCCTTTCTTCATGGTTCTCGAAGTGTTACTTTATTCTTTTTCCTTCATACTTCTCTTTACTTTTCTGCTTTGGTTCTTTTTATTTCTGTATGTTCAAGAGTACTTATTCATTCTTCCATTTCATCTGTTCTGCTTTCATTGCTTTCCCCAGAGTTCTTTAGTTCCTCCATTAATCTTTTAATCTCCTGCATTTCTTTCATTTCCCTCTTTAGGGACTCAATTTCATTCTTCTGATAGTTGATTATTTTTCTCATATCATTGTTTTCCTTTATGACTTCTTTCAGTTTTTTAATCATGGCAATTTTAAATTCTCTATCTGGAAGGCTCAGAAGTTCCTCCAAATCACTGTTGTTGTGATTTGGTGGTTGTTTGTTTGTTTGTTTTTGTGATGTGTCTTTTCCCTGAGGTGTTGCGTGGTTTTTTTGTAATTTTTCCTCTCCCTACTGTTTGTTTTATAATTTGTCCTATGCATTGGGACACTGTGTCACTGGTATCTCTTTGGTGTGCGCCTTCTGGGATGTTGGAAACTGGTGGCCTGATGGAGTCCAGGACTGTTGTAACAGAACTCCAGTAGGGCAGTTGTACTATGGATATGTTGATGGGAACTGTCCCTGAAAATCCCTTCCCTCTGGGCCTCCGCTGGTGGTACAGCGGTTGAGCACTGGGCTGCGAAGCTGCCCACAGACTCTGCAGTGCTGGTTCGATCCATGGCCACTGGAGAGAGTCCCACATGGTGCGCAGACCTCTCCTACCACCCGCTGATCCCTTCAGCAGTGTATTTCGTCTGTCTGCCTGTTCTGTTCCCCGCTCTGGCTCTGGTGAACTCTCTCACCCTCCCGCACTTCTGACAGTACCCAGTGCTTGTATAAATAAATAAATCGTTAAAAAAAAAATCCCCTCCCTCTGTATTTACTTAGTTCCAGAGGGGGGGTCTTAAGGTCCTATGGTCAGCCCCAATGGTGGATGGATCCCCCTCTGTGCTCCAAATCGTGGGTCCCACGAGGGGCCTGGCTTGCACGCACTTTTTAGCTTCACCTCTGATTACAGGGATAGCCCTTTCTCAGTTCCACAGAGGTTTTGTGAGGTCCCTGACCAAAAGTTCCCTGCCTTGTGAGATGGTGTCTGGAGTGCATTTCCCAGTGCCCCGAGGCCTTTAATCTTTCTGTATAAATTTCAATAATTTTTGTTCAGTTTCTTTGAAGAACTATTGCTGGTATTTTAATGGGGAAATGCATTAAATCTGTATATAAATTTAGGTAGGATAATCATATTGATTATATATATATATATATATTCTCTTTGTTCTGGGTGTGTGATAACATTCCATCTCCTTTTATACTATATAAGTTCTTACTACCAGCTTATAGTTCTCATTGTATAGGTCTTTCATTTCCTTTATAAGGTTGATTGTGAGGTAGTATTTTTTCAAAAAATTTAAATGGTTATTTTCTTAACTTTTTGTCTTCTTTTTCATTATATATAAAAAGCTATGTATTTTTGTACATTGATTTTGTAACCCGCCACTTTTCTGCTTTCATTCGTGGGTTTTAATAACATTTTGGAGTCTGTAGAATTTGCTATATATGATTATCATATAATCTATGAAAAACAATGGCTTCAATTCTTCTTCTTTTTTTTTAAGATTTGTTTATTTATTTATACAAGCACTGGGTACAGTTAGAAGCACGGGAGGGTGAGACAATTCACCAGAGACAGAGCAGAAAGCAGAACAGGCAGACTGACAAAGTACACTGCTGAGGGGAACAGTGGGTGGCAGGAGAGGTCTGCGCAACATGTGGGACCCTCGCCAGTGGCTGGGGATCAAACTGGCACTGCAGAGGCTGTGGGCAGCTTTGCAACCCAGCCCTCAGCAACTGTGCCACCAGGGAGGTCCTCAATTCTTCTTTTCCTATTTGTTTTCCCTTTATTTCCTGTTTTTGAATGACAACTTTGCCAAAACCTCTAATGCTAGGTTAAACAATGGGCATCCTTGTCCTGAAAATTTCAAGGATAAATGTTCAGTTTTTCACTACTGAGTATTATATTGGCTGTTTGCTTGTAACGGATAATCTTTATTATATTGAGGATGGTTCCTTCTATTCCCTTCTTGTTTAAAGTTTTTATCATAAATGTGTACTGAGGGCCTCCCTGGTGGCACAGGTGATTGAGGGCCATACTGTGAAGCTGCCCGCAGCCTCTGCAGTGCCAGTTCAAACTCAGCCGTCCGGCAAGAATCCCACATGGCGAAGCAGACCTCTGCTGTCTCTCCCACTACTCCCCTCAGCAGTGTATTTCTTCAGTCTGCCTGATTTGTTCCCCACTCTGTCTCAGGTGAATGCTCTCACCCTCCCACACATCTGGCCTGTACACCGGTTCTTGTATAAAAATAAATAAATCTTTTAAATAAATAAATAAATAAATACTGAATCTTATCAAATGCTTTCTCTGTATCTAGTGATGATTTTTATCTTTACTTTTTGGTTGATATATTAGATTAACTGATTTACATATATTAAACCATCTTCTTGTCAGAATAAATTTCACTTGATCATGGTGTAGAGCCCTTATGATAAAATTTTATTTTGATTTGCTAGTATTTTTTCAATATTTTTGGTATTGAAAGATATTGATCTATAATTATCCTTTCTTTTCTTGTCTTTGTATCTAGAAATAAACCTAAGAAAGCAGCTGAAAGACCTATTCAATGAAAACTATAAGACTGTCTAAAAGAAACAGAAGAAGACACAATGAAATGAAAAGATATTCCATGCTATGAATTGAAAGAAGTAACACTATAAATCATGGTTATCTTACCCAATGCAATTTATAGATTTAATGCAATTCCTATCAAACTTCAGTGGATTTCTTCAAATGAATAGAACAAGCATTAATGAAATTTATTTGAAAGCACAAAAAACCCTGAATGGCCTAAGCAATCAGCAAAACAAGAATGGAGATATCAAACTCCCAGTCTTCAAACTATTCTACAGAACTGCTGTAATGAAAACACTATAGCAGCAGGCTAAAAATAGACACGTAGACCAGTGGATTAAAATTCAGAGAACATAAATAAACCCACACTTGGACAGTTAATTTATGACAAAGGAGCCAAAAGTAAATATTGGAGAAAGAAAAGTCTGTTCAATAAATAGTGTTGGCAAAACTGGAATGTCACATGCATAAGAGTGAAATTAGAACATTAGCTCACAACCATATACAAAATATACCTCAAAATTGATCAAATACTTGGATATAAGAAGTAAATTTATAGAAGATCTGGAAGAAAATATAGGCAAACATTCCAAAATGTTGGGTTTAGTGATGACTTTTTGTACTTGACTATAATACCAAGGGAAACGGAAACAGAAATAAACAATGAGAATACTTCAAGCCAAAAATTATCTGCACAGTGAAAAATCTATCATTAAAAGGAAAATGGGTGAAAACATTTGTACATCATACATCTGACAAGGAGCTAATATCCAAGATCTGCAAGGAGCTCATCAACTGAATGATAACAACACACATAATAAAACTAAATGGACAGCAAAGCTCAATAGATACTTCTACAAAGAATACATATATATGGCCAAGAAGCAAACAAAAATGCTCATAATCACTTATCAGGGAAATGCAAATCAAAACCACAATGAAATGTCATCTCATACCAATGAGAATGGCCCACATCAAAGAAAACAGAAATAAGTGTTGAGGGTGTATAGTAAAAGTTTCCCTCATATAATGTTGGTGAGAATGTAGACTAGTTCAACCATTATGAAAAACAATATGGAGGCGCCTCAAAATATAAAAATATCAATAAACATGCCATATAAATCAGTAACTCCACTCCTAGGTATCTACCCAAAGAATGAAAAAGCAAAAAGTAATTATAAGGGATATATGAACTCTTGCATTAATTGCAGCATCATTTATTATAGCAAACTTACTGCAACAATCTAAATGCCCAACCACAGACGATTGAATTAAGAAGATGAGGCATACATGTACAATGGAATACTACTCAGCTCTTAAAAAAAAGATGAACTCTTGTCACATAACAATATGAATGGAACTGAAGGGAATCATGTTAAGTGAAATAAGTTATAAGACCAAAGACAAAGAACATGTGATTTCACTCACATGGAATATAGAGAAACAAAAAGGAACAGACAAAACCAAACTTAAAATAAAAACAAAACCCTGGAAATATGTTAGCAAAACTGAAGTTACTAAGGGAAAGCCTATTAGAGATGGGGTCTAATGGTCTATGGTGAAAGATTATGGATCCTTTGGTAGAGGGTGCAGTGACATATCTGAGAAGGTATGAAATCATATTCAGAATTATAAATCCATGTTACTTCAATTAAAAAAATTCTCCCAGAAAACTTTGTAACAAGATGGTGAAACAAAAAGTAATTTCAGAAAGGCAAGACTTCTATTAAAACTCTTAGTCAATATTTTCCTTATAAATCAATATTTATGAGGAACATTTATAAATGAAAATAAATTTTAAAAATTTGTGATTATTGTAATGATGTAAGTAGAGTAATATTTTAAAAATCATTTCGGGCCTCCCCTGGTGGCTCAGTGGTTGAGTGCTGGGCTGCGAAGCTGCCTGCATCCTCTGCAGCACCAGTTCGATCCCCGGCCACCAGCAAGGGGCCCACAAAAAATAAATAAATAAATAAATAAATAAATAAATAAATAAATAAATAAATAAATAAATAAAATAAAGAATACAGAATGTTGTTTTTAACATGCAAATAGAAATTATGTTCTTTTACTTATGAAAGTTACAATCTGGTCCTGTGACTGCAAAGCCATGATTACTGCCTCCCCTCAAAAAAAAAAAAAAAAAGTGACACCAGGGAAATTTCAAAGAATTATTTTCTTTTTCTGGGCTTAAAGTGAATGTGGTTATTTGAGACCAAACCAAACAAACATTCCAATATTCCCCTCTGAATAAGAAAAAAAGTCGGTGTGTAAGATAAATGACGGTAAAAACTGAGGACAAAGGATTCCCTTGTCTCCTGACCCATATTTGGAACTCTGGGAAGAAGGTATAAGAAGAAAGAGAGAAGAAAGAGAAGAAACATCCAGCTTCCAAACTCCAAAGAAAGAAGCCCAAGACTTTTGCAGCAACCCGGCAGCTGCAGCAGCTCCTGACCTCCACTGCCACCACCTGAAAAAAGCACCAATGGCCTCAGGCCTGGTGTCTCAAAGAGCTCTTTGTTGTTGCTGTGGGACAAGAAAAAAGAGCTTAATGCTAGTGTTTTGACACTGCACCTGGTAACTTGGTGACCAGCACTACTGACCAATGCTGCCCAGCACTGTGACAGGGGACCAGCACTCTGTGTTTGGGTCACTTTTGAGAGCTATTAACACAGTGTGTCTGATCATCTGGCACCACCTCCCGGTGCTGCTCTCTCTGATGCTGTCTGGTCCAGTGTCTGATGCTGTCCGTCCCAACTTTCAGACTGTTGCTGTGGGCTGCCAAAGCATCATCTCAGCCTTAGAAACTCTTTGTTTGCCCTGTTTGCGAAACAAACCTCATTGTTGTTCCCTGAGCCTGAGTGGTCTTGCACTTGTGCATGAAGATGAGAACTCACATACAATGATGTGTCCTCTGTTGGGCACTGTTCTTTGACCTGTTATAGCCTGCCTATAGCTCTGTTTCAATAATAGAGACTGACTTACTAATGAAGCTAAAAGAAGAACCCCTAAAAGGCAGGATTTGTAGTTGTAACTATAAAACATTAAAATTTTCTATATAGTAGAGAATACCATAAATACGATTTATATTCAAGCAAGAAGAAAAATATCTGTGACATATACAAACCATAAAGGTAGGTATTTTATTTATTTTTAAATTTTTTATTACAATTTTTTCCAAATTTATTCAATTTATATAGACATTTCCATCCAGCTCATCCAAATTAGTGACATTGAACTATAGCATTAAGCTTGGAAATATTAACCTGATGTGTGCTCTATAAAATGCTTTTCAATGAGACTGATTTTAACATGGTTGTTCTGCAATTTTTTTTTCAAATTTGTTATTTTTATTCTATTTTTTAGTTTTAAAGATTTTTTTTTGTCTGTTTAATAATAAGCCAGAGATAAAAATTTATCTAACATGTGCAGGTAGTTCTCAGATCATGGCAAAAGATTTATTATAATAAATGCATAGCCACATAATTTCTTAAAATTTAAATATAAATAATTAACATTTTGTAGTCATAGATTTAATTTTAAATGATAACTGTAAGACTTGTAATGCCTAATGGTTTCCAAGTATAAATAGTAAAATAGAATTCTTAACTTAAGCGAGATATGCTATTTAAAAAAAAAAGATAAAACTTACTTGGCTAAGCTTCACTCTTTTTTTTTAATGTTTTATTTTATATAATTCTTACATCATTGTTCCTTTTTGCACAATGTATGCATTTTCATTGTGGTTATATTCCCCATACAATTGCACCACCCCCTTATTTTGACCCTAATTCTTCCTCTCCCCACCCCACCCTGGTAGTGTGTCTCTGGTTTATAGGTGCTTGTTGATTTTGATTTTTACTTTGTATTAATTAATCTTTTTCCTGTCCCTTATTTAGGTTTTCTAAATTCCTGCTATGAGTGAGACCATCCAGTATTTTTCTTTTTCTTTCTGACTTATTTTACTGAGCATGATCCCCTCTAGCTCCATCTATGTTGCTGCAAACGGCATGTGTTTATCTTTTTGATTGCTGAGTAATATTCCATTGTGTATATGTAGGTATTTTAAATATATATTTTTAAAAATATTACAAATGAATAGAAAAAAGAAATCTTTGGCCTCCCCAATGGCACAGGGGTTAAAGACTCAACACTATCAAGCTATTGTCAGCCACTGCGGCATGAGTTCGATCCCTGGCCAAGGAGTTGACCCGCATGGCTTGGCAGACCTCTCTTGTTTTACCTGCTGCTCCCCTCAGCAGTATATTTCAGTGGATCTGCCTGTTCTCCTCCCCACCCTGACTCTGGCAAACCCTCTCACCCCCTACATTTCCTGCCTACACCTCAGTTCTTCTATGAATAAATAAATCTTTTTTTAAAAAGTTTAAAAAAAGAAATCTTAGAAAAATGACAGTACATAAACTATTTATAATAAACTGTTTATAACTATTTATAAACTATTTATAATAAAATAATGGAAATAAAAATTATGTCCCACATGGCATGGCAGACCTCTCCTGTCGTGCCGCCTGCTCCCCTCAGCAGTGTATTTAGTCGGTCTGCCTGTTCTGTTACCCACTCTGTCTCTGGTGCATGCTCTCACCCTCCTGCACATCTGTCCTGTACTCCAGTTCTTGTATAAATAAAAAATAAATCTAAAAAAAAGGTAGTAATAATTTTCTGCATCAATTTGGTAAGGGAAAAATGTTGAATAGAGATAAATTCAATCTACTTTTAGTAAGGTATCTTTATATTCTTTGCAGTTACTTCAATGTAGACTTAAATTTTCTCACTATATTCACTAGTATGTGTAGTTAGTTCCCAGAGATCCTCCTAAAGGATTCAAGCAATTCCCAAAATTGATATGGATACTTTGATACCTGGCCAATGAGCATCAGAAATTTATAGTACTTAAGAACAATCATTGAGCAAAAATTTGAAAGTCCCTGAACTCTTATTGCTCGTGTATGAAAACCATTTATTGTTTTTTTCCAAATTTGACAATATAGAAAATCAGCAAAACAGTGACAATAATGAATTGTGACTCTGAAAGAAAAATTTCTAAACTACTAGTACTATTAAATATATAAATTATTTATTTTTAATTAGACATGCTAGAAGAAAGACTTGAGTATCCATTCTTTCAGTAAAAATAATATAAATTTATCCAATAAAGAGATGATCAAAGAGAATTCAGGTTAAAAATACAGGAATGCATTATAGGTGTATGAGGCATTCATGACTCATATTTGATAAATATTTGAATATCATCCCTGACTACCTGGACAGGAACATGGAGAGGGGGAGTTCGAATGTTTCTGCCTTGGTTAAGAATTTTCAGTCTTCTTTTTCAAATTTTACTCATTCCTCCACCCAGATTTAGAGGGCTAACATTTGGAATGCTATGGCTACCAAATGGTTCAACGAAAAAGGAGTCAAGGGTTCAGATTCCTTATTATGGTAATAAATCAGAGGAATAAGATGATCCCTTAGACACCATCAACCTAGCAAACCACCAAGGCTACAGGGCAAAGCCCCAACACAGCAGACATTCCCCTGGTGAATCAGTCACCTTGGTGTTGGTCCCTGAGAACTCAGAAATTTGGTGTTACTGGTCCTCATTGCATCCTATCATATTTAGTAGTCCTAATGGCAATTCCTATAGGATAAGAAATAGAAATTCAGCTCCTTATGTTGGTTTCACCTGATCTTTGCTCATGAAATTTAGCCAGTCACACTAGATGCCATAACAGTTTGTCATTGGGATAAAGGACATCCCAGTGAGTTCACCTGCATGCACATCAGACTAAAAATGCTATTTGCTGCCCTACTAATAGCAGATGGGTTAGTTTGAAGACTTCAAGAGAATAGGAAAGAAAAGCATGCCACACATAATTTATCTTTATAAATTTCTTTATAAACTACTTTTTCTCGACAGTTGAAAGAAATGTACCCACCACCTTCACAGCTAGTATAGCTCAATAAATAACATGCAAACCACAAAGATAGAAAAGTCATATCATTTCAAGATTATTTAAAAATATTTATATTCTTACATGTCAATATGTATGGTAGAGGAAGTTGTGATTACTTTAAACTTTTTATTTTAAAATAATTACACATTTATAGGATGTTGCACAAAGAGTCAATGGCATATGAAATCGTCTCACTCAGCTTCCCTTACAGTGATATTGTAAATAACTGTGGTAGTCTAAATAGGATTGCTAGATAAAATATAGGATATTCAGTTAAAATTGAATTTCAGATAAATAGCAAATAAATTTGCCATGTAAGTATTTCCAGTATAATTCATTGCTTACAGGAAATACAAATTCAACTGCAATAGCCTTGATTTTTAGTCACAAAATCTGGCAACTCTCAGTATAATAACAAAACCAGGAAATTGACAGTGATACAATATTAAAAATTAGACTACAGACCTTATTCAGTTTTAACTATGTTCAATGTAAATAACTATAGTGGTCTAATTAGGATTGCTAGATTAAATACAGGATATTCAGTTAAATTTGAATTTCAGATAAACAGCAAATAAATTTGTCATGTAAATGTTCCCAATATTATTCATTGCTAATAGGAAAGACAAATTCAACTGCCATGTCCTTGATTTTTGGCACAAAACCTGGCAAGTCTAATACCAAAACCAGGAAATTTTCAATGATATAATATTAAAAATTAGACTACAGGCCTTATTCAGTTTTCACTATGTTCACATGCGTTCATTTGCAAGTGAATATATATACATTCCTTTTTATTTTAAATTTCACAAACAAGAACTTAAAGAACCTAAAAATTTTGCAATGCAGAACCCACCACGGCTGCTCATACTCACAGCCTGACTTGCCATGCGATGGGGTTCTCCCCAGTAGCCTGGCTGAATGAGCAGACTGTGTAGTCAGACTGGTAGAAGGCAACAGGGTTGGGTTTGGCACTCATCTAGAGAATTCAGTTACCCTTCCCTCTGTCTGGGGAAAGTCTTCCACTTGGATTTTCATTGTTTTTATTGTCCCTAGATGGTGATTTCCTATATGACTATGCACTGTAAAGCTTTATAGCAAGAGGAAGAGCCAAATTCCTTCTCTTGTGCTATAATTAATATTCTGCAACCAGTTATTTGATATTCAAATATCAAATTTTCTTTGAGAGCAGTGATGCTAAAAATAAGAAAAAAAAATGAGGTAAGGAAAACAAATCAAACTTTGCACTGCCCTAGTCATGCAGATCAGACAGTTTTCAAGAAGGACCACTGGTGAAAGGCCCTGTGGCATCATCAGATAAAAACACCAAATGAAGGTAAGAAACAACTTGCGTTAATTAGAAGACTGACATCCATCCTTGTGGGACTCTATCCAGCTATTTCAGCACACCCCAGCACACACACACACACACACACACACACACACATAAAATCCATCACCACAGCTTGGAGTCAAAAAGCTTAAGAAACTAACAATGAAAACTTCAAAAAACAGCATTTCAAAAATTTTCTCACTTTACACTGTCTCCTCACAAAACTTGGAACTCTGAGGGAGTCAACTAAGACAAATGGCCTAAATTTTGTTCCAGAACTTATCTCTGATGCACAGCGTTGTAGTGGACATGTTGCTTAACTTCTGTCTCTGTTTCTCTGCTTCTATGTTTATAAACTATAGGGTAAGGTGTTTAAATAGGTGTTTGGATGTGTTTCAAACCCCTTTCATAGAAAAATGATACAAACCTGGAAATCATTTCCTAGTCCAAGAGTTCCAGTTGTGAAAGCCCAGGGGAGGGCAGCCTGCCTCTTAGCACGCACCTAGGTGTCAGACTTCTCCCTTCTCAAAAGGAAGCACTGAACACTCTATGTCCATTTTTGAGTCACAGTTCCCAGTGCTATCATACATACAGAAAACAAAAGCTTTGGGGCCTCCCAGGTGGTGCAGCAGGTTGAGTGCTGCACCATGAAGCTGTCTGCAGCCTCTGCAGCGCGGGTTCAATTCCCAGCCGGCCAGGGAGAAACCCACATGGTGCGGCAGACCTTTCCTGTCTCGGCCACTGCTCCCCTCAGCAGTATCTTCTGACCATCTACCTTTTCTGCTTCCTACTCTATCTCTGGTGAATTCTCTCACCTCCCAAACCTCTGGCCTATACCCCAGTTCTTGTATAAATAAATAAATCTTAAAAAAAAAAAAAAAAGCTTTTGCCCTAACCAGCCGACTTTGCCCACAGGCCTATAGAGAGCTCTGCAGAACCACCACATGGTTTCCTGTTACACAGCTGGGCTCCCTGGTTTCTCCAATTTAGTGTTCAGGTGTTCTATTCCCTTTAAGAAAAGGTCATGGACATAACATTCTCCACCTTGACAGGGCCCAATCTAAAAAGGAATTGTTAAGTATGCACCAGGCGTGCACTCCTTGAAGGTGGGATTGTTCAGTGTTCACTGCTCTGTCTCTGGCACTGCCTAGAGCATACTACCTCTCAATATTTATTGAATGAATAAGTGAATTAATGAATATAAACAATGTTTCACTTCCCTCACTTTTACCAGCTACCATTATACCACTCCCAACTTCATAACCCACTGCCTTTCATCTACCTTAACCAAACTTCAATTTAAATCAATGTGGTGGTTAGTACCATACCAGTGATTTCTAGATGGTCAATACAGGTTTTCTCACTCCCCGCTTTCAAAGTTACAGGAGACATGTCCTGCAATTGTTGACTCTTCCTTCATTAGTATTTTTATAGGCTGTGTCACAAGACTGGAAGTTTTCAAGTGCGTACTTTCACGACTGAAGGGAAAATGCTGGAAGTTATCACCTATTTGTCTTCCATCACTGATGTAAATTGTCATTTTTAATGATATGGAAGCCTAAATCCTAAAGACCTATGAGTGACAATGTTTCCATTTTAGGTCTGTGTGTCATGTTTGGATTTAACATTATACTTAAGGGAAAAATTATAGATTCCATTTACATCCCTCCTCTTTCTTGGAAAATCTTTCATCACATTAGAAAAACGTAAGTTATATACAAGTTACAAAATTAGTTGCCTCATGAGTAAATGAATTTATTATGCAAGGTCTTAGGAAGCACATTTTATTATTCAATATAATTGGAACAAAATATTTGAAATGTGGGATGAAATATTTTCAAGCTACTTCACTAAAATCAAGCAGACCAAAAAGAACATTTGCACATTAACATAAAACATTCATCAAGAGGTTTGCTGGCATTGTGAAGAAAAAAAATGTTGCTTTTTTATTGCTAATAATTTCCACTAAATGTGTGGTATAGGAACATTTTTACTGTACTGTATTCTAGAACTTATCTCAGACCATGAGGCTACTTCCAAACATCTTATAAACTATGCACCATAAAGAACTAGAACCTTCCAGAAGTGCTATTAATGATTAAGAAGATATGAATGAGTAAACAGGCTAACAATTGATTGCCTTCATTACATGCTTTGCTTAAGAATTAAAATTCAATATTTCTGTAACCCACAAGCTTTCAATAAATATAGCAAGAGAGAAAAACTGTTTTCAATTTTTAATTATCTTCCTCAATTCAAATTTCCTGAGTTATCTCTGAGTCCCCTCATTTTCTCCCTCTGATTCTGTTTATGATGCATTGTTTTATCAAGGTCAAATGCCAAAGGTGAGTCACCAACCTCACCATTTGTCTGATAACATTTTCCTAAGTGTGGGGACCCTTAGGATCTTAAAAGCAATACAAGAGATATTTTTTTTCTAAGTTTACATCAGAGGGGGCCTCCCTGGTGGTGCAGGGGTTAAAGGCAGTGCTATCAAGCTATAGCCAGCCACTGCAGCACTAATTTGATCTCACATGGCCAGACAGGGAGCAACCTACATGACGCTTAAAAAGTTACAAGAACCTGGCCTCCCTGGTGGCACAAGGGGTTAAGCACAGCACCAGCACCGTGAAGCTATCCGTAGCCTCTGCAGCACAAGTTGGATCCTGGCCGGCCAGGTAGCTAACTCATGGCTCAGCAGACCTCTCCTGCCTTGCCAGCTGCTCCCCTCAGCAGTGTGTTTTAGTAGATCTGCCTGTTCTGCTCCCCTCTCTGGTGAATCTTCTCACAACCTCCACACCTCTGGCTTACACCCCAGTTTTTGTATGCATAATTTTTTAATTAAAAATAAAAAAAATTACATCAGAAGAAAATTGCAGGGGTTTCATGTATCGCTGGTATTAGAACTAGGTATTATGGGGGAGAGAGGGGAAGCTTAGAGTGAAGCTTAGAATCTTGAAGCTGGAAGAAATGTAAGGTTTTCTGATTGACTCCTTCCTTTTACAAACAAACCCAGGAGGGGACATGGTTTTCCCAGTGTTCAACAGCCAGTCAATTTTAACACTGGAATTGGAACTGAGGTTTCTGACTCCCAATTCTGGTCTAATAAAGTCATCTTTTGAAGTCATGGTCTGTGTAAGTTACTTATGTCTTCTTTATACTGCATCTAGTCAGGCACCAAATTCCAGCCCTCAACCTTTCTACTCTAGCCTCTCTTCCTCATACCTGTTGCCACTGTGCTGATCCAGCCCTTCACCGTGTCTTTCCTGCCTGTGCCATTACAAGGGTTTCTGTCCCACCGTCAGTCTATTGAACCCTCTCCACGCCCCCCACAAACACCACTTTGATCTCTGTCAGGCTGTAAAACCCATCCTGTCCAAAATAACTCCTATCATAACTTGTTTATATTTTTGTTTGGTTTTTTGTTATCTCTGAAACAAAACCCTAGTACTTCACCCTCAGTTACAAATGTCTTGTAATTGTTAGGGGCCTCAGCTCCCCCTCCAGTCCCTACCTAGGAACTCTACTTTAGTCCCAGGAAATATTTCATGTCACTGCTTCGCCTAGAATGACCTTCGGCATCCCTATCTACCTGGCAATAAATTCTATTTGTTGGATTGAGAAGCCCCTGGCCACCCTTCAATCAACACAATGTAGTTTTCACTTCTCAGTTTTTGTAGTATTTTGTGAACATGTGGACCCCACTGCAGTCCCTTTAACAGCCTCTGCTCATTTCTAGTCCCATGTTCCACATACAACCTTTCCCGCCTCTCTCTCAGCTGTCACTAAATAGATCTCTCACTGGACTAGCTGCCTTTTATCTGTCTTCTGTGCTTCTCGAAGGCATTTGTCTTTTCTTTCTGACTTAGGTTCTCACAAACTAAGGAATCATGTGCTACATGACCCCTCTCTTAATTTACACTGAGAACCTGATCATTTGCACCTGGTAGTGACTTCACACAACAGGCATGAATCAGTGGTTCAGGTGGCCGAACAGTGAAAAGGTTTGTCTAGAACTTCTCATACTGCAATGGCATAAGTAGCTCATATGTTCATTTACCTCTGGGCCTGTAAATTACTTCAGGCCAGAGATTATCGAATCTTTCTCTTCAATGTCAGAACTTAAAACAGTACCCGTTATATAGGTGGCATTCAATAAATGTATGAATGAATGCAAATGAATGTAAATGATAATAACAATAGAGTCCAGAGGAGAGAACAGACTGTTAGAAAGTCATTACACTCATAGGTTCCTTTCAGTTTGAAAAATAAAGGGCTTTGCAGAATATTGCAAATTAAATTATTCAGGAGAGGCATCACCAAGTTGAAGATAAAGGAGGTTCTTTGCTTCACTCCTGAGAAGAACATATAAAAATTAACCATAGGGAGAGTCCTGTTAACCAAGAGAGTCCTATCAAGTGGGGTGACTCTGAAGTCACTATTAAGTGACCCTTGAACCTCAGAGACTAACACAGAATGCACAGGCGGGGGCTCACAGTGCTTTGACTAGGAGATGGCTGGAGAGGAACACCTAGAGTCTGTGGTTTGGGGCAGGATACAACAGATGGCATGGATGCTGGTTCAGCCAGGGGCCCCGGGGAAGAGAAAGGGGAAAATGTGCCAAGGATCATACACTCGAAAGAGGGAAACCCATACAAAGGAGCTGGGGTGTCCAATGCAGGCTGGGACTCTACAAGGAAGAAAACAGAGAAAACATTCTAGGATGCATTTTCCCTCCTCCACGCCACCAGGCTGGCACTGACCTCTAAGCACACTGACACTCACAGACTGACAAATCTCCAATCTGAAGCCCCAGAGAGGAGGGATACAACAGTGTCACTAACACTAGGCAGTTATTCTCACCAGTGTTTAGGCCTTTCCACGTTCCTCACCCAACATGCTGCATCACACACACCTGTACTCACTCCAAGGGGACGGTTTAAACATGCCAGTGAACCTGACGCCCACATATTTGGGGTAGGGGAGGTAATCGAAGTACCTGGAGAAAACTCATGTAGACATGGAGAGAGTGTGTAAACTCCACAAAGACAGTGGCTTCAGCCAGGAATTGATTTTCTCATCAATGTTATAATGAAATGTTACTTGAGGACTTGCTCTAGTTAAATCTTGCATTAAAATAGCTTTGAGTTTTCTAAAAATTGCTATTCCTGTCTTATTCCCAGGAAGAGGTATGAAAGAGAACTGAGATATGTATCATGATCCTCATTTTACAAATGATGCAACTGAGATACAGATAGGTGAAGTTATTTGCACACAGTCACACAATCTGTGGTGACATAACCAGGATTTGAACCCAGGCAGTTGGACACAGGTATCAGGGTTCTTAACAACTACATTAGGCTTTAGTTTACATGGATTTTTTTCTTTATAATTTTTGTACTATGTGTTTTATAAAGGGCATACAATTAAAGTCATATATTAAGTCAATCTCTCATGGAAAGCAAAGTAATGCATTTTTTTTGCCTTTGCCGTGGGATATGAACTTCACTTAAACAGAACATGGGAAGAACAAAAGAATCTTTTAAAAGCCAATATATATTCATTCCGCATTATATAATCTATGCTTTAGAATTAAGTTCTACAAATTTTAAAAATGCTTAAAATAATACTGCTTCTACAGAGGAGGGAAATATGCTGGTGCTGCATCATAATTTCTTTTTGTTGTAATTCTATCCTGGCTCTTCCTTAGAAGACAGCTGGAATAAGGAACCCATTTAAACTTCTTACTATGCACATCTTTTCTTCCTTACTAATGCTGGTAACTTTCAACAAAACTGTCAAATTTCTTGACAAGGTGCAGATAAATTAACTACAAGCACCAAAATCTTCAGTTCATTGCAAGGTCATCTTAATGCCATATATGAGGGATTGATACTTTCAAGTCCTAATTGAACAGTTCTACAGATGAATGTGACAGTCCAAAAAGTTTAGCCTTGATCGAACACTTGTTAGAGAGATTGATGCCTCATCTTGCCCCATCCTAGCTCACTTCATGGATTTAATACATATTTTAATAAATATCTATGATGTGCCAAAGATTGGTTGGAAATGAAAAATATGGCAGCAAATGACCAAGTCTCTGTCTTCAACAGTAAGAGATAATTCAATCCTCTCCTTCTGGAATTGTGAATTCAAAATCCCACAGGGCCATGCATGACATGAGAATGGTACAGGGGGCTGAGACTGGAAAGAGAGTAATTCATAGACACTATGTAATGGGAGCGCCACTATTCATTGCCAGCAAGTTGTTTCTATTGTGGAATGTAATATCAGAGTTTCCATAACTGTAATTTTTCAAAGGAAGTCAAATATTCATATTTTATAAGAAATATCCCGGGCCTCCCTGGTGGTGCAAGGAGTTAAGCACCACACTGTGAAGCAATCTGCAGCCTCTGCAGCATAAGTTTGATCCCCGGCCAGCCAGAGAGCTACCCACATGGTGCAACAGACCTCTTCTGACTCACCCACTGCTCCCCTCAGCAGTGTACTTCAGTCAATCTGCCTGTTCTGTTCCCCACTCTGTCTCTGGTGAATCCTCTCACCCTCCCACAAATCTGGCCTGTACCACAGCTCTTGTATGCATAAATAAATAAATCTTTTTTTAAAAAATCCCTATTTTTTGGGCCTCCCCGGTGGCGCAGCGGTTGAGCGCTGGGTTGCGAAGCTGCGCGCGGCCTCTGCGGCGCTGGTTCGATCCCCGGCTGCTCCCCGGCCACCAGAGGAGGGTCCCACATGGCGCGCAGACCCCTCCTGCCGCCCGCTGCTCCCCTCAGCAGTGTACTTCGGTCCTTCTGCCTGCTCTGCTCCCCGCTCTGGCTCTGGTGAATTCTCTCGCCCTCCCGCGCCTCTGACTGTACCCAGTGCATGTATAAACAAAACAAACAAAGAAACCAGCAAACAAATAAATAAAGCATGCCTCTATAAAAAAAAAAATAAATAAAATAAAAAATCCCTATTTTTAAATGAGAGCAAAATAATCGAAGTTTATTTTCTAATAATATCGGGCAACTCAACAGAATGCATCCTGGGGGCACCTCGTTGCAGAAGACTGTGAATTTGCAACATTTGTGTTTTTCTTTATTTTGTAGTCCTTAAACAAAGAACATCATGCCTCCCTGTGACCCAAATTAAAGTGACCTCTCCAAAATAAGTTGGGTCAAAATCCTAAGATTCTGGAGCTACTAGGCACAATTTCCAGCGGCAAAATGTTCACATTGCTCTCTCTTTATTTTAAAGTGCAAAGTGCAAACACATACAGTCCTTCACTTACTGACATTCTGTATAAGATCCCATTTGCTTTAACTTTCATAACCATTTTCCCTATTCATATTTTGCCTTGAATCAAAGAAGTCATGTTCCTTCTCAGGTGCTTTGCTCAAGACAATCTTCTGTCTGCAACATTTTCTCTCCTCTGAACCTGTTTAATTCTTACCTCTCCTCTTCTCAGATCTCAGCTCAACTGTACATTCTAAAAGAAAACCTTTCCCAATCCCAATTTTTTGTATTAGCAGCACAGCAGAAGTGTCTGATTTAGAAATCTCCCAAAGGCAGTAACAACTGGGGGCCTCTATCTCGTCAAATCACTAGCAGATGCTGAGTGAGGTTTCACAGAATATGCAAAGCAGATAGGCTCAAAACTGCTAAAAGTAAACAATTGTTCATGTTAACTTTGAGTTTGTCACCATCAAAGTTTTGGGCTAACAGTTCTCTTCCTGCAGTGAAGAAGCAAACAGCATAAGAGCCAAAACACAGACATTATTGGCTGATTCATATAAAACTGGAAAGGGACATTCACCCACTGAAGGGGCTAGTATTGCTTGCTTTGGCTAAAGGGTTTAACCAACCATATGTACATGATACACAAACAACCCAATCCTGAACACCTCTATGTGGAGTCCCTCACCCCATGACAACCTACAACAGTCAAACGGATATAGCCACAAAAAGAGGTAGCTCCAAAATAAAAGGTCATTCAGAAATTCAGCCAAGGTGACTACTCCACAAATTAATTTAATTTCATCTAGTCCAAGCTCTTCATTTTATATCTTTTCCTAGACAGATATCCAGTGAAATGAAAATTCTACTAAAAACACAAAGTTTCTCTAAAGATAAGGGGCACACTCTGGTAGTTCCAGGCAGTTGTTCCAAATAGATAAGGAAAGAAAGTATCTACTGTTCTCGGATATTAAAAGGAAAAGATAAAAAAAAAAATTAGCCCTAAGACTAGAGAGAGAAAAGACTAGATATATAGAGAGAAAGAGAGAGAGGAAGAGAGAGAAACTTATATATACATGTAGGGTAAAGAAAATGTCAGGTTTTTCTGCCCTCCCGCCATCAGGATAGATGATGGATCCTAGTCCTGAATGCATGCCTGATGGCGGGCACCTGGAGTAGGGTGTGGGCATAGGTAGGTGGGATTCACCTGGGCTAAGACTGGGCTTTTAAAGGGCGGCGTCATAGGGACGCCAGCAGAAGCCAAGAAGCCGAGAATGAGCAGAAGCCGAGAGAGAAGCAGAGCCAAGAGAAGAGCAGAGAGAATGTAAGAGAAGGTCGGAGAGCCAGAGTGAAGACTTGCTGGGAGGCTGGCCGGCCTCCCAGCCCCCCAGCACCCCTGCCTGCCACATACCTGCTAAATCCCAATAAAAGACCTGTAAAAACCCACTGAGGACTCTGACTCCTCCTTCACCCGATCTGCATGGGATCAGAAAACCTGCTCAGTGGTCATTCCTTCCCATACAGTACACTAAGGATTTATTTTTCTTTTGCGATAGCCCAGTTTTGTTGTTTACTTACTGTTTTTGCCAGTTCAGACTGCTACAATAAAACACCATAGACTGGGTGTTTTAACCAATAGAATTTATTTCTCACAGTTCTTGAGACCAGAATGTCTTAGATCAGCCTGTCAGCATGGTTTTGTGAGCACTGTCTTCCTGATTTGTGAATGTCTATCTTCTCTCCATATCTTCATGTGGTGAGGAGATCACTTCTCTTAGGTCTCTTCTTTTAAGAGCATTAATCTCATGATGAGGTCCCCAACTCCATGACCTCATTACTACCCAAGGTTTCTACCTCTAAATACCATCACACTAATTATTAGGGTTTCAATATGTGAATCTGAGGGATGAACACAACCACTCGGTTTATAACACTTACCAAATGTCTAAGCCTCAAACAATGCATACACCTGCTGCCACTCCCGAAGAACAATACAGAATCACCAGGAAGCAGTAAGTAAAATTTAGAACCCATCTAAGGAGCAACTAATGTCCACAAGTTTCAAACGTTCTCCATGGGGTGGCCATCTTTCCTGAGCCACTGGTGATCTTTGACTATTCTGTTTTCTGAAGTGGAAATTCTCAAAATTTAATGTACACCAGTCATGCAGGGAGCTTGTTTGGCCATTCCTCAGACTCTGGGGCACACAGCTTGAGAACCCTCCTTGAAAAAACACTGTCCTAATGCATATCTCAGTAAACTCTTCCCCTTTACTGTCATATGATGAGACTCAAGAGTCTGAGCTGGAGCCATCTCTAAATAAAGAGCCTGTAGGAAGAGAAATCACTGTCACTCACAACCCTTAAGTGTAGCTATGAGAGAAGTGTGGTGTACTAAACCCAAAGCTGTGTGGCAGCAGCTACAAAACCCTGATGTCTCACTCTGTCACCAGAGAGCCACTGGCTAAGCTTCTCTCAGCAATAATCTGTGTTTCCATGTAATGCTGATGAGTCATTGATCTAGAGAATTCTAAAGATCTATCGTAATGTGCACTTCTGGCACAAGAAAAACAAACTGTATTTAGAGCTAATTCACAAAATTACAAAATAAAAAGTAAGGATAAAGTGATTTTATGATAACATATTACTGTTGTTTACATTTCAACATTTTTTCACTCAATATCTCTCATTTCTAAGTTGTAATTCACTAAAAGTGATATTAATTATGCTCAAATGAAAATCCATGGGGTGGATTTGCATTTCCTCATTATCAAACAAGTGCTATCTCCTGTGGGCAGTAAGTCATCAATCCCAACATACCATTAGCTTCATCATTTTAGCAAATCAGTTCAGGTTGACAGCTGATAATTGGTTAAATGGAATGTTCTCTGACATGCAGCCCCAGCAGTGATGAGAGAATAATGGGTCTCTTCTTTAGGCAAGAGAATAATTAACAATAAAGGAGTCGTCCAATTTCAATTATTTCATGATTTGCCAGCACAGTGAGTGAAATATTAGAATACATAAGTCTACTTCGGGATTGATCTGAGACAAAATGAATAAACCAACTCAAACTGAAAGACATGCACAGACAAAAGAAGCGGTCTCTTCCTCTTTTTAGCTTGACTGCAAGGTATTTATTTATCCAGAAAGTGACCTACCAGAGAGAGAGCAAAAATGAAACATTTCTTGTTTAAAGCAATGTATCTTTAGGCAACATCTCTGAACTTTATAGAATATGCAAATTTCACAGACTTATTACTAATCCCCATTTTAGCAATGAAATATTTTTGTTTACCCAATACATACTTATGAGGCTGTATCAACTAATTTGTAGCAATTGGAAAACTTCAGGCGTCCGTTAACTGGTAAAGAAGATGATTTCCACATATATTTCTCCAGATAAGAGAGTTTCCTCCATCAGGCCTTCCTGGTGGTGCAAGGGGTTCAGTCACAGCACTATCAAGCTATCACCAGCCTCTCTAGCATGAGTTTGATCCCCGGGCAGGGAGCTGACCCACACGGCACAGCAGACCTCTCCTGTGCTGCCCACTGCTCCCCTCAGCAGTGTGTTTCACTAGATCCACCTGTTCTGTTCCCCACTCTGTCTCTGGTGAATCCTCTCTCCCCTGCCCCGCACCTCTGGCCTGTACCCCAGTTCTTGTATGCATAAATAAATGAATCTTTAAAAAAAAAGAGAGAATTCCTTCCACCAAGACCATAAGAACCAACTTAATGGAATTTAAAAGTTGGCCACAGAAATCTATTCACATTCTATCTGAGCACTTACTTCTTTGTTCATATAGACATGGTCACTTTCTACAAAAAAGAGAAGTGGGCAAAAGAAGCTGCTTTGAAGATTAAGATTGAAAAACTGTATGTCAAGTAATTGAACCTACTGGAAGAAATATTGTAGGCTACTTGTCTTTGAGTTTGACTCATCAGTAAGAGAAACTGGGAACCTTCTTTAAAATAAAGTTCCCGGGCCTCCCCGGTGGCGCAGCGGTTGAGCACTGGGTTGCGAAGCTGCCCGCGGCCTCTGCGGCGCTGGTTCCATCCCCGGCTGCTCCCCGGCCACCGGAGGAGGGTCCCACATGGCGCGCAGACCTCTCCTGCCGCCCGCTGCTCCCCTCAGCAGTGTGCTTCGGTCCTTCTGCCTGCTCTGCTCCCGGCTCTGGCTCTGGTGGATTCTCTCGCCCTCCCGCGCTTCTGACTGTACCCAGTGCATGTATAAACAAAACAAACAAATAAATAAATAAAATAAAAAATAAAACATGCCTCTATAAAAAATAAAAAAAATAAAATAAAATAAAGTTCCCACCCAATGCTTCCTAAATTTCAATGCAAAAAATAATCCCCTGGGGATTATTATTATATTTCAGGTTCTGGGTTGGATTCTGTACTTCTGACTAGCTCCTAAGTGGTGATGATGCTGGCCCATAAGTAATGTTTTTAAATGCAATAATTTTGTGAAAGCGCTTGTAAATTAAAAATCATTACATAAATCGAAGTATTATAATGATATTACTAATAACATAATAAACAGGGAATGCGTTATTTAAATAACCACTTTATTATTGATTTTATATACCTTATAACATGGCCTCAAAATGTTTCCTTTTATTGCTTAATTCTAAATTTAATATATTAGCAAGATCTGTCAGTACTACTTTTTGTGACCTCTACTAGCTCAACATCATTCATGTTATTCATGGAAATGATCACGGGAAATTTATATTTTGATATAAAATATGAATTTATATCTCAAAACATCACACTTTATTAAAAAATAAACTAAATGTTTTTAAAACTAAATGTGGAGAAAGACTTACTAGTGACAAATTAGCTTCAGAATATGGAAAAGTTTCTTAAGCAAGATAAAAATCACAAATCAGGGCTCCCTGGTGGCGCAGCGGTTGAGCGCTGGGCTACGAAGCTGCCCGCAGCCTCTGCAGCGCTGGTTCCATCCCCAGCCGCTGGGCGAGGGTCCCACATGGCACGCAAACCTCTCCTGCCGCCCACTGCTCCCCTCAGCAGTGTGCTTTGTCAGTCTGCCTGTTCTGCTCTCCGCTCTGGCTCTGGTGAATTCTCTCACCCTCCCACACTTCTGACTGTACCCAGTGCTTGTATAAATAAATAAATCTTAAAAAAAAAAAAAAATGGGCAGTCATGCTGGTCAGGTATAACATCGTTATATAAAGATTTTTTGGAAAGTTTACTTTGAGAATTATAGATGCAGATAGTGGATGGATATTAGTGTAGGAAGCAGGTTTTTTTTTTGTTTTGTTTTGTTTTTTACTATAGAATAGGTTTTGTATTGGTGATAAAAATGGAAGGGAGTCAATGTCAGAAAGCCTGAGCATTAGAATGTATTAGTGCTCATTAAATTTGAAGGAATTGATCTCACAGGTATTGGAAGGGTTGAGGAATTGTAAAAAAAATTGAAGCTCTGAAAGGAAGACTAAAGAGCCATAAATGTATTTTATTACTTGAGATTGAATGTAACAATACATCTGACTGTCAATTCAATTTACTAATATTTCATAAACCATAACATCTGTCAGATTTAACTAAATACTACAGGTAGGTTAGACATAGTTTCTGTTGACCACAACATCTGTTACTTAATAGCATATGCAAATAACTTTACCACTTTCCTCATCAGTAAAATAAGAACGCTAGTAGAACCTGCTTCCTAGGGATTTGGTAAGGAATAAAGAAGATATTTTAAATAAAACTTCTATCACACATGGGAGAATCAATGTATGGTCATAGAAAGATAGGAAGAATCAGGGCCAACTCTCCAGAGAAAGTGATACCTGAATTAACCCTTGAATTCTAATACAGATTATAGCACATAAATGACATTGGGGAAGACACCAAGTTTGGAAAATGCATATCTTTGCCACAGATGAAAGGAAAACATGGGGAAATGTGGATCTGTAATGCAAAAGGGGAAGGAAACTGAAACAATAAATGTTCAACATGCTGGGATCAAAGAGGCTAAGTCACTAACAGATTTTAAGAAAAGGAGAAAAATACCAAATTTATTTTCAGGATTACTACTTAGGCAGTGATGTAGAGAATAAATGTGAAGGGTAAGTCAAGTCACAGGTATTAATTATGAAACTGATGGAGTACTCAGGCAAGAGATCCTGACTCCAGCTAAGGCAATCAATCAATAAGACTTGCCAACTGATTGAAATGGAGTAAGACAAAGACATTCAAGAAAAGTCAGATTGCTGGTTTAAATGACTGAATGAGTCACAGTATGATCATCTGATTTTGGAACATATGATAAGTTTGGAGTAGTGAAAGAGAGAGGTAATGAATTTATTTTGGTACAAGTTTGGTTTGTGGAACCTGTGAAATATGTGTGTGTTGCTATCTAGCAATAGTATAAGGGTCTAAAACATAGAACAGTGATTTAGGAATGCGGAAGTTTGACAACATGCAAGATCACTCCAGGAGTGTACATAAAATGAGAGGTTCACATGGAATATCAACATGGAAAAAGACAATCAAAGAGAGCAACTGCAAGGAGAATGAGAATAAATCTAATGAAGTGGAGATGTCAATTTATTTAAGATGTTTTGAATCAGGGCCTCCCTGGTGCAGTGGTTCAAGTCTCAGCGCTATCAAGCTATGGCTGGCCAGGAAGCTAACTAACATGCACAGCAGACCTCTCCTGTCTCACCTGCTTCTCCCCTTCGCAGTGTACTTCAGTAGATCCGCCTGTTCTGCTCCCCACTCTGTCTCTGGTGAATCCTCTCACCCTCTGCACCTCTGGCCTACCCCCCAGTTCCTGTAAGCATAAATAAATAAGAATGAATCTTTTAAAAAAGATGTTTGCAATCACAAAAATTAGATATTGACATAGATTTGGAAATACAGCTGTCTCCACATACATATTTTCAGTAAATATTAGCATCTTCCCAGGTGATGAATGAAAAGGAATCTACAAACTGGAAAACTCATAATCTGATTAAGTAAGGTAAATATGTGAATTGTCAACTTATTTATTTTCTGGGTTTTTTAAGAGGTTCTGTCAATGAACATGCAAATTAACCTCTCTAAAACTAATTTAATCTTATAGACCAATCTAAGATTTTAGAAGCATAGTCCCTAGTGTGTAAAGTCTGTATTTAATTAATTCTGCTTGGTACACAGAGCAGCATCAAATGCAAGGTCATTATTGGCTATCCATGCCCAGTGTTAATGATAACTGTGAATTGTTGCCACTTCAGAATCTACTGAATTTTCTAAAAGGGGACATTAACACCAAATACAATGGCTGCTTTTACAGTGAGGACCCTCAGGAAAGAATACCCATAGAGCTAAAGTGGGGAGACATGCATCGCCCTTTACCATGTATGTGGAAAACAAGCTGAGAGACTGTGAAATAACTGGATGGACTATATGAAAGTTATGGCATGTAAGCTTGTAATTTTGCTGAACAAGTTTTTTAAAGCCAAGTATTTAGGTTTAGGTTTTGCAAAAAATCATTTAGAGGGCAGCACAGAATAAAGATTAAGGATATGAGATTTGAGGTCCTTTCTCTGCCGAATATGTATGACTATTTTCTAGCACTTACTAAGCCCCAGTTATTACTCAGAATGTTTTATGTTCACTTATCAAATCCTTACAACAAACCATGAAGACAAGACTGAGAAATGAATGATTAAGTAAACTGCTCAGGGTCATGCTCAATGTAAGTACAGAACAAAGCTATAAATCTGGGCAGAGCAATCCAGAAGCAACACTCAGTCACTTCATCTTTCTACCAGGTTATCTGTAAGACTGAGGACATCATATGCTCTTCAGGACTCCACTGTATTATATCTAATGTGAGTGAACCTGAATGTAAATGATTATGTATGTAAAACAGCACAGAACCTAATAGATATGAAGCAATTGATAGATTAAGGTCATACTTGATTCTATTAATATTTCTTTTTAAAAAATTTCATTCTGTATTAAGAGGAAAAAGCTAAAGAAAGTGATGTAAAATCAAACCAATTTCAGCCTTCATCTAACCCTGGTAAGGATAAATGTGCTTAGTACGTGATAGTTCAGTATCTCAAGGTTTCAGATTTATAGATCTTCATGTCCACATCTGAAGAACATCTTGCTTTATCCATCAATATATGGAAGCATATTAACAGAGTGTAAATGGCCTACAGCGAGCAGAAGTCGAGCTATAAACTAGAAACAAAAACAAGATATAAATTGTGAAAAGCATTCAGATGATCTAATGTATTATACAATGCAGTATTGTTGGAAAAAGATGTCTCATTAGTGACTAATCTCTCCTTTGTTTCTGAGACAAAATACTTTGCCCATTGTATTTATATGCCCATGCACATTTTTATATCCATCACAGGTCTATATACTCAAGCAGAAATTTTAGATAAAACATCAATTTTACATGTTTTCTTCTGACTTTTAAATATTGTTTTTATATACTTTCTTACATATAAGCATATAAGAACCAAACATGTTTCCCCACAAAAGTCATTCATTTTTTATAGTATTTCAGATTATCTTTCCCAAATATTAATGAGAATTATAAATAATTTAATTTAATTCAATAAGTAATTAAAAGCCTGCAGCATGCCAGTAATATATTAGATATTCCTCAGACAAAGAAAAAGAAAAACAATTCAGATCATCAGATTGATAATTAGCCTGACAGGATGTCAGATATTGTGAGCCTACATCCATATGCCTGTATATGAAGTATAGCAAATCAAGGTAACTGCTCTATGAACTATGATTTTAAGATAGTCACTCTGCAGGGCAATGTATCAAGCAAGTCAGTCAGAGGGAAAAAATAAAATCAGTTTTGAATTTGGCACAAACGAGGCGCTAACTATGGGATGCCCAATTGGAAATACCCATAAGCAGCAAGTTACCAGTGTCTGGAGGTCAGTAGCATGGTCATGATTAGAAGCAATGACTTGGGGATTATCAACTTAGTTGAAGAATTTAAACATGGGTAATAAGAAAAGAGTTGAGATGAAATCCTTAGGACCACTCACATTTGGGGCTAGGAGAAATAAGATGCATACATGGAGGGGGATGGCAAGAGTAATTTGAATTATGGGAACTTCATGAGAGTTTCTCATTTTGAAAATATTGTTGACTAGATCATCCAAAAAGTTTTCCATTATAATACACTTAAATTGTGCATTATATATAAAAAAAGTTCTGATGTATAGCCTAGCTTCCACTAAATTAAATGTTATGCAAACATAAAAAAAGGAAGATGAACATTGAAGATGTGAGCAAGTATCAGTGGCTCTCTACTCTGGTATGAAGACATTTTGCTCATTTCAGAAACGAGAAATTTGGATATTAAACTGTGGAGATTGGAAAGAGGATTCTGGTCTCTGCAAAGGACAGAATTGCAACTGCAGTTGTTGCATGGAGATATAAATTTTATCTTTTTCTATATGTGAAATTTTCCTCCAAAATAAGCCTTTTAAAAAATGGGGCATTGGGCCTCCCCTGGTGGTGCGGCGGTTGAGCGCTGGGCTGCGAAACTGCCCGAAGCCTCTGCAGCGCCAGTTCAATCCCCGGCCACTGGCGAGGGTCCCACATGGCGCGCAGACCTGTCCTGCTGCCTGCTGCTCCCCTCAGCAGTGTACTTCAGTCCTTCTGCCTGTTCTGCTCCCAACTCTGGCTCTGGTGAATTCTCTCACCCTCCCGTGCTTCTGACTGTACCTAGTGCTTATATAAATAAATAAATAATTATTTTTTTTAAAAAAATCTGAAGCCAGATAGTAAATAAAAGAAAACTAGAGCAAAATGTTCCAAAACACTGTTTTTTGTTTTTTTGGTTTTTTTTGTGATATCTTTGGGTACTGAACTATAATGCTATGGGAAACAAAAGCAGAAATAATCAAATGGGCTACATCGAACTAAAAAGTTTTACATAGCAAAAGAAACTATCATTAGAATGAAAAGATACCCTCCTAAATAGAAGAAATATTTGTATATCACACATTCAACAATGGACTAATATCTAAAATCTGCAATAAACACATACACCTCAATAAGAAAGTAAATAACCCAATCAAAACATGGATACATGAAATAGGCACTCCTTCAAAGAAGACACACAGATATCCAACAGGCACATGATAAAGTTCTCATCTTCATGTATTATCAGGGAAATACAAATCAAAATCACAATAAGACACCATCTCACACCAATGAGATTGCTACATATCAGGAAGACCAGAAACTCTAAGTGTTGGTGAGAATGTAGAGAAGGAACTCTTGTACATTGTTAATGGGAATGCAGACAAGTCAAGACTATGAAAAAAAGTATGACTATTTCTCAAAATATTAAAAGCAAGTCTACCATATGCTCCAGAAATTCTACTCCTGTGTATCCAAAAAGTACAAACACACTAATTCAAATCAACACTCCTGTGTTTATTAGTGTACTGTTTGCAGTAACCAAGCTATGGAAATAAACTAAGTGCCCCAAAACTCTTGAGTAGATTAAGAAACTGTGGTATAACACAAAGGAATATTACTCAACTATAAAAAAAAAAGATGCAGCCTTGCCATTTGCAACAACATGGGTGCAATTAGAGATGATGTTAAGTGAGATAAGTTAGAAGCATAGAAATAAATACTGGATGATTTCACTCATAAGGAGAATATAAAGAAACAAAGCAAAGGGACAAACAATACTAAAACAAAATAAATCTTTGAAATATGTAGAACTGAAACTGCCAGAAGAGGAGATTAGGGCTATGAAGCAAAAGGGAGGAGGTCCGGTGGACTATGGTGGAGGATTATTAGTGTTTTGATGGTGAGTGTGGTATTGCAACATACATCTGAAGAGGTTGAACCAATCCCCTTAAAATATATGCAATGGTGTAAACCATTATTACCTCAATTACACCTCAGAAACTAAGGTTTGTCCTCATTAGGCAACAAAAGGAAAGCACTGTAATTTTGTAAATATGAGTAAAACTGCAATTTCCATAATATTCCACAGATGTTAAATGAAAACTTAAAGAGCCGTCCATGTCCATATGTTGTATATATGTATGTCTTTCACTTTGTCTTTAATTATTTTAGCATCCAGAAGATAACAATTGGCACCTATAGAAGTACAAATGGCACCTATAGAAAAATTTTAGCTGAGAAATACAATTCTATAGAAGCACAAATCCTATAGAAGTAAAAATGGCACCTATAGAAAAAATTTAGCTGAGACATACAATCACTAAAAGTAAAGTCACAAAGTGATCAAAGTTACATTCCTGATAGGAAAAAAAAGGCAACTTACATAATTGCCAATAGCTTGTATAGTAGGATAAAGGTTGATCAAAGAGAATGCAGAGCATGATTTTGGCACAAATTCTTTCAGAAATGGAATTTAGAGTAAGGTAATAACTTTCAGTGTAGAGAAACAATCACTATCATATGTGTCTGCAAGAAAATTTGGGAAGCTTTGGGAATGAGTGATGCTACTAATATACATATAAGGGGACTTTCGCTTGTTTATTACTGAAAATTGATACTACAGATATTTATTGGTCCAAGGTTTGAGATTGGAAAAATGTGTGCTGGGATCTTTTCTAGTGGAGCACCAATACCCAACTTCCTGAATAGAAGTTGTCTCTAGTCACCAATATGTATATGACTTTATTAACAGCCAGCCATTGGTGGTCAGTAATGTGCCTTTTATCATCAGTTCAGTATTGAAGATAGTGAAACTGTTGAAATAGTTGTTTTTTCTTAGTGTATATCTTTGAACAAGCAAGGCAAAGAAATGGCAGTAAAAGAAAGACCTAGCTAACAACTGAGAAAAATAAATGCACATGTGAGTTTCTGAAATGAGGGGCAAAATAAGAAAATATTTCTTCATGACATTGCAATTGTAGTAAAGACCATTTATATGCTCTTGAGTGGCTTTATGGAAGAAATAAACACAATGATATATATGAGACCCTAAGTAACCTACACATATCACATCAAAACTCAAGCATCATAATTTAAATCAGGATTTATAAGAAGACCAACTCCAGTAAGTTATTAAGTTAAATAATTCAATTATTGAGAATTCAACTTTGTTTCAATATTTGATGTTTTCTTTTTCTTACTGAAAGAAAACATTAATCATGGACCAAGAAAAATGCAAAACCACACTGAAATATTTTAATATGTTTTATATTGAAAATATTTTTAACTTCCAGAACATTATGAATCAGTGACTTCTTCAGTAAAGTTTTCCACTATCTCCCAAGTTATATATTTAAATATTTCATCATTTCATGTGCATAGTTCTCAGCAGTGCAGAACCACCAAATATTTGTGCACAATGATTTCTAATTATGAGTTTGGCTTTTCTAGTTTATAGAAATAAAAAGAATATAAAAAGTTGACATGGAATCTGGTCTATGGCTCAAATGATACACCCTCAAAGGCAATATAATTTCTTCAGGGAAAATGAAGACATCATGCCATTTGCTGATATGAAATAATGATCATTTTGAAATATTCACCAATATTTCAAACTTATGATACATCATTTTAAAGATATGTTTACTAAATATGGTCATCTGTATTTGTTTTAAATTGACTTGTTGGCACCATATACTTGAGAGCCACTATTGAGTAATTCTGAAATTACGACACAAAGGCAGCTATCTTCAAAAGGTCACCTTTGACCAAGAATAAAATTCAGGACAAGAAGTTTCTTTCCATCCATGTGAATTCAGCTATGTACCCGAAATAGGGTATGGCACGTAGTAGGTGTTTAAAAGAGAGACTATCTGTCACCTCCTCTTATCCCTGGCATCAACTATGTATTTGATTTCATTTACTTATAAGTGAGTTAGAGGATCATTCATTCCTTATTCTTTGGGGATAGTTTGTATGGAGCTAGAGGGACATGGATCCATAAAAGGTAGGAAACTCATCACCTCAATAAGGAGATTATAGATTCTGTAGTTGACAAAATATCCAATTCTCATTTTTTTCCTGAGCATACAGGTTACTTCTCCTCCCAGTTTCAGCGAAGTTAGACAGAGTTGGGAAGTGAGTGTGAGCAGAAGTATTGTTGGTCCCCTTCTTACACTAATCTCTAGTTTCTTTTATTTTCTCTTGTGATTATAAAGATCATTTGTTGAGGTTCCTTTTTTTTTAAAGATTTTATTTATTTATTTATTTATACAAGAACTGGGTACAGTCAGAAGCATGGGAGGGTGAGAGAATTCACCAGAGCCAGAGCGGAGAGCAGAACAGGCAGACTGACGAAATACACTGCTGAGGGGAGCAGCGGGCAGCAGGAGAGGTCCGTGAGCCATGTGGGACCCTCGCCAGGTGGCCGGGGATCAAACCAGCGCTGCAGAGCTTCGCAGCCCAGCGCTCAACCGCTGTGCCACCAGGAAGGCACCCCCCCCCACCCCGCCGAGGTTCCTATATATTCATCAGCCTTGTCTCTGAATCACAAACAAGCAGTTACCTTTTTCTCTGTTAAAAAAACTGAGATTTGGAGTTTATTTTGTCATTACAGCATAAGCTACCCTATCCTAATATACATCTAGTCAACAAATCTCTGTGTAAATACTCCCTTTTTTATAAGGACACAACTATACTTCACTCAGAGGATCATTTTTAATTTGATCAACTGTGAAGACCCTTTTTCCAAATAAGGTCAGATGCACAGGTCTCAGGGGTTAGGACTTCTGAGGACTACAATTAACCTTGACAGGAAGTAATGTTTAATAAGCCAAAATGTAATTGATTGTATTCTGAATGATCTGTCTAGAAAGGACCTCTATAAACATGACAGAAATTACCCACAGTGTCAATGAAAAGCTAGTCAGACAGGAAACATTTATTAGTATGTCAAAGAAGGGGGCTGGGTCGGTAGACTCTATGAAAAATGTTCTAATTTGAAAGAAATAGAACCACTTTTTTTTTTTCTGATGAACTATCAAAACTCCAATGAATAAAGAGAACATAAATGAAACCTATTCTAGTGGCACTTTGAGTGGAAGATCAAAGTTCCATCCATTAAGTCTCCTCTTATCCCACCCAAAATACCCTGTTACTAAAAGATACCTCACGCAGTAGTAGCCAAAAGAAAGCAGAAGTGACTATACATATATTAGACAAAACAGACTATAAGTCAACAGTGTCTTTAGAGAGGAAGAAAGTTAGTATTTAATGATAAAATAGTCAATTCAATGGGAACATATAACAAAATATATTTTGAATGTCAGAATACTTAAATATAAAAGCAAATATTGAAAGATATGAAGATGACTTTTGAGCACATAATGCTTCGGAACATTGTGTGAGTGTGAACTTGTATATGTATATGTGTGTATATGTATATATATATATATGAACTACATGTAGTCCTGATGTTTCTAGCTCAGAATTTTCCTAGGAGCACATAAAGCCATAGTTTAATGCTCAACTTTAACAACAAACTTCATATCTCCCAATCTTTCATAAAATAACTAATGTTGCACATAAAGAAAAACCATAAAACTCATTTTTTATTATTTAATGAAAACTTCAAAAGAAAATATGGTGGCCCAAGATTCTTCAATAAAGCAGTAATGAGGTACCCATGATTTTCTCTCAAACAGGCTAAGAGAGAAAGGTTGGAGAATTCTTCAAACAGTGAACTACTGTACAGAAGCTCAGCATTAAACTGATGGCCTGTTTACAACTTTAAGATATAGAGCTCCATGTATGTTGAAGCATAAAGCTATGCTATATATACCCAGGAACAACATACCAGTTAATTCAGTCAAAACACCAAGAATGAAAGTCAAATTAATTGTTTAATTCCTTGCAGACAATTTAACTAGCTCACTGAATTTTTCATATTTAGCTAGTGGTAGGTACAGTGTTCAATGCTTTGGTCCTCAATAAAATTCTTGATTCTCATGCCATTAACCACAGTACCTTCTTTTATCCACATTAGAATTTTCTCCAAATGATCAAAACTTTTCTGACAGTTAGCACCTGACAAGATTATTTTCCAGTTCCACTGTGCATTCAAATGGTCTATTAAATGTATATGTCTCTCTCTCTCTCTTTTTTTAAAGATTTATTTATTTATTTATTTATTTATTTATTTATTTATTTATTTATTTATACAAGCACTGGGTACAGTCAGAAGTGCAGGAGGGTGAGAGAATTCACCAGAGCCAGAGCTGGGAGCAGAACAGGCAGAAGGACAAAAGTACACTGCTGAGGGGAGCAGCGGGCAGCAGGAGAGGTCTGCGCGCCATGTGGGACCTTCCTCCAGTGGCCGGGGAGCAGCCGGGGATCGAACTGGCACTGCAGAGGCTGCGGGCAGCTTTGCAACCCAGCGCTCAACCACTGTGCCACTGGGGAGGCCCTGAAAAATATAATTAATAAAATCATAAACAAAATAGAATTTATAACAGACATCTCAGAAATACATAAGATCATAAAGAAACTATTGTGAATATCACTGTGGAAAAATCTAAAATTAAAGGGCAAATTCCTAAAAGCATACATTGTACAAAGATGAAAAATGATGTAAGAATTATATAAAATAAAATATTTCAAATAAATAAATATTTTATTCAATAAAAATATTCTTAAAAGCATACAAATTTCTGAGACTGGGTCAGGAAGAAATAGAAAACCTGAACAGACAAATAACAAGCATGGTAATTGAAATAGTAGTCAAAAGTCTCCCAAGAAACAAAAACTCAGGACCAGATGGTCTTACTAATAAGCTCTACCAAATCTTCAAAGGCAAGCTAATTCTTACCCTTCTCTAAACTCTTCCAATAAGATGGAAAAGAAGGAAAGTTTCTAAACATATTTATGAAGCAAACATTGTTCTGATACCAAAGCAGACATGGTCATCACAGGCTGTTTACTAACAGCCCAGATGAATGTCAGTGAAAAAATTCTCAATACAATCTTAGCAAGTCAAACTCACCTATACACCAAAAGGATCGTACACATGACAAAGTGGGATTTATATAATAGATAGAGAGAAATCATTTGTAAGATTCAACATCATTTATGACTAAAATCTCTCAAAAAATGGAGATAATACCCCAACATAACAAAGTCCATGTAGAATATACCCAGTTAACATCATACTCAATGGTAAAAATCTGAAAACTTTTCCTCTAAGATAGTCACAAAACAAGGATTTCCACTTTTACACTCCATTCAACAAAGTTTTGGACTCTGAACCAAAACACTTAGGCAAGAGAAAAATATAAAACTTATCCATACAAGGAAAACATGACAGCTAATTGTATTGGAGTTCCAAAAATGAATCAAAATTGGAAAATAAGCAGTAAAGCTATCACTATTTGCAAATGACTTGATAATATACAGAGAAGTCCCTGAAGACTCAATTAAAAAGGACTGTTAAAAAATAGCAAATAAATAAACCAGAAGGTTACAAAATCAGTATATAAAAAAGTTGTATCCCTATACAGAAACTAGAAAAGAGAAAATTGAAGATAACAATCCCATTAACAATCACATCAAAAAGATTGTTATGCCTAAAACAGAATTAACAAAGGAAGAGGAAAAACTTGAACAAAAGCCATAAGCCATCATTAAAAGAAACAAAAGACACAAATAAATGGAAAGATATTCCCTGCTGGTGGACTGGAAGAATTAACAATGTTAAAATGGCCATTGACCCAAATTATTATACAAAGTCAATGCAATTCCTATCAAAATCTCTATTCTGGTGGTTAGGGACACATCAGCATGCTCCTGGGAACATGTTTGAGGTACTAATCGTGGGGTAAGTTTTCAAGGCAAGACTCTACAGCCTAGTGAGCAGCCCTCATGCTTTTTAGTAGCAGTAATGAACAAACATGATTGATTATGTGACAATAGCAGGAGGAGAAGAGTCCAGGGGAGACAAAGAGTAATCAACTTTATGGGAGTAGGGTCCAGGGAGACAAAGGGTAATCAATTTTTATGGGGACAGGAAGGGACATGTTGACCATGTATACAGAAAGGACTTCCTGTGCAGATGTTTGGTGTAATTTCCGAGCTTCTCCCAGACCACCTCAGACCATGACCACACAATCCATCAAACGGCTACCTAGGCATGCCTGGCCACCTCCTGATGTGAGCCATTGTCTTAAAGCAGTCATGGGGAGGACCTTACCCAATTCTTTTACATACACACAAGTGCATAGAGAGACCATAAACACACAGGTGCAGAGGCCCTAACTGGTAGAGAGGCCACAGCCTATGGCTAAATTCAAAAAAAAAAAAAATAAGAAAGTTAATGAGAATTATAAAGCTTCCTAGAGAGTCAAAGCAATCCTCTCAGAGAAAAAGAAGTCCAGAGGCATCACAGTACCAGACTTCAAACAATACTACAAAGATATAATAACCCAAGAAGTATGGTATTGAAATAAAAATAAACACACATACCAATGGGTTAGAATGGGAGACCAGAAATAAACCCATATTTATATGAATACTTAATTTATGACAAAAGTCCAAAGACTATAATATTGTAAAAGGAAAGTCTTCAACAAATGGTATTGGCAAAACTAGACAGCCTTATGAAAGATAATGAAACTGGGACACTATCTCACACTATTCACAAAAATTAACTGAAAATGATTTAAATATTTTCATGGAAAGATGAAAATATAGGCAGGACATCTTGCAAAATAAACTTCAAGGATGTCTTTGGCAACTTCACTACAATAACAATGGTGAACAAGCAAAAATAAACAAAACAAGGATTCTGCACAGCAAAAGGAACTGTCACTAAAATGAAGACATCTTGCTGACTGTGAGAAAATATTTCCACAGGATACACTCTACAAGGGGCTAATATCCAAGATCTACAAGGAACTCATACAAATCAGTAAGAATAAAACAAATACCCAATCAAAAAATTGTCTAGAAGGGCTAAGATACACTTCTTCAAAGATGATATTCAAATAGCCAACTGCACCTGGACATGCTCACCATCACTTATCATCTAGGAAATACAAGTCGAATGGACAGTAAGATACCACCTCATACCTGTGAGAAAGACCCATATCAAAAAGACCAGAAACAGCAAGTTGTGATGAGGATAAGGAGAAATGGGAACCCTTATACACTATAGATTGTTGTGAATGTGGACTAGTCATCCTCTATGAAAAAAATGTGGAGTCTTCTAAAAATACTGTTGTCATCATTTTCTTTTTAATTTTTAAATATGGTATTTTTTCTTATTGTTGTTAATTTTTGAACAATTTATATTATCTCCCCTCAGATGTGGTCCCCATAGCTCTCCCAGCACCAGAACACCCATGGTCCATCAGCATATTCCCTTGTGCTCTTCCCCTCCCACCCATTTTCACCCCTCCCCAGCTCTCCCTTCCCCGCTAGGTGCTTCATATCTATGATCAACTTTCAAGGTTTGTCTTTGTCTGACCCTTTTTTCTTGCTATATTCTACATATAAGTGAAACTGTATATTTATCTTTTTCCTTCTGACTTATGTTGCTTAGCATCAACCCTTCCAGCTCCATCCATATTGCCCCCAGTGGTATGAATTTATTTTTTTTGATCACTGAGTAGTATTCCATTGTGTATATATACCAACATCTTCTTGATCCAATCATCAGTTTTGGGACATTTATATTGTTTTCCTATCTTGTTTATTGTAAATAGTGCTGCAATAAATATAGCGTTGTTGGCTTCCTTTCAAACTAGTGTTTTTTATGGGTTTTTTGGTAAATTCCTAGAAGCAGAATATCTGGATCATATGGTGGCAGATCCATTTCTAGTGAGTTGAGGAACCTCCACATGGCTTTCCATAGTGGCTGGATTAGTTTCTATTACCACCAGCATTTCTCTCCACATCCCTGCCAACACTTGCTGTTTCTGGTTGACGCTTCTAAAAATATTAAAAAGAGATGTTTAATATATAATTTAGCAGTCCCACTCTTAGGTTTCTATTGAAATAATACAAAAACACTAATTCATATATATATATATATATATATATTTCTTATATATATATATATATTTCTTGCAATCGCCAAGTTAAGGAAACAACCTAACTGTCTAAGGACAAGTGAGTGGATGAAGAAGATGTGGTATGCATTCAAAAATTGTAAAAGAAGATAAAATATTGGCATTTGTGACAACATGAAAGGATTATGTTGAGTAAAATAAGTCAGAAAACAAAAGACAAATACTTCTAATGTGTGGACTATAGAGAAACAAAACAAAGGAACAGATGAAACTGAATCAAACAAACTCTAACAATCTGACTGTAAAATTAAGTCCTCCAGAGTGAAACAACAAGGGTTGCATTCAGAATGGGGAGTGAGTGCAGTGGACTATGTTGAAGTATTATGGGTGTTTTGTTGGTGGGTTTGGTGCAGTAACATATTTGAAGAAGCGTGAATCCATATCTATGAATCATATGCTGCAAGAAAAAGTTACTTAAATAAAAAAATAATTAAATGGAAAGTTTTATTTTTCAATCCCTCCACCCACATCCCAGTGTTACATTCTGGTAACCTTTATATTCTTGTATCTTCTGCATCTATTTATGCAGTAGCCTGTTTAAATACTGTCATATGAAAATATCAAGTATGGTATTTTTGACATATTGACAATCTTTTGCCTTTCTATCCTGCCTATAAAAGAAAATCACCCTAAATGTGAATGGTCTGAGTTCACCAACTAAAAGATAAACTAACAATGTGGCTGAAAATGTTTCATCCCGTGATACCTTTGCTTGCAAAACTAAAAGACAAAAATGAATGAAAATAATATATTATTTTAAGGTTATACATGCTAATAATTCACAAAGAAAAGGAGAACTGCTATTCTCAAATCAGATAAACTAGACTTCCAATGAAAAATGATAATCAGAGACAAAGGAGGACACTATATAATGATCAAGATAACAATTCACCAAAAAGATATAACTGTTATTAATATTTATGCACCTAAAACAGAGAAACCAAATTATATAAATTAACTATCAATAGACCTAAAACAACAACATATTGACAAAAATACAATCATTTTTTTTTGAGAACTCATCATACCACTTACATGAAGGGATAGATCATCCAAAGAGAAAATTAACAATTAACAAAGAAACAATGGCCTTAAATGAAGTTTTAGAACAGATGGATTTATTGGGCATTTATAGAATTTTTATCCCAAAAGAAATGAATACACTTTTCACTAGTGCACATGGATCATTCTCAAAAATAGATTATATACTAGGACATAAAACATGTCTCAGAGAATATGCAAAAATAGAAATTATATCAAGTATCATCACAGACCACAATGCTATGAAGCTAGAAATTAACCACAAAAAGAATCCAGTAAGAAGCCAAACATGTGGTGACTAAATAAAATGTTTCTTAACAATTCCTGTGTCAGTGAAGAAATCAAAGAAGAGACCAGAGAGTATCTAAGGACTAATGCAAATTGAGAGACAAGCATCAGACCCAACTGAAAGCTCTGAAAGCAGTACTATATGGGAAGTTTATAGCAATATAGGCCCACATTTTAAAAAAAGACAAGAAAATGGGCCTCTCCGGTGGCGCAGAGGTTGAGTGCTGGGTTGCCAAGCTGCCCACAGCCTCTGCGTTACAGATTCGACCCCAGCCGCTGGGCAAGGGTCCCACATGGTGCACAGACCTCTCCTGCCGCCCGCTGCTCCCCTCAGCAGTGTATTTTGTCAGTCTGCCTGTTTTGTTCCCCGCTCTGGCTCTGGTGAATTCTCTCACCCTCCCACACTTCTGACTGTACCCAGTGCTTGTATAAATAAATAAATAAATATGTGTCATTCTCACTGGTGTGAGATGGTATCTCATTGTAGTTTTGATTTGCATTTCCCTGATTACAAGTGATGTTGAACATTTTTTCATATGCCTGTTGGCCATTTGCATTTCCTCTTCATAGAAATTTCTTTTTAGCTCTTCTGCTCATTTTTTGACTGGATTATTTTCCTTGTTTTTGTTGAATCTCATCAGCTCAGAGGTTGTTGAGAAAAAGGAACTCTCCTGCACTGTTGGTGGGAGTGCAAACTGGTCCAACCACTATGGAGAGCTGTGTGGAGATTTCTTGACCTACTAAACATAGAGCTTCCATATGATCCAGCAATTCCACTCCTAGGTATTTACCCAAAGGACACAGAAACATCAATTCCAAAGAGCACCTGCACCCCTATGTTTATAGCAGTTTATAAGATTTGGAAACAATCCAAATGCCCAAAAATAGATGACTGGATCAAGAAGATGTGGTCCATATACACCATGGAATATTACTCAGCATTCAAAAAAGATAAACACACACAATTTGCAGCAACATGGATGGAGCTGGAAGGGATCATGCTTAGTGAAATAAGCCAGAAAGAAAAAGAAACATACCGGATGGTCTCACTCATAGCAGGAATCTAGAAAACTTAAATAAGGGACCAGGAAAAAGAATAACTATAAGAAAGAAAATATCAAAATCAACAAATAACCATGAACAAGAGACACTCTATGGGGGGTTGGAAGCGGGGAAAGGAGGGCTTGGGGTAAAAATAAGGGAGATGTAATTGTATGGGGAACATAAAAATAAAATTTAAATTAAAAAAATAATAATAAAATATTTATGCACAAAAAACAAATAAATAAATAAATCTTAAAAAAAAGACAAGAAAATCCTCAAGTTAATAATAAGCAACTGAGGGGCCAATAAAAGAGAATAAAAACATCAAAAAAAGTAGAAGGAAAGAAATAATAAAATTTAAGCAGAAATAGATGAAATAGAAAGATACAGTCCAAAAGACCAGTGAAACCAAGAGTTGATTCTTTGAAAAAGCAAACGATATTGACAATCCATCTGTTAGACTTATGAAGAAAAGAGGAAATCCAAATTAATGGAGTTGGAAATGAAGAGGTGAAATTACAGCAGATACTGCAGAAATATAATGCAAAGGATAAGAAGCTACTCCAAAAGTCTCTATGCAAACAAACTGGACAAACTAGAAGAAATGACCAAATTTTGAGGCTGATACAACCTCCTGAGATTGATACAGGATGAAATAGCTTCAACGCCCACTCATGAGTGTTAAAAATGAAAGAGTAATAAAATGTCTCCCTAAGAACAACAGTTTAGGCTCAGATGACTTCTCCAGTGATTTCTACCTTTAAAGGCAACCTAATACCTATCCCACCTAAGCTTTGGGTTGTGTTCTTGCCCTTTTACAAACCCATGAACTTCTTCAAGACGTTCCATCAAACGAGAAAATATTCACTTCCAGGGAAGTTTTCTATCTTTATAAACCAAATTATTCTCAAGTAGATATATGAAGTTATTTTTCAGCCCAACTCATAAATTTAAAAAAATCATAAATCAGAAGAAAATAAGAAATAACTTTATTATACACTTGATTCATATGTAGAATGATTATATTCCTTGGGGTTTAGAAAAAGGTAATTTTTACAATTACTTTTATTTTTAATTTTGGATCTGAATATAAGTTGGTGATTTATTGTTAGTTAATTTCCATTATAAAGACACAAAAAGAATATCTATACTATACTGAGTATAATGAGGACTTGCTGAAAAGTCTATGTCTTAGCAGTCATCATGAATTTTCTGGCTAGCATCTTGGTACTATTTTTGTTTCAATCCCCAAATTTAAGTTCTCAGGGGTGATGCAGTTTTTTGGCCAGATTCAACATCATCATATTCTTTGCAAGGTTATTAATATTTTAAAGACTTTTTTGAAAATAGAATCTCATTCAGTCACGTACTGATACAAACTTTGTACACATCATAATTGCTCTTGTATCAATCCTTCTATATTGAATAAAGATGACATTTCCTTAATGATAGTATTCCTGGGCCATGATTTCAAGTTACTGCCTCCACTACACAGGAGCAAGGACATTAAAAAGCTTAAGATATCTTTCAGGTGACTTTTCCATTTTTCTTTAGAATACTACACATCCTTTCATTTTATTTTATAATTCCCTTAGAATATTTTAAGTGAAGAATCACTTTTTTCATGAACATATATTTCTTTATTTAAATATCTGTCTGGTTCTTTTTTCAGCCTCAAACATAATCTTTTACATAAAGTGGGTCACGGAAAATTGTTTATGTCACACAATTTCAGATCTATTAATTTACCTTATAGAGTTTAAGAAGCAATATCTAACATTACCAGGAGGCAATTTCAGGTACACTGTACTAGTATTACTGGTACACTTCCCTGAAGAAAATATTTTATGAGAATAAAATGGATAATTTTAAATATTGAACTCAATTTCAACAACTTAAAAATACCTAAATTTTAAATACAGAAGATTAAAATTTTATCATATTGCATGCTAGCTAATTAAAAATTGTTCAAATTACTTTTTTTAATAACTCTTAGGACCCAGTGTGAGAAAACACAAAGAGCACTGAGCTTGGAGTCAGACATGTAGGTTTGATACCTAATCTGCCACCAACTAGCCATAGTAGTTCACATAATCCTTATTTTTATACTTCTCTCTATGAAAAATTATGGATTTAAACTGGAAGAGCTTTATAACATTTCTACAATTCTCACCAGTTCATTTAGTCTCTTATTGAATTCTGAGTTTGAGTCACACTATGTCCCAAAGGGTGATTAAATAACACAGCCCTGACCAATAACCCTCAAATCTTTCCAAAAGCCTGCCTCCAGAATCACTTCCTTCCCATGCCCCTTCCTATCTTAGAATGAAGTTTTATAAAAGTAGAAAAGATAAGAAAACAGAAGCCTAGAAAGATTGTGAGAAAGCACTTTCACCTTATATTTTAACTGCTTAGGTAGAAATAGAGAATTCAGATTAAGCTCAATGTGGAAATATAAGCTTATTAGCATTCATTAAGTCAAAAAGACTCCAAAGGAAATGATGAAAACAGGGCTGGTAAAAATGGGTTATAGAAGAAACAGAATGCAGTCACTTTGTTTTCTCTGAAGGATGATGACCCTTGAGGATATATGGATTTTTTCCTAAGGTAATTTAGAAAGAGTCCAATAAAAATCGTTAAATTGTTTTAAAGCTTGAAAGTTTACAGTTTTAAATTCTCAGATACCTTGGTAAATTCACCATCCAGAACCCCCAGTTGCAGATTTTTAATATTCTACCGAAATCCATTAATTTCTCCTCTTTCTTTTTCATGAACACTGACATTTACTAGAGAGAGAGAGAGAGCTGTAGAAGGGAAGAAACAACCCTCATTATGTGTAAATTTTGTGTTGGAACCAGAATTCCCACTGCTTTAGCTCTGAGCTCATTGTTGCAGAGAGTGAGCAGGTTCCCAGGCACTACGGAATATGAGCAGATGTAGAAAAACACGTCATCTGCAATACCTTAGAAGACCTATGCAGTAGTGATTCCTCCATTACTTCAATTTTTTTCCTGATAGAAACTAACCTGTTGGATACAGCATCTTTTCTAACTCTCACCAAGGTATCCAAAGAGCCATCAAGATTCCCATGTTTTAGATGGAGCTCGAGGGTATTATGCTAAGAAAACTGTCAGAAGGAGAATGACAAATACCAGATGGTGCCACTCATATATGGAATGTAGAGAAACCAAACAAACGGTTAGATAAAGCCAAACTAAAAACTAACCCTAGAAAGCTGACTATAGAACTGAGGCTACCATATGGAGAAAGGAAGGGAGAACAAGAGCAATGTTGGGAGGGAGCATGATGGCTCTGGTGGTCAACTATGCATGTCTTGGTGCATAGAGGTAACAATGCATGTCTTGGTGCATAGAGGGTGCAGTGTGGTAAAAACACCTGAGGGGAGATCCTATACTTCTAATACACAAGCTATGATGTCACCCACGGCTGCCTCAATAAAAAGTAACTAAAAATAAAATATACTCATGTTAGAATAGAGTCTGTAAAGAGAAGATGATAGGTTGTGTCCTGGCCCTGTGGCCATCCACAATGGTAATTTTCTGGGCTCCTAAGTGTAATGACAATGCAAAGGAAGGGAACACTTTACATACAGCAGAAACCTCACATTAATTTCTAGACATGTGAAAAAAGAACTCCCATTAGGAAAAGCCAAGAAGATGTTCTGGATGATTTCCCTCCCCCTCTCACATCAAAATTGTAAATAAAAAATAAAAGTATCTCCGTAATGGAATGGCATAGTGCCTCTCTCAATGACTTAATGATTGCAGTAGTGGGGCACATCATGGTACCCCTACTTAATTCCACAGCTTGGCCCCTGAAGTAAACAGATGGATCATGGTACCTGAGGGCAGACTGCCACTAACATAACTAAGAAGTGGCCCAGTTGATGCTATTATGCTAGAAATATTATCAATACTAGAGCAAATCAACATACATGGGCTGTGTTTGTTGATCTGATAATTTCATTCCTTTCAGTAGACTGTCAAGAAGGAAGACATAGAGCCGTTCACATTGAACTAGGGTGGACAGAAACATAAATTTAGTCTTTTCCCAGAACTATTAAAAGTCCATGTTCTTTATATCATTGATTAAAAAAAGAAATTTATTATCCAGACATTTCACAGAGTAGCATACTGGCCCACTATGTTGATATCATATTAACTGGACCTGCTAGGCATAAAGTGGAAAATGTGCTGGGTGACATGACAAGACACACACAATCTAGAAAGTGGTAGGTGATTCCTACAAAGATCCAGGAACTTAACACATCAGTCAGTTTGGGGACTCCACTAGTCTGTGGTATGCCACAAAATCTCTCCTAGAAGATAACATTTAAGTAAGTACTCTATCTTATACATTCTACCTACTGCCGAAAAAGAAACACTGCTTTGGGTAGTTCTCTTCAGATTCTGAGGTAGCATATTTCAAACTTATGAATAGTTCATTGATCTGTTTTCTCAGAAATATGTCAACTCTTAATGGAGTCCAGAGCAAAAGCAAGGACTGGTGGCTTTGCAGCAGATAAAGACACTGAATTGGGTATGTGAAAAGCTCCAATAAGAAAGTTTCAGCACAAACTCATAGGGACTTGAGAAAGAACATCTTAAAGTATCTCCAAAGCAGACTACTAGGCCCTCATAGAAACTGATCTTTAATCAGTGATCAAGTGAAAATGTGGCCAGAGCTCCCTTCCTGAGCTATCAGACCAAGCAAGTCATAAAGTCCTATGGCACACACGCCACCCACTGTACAATGAAAGAGGCAGATCTTAGGTTGGTCATCAGGAGCATCATCAGACACAATTAAACTGCAGGAACAGGCAGTCAGGCGTTGGCATTTGCACCTTGTTGCACCAATATCTCCTCTCCACTCACACCTCTGACCTACTACTGGAATTCTCTACAACAGTTGTTGAAAGCGGAAAAATCCTGTGGCTAATTTACAGAAAGATCAGCTCTATCTGTTGGCATAAGCTGAAAAAAAGAATTGCTGCTGCACTGTGGTTTCATTCAAGCATGGATGAAGAAGCCCTCCCAGTCATCAGAGCTTCTAGGGATACATCTGGCAATCCATTTTGTTTGGAGAAAGAAAGGATATATACAGATTACTACCTACTGGTGAAAATCTTAGCTTGTTTGTCAGAATTTTGTAATGAGCAAAATTGAAACGTCAGAGACAAGGGGTCTAGAGAAGAATTTTAGAGGAAATGTGTAAGTGAGAAAAAGGGGGTGACTCTTTGTGCTGCATATTAATACCCATAGCAGAAGGGTGCTAAATAGCCAAGTGAACAGGGTGACTCGTTGCAGTAAATGTCAGCAAGTCTGAGTCTTTGGATACCCGATTGCATACAAAATGGGCCAGTGTAGAACGTTGGCACAATGAAGCAGATGAAGGACATACCTGAACCAACACTGAGAGCACCCTCTAACCAAAACTGATCTAGTCACCGTCCCTGCTGTACATCCGACCTATGGAAACACAAGTCAACATGAATATGATGCCACATGTCCAACCACCAGAATGGGACCTCGGTAACATTGATTTGGAGGAAGGGGCCTATTTGTCAGCAAATGGTATACAGCAATGGTCACTGCCTGTAATATGCAATTGTCCTACACTACACTATACTGTGCCACACAAGTTTTCAGTCTGATTGATTAAACAATCATTTTCAGGTGTAGATAAGGCACTACCCTAGAGATGGCACCTACAGTGTGGAAGCACTGTCCTTCAGGATGTGGTCCATATCTGAGTCATTGGTCCCATACGGTTCTGTGTCCTGAAGATTTAAAATATATGGTCTGGCAACTAAGGGGTGGAAATATCACAGTGAAGACAAGCAGGTTCTAAGGTCTAAAATACCCTCTTCCCAAAATAGGAACATCAACACCAGGGGGTCTGTCAGATTTGCTCTCTTTCCAGAGTTATGACTAGGCCTGTTCATTTTAGCATAAAGCCGGCAGGCCAGCAGGCAAAAAAGTTATGATATCAGCAGGGATAATTAATCAGTGGTAGGTTTGTTGTTACATACTAGGCACCGAGAGGAATATATTTGGAATACAGGTATTCACTAGGGCATATCTGGTGTTTACAGGCCCAGTTTTAAATGTGAAAAGGCAATTAAAGGCAAATGCGGCCTGACAAGTTTATTTAACCAAGGCTCAGTGATGAAAACCTGAGAACAGAAAATCTTAGCAGCTCTCTAGACTACCACAAATGTTAGCCATCATGAGGGGAATGTGGACTGGGTGGTGAATAAGAAGTGGGGTTTATATCAGTCAAAGCAACTCCATCAGGAGATCAGCTGCAACTGCTTTTCCCACTGTTATGGCCTACACAGTGTGCTCCCTCCCCCATTCATAGTGGAAGCTCAGAACTAACTCTGTTTTTGGAGATTAGATCTTTAAAATTAAGTTAGGGGCCTCCCCTGGTGGTACAGTGGTTGAGCGCTGGGCTGCGAAGCTGCCTGCAGCCTCTGTAGTGCCAGTTCAATCCCTGGCCACCGGCGAGGGTCCCACATGGCACGACAGACCTCTCCTGCCGCGCCCGCTGCTCCCGTCAGCAGTGTGCTTCGTCAGTCTGCCTATTCTGTTCCCTGCTCTGGCTCTGGTGAATTCTCTCACCCTCCCGCGCTTCTGACTATACCCAGTGCTTATATAAATAAATAAATAAATCTTAAAAAAAAAAGAATAAAATTAAGTTAAGGTGGATCCTAACTCACAATATTGGTTTCCATATAAGAAAAGGAAAGTAGGACACTCAGAGAGAAATTAGGGGTGTGAACACAGGGGAAAAGCCATTATGAGTTCGCAGCTAGAAGGGAACCATCTGCAAGGCAAGAAAAGCAGCCTCAGGAGAACCAACCTTGCCAACACCTTGGTCTCGCACATCTAGCTTATAAGAAAATACATTTCTGTTGTTTAAACCACACAACTTGTGGTGCTGTTTAGTGGCAGCCCTGCAAACAAATACATCCACAAACCATAAAATTTCCCCGGAAATTGTGTCCCAATGTCACCTTAGACAATCTGTTGCAGGATGGAACAAAGCAACAGTGAAGGAATGGAGCAGTGAAAGGGTGAACATCGACACACTAGGCCAGTGTTCTGCCCAGATGTCCTTGGACCCCATCACTGTCTCTGTGCACTCTTCTCCCCCAGGCTGGGTGCTCTTGCTTCCTACAATGGCACCTTCAGTAGACTTAGAAGGACTGTGCTCAGCTACCGGAGTTGCTCTGCTCACATATTCAAAGAACTAAGAATTTTCTCCCTTGACCTCCACATCCATCCCTCATAAGAGGGATGCTTAAGACTACAGGTGTGTCCTAGGACCATAGGACAAAACAAGGGGACCCTGGAGCAATAGCTTCTGCCCCACACATGGAAATAAAATGGAACTGAAACAAATGGAACAAAAGCCTCTGACTCTGGTTTCCCAGCAAAATATGCTAACAGTCCAAGGAAGAGAAATGTAAATTATCATTTCCTTTGAAAATTATATGCCTAAAAAAGAGAAACTTTTACCAAAGAAAAATTTATACGTTAACACAACTCTGATTTTGTTAAAAGGATAATTAACCAAAAGTTATCCCTTTTTCAGAGGGATAAAATGATGTGAATAATGCATTAATGGATCTTTTGCTCAACTGATTTTTTTTAAAAAGATGGAAGACATGGATATCCTTTTATATTAGATGGAAAAGGTGCTTCTTTTTTGTTCCAAACGCAACTCTGGCAAAGACTCTGTTTTGAAACCTTCTTCCTTGGTGTCAAGAGCCTGTATGCCATCTCTAAACATTAATCTCCTTCCATGGAAGGTCTAGCACTTATCTTCGATTTGGTCACTTCTTTTTCATCAAAACCTTTCAGTTTCCTTATCTCTAGAATAAACCATTATGGCTATTTTGTATTTTGAAAGAGGGAAGATGGCTTATCTTTATTTAAAGATTTATATATTGTGTTCTTGCAAAAGGACCAGAGTGCAGCTCAGTTTTCACATGTATCACAAAGGCACAGCAGGACATTTAAACAATGCAAAAAGGAGTCCATGGGAAAAAGAAAGCATTGGTGCTAGTAGATGCCTCAACTGAACAATTTGCAACAACACTTAAACTCCAAATTATCATGGATCTAACTTTTTGACCCACTAAAGACAAAAAGAGGAACATATCTTTGTTACCTTGCTTTGGTTTCATAACATCAAACAGTTGATAAATTTCTATTCCGATATTCAATTATTCTTGAAACAACAGAGGTCCCTCTGGAAACAATGCTTCCCTCCATCAAAAGGCCCCGGGCTCAGGATTCTTGGAATCATTCTGCAGTGAGACTATGCAGGGAATATCTGTGGTTATAGCTACCCTGTCTCCTGACCTGGAAGAACCTGGCTACCCAAGCAGAGGGGAAGAAAAATCCAGCTTTCCACAAAGTGTACCTCCTAGGTCACTGGGGAAGACATTCTCTCCGGCATCAAAAGTATCGGAGGACTATTATCCAGCTCACCAAAACCAAGAACACTGAGAGACTGGCAAAGCAGTATGCTGCCTACTTTGTTTTTCAACTCTGCTAGCAACATTTCTGACAAACAAGTATGTTATTGAAACTCACTTGACTCATTGATTTTTTTTACTAAAAGCAATAAATGCTTCTTGGAATGACTGCCTTAATGACTTCCCCTCTTCTCAGTTATGAGACTCCAACAGCTTCTTCTGTACTCCCTAGTTTGAAGCAGACACAGGCTGGTCGATCATAGTTCTTTTCTTGCAAATGTGAAATGTGGAATAGAGAATCATAATAGTGGAAACTGTACTGAGGACAGTCCCTTGGGAGGAAAAAGAGATCTATGAATGCTTGTTCCTAAATACTTTGCAGTTCCCACAGGATCAAATTCCCTGGATCCATATTGATCTTCTTCTTGGATTCTGTGGGCTGAATGAGACTTTCCAATTTCTTCTCCATTTTTCTTTTCCTTTAATTGGACAGAATTGGCTTCTATTACTTAACTTAAAATATATGTGAATCCTTCCATTTTAGATTATTCCAAACAACACTAAGAAACATAGGAGAAAAATCAGCCATTGATGATTAGAGAGAAATACAACCATACACAATAAAATTAGAATGAACAGAACTTAAGCACCACAAAACAAATGAATTAAGAAGATGTGGTATATATACAAAATAGAACAATACCAGCAATCAAAAAAGATAAACTCATGCCATTTGCAGCAACATGGATGGAGTAAGAAGGGCTCGTACTAAGCAAAACAAATCAGAAGGAAAAAGATAAATATCAAATTATGTCACTTATATGTGGAATATAGAGAAAGCAAACAAAGGGTCAGTGTAGTGCCAGCAGGAAGGCACAGAGCATGATCTCTATGATCCGGGCAGATGGGTAAAGAAGGATCTTGGAGCCCTCAGTGACTTTTTCAGGCTTCTATTGAGCTTTTACCAAGTACACAGCAAGGGTGCTGGGGGTGTCAGGAGGCTGGCAGGCCTCCCAGCTCCCAGCGAATCTTCACTTTCTGGGCTCTCTGATGTTCTCGCCTCTTGTTCTTCCTAGTTTTCTCTGCTCTCTTCTACTCTTTCCCTGCTGGTTCCGTTCCACTGGTGTCCCTTGATGCCACCCTTATAAGCCCGGTTGCAGCCCAGGTATGCCCACCTATGCATGCCCACACCCTACTCCAGGTGTCTGCCATCAGGCATGCATGTAGGACTGCAGAGATCCATCATCAACACTAATGGAGGAAGGGCGGAAAAGCCTGACACTTTTGCACTTACCCTACAGTCAGAAAAAGACAAACTTTAAAAACAGTCCAGTCCTGGAGGCCTCCCCGGTGGTGTAGCAGGTTGAGCACAGTGCTGTGAAGCTGTGGTTCTGCTCCCCACTCTGTCTCTGGTGAATCCTCTCACCCTCCTACGCATCTGGCCTGCACCCCAGCTCTTGTGTAAATAAATAAATCTTTAAAAAGAAAGAGAAGAAAGCCTTAAAAAAAAAAAAAGCCCTGGAAAGCTGAAGGCGATGATCCTATACTTCCAAAATGCTCACAACAATGTAAATCAATGAGCAAAAATGTATTAATAATAAAAAGGACGGGACTCCCTGGTGGCGCAGCGGTTGAGCGCTGGGTTGCAAAGCTGCCCGCAGCCTCTGCAGCGCTGGTTCGATCCCCGGCTGCTCCCTGGCCACCAGAGGAGGGTCCCACAAGGCACACAGACCTCTCCTGCCGCCCGCTGCTCCCCTCAGCAGTGTACTTCGGTCCTTCTGCCTGCTCTGCTCACCGCTCGGGCTCTGGTGAATTCTCTCACCCTCCCACGCTTCTGACTATACCCAGTGCTTGTATAAATAAACAAACAAATAAATAAATAAATAAATAAATAAATAAATAAATAAATAAATAAATAAATCTTTAAAAAATAATAATAATAATAAAAAGGACAGAACAAAAACACAGGATGGATGGTTTATGTTAATCTATGGTGTGACTCTATATTGAAGCAGGTGCTGTCACCAATTGAGTTACCCATAGGCAAATGCTGAAAGTTTCGATGCAAGATGTTTACAAAGGAACAACACCTGTTGGAAGGGAGAGGAACAAGAATTGTCGAATGAGAGAAATCAAATTGTGAAGCCCATCCAAACACCAAAAAAATTTCTCTCAATCAGGAGCCCTGGAACAAGAATGCTGGGCAGACCCTGAAGTGACCTGACAACTGAAGGTTGCTCCACAGTTAGGCAGCAAATCCTCCCTTGAAGGGAAATCCCTTGAAGGGAAATAGAGACAGTGAATCTCTATCTATCAGAATTTACCATCGGTGTTGCTTCTCTGTCTAAATTCAGGGAGCCTCTCCTCTTGTTTTCCAATGGGAAACTTAGAAGAGGGAGTCCAGGTAAAGGGAAGAGTTACTCCTTTTCCAAGGCAGTTGATATCATGGGTATAATTGATACTCATTGTAGGGTAAGGAAAAAATGTCAGGAGTTTCTGACCTCCCGCCATCAGGATAGATGATGGATCCTTGCGGTCCTGAATGCATGCCTGATGGCGGGCACCTGGAGTAGGGTGTGGGCATAGGTAGATGGGATTCACCTGGGCTGAGACCGGGCTTTTAAGGGCGGCGTCATGAGGACGCCACTAGAAGCCAAAGAGAAGCTGAGAGAGAAGCAGAGAAGCAGAAGCCGAGAGAAGGTCAGAGAGCCTAGAGTGAAGACCTGCTGGGGGCTGGGAGGCCTGCCAGCCTACTGGACCCCCAGCACCTCTGCCTGCCGTGTACCTGGTAATCCCAATAAAAACCTGCAAAGCCACTGAGGACTCTGACTCCTCCTTTACCCGGTCTGCTGGATCAGAAAACCTGCACTGTAGCCTGTCCTGCTCTTTACACTCATCATTCCCCTCCTTCACCATCTATTCTTTATTAACTCATGATTAACTCCCATTTCCTCTGTTCTCAGTGACTTAGCGACTGAGATGAACTAGACCATCTGCTCCAAAACATGTCCCCTCAAGATAGGGTTGCTGCCTCTGTCGTAATTACATTCATAATTATGAAGAATAGTACTGAGGAACACCCTAGTGGGTTATCTAGGTTCCATGCATGTTCCTCTCTATCCACGTATAATAGCAACCTTACTTCCTCCAGATGCTCAAGGTCTACAACCCTCATCAAGGCAATGACTCCTCTTCTTCTCCACTTTCAACACAAGTTGCCTAAGTTGTGAAAGTGCAGCCATATCTTATAATGCAATGGAATCTTGCCGTGGCCCTTTGCTCCTGATTCCCTATGAGGACCAGGATCGCTCACCCTGCAGAATCCAAAGCTTGGGATAGACTGCACCACGTCATTCAGTGGGTTTCCAGGAGTCATGGCAAATGGAGCCTGCCTCTATGCAGTGGTTTTCTGACCCATTCATCCATTAAGGGAAACATATTAAAGCCCTTTGATTTGCTGTGTACATTGTGTCATGTTAAACGGTATCCCATTCTCTCAGAACATTGCCACTAAACTAACACTTTAGTAGCAACTTTATAAGACCATGCCAGTGTTCCATCAAGCCTCTATTCAACTCTGAGTGGCACATTACATGATTTTACCAGTGGATCACATGATCAGAGGCTTATGCCCATTTCACCTTCACTGCTAAGTAGATCCTTTTGTCTGACACAACATTATATGCCATCATGCACTGGGGAATTAAAGAACTGTCCATAAGCCCTTATATAATTGGTATGGTGAGGTTGTGCAGGAAGCAAAGGCAAACCCATATCTAGAATATACATTCCTATAATGATGAATTTTTGGGTTTTCCAGGAAGAAAGGAACATGATAAAATCAACTTGCAACCAAGTGGTCAGGTGATTTCCTCAAGGAATTATCCATACAGGAGCTCAGTCTTGATTTCTGTTGCCAGAAGGTTGGCTATTCACTGATGGCAACAACCATATCAATCTTAGTAAATAGCAGATTGTGATGTTGGGGGCATGCATAGTATCCATATCTTCCAATGTAGCCACTTCATTATTGTGTCTCATGTGTCAGCACTGAAGTGACCGTGTCAACTAGTAGAGTGACTTTTTTCTGTTTGATGGTTTAACACCGTTTTCCTAATGGAGGCTCTCTGATGAGCATTATCATGGGATGCTTCTGTATGTCTTTTCATATGCCTTTGCTACCCATCTCCTTGTCCCAGATCTTCCTAACATTTTTCCTTCCTGGATTCAGCTGATCATGTTGTTCTAGATTCCTTATAAGTTCACATATATCCTAAGTCATTTATTTTATGCAAAGGAGATTATGAAAATATTGCTTTCACCTGTGTTCATTGGAAGAATTTTTTCAGCATTGTCTCTCAAAGCCTCCTTTGAGTGATGCTGTAATGTCATAAATGTCCATTCATGGCTTATACTCACATACTGAGTCACCCTTTTCATAGGCCTTTATTGAACTTTCTTCAATTGGTTTTATCAGATTCCCCCCAATGCCCATAGAGGTGAACAAAGGGAGAGGTACTGGTACAATAGTTAGGGTTACCTGCTCATGATACTTGTTGGTCCCCTGTAGTCTGGCTCATGCTTAGATAGACCACTTTTTTTCTTATCAAACAAGATTCCTGGGCCCACCCACTCCTATGACTTTATGGATCTGGCAGGATCCTACTTATGATGAGCAATTTTAGCTACCTGATAATTTAATATCTATGATCAAGATCAATTACTGTCTGTCTGTCTCTACCAGGGCACAGGAACCCAGCATGCCAGGAGCTGTCTTTTTAAGCATATAATATCTGATGCAAATGGCAGATCTATGCTCAGTTCTAAGGGCCTGCACTGTGACTCTGCTTTTAAGATCTGTCACATGCTCTACCTAGCATAGTTTTCTCCTCCAGTATATCTATAAACATTATCAGGGCCACATACATAACAGTTTGGATCTGCTCATTGCTCTTTCCTGCCTTGGACTCCAAGTTGTCGACCTTTAATCACCCAGTGTGTTACAGATGGTGGTGCCTTTAAAAGAATACAAAGAGGTTCCACCAGGAAATGCTCACTTCTTGCTAAAAAGATACAAGTTTCAATTACTCATCTTTTATAGCAGAGTTTAACATGCCCGTGACCCATCAGCACTAAAAACATAACAAATGTGACTATCCCCTGAAACTTCAGAGAATTTCTATCTTACTTTCTGGAAACTCTTGCTCATCCATAGTGAGATAGTTTTTGATATAATAGATATCCAGGTGATTTAAAAATCTTTATATTGCACTGATAGAAAACTAGAGAGTGAACACAGTCATGGTATATGTCAAATACATATTTTCTCATTTCATTAGATTCAAAACTGTTTTTGATCCTCTTTATAATTGGCATAGAAATTATTACACTGGCCAAATTAATAGACATACACAAAGTTCTTTAGGTTCTATTAATCTGCTCTACAAAGGCAATGCATCTAGAATGGCAGTTTGGTAGAGTTTTCAAAATCCATCCAATTTTTATAGGGGCAGGTGACAAATCATCACTCCTGCCTCCTCTACATTACTAAGGTTGGTACTAATCTTTCCTATATCTCCAGGAGACAATATTGGTTATGATTTACTTTCTTAGCAAAGGGACAGTAGTTCTAAAGGCCCCCACTTGGTTATTTCCAGTAAGAAAATACAGAGTGTAGGTCCCATATGACTTCAGTGAATGCATGGGGAGTTCCAGAGCTAGCAGTGTCCATCTGCAGAAGAGTTTGATGTTAGGCTAAAATGGTAGGATCTTTATAATCTCCATGTCATCAGGTCAGTAGACTGCCTGGTAAGGCATAACTTCAGATAAGGCAGGTCTCTGCAGCTGAGCAGACTCTGCAGCTATTAGAGGCTGTTAAAGCTGTTCCCTTCCATATGTCATATGAGGCAAACTGCTCTGGAATCTCAGTGCCACTTGTGATGTATGTGTGTGTGTGTGTGGGGGGGGTGTTGGATGGTGGAGGACGAGAAGGGAGCTGGCTGTGAGGTACACTGAGGGAGGGCCACTAGTAATTTTTCTAAACAACTACTAAAACTATAATAACCATCACAGAAGCAGCAGCATCCATTAATTGGGCACCTGCTATGAACCAGTCACTATGTGTGAATTATTTTGTTCAGTCCTTACAATGCCCAGTGAAGTGAGTGCCCTCACTACCTCCATTTTACATATGAGGAGAGCGAGGGTTACAATGGAAATTACTTGCTCAGATCATGTGGCTAATAAAAATAGAGCTGGGACACCTTTTCTCTTGCTATTTTGCAGCAACATATAAAATAAAATTTAGCTACAAATCTAAAATAAAAAAGCATATGCAAGTTGATGTAAAAAGTAACTTTAGAGTGCTTTATATTATTGATTGATAAGTGAACAATTAGTTTAGCATTTATCATTTTCATGATAAGTTAATTATTCTTCATACTTTCATGCTTCAGAATAGCCCTAAATCTTTTGTTATTATCATTATTTAATTGGAAACTATGCCCTAGTTTCTATTCTTCAATAAATCCTGGAATGATGCCTTTTGAGTGGTGTATGTATAAGAAAATAAGATAGTCATTTATTCTAAAAGTACATTAAAGCAGGATAAATATGCTGTGGAATAAATTTTTTAAGCAGTTCAAAATGGCATTTATTTTAGTGCATTAATTTGAGAATATCATATGAAGATGGCTCTTTTGGGGACAGGTGGGTAAAGGCCAGGAGAAGTATATTTAGAGATAACAAGTTTCTAACCTGGAAAGTCTTTGACACATAAATATTCATTATATGATTATTACCACTATTTTTCTGTTCTTCTCCAGTAATTTTTTCACACCATGTTTATTGAGGTTAAGTAGGTTTGTTCTAGTACCATACTGTTCTGATTTCTATTGCTATGTAATAGTTTTTGAAGCCAGGAAATGTAATCCCTCTATTATTTTCTTTTCTCTCAAGATTGTTTTAGCTATTTGGGGCCTTTTGTGATTCCATATAAATTTAATAATTTTCAACAAAACCAACACCTCAAACAATAGATTGACTGGAGAAGCAGAATCCAGTCGTCTTTCATTAAACCGGATGTTAAAGACATAAAACAGGATCACTCGTCTCTCTTATTTCTTTATTTGGGAAAATCCATTACTTTTATTCTAGAATATTATTTTAACATATAGTAAGATTAATGCTACTACTTTTAAATGAATTAATAAATTGATTTTGAATTTTTTCAGGTTTAATTTCTAATGGGGTAAGAATTGCTATCCATAATTCTATAAGCAAAAAAAAATCAAGTTTTATCATTATTTTTTAAAGGTTTAAAAGATCTTGGACCAAAAATAGTTGAGAACTGCTTCTTTAGTCCTAAATATACAGCAGCTCAAAATATTTTCTGGTCCAACCTGGTTCCATTACTAGGCAATCCTCTTCAATGGAAGAAAAGATAGTATCATGCTAACTTTGTGCATCACCATATCTGATTCATTACTGTCTCAAGCACTCAATAAAGTAGGTCTCACTTAAGTAGTTTCTTCATCTCATTTAAGTAGTTTCTGCATCCACAGAAAAGGGAAACTGCCTTGACTTTTGTAGTATTAGATTTATCAGTGTGAGTCAGACATAGCTGGGTTCACTGTCCTTCAAATTGCCTGGGACATACTTCACATCACAGTTGGAAGCCAGATCACAACCTCCAAACCTTCCTTATAAGTGAGGAATGGTGGGGCCTCCCTGGTGGCGCAAAGGGCTAAGTCACATCACTATAAAGTTATCTGGAACCATTGCTGCATGACTTCAATCTCCAGCCAGGGAGGGACACATATTGCACTGCAGACCTCTCCTGACTCACCTGCTGCTCCCCTCAGCAGTGTATTTCAGTCTATCTGCCTGTTCTGTTCCCCACTCTGTCTTTGGTGACTCCTCTCACCCCCCAACAACTCTGACCTGTACCCCATTTCTTATATGCATAAATAAATCTTTTTTAAAAAATAAGTGAGGAATGGTGACTTAGTCCAACAACTGTCTCCAAAAATTTTGTCTTCCTCCAATAACAGCTAATTCTTTCATATCTACATTTATGAGCCTATTCCAGTGAAGGCGACTGCAAGTTCAAGAAAAATTATTGACTGTAGACATTTATACTACCCTTCAAAGTAACCCAGAAACAATGACACTTCCATTTAGCACCTAGATGGGTGCAGTTTCATACAGTCTTAGACTATTTGTGCAAACTAGAACATGAGACATTTTCTTGAGACATTTTCTGGTGAAATACCTCATTTGTAACTTAGTTGCAAATGTTATTTGAGTCCACTGGGCTGAGTAATTGTAGAGCTCTCTGATTCCTCTGTGACTCCCAGGCTAGTACCCTTTCAATACCCTAATTATAAATGTATATGGCTATAGTACAATTATCCTTTTTGACAGAAGTGGGGATAAAGCCTGACTAGTAAAAGAGGGAAGGGAAAAAGTTGGAAGAACAGGAGCTGAAAAGAGGTGATAGGATACAGCTATGGTGAAAAATCTGCAATGTAATCTGTAAATGAAGTTAATCAGGCTTTTTTATGCCCTCCTACTATTAGCACTGATGACTAGCATCTGCAGACTTTTTTTTTTTTTTAAAGATTTATTTATTTATTTATACAAGCACTGGGTACAGTCAGAAGCATGGGAGGGTGAGAGAATTCACCAGAGCCAGAGCGGGGAACATAACAGGCAGACTGACGAAATACACTGCTGAGAGGAGCAGCGGGCACGGCAGGAGAGGTCTGTCGTACCATGTGGGACACTCGCCGGCAACTGGGGACCGAACCAGCGCTGCAGAGGCTGCGGGCAGCTTCACAGCCCAGCGGTCAACCGCTGTATCACCTGGGGAGGCCCAAGCATCTGCAGTCTTGCACGCACACCTGTAATTATGGACACCTGCGGCCAGAGAGCACAGGGCATGTGCATATGTAAATGGGGACACCTGTGCCAAAGATCAAAGGAATATAAGGGTTGCGTCTGAGGAGGTAGCCAGAGAATTACTAAGAAACCTGGTCTGTCTTCTGATTCAGCATTAGAGGTTTGTAAAAATCTATCAAAGTCTCCAAAATTGCCTTTCCATCTGCGAGAACTGAAGATTAACCTCACTAGCATGGGATGGTTGCAAAACAGTATCACTGAAGCTTATGCCATAGAGTATTTTACCTGTTTTCTTCTATGTATTCTGTGGTTTCAGGCCTTACATCCAAGTTTTTTACCTATTTTGCTTTGATTTTTGTATATGCTGTATGATAGAGAGAAGTCTTGTTTCTCTCTCTCTCTCTTTTTTTTTTTTTGCCTGCAGCTGTCCAGTTTACTTACTACCATTTATTGAAGAGGTTTTCCTTGTTCCAGTTTGTATTCTTAATTCCTTTGTCATAAATTAACTCTTCATGACTGTGTGGGCTTATTTCTGGCCTCTCAATTTTATTCCATTGGTCTATGTGTCCATTTTTGTTCTAGTGCCAGGCTATTTTAATTACTATGATTTTATAGTATAGTTTAAAGACTGGAAATGTGATACCACCATTTTGACAAGATAGTTTTGACTGTCCAGGGTCTTTTGTGGTTCCAGATGAATTTCACTAATGTTTGCTCCATTTCTTTGGAAAATTCCATTGTAACTGGAAGGACTCATGATAAATAAGTCTGAAGAAAAAGTAAATGCTGGACATTGTCATTTATATGTGGATATATAGAAATCAAATAAAGGGTCAGAGTCGGACTTTAAAACCATCCCTTGAGAATTATGCTCAATGAAATAAGTCAAGAAGGAAAAAGAAAAGTATGAATGGCTTCACTTATAGGAGGAATATAGGGGAAGCAAACGAGGGACCAAGGAGAAAAAATAATACCAATAAAAAACACAACAAAACCAAACAACAATAAAAAGACAACTACAAATTAAAGACATTCTGCAAGGGAGGGGGGAGGAAAAGAGACCAGGGTGAGGGTGGAAAGAACACAAGGGACTATGGTGATGGTGCAGGGGTGAATTGGTGGTGGAATTCTACGGGGACTACACCTGAGAAAAGAAAGCAAACATTGTAAAATAAATAAATAAATAAATAAATAAAATAATACATTCTAAAGGTGATCGTATTATCTTCCTGGGACTGCCATCTCAAAGTGCTACAAACTGGGTGGCTTAAAACAACAAACATTTACTGTGTCAAAATTCTGGAGGCTGGGCCTCCCCAGTGGCACAAGTGGTTAAGATGCCACCTCTGAAGCAATCCACAGTCACAGTCACTACAGCACAAGTTCAATTCCTGGCCGCCCGGGAAGCAACCCACATGGCACAGCAGACCTCTCCTGACTCACCCGCTGTTCCCCTCAGCAGTGTACTTCAGTCAATCTGCCTGTTCTGTTCCCCACACTGTCTCTAGTGATTCCTGTCACCCCCCACACCTCTGGCCTGTACCCCAGCTCTTGAATGCATAAATAAATAAATCTTTAAAAAAAATTCTGAAGGCTGGAAATCTAAGATCAAAAGGTCATCAGGGCCTTACTTCCTCTGCTCCTGGTGGTGGCTGGCAGGCCTAGAAGTTTTGTTTTGTTTTTATTTTATTTTATGTATTTTTTTACATCACTTTTCATTTTTGCACAATATATGCATTTTCATCTTGGTTATATCCTCCATACAATTCCCACCCCCCTTATTTTGACCCTAATCCCTCCTCCTCTCCAAGAAGATGTGGTACATATACACAATGGAATATTACTCAGCAATCAAAAAAGATAAACTCATGCAATTTGCAGCAATATGGATGGAGCTGGAAGGGATCATGCTCAGCGAAATAAGCCAGAAAGAAAAAGAAAAATACCACATGATCTCACTCATAGCAGGAATTTAGAAAACCTACATAAGAGACCAGGAAAAAGACTAATAAAGTAAAAATCAAAATCAACAAGCAACTATAAACCAGGCCTAGGAGTTTTTTAACTTGCAACTTCATGTGTCTACTCCTCCATCTTCATATGGTAAAAAAAAATAAATAAATAAAAAACCATCCCTTGAAAGCTGACCATGGAACTGAGACATCCAGAGAAGATACAGAGGTGAAAACAAGGAAGGGAGAATGTACAATGGAATATGGGGGCGGATTACAAGTGCTTTGGTGGTAAAAGCACTATATTGATTACACCTGAGGAAGGAAATCCTCTGCTTCCAAAAGACTAATAAAAATATGAACCAACGATACTTTAAAAAAAAAAAAAGCTATGGACATTAAAAACTAAAATTATCTTTACCATTTTAAAAGAAACGAGCAAAACAAAAACCCTGAACTTTCCTGTTATTCTTGTTCTACAAGATTGTATTTTATTTTCTATAACTGCATAGCAAATTACTACATGCAGAAGCTTCAAACAACTTTATGATTATCAGAAATCCTGCCTGGGCTCAATCAGTTTCTCAGTTCAGGTGTCACGAGTTGCATTTGCCAGGGTATTAGTTAGCTCTGTTCTTATCTGAGCTTGGGGTCATTTTCCAAGCTCATCTAGATTGTTAGTAGAATTCAGTTCATGGTAGCACTGACTCATAGCCATTTGTCTCTTCAAGACCAGCAGCAGAAAACCCCTACTACTTGGACTCTTTCTGGCTTTAGGAAGTGCCTTCTCTCACACTTTATAAGGATTTATCTGATTAAGTTAGACCCACCAGGATGATCTCCTTTTTTTATTAACTCAGTAACCTAACCATGGAAGTAATATGCAGTATTCTATCCAATATTCCATCATATTCACATCTCCACCCATATTCAAGATGAGAGACCTATACAGGGTGTATAAACCGAGGAGTAGAATAATGAGGGAATAATGAAATTCTGCCTGTCATAGACCACCCGCAAGCCCTGTGATTCATGTTTCCACCAAATACAAAATACATTCACATCTTCCCAAGCTTCCAAAGAATCTCACTCCATTATACCATCTTACTCCATTATACCATTAAAGAATCTCACTCATACCATTATACCAGATTCAAAGACCAAAATCTAGATTTGTTTTTTCACATCGATTTTCTAAAGACAAAAATAACAAAAGTAGACTTATTAATATTAAATAAGTCATTTGTTACACAGGAATACCTACCCATCCTCAAAGATTGCTCCTTTGTTTGCAGACAAGAAATGCTTCTCTATTTTTGCACAGTCATTAGAGACTTGGGATTCCCCAGAGTAGAAAAAAGAGAACACCAGAGGCTGTTCTCTGAGTAACATACATATCCAGTCTCTGACACTGTGATTCAACTAACTGCTTTGTGTCAGTTTCATGATCTGTTGAACTAAAATGATGTCACTACCCATGGTCTCTGCCCTACTTCAAGGATTATGCATAGCTTGTAACTCAATAGACCCTCCAATTCCTAGCTTGTAAGCAAATGCTGGCGGACAAGTGAGCTGGCCAGCATGAAGAATCTAGGACTGGGAGTTGCCTTTTACCACAATTGTAGGAACTCAAAACAGGCATGATAGAGACAGGGAGTTAGTGAGAAACAATCTGCCTCTTCTTTATGCTTGCCAGACATATATCACTTAGAGTTTTATGGAATTCATCAGGATACCTCTTCTATTTACTATAGCTATAAGGGGGTAATGCTACCTAATTTCTTTTAAAGCAATGAATTATACTTTTAGTTTTAATTTTTAATGTTACTATTGCATATTTGCACTTCAAAATGAATGTTACAACCCTCTTTTAGAGAAGTATGGACGACTACTACTAGAGTTTACATTGGTATTGAGTGAGATTTATCAAGTTAATTTGTGGAGAATAGACCCTATGAAAATGTTGACACTCCATTTATTCAAAACTCTGAAAAAAGCTTTATGTATTCCTCATATAAAGTTCATTCTTTTTTTAAGTTTATTCACAGATGTTTTATGATTCAGTTATTTTAAGTTTTTTTTTTTTTTATTTCTAACTACCTATTGTTGCTATATAAGTAAACTACTGACTTCTCCTTTTAATCAGAAGGGTTTTGGCTATTCAGGGGTTTTTGTGACTCCAAATGAATTTCAGCAATATTTGTTCCATTTCTTTGAAGAATGTCATTGAGATTTTTTTTGTAATTGCATTGAATCTATAAATTGCTTTTGGTAGCATGGCCATTTTGATAATATTAATTCTCCCAATACATGAGCAGGAAATATATTTCTATTCCATTGTGTCTCCTATTTCTTTTAACCATGTTTTGTAATTTTCTTGTCTTTCACTTCTTTGTTAGGTTTATTCCCAGGTATTTAATTTTTTTCCATACATTTGTAAATTGAATGGTTCTCTAAAGTTTTTCCTTTTCAGAGTGACTGTTTGAATATAAGAAGGCTACTGAATTTTGTGTTTTGATTTTGCAACCTGCTACTTTACTAAACTGATTGTTTTCATGAATTTTTCTGCAGAATTTTTAAGGCCTTCTCTATATATTATCAGCAACACAGGTGAAGCTGGAAGGGATTATGCTAAGTGAAATAAGTCAGAAGGAAAAAAAATAGCAGATGGTTTCAATTATATGTGGAATATAGAAAAACGAAGCAAAATGTCAAGAAAAAGAAAATTTGCAAGCTGACCATACATCTGAGGCATAAGAGCAGATGAGGAGGAAGGAGAGAGGAGTCAAAACAGAGGAGGGAAGAGTACAGAGACTATGGTGATGGTTCACAGGTGATGTGTGGTGGGAGAACTGTGGGGTCTACACCTGAGGGTATCAAATACTGTACAAAATGAACAACAATGGAAGAAAATAAATATGTTTAATAAAATAAGAAAACTATTGACTTCTTTGTATCCATTTTATAACCAGTCACATTACACTAAAGCAGTTCCCTTAGCTCTTCCCTCTATATAGCATATCATCAGCATATAATCTTAAAATTGTTTTGCAATTTGTGTTTCTTTCATGTAATTATAGTGGCCTGTACTTCCACAATTAGTAAAATAGTAACTAATGACAGTCAGATGGTGGTTGGCCTTGTCTTTTTAACAATTTGAGAAAAATATTTTTCATTGCGTTAAGGAAGTACTTAATTTTCTTTATTTTGAAGTCAGAAATAGATGGTGAACTTTATCAAATATTTTGCTATTGATTGAGATGATATAGTTTTTTTTCGCCATTGGAATATTAATATAGTAAAGTATAGTAATTTTATTTCTAGATATTAGGTCATACTTGCATTCTGGAGTGACCATAGTACATTATTCTTTTAATAAAGTGTTTGATTCTATTGGCTGACATTTTGTTCAGGATTTTTGAATTAATATCCAGAAGGGTGATTCATCTGTAGTTTTATTTTCAGCACTTGCATTATGTTTTTATGCTGAAAGTATTCAAACAATGAAATTTGTTTCTTCCTATGACTCTGGAAATGTTTTAATCACACTGCACTGTTTTCTGAAATTCAAATAAATTTAATTATGAAACTAGAAACCTACTGCTTTTGGAATTTAGATCTTGATGGACAACTTTCTGAACTTCTTCTCTTAAAATTCATTTGCTTTGTGTTCTGTATGGTATTAACTCAAATGATGCTCATTTTAAGGTTTACAGGACTGGCCTTTGACTACTCTGGATGATAACCTCTAAACTCTGGATATTCTTCCTGAAAAAAAGTATATACCAGAGAGTGAGAACCATAGCAGAGATTTTAATACTAAAACTATGATTGAAGGTGAAAGTCATTTTTCTATTTAACCTAGTTCCTGGACCTTAGACCTACTGTATCAATTTGACTTGGCAACAGCCCTCAAAACTAAGTATGGAAAGTTAGTCCCATGAGAACTCCAGGCCTGTGCGACTGTGCCTAAATGAAAACCTTGGATACCAAGGCTCAGGTTAGGGTCCCTGGATGGGATGCTTTGATGTGTTGTATACATTGTTGTCTGTGTTAGCCTAATGGGATAAGACAAGCTTGCAAGTAGTTTCTCCTGGACTCCCTCCTATTCACCTTTTTTCTTTCCTGACTTTAACCTGTATTCTTTCACTAGAAGATACAGCTTTTCTGAGTTCTGTGATTTCTTCCCAAAAATCCTCAATCTAAATGTTGCCTCAGGGGAATTCTTACATATTTGGTTTTGAATTTCTGGACTCAATTTTGTTTATTTTAAATATTTGTAAAATTATTATAACTTCATTTTTTGTCACTGCAATATTTCTTTTCTGATCCCTACTTTTGTATATTTGCATTTTCTTTTTAAAGAATGGATTAAGTAGTTTTTTACAACTTTTATCATCATTTTGATCTTGGATATTTTTCAAATGTGTGCATGTGCTTGTTTTATAATCAATCTGCATTTAAATTATTTTTTCCTTCAACTTTACTGACATTTGTTATTCATTTTCAAAATTAGTGAATAGGCTGTTTAATTAAGAGATTTCCACTCTTCTTTAAAAAGAAAGTGTTAAAAGCTATGCATTTCTTCTGTTTAAATTTTTGGGCACATCAACACGTTTTGAAATTCAGTTGTCCTTGTAACAATGTGGCCCCCATTTTAGAGTAGGCACATTTGGGAGTTCTGGGGTACCTCTATTCCTGCACTGTAACATCCTCACTGTCATTATATTTGAAGTCATTTGAAATTAGCATTTTTATTTCTTCTTTGATCTTAGAGTTATTTAGGAAAAGGCTGTTTAAATTTAGAATTGACAATATAAATTCTCCTTTTGTGATTTATTTTCAATTTTAGTTAATTAAGCTCAAAGTGTGTAGCCTATACTATTTTTATTTTGAAGAATTGATTAACTGGTTTAATACAATATGTAATCAATGTTTGTAAAAGTTCAATGAGTAGTAGAGGAGAATATATATGTTGTTTGTAATATATTTTGATATATATTTTTTTAATTAGTATTGGACCTCCCTGGTGGCACAAGGGCTTAAGTCTCAACACTACGAGGCTATCAACAGCCACCGCAGCATGAATTGATCCCCGGCCAGGTAGCCAACCCACATGGCATAGTAAACCTGTCTCCCGTGCTGCTCCCCTCAGCAATGTACTTCAGTAGATCCTACTGTTACACTCCCCACTCTGTCTCTGGTGAATCCTCTCACCCCACCCTATACCTCAGCCTACACCCCAGCTCTTGTATGCATAAATAAATAAAATAAATCTTTTAAAAAATTAGTATCAATAAAAATATCACTCATATCTCACATTTTTTTGTCTACATGATCTATAAAGGATTGCAAGATATATTAAATACCACTATTGCAATACTATCAATTTTACCTATATTTGCAAAGACATTTACCTTTTTCATTTCAAAACTATTTGATTTGCAGAATTTTACAATTTTCGAAGCTTCATTGAGGACTGAACCCATCATTATCAACTCCTACTGAATAGCTTTACTCCATATTTATCTTGCAAACATGTCTACTATTTGTCTTTCAAGCTTCTACTCACTCCATTTTAGTTATGTCTCTTTTAGATGTATTACAAAATCTTTGCTTTTAAAACCATTCTAAGATGATTTTTCTTTCAGCAAGTAAGTTCACTCCCATCTGTTGTTAAAACAAATATTTAGTTTTTTTAATTAATTTCATTATTCATTATATTTTCTATTTATAATTCCTCCCCATTATTCTATTTGTATTTTATATTTGCTTATGTTATTATTTGATGTTTTCTTCAGCTTTTTAAAAATCTATAGTTTGTGTTGAACTTACATAGGGTTAGCTTTATAATTTTCATTTATGTGCCTGAAATTGCATTACTCAGTACCTCAATTTCTGACACTGGAATTAAAACAAGGAAATATTAGCACCAGTTCAGAAAAGTATTATCTTTCGATAATGAGTGAGCCCAGAAGTAGATGAAAGTTATGGGTATGTATCAAGACCCTGGGATTGGGGGGTGATTTGTTGGGGTCTGGGCATTATTGTACTTTGTATGCATTACTTATATTGTCATGTATATGACATACTTATGTATGCATTACTTATATTGTCATGTATATACCAAATGATACTTAAAATCTAAAAAAACAATTATCAAAAAGATTCATAACTATTGCTTTCTTCCTCACCCTTCCATTTTTCCCCTATCAACATCCTCCTCAATTCTCAGCATACCATTTTTTATTGTTATACTCATAACTTCTTCCTCTGTTTGTCTTAGTTAAACCACTATTTTGAAACAATGTGGTTTTTAGTTAAAGTATACCAAAAGCAAAATTGCATGCACAAATGATTTCAAAAATATGAAGAAAAATGTTTATAGCACATATAAACAGGATGAAAGGATACAATAAAAATGAATGTATTTGGGTCTCCCTGGTGATGCAGGCAGTTAAGCACCACACTGTGAAGCTGTACACAGCCTCTGCAGCGCCGGTTCAATCCTGGCTGGCCGGCGAGAATCCCACATGGCGAAGTAGACCTCTCTTGTCTCGCCCGCTGCTCCCCTCAGCAGTGTATTTCTGTTGTATGCCTGTTCTGCTCCCTGCTCTGTCTCTGGTGAATCCTCTTACCCACCCACGCATCTGGCTTGTACCCTGGTTCTTGTATAAAAATAAATAAATCTTTAAAAAAAAAGAATGTATTTTATGTTAGTGTTGTGGAATTACGTATGACAGTTTTTCCTTAGAACTGTCCTTTGCTACCTCATCACCTGAATTAAAATATTAAAAAGTCAATAAATGTAGCAGAATAGTCTTCTTGCATATTCAGTGATGAAAATATATAAAATAATTTATATTTTCTGCTTTCCGTTACATTCAGAAATATTTTAAATTTTAAGTAGAATAGTATCTTTATATGAATGGTTTTAGCAGATTGTAGAAGCTTCTAATTGTTGGCAAACTTGTTACCTAAAAAGGTAATTTGATGCTAATTAGCTATTTAAATATGCAGAAGGTAAACAAAGTAAAAGGAATAAGGGAGTCAAACTTGTCTAAACAAAAACAATGCCCAGAATACAGACAATCTGAGCTGGGAAATTAAAACTATTCCTCTGTCTCCACACAGAGAAAAGAGGGAGAAATATCCTGCAGTCTTTGTCTCAGCAGTAAAACCCACCACCAAAAAAATTAGATTTTTAATTAGTGCATATTTTATCCATCAACTTAAATTAGTACAAGAGTATTCATACCTGGAGTGGATCTAATTTCATCCTGAAGTAAAAACACCTCCTATTTTAGTTACCGGGTGTAGGATAAATGGTTTTCAGGCTTTTCTGCCCTCCCACCATTAGGATTGCCCTGTCTGATGGGGCACCTGCAGTTGTTACATTGTAGTAAGCTGTCTTGTTTACTTTTGTGGGCCATGGGAGGAGTATTGAGATACTCACCAAGAGAAGCAGCAGGAGCGAGGCAGGAGAGACAAGGGGCAAAAGAAAGCCAGAAGAGAGAGAGAGAAGACCAGAGTGGAGACCTGCAGGGGGCTTGGAGGCCTGCCTGCATGTACCTGTTTGCCACATCACATATAAAGCTCAATAAAAGCCTGAGAAAGCCACCGAGGGCTCCAGGACTCTTCCTTTACCTGTCTGCTCAGATCGTAGAAAACCTGCTCCGTGCCCTTCCTGCCCTTACTCCCTGAGTAGCCTGTCATGTGTAAACATGTAAGTTCATTTTGGGTTTTTGAGATATTGTTAGGAGTTGGCGCCTTAACTCCGTCCAAGGTTCCCAAAAACCACACGAGGCCAGAGATGCAACAGCAAAAATGTTTTCTTGCTAGCTTAAGCTAGGGTCCGACTCTGCCTGGTGTACTGACACAGCAGTCCCATCAGGTTGAGAGAGGGACCCCCTCCCAGAGCAACCAGCTGTTTTTGTACTTTGTTGACAGGATGCAGGGACTTTTCACACCTGGTGCAGGGTCCACCCTGATTGGATAGCTCTCATAGTGCCAGCTAGGTTTCCTTTCTCCTTACGTTGTGGTTTCTGCCCAGAAACGAAACCTAGCTGTGCCCTTTTGAGATGGCAGTTATTTCTCAAAATGGCTGCAGTCTTGCTATTTTCCCAAAATGGCCGCTATACCCAATTCTATAACATCCAACAATATGAAGAACAATACTATGCCCCGGAGTTCAAGGTTGGGACTGCAGCAGAAGGTAGACTCTGGAAATCAAACTTCCCTCAGCAACACCAATTGTGTTACACAGACTCTGAGATCCCTGGAGAGTTGAGTGTACATGGCTAAAATTATTTTTAGGGCCTCCCCTGGTGGCGCAATGGTTGAGCGCTGGGCTGCGAAGCTGCCTGCAGCCTCTGCAGCACCGGTTCAATCCCCGGCCACCAGCGAGGGTCCCACATGGCGCAACAGACCTCTCCTGCTGCGCCCACTGCTCCCCTCAACAGTGTATTTATCAGTCTGCCTGTTCTGTTCCCCGCTCTGGCTCTGGTGAATTCTCTCACCCTCCTGTGCTTCTGACTATACCCAGTGCTTGTATAAATAAATAAATAAATCTTTAAAAAAATAATAAAAAAAATTATTTTTATATGAACACCCTCTACAAGTATCTATGGCTCTCTGAGGGGTAGCAAAATTTTAATACTTGTCATAGAAAAAACTTAGGTTGTTTTTGCCAATGTGTTCAAGGTGAAAAATTGAAAACTGTCCACCCAGCTGGGCTTCTTCACTTTCCTGGAGATACAGAATCACATTTTCCTTCCCAGAATAACTGCTACAGAAAAGGGAAGACAAGAGCAGGGCATGGGGGGTCTCACTCTGTCTCTCTCATATCTTTCTTCCCCTCCTAATGTGCAGAAAGATGTCAAAGTCCTGCAATTGCTATGGGGACTTAGGGCTCAACACCTTTATTTCTGTGCCTTAGTTGCAGAAACACTACTTCATTTCTGACATCTTTCATGCCTCTGGTGACCCTTTAATTCCAACTCTCTGCCTCTTCTATACCTATTATCTCTGCGTTTGCTATAGCTGCTAGAACCATGCAAGTGTGCTGCATTTATTCAACAAAAATTTAATGACCATTGGTAACCACAAGGCACTATGCTTGGTTCAGACATGGGATTTTAAATGGGTGGTATACAAAAGTGTAACATCTCAACATAAAGTAGATAAATAGATAATAAGGTGCATTGAAGAAGCAGGAAGAGATTTGTAGGGTAAATGATTTTCAGGCTTTTCTGTCCTCACTCCATTAGCACTGCATGCCTCATGGCATGCACCTGGATTTTGTTACATTGTTATATTCAGTTGTGTTGTTTACTCTGGTGTATTCGCCAAGAGAAGCCCAGGCAGGAGAGAGAGCAGGAGAAAGAAGAGGAGAAAGAGGGACAGAGAGCCCAGAGTGAAGACTTGCCCCAGGCTTGGAGGCCTGCCGAGCTCCTGCACCTCCACTCCCAACCCCAGCACCCCTGCCTGCTGTGTACCTGGTTGCTGCACTACATGTATAAGCTCAATACAAGCCTGAGAAAGCCCCCGAGGGTTCCAGGACTCTCCTTTACCTCTCTGCTCCGATCAGAGAGAACGAGCTCTGTGCCCTTCCTGGCACTACAAGATTATACAAGCAGGAGGAGATATACAAGCAGGAGAAGATCAGTTCATTGGAAAAAGTGAATTTCATGTAGGAAGACATATTTGGGAAAGGGAAGGATTAAAATGGGAAGAAAATTAAATACTAATGGCTGTTTTCCAAAGAAAAGCAACTACACTAATTTAAAAGCATAGAAATGACAATTCCCAGGGTATGTCTGGGAAAGAACAAGTAGTCCAATAGCTACAGTCCAATGGAAAAAAAAAAATTAGAAGGGGGATAGCATAAATTTTGCAGTGGTGTCTTTTTTCTACATCTTCCACGGAATATTTAGGCAGTGGGTCCAGTGGAAATTTGAACCTATTTTCCCCCTTTATCTAAATACTCCTGCCTTTCTAAGGTCTGAGTTTTACTGGTTATATTTCTGAGTTATATTTCTAAGGTCTGAGTTTTTAATCTTCTCCAAAAGAAATAACAATTGTGGAAATGACAACTGAGTTAGAAGGGGTGTTTTGTGATGTACTGTCTCTCTCACTGGGCTTAGGCTAACTTGATTTACCACATTTTTCTCTGATCATTCTCTAGCTCTGATGGATTAAATTGACTCCTTTAGGGGAGGTAATGTGATGTGCAGGGCTGTACTCCAGAATGATTATATTATTAGCTGCAATCACTACCCAAATCAAAAGACAGCCTGGTTATAAGGAAAGACAAAGTACAAGTTGACTTCTGGTGCTGCGGACCAGCACAGCAGTAGACGATGAGGCCACCTCAGGGTTGAGAGAAGCGTGCAGGGTGGTCAGGGCGTCGGCGAGAAAGAAAATGACAAACAGACACACTTCAAGAGTGAAAATCTGAGTGTAATTTTCTTTGAGTTTGTGACCAGTATATATATGTTTTCCAAAAGCACAGGAATGAATATCAAAGAAATTAGCTTGCTCATGGGCTCAGTCTATCACCATCAGGGAGGTGATCTACATAACAAACAATGACCATTATAGAAGAAAGGAGGAAGTTTAGAAAGACAGATAAGGGATTAAAGTTTGTAGTTCTAGAAAGACAGGAAAAGATTTTTAGCATTCTTGTAGTGGTTCTTGGTGGTCATTATCTTTTGATAAGCTTCTGCCTTTTCAGGGAACGCTGCACTTCCTCTGCTTCAGGCTGTTCCCCCCCCCCCCACCCCCCCACCCCCCCACCCCCCCACCCCCCCACCCAACACCCCCCCACCCCCCCACCCACACCCCCACCCCCCCCACCCCCCCACCCCCCCACCCCCACCCCCCACCCCCACCCCCCCCCCTCACCCCCCCACCCACCGCTGCGCTGGTTGCCCAGCCGGATCTAGGGACCCTGGCAAAAGCCATTTCTAAAGATCACTGTGGGGGGAGGTGCAGCAGGTAGGGTTTTGTTGTTCTTCCCCTGCGTGCTGGTTGCCCAGCCGGACCTAGGGCCGGTTAGCCCTAAAGGTCACTGCAGGGGCAGGTGCAGCATTCTGGGGACACACAACAAACAGAATATTAAATCATTCAGTGTGATAGCAAATTATATGCCGAAAGAACCAAAGGTCCTACGCTAAGCAGAAAAATAACTGTTGCTTTGGAATCTTTTGTAAAGGAAATGGGAAGGTGATTTTAACACTGAAAACAAAAATTTGTGAAGCAATAGCAACTAAGGGGTTACTTTTAAATGGCATATGTGGATGGATTGCAAATCTATAAGCATCTAATTGACTGAGAAAAATATGGTTTGTTTACTATTCTTTGTGTCATCAAAAAAGTCTAAGAACCTATTTGTGGTACATTACTTTCATCTCTTTCTCTTGAAAGACATTATAAAACTCGCCAACTTCTGTCCGTAAATTAATCTATTATTTATAAAGTAATAATAATTTAATTTTTACATTTTTCTCTAAAGATAGAAGAGGAATGCTGACACTATTGGAATATATCATAGGATACTTTCCTATGGTATGGATGGTGGTGATTCATTCATTCTACGAGGATTTACAGAACCTATATTTTCTAGGCATTGACACAAAAAGTAGATCTGCCATATGATCAAGTGATCCAACTTCTAGATATCTACCACCAAAATGCAAAAACACTAATTCAAAGGGGTCTATGCACCACTACCTTCACTGAAGCACTATTTACAAGAGCAAAGATATGGAAACAGATGACAATGCCCAAGGACATACAAGTGGATTAGAAAAATGTAGTTTATATACAAAAAGGAATGTTACTCAGCTATAAGAAAAGATAAACAACATGGAGGGAACTGGTGGGGATAATGCTAAGCAAAATAAGTAAGAAGGAGAGAAACAAATTAAGAATGGTTTCACTTATATGTGGATTGTACAGAAATAAAACAAAGGACAAAAATAAACAAAAACCACTAATAAACCCTTGAAATCTGACTGCGGAATTGAGGCTGCAAGATGGGGAGGGAAGGAGAGAAAGAAAAATGGGATGGAGATATAAAAGCATAAAAAGGAATTTAAAATGTCTCTTCAAAGACACAAAGACATGGAAAGACATCCCCTGTTCATGGATTGGAAGAATTAATATTATCAAAATGGCCATCCTACTAAAAGCAATTTGCAGATTCAATGCAATTCCAATAAAAATTTCAATGGCATTCTTCAAAGAAATGGAACAAATTAATGCAATTAATATGGAGTCACCAAAAACCCCAAATAACCAAAGTTCTTCTGAAACAAAAAAAGAAAAATTAAGGGAATGGAGGTATCACACTCCCAGACTTCAAACTATACTATAAAGTCATAATAATAAAAACTGCATGGTAGTAGAACAAGAATAGACACAAAAAAACAATGGAACTGAATAGAAAACCCAAATAAACTCACAGATTTATGGTCAACTAATCTTTGACAAAGGAGCAAAGAATATGCAATGGAGCAGAGAATGTTTATTCAATAAATGGTACTGGGAAAACTGGGCCACTACATGCAAAAGAATGAAGCTTGACTACTACCTACCACCATGCACAAAAACCAACTCAAAATGGATTAAAAAACTAGACATAAGACCTGAAACATTAAAATACATAGAAGGAAATATAGGTAAAACACTACATGACATACACCTCAGCAACATCTTTAAAGACACATCACCCAAAGCAGTGATAGTGAATGAAAGGATACACAGCTGGGGCTACATCAAATTAAAGAGCTTCTGTACAACAAAAGAGACAGTAAACAAAACAAAGAGAAACCCCACGGACTGGGAGAAAATTTTTGTACACAACACTAATGATAAGGCACTGGTCACAAAAATATACAAAGAGCTGATGAGACTCAACAAAAACAAAGTAAATAACCCAGTCAAAAAATGGGCAGAAGAGCTAAAAAGAAACTTCTCCAAAAAGGAAATGCAAATGGCCAAAAGGCATATGAAAAAATGTTCAACATCACTTGCAATTAGGGAAATGCAAATCAAAACTACAATGAGATACCATTTACACCAGTGAGAATGGCACATATTAAAAAAAAACTAGCAACAATAAATAATGGCGAGGATGTGGAGAGAAAGGAACTCTCCTGTACTGCTGATGGGAGTGCAAACTGGTACAACCACTATGGAAAGCTGTGTGAAGGTTCCTCAATCTGCTAAAAATGGAGCTTCCATATGATCCAGCAATTCCACTCCTAGGCATCTACCCAAAGGACACAAAAACATTAATTCAAAAGGACATCTTAACCTCTATGTTTATTGCAGCACTATTTATAAATGGTAAGCTAAGGAAACAACACAAGTGCCCCCAAGAAGATGTGGTACATATACACAATGGAATATTACTCAGCAATCAATAAAGATAAACTCATGCCATTTGCAGCAACATGGATGGAGCTGGAAGAGATCATGTGCAGTGAAAAAAGCCAGAAAGACAAAAATACTGTATGGTCTCACTTATAGCAGGAATTTAGAAGACCCAAATAAGGGATCAGGAATTATAATTATAATTATAATAAAATAAAAAGCAATTATAATAAAGTAAAAAATCAAAATCAATAAGCAAATATAAACCAGAGACACAGTATGGGAGGGTGGGGAGAGGAGGAGGGATTAGGGTCAAAATAAGGGGGGTGAGAATTGTATGGGGTATATAACCAAAATGAAAAAGCATGCATTGTGCAAAAAATGAAAAATGAAGTATAAAATATATAAAATAATAAAATAATGTCTCTTCGCCACTGTAGAGCAGAAAAACTTACATAACGAAAAGATTATACACTAGAATGTTAAGTATTATTACAAAAATAATTACAAGATGATCTATAAATGAAAAACTAATCTGTAGTGGAGAGAAAACTGTGTGAGGAAGTTTCCGGATAAAATATATCCTAAAATAATTGTTAAGTGATGAGTAGAAACTAAGTGAAGATAAAATAGAAAGTACTTTTCAGACAAATAGTTACAAAACAAGAGACACAAATTTTCATGAACCTGCCAGTAGGTGAATAAGTCTCAGAAAATTGGATAAAGAGATAGAGGAGACTGGTGGGATTAGAGTGATGTTAGAGGATCCTGTGCTACAAGGATTTAAATATCATGATTTCAGGTGTAAATTTTGCTAAAGACCAGGAAGAACCAATGAATACCTTTTAGTTAAAGGTGGAAAATTCATATGATCTGAAGGAAAACCAGAATATAAGAACCAATGAATAACTTTTAAAAAGTGAGCATCATATTCATAATTATATCAGACCAGCCATGACCAATACCTTATAGAAAACCAAGTGTACTTGGAAAAACATGATAGAAAGCAATTTATAAATGTAACAGGAGATGATAGACTAAGTTTGTGATAGAGCATACAGAGAGAAAAAGGTATATTCAAGAAATTTGAAAGAAGTAAATCTAAACTTGGTTTGAATATGGAGGGTAGAAGAACAGTTTTGTGGGATTAGGAAAACAGTTGAGCACATTGCAACTCATTACTTAAATTATCAGTGAATTTCCTAGAAGAAACTTTTCAAAGCAGAACACAGTAAAGATGATGTATTTAAAGTACTGAAAGAAGAAAACTGTCAAATAAGAATTTCAGATCATCAAAACTGTCCTTCGAAAATGAGGGAGAAATTAAAACATTCCCTCAAAAATAGAGGAAGCTAATTAAGTAGATGCACCTATAAGAAAATCTAAGTGAGTGCTTTAGGTTGAAATTAATGGAAAGTTATTGTTTAATGGGTACAAATCTTCTATTTCAGATGATGAACAAGTTCTGGAAATGGATAAGTGGCAGTGGTTGCACAACATTATGAATTACTTAATATCAATGAATAATATACTTAAGATAGTTAAAACATAAGTTTTACCAAATTTGTTCTATAAAAATTTGACAAATTTTCTTAAAACAAACTGATGTTTATTCCTTAGAGCTACACCCTAATTATTATACAAATCAACTTGTTGTTTTTCTTAATGCAATCAAATAAGCCATTAACTTCATTTTTTAATACTCATCTTATTCAAAATCATGATCTAGTATTTCTTTTTTTTTAATATTTTTTTTATCTATGCATACAAGAACTAGGATGCAAGCCAGAGATGTAGGGTCAGAGTTGGGGAGGGAGTGAAAGGATTCACCAGACACAGAGTGGGGAGCAGAACAGGTAGATCTACTGAAATATACTGCTGAAGGGAGCAGTGGATGAGACAGGAGAGGTCTGCTGTGCCATGTGGCTGGGGATTGAACTTGTGCTGCAGTGGCTGTGGATAGCTTCATAGTGCTGTGTCTTAACCCCTTGCACCACCAGGGAGGCACCTGTGATCTCGTATTTCTGTGTGCACAAAATCTGCCTATTGCTCCAAACTGTCACCAGTATCCAGTGATAAAAGTCTTAATGTAAGATTATTGTCAATGACCAGAATATTTAAATCTCTGAAGAGGCCACACCCTATATTTAGTAGTTTCTACAGCACCATTGAGAATTTATGGCCCAACTATAAGAGCTACAGATGCCATTTCTTTATCACACAATATTAGGAGTCTCCTAAAGAGCTATTTGCTCCTGGCTTTCTCATGGTCAACATTTTGTAACTTTACAGGTAACCTGAAGTCATGAGGTTTCTTAGTTCTTTTAGAGTCTCATGGTTCCTCAGTATAAATGTAAATTATCTTATAAGACATAAATATCAACAATCATATGGCACTTAATAGGTACACAAGTACTCAAGCAAGTAAAATGTGTTTCCTAGAGATAAGAACATTGAGGAAAGAAAGAAGTCTTGCCAGAGACCCCTGATGGGAAAGGCATCAACCAGGAGGGACATGAAAAAGAACCAGTGGAAAAATTTGCCAGAGACACAAAATAAATAACCAGAACAGAATACTCATTATACCACTTAATGGCTTGTGGCAACATCATCAGCTTTGGGGATGATAATAACCTTAGACGTCTCATTTAGTTCAACCTCTTCTCCAGCATTTTAATAAGTTCATTTTCAAACAAGCATTGGTAACTGTTCCAGGGTCTGAGAATTCAATAATAAACAAAATAAAGTCCCTATTGTCATGGAACTTATAAAATCTAGTAAGGGAGACCATAGAAACTAGCAAATGAATACAGCATGGGAAACAGAATAAAGTGGCAGAATGATGGAGAGAAATAACCTGAACAAGGATAGAGAAAAATGTTTTGAGTTACCTGCACATGTTGAAGCAGGTACAACCCTAAATTCCTTACATAAATCTATTGCTTTAATATTCATAAAAATCATATGCCATACATCCTGTGATTATTCTCACTTTGCAGATAGGGAAATTGAAGGATGTAATATCTATGCAAGTTGCCAAGACTCCCTACATACAAGGGTCAGAGGTAGTGTTTGAGCCCATATCCATGCATTTAACCACCATGGCACACAATGAAGGTGGAGCATTTCAAATAGATGAATCCTGAATTGAGGCAAATGACCTTCAATGAGGACAGGGTTTGCCATATGTCAAAAGAGTCACAAAGATTTTTAAAGCTGAAGTCAGGGAGGTGGCAGTTCAGAACCTGTAAGTTTCTGAGGAACGTGTTCAGATTTTGGAACACTCAGAGTGAGAATTATGACATCTGAGGTAGAGAGGAGATTGGGCAGAAAAGTAACCTGATCTTTCCACAGTTGTCCAATGACACATAAGGCTAGTGTGCTCATTTCCTGTTGCACCCATAACAACCACTTAGTGGCATAAGATAACACACATTTATCATGTTACAGTTCCATAGGTTAAAAAAGTTTAACATGGAGACAAATATTAGACAAAAAATAACAGCCTGAAATAAATAATATGACCAGGTGGGCTAAAGAGACATGTATGGGGCACCACAGCCCCAAAAATCTGACTACACATTGTCTTCAAGTGCACATATAACATTCTTGAGAATAGATCACACCGTTGGCTCACCAAAGTATGTCAATAAATTCATTAAGAATGATACAAAGTATCTTCTCTGATCACAATATTATCAAACCAGAATTAAACCACAAAAAGAAAACAGGAAAGGGCCTCCCCTGTCAGCGCAGGAGGTTGAGCACAGCACTCTGAAGCTGCCTGCAGCCTCTGCAGCACTGGTCCCACATGGCGCAGCAGACCTCTCCTGTTGCTCCCACTGCTCCCCTCAGCAGTGTATTTCAGTCAGTCTGCCTGTTCTGCTCCCTGCTCTGTCTCTGGTGAATCCTCTCACCCTCCCTTGCATCTGGCCTGTGCCCTGCTTCTTGTATAAATAAATAAATAAATACATACATCTTAAAAAAAAATCTTATTAAAAAAAAGAAAGCAGGAAAAATCTAATATGTTTAATAAAGATTAAACATTACTTTACACAGCAAATATTATGATACCAAGGAAATCAAAATTAAATCAAAAATTACCTGGAGACAACCAAAATGTTGATACAAGTTATCAGAACTTTTGGGATACAGCAAAAGCAACACTAAGAGATAAGAATATAGAAACACAGGCCCACATTTAAAAAGCAAGAATGATATCAAATAATCTAAACTTACTCTGTAAGAAACTAGAAAAAAGAGCAGCAAAAGTCACTAGAAAGAAGGAAAAAATAAAAATTAGAAGTAGAAATGAACCAAACAGAAATCAAATACAACTAAAGATCAGTTAAACCAAAATACATTTCTTTGAAAAGACAAATAAAATAAACGAAACTCTAGTTAAGCTCACAAAGAAAAAAAAGGAGAAAACTCTAATAAATACAATATGAAATAAAGGAGAACTTATAATAGACATCAGAGAAATAGAAAATCACAAAGAACTACTACTTCACTTTTCAGTTCTTTGTGTAGAGTACTCTCTTTAGTTTAAATGTCATAGCTACTTACACTATTTTTTGGAGGGGTTGGTCTAGTATTTGTAAATTCTTTCAGTTTTAATTTGTCTGAGAAGGCCTGATGTCTCCTTCATCTCCTGAAGGAGATATTTATTGGATAGTGTTTTCTTGGCCGGCAGATACATCTTTGAGTACTTGGATCACATCATGCCATTTTTCCCTTGTGTCTAGTGTCTCTTCAGAGAAATCTGATGTTAGCTTGATCAGGGTACCCTTAGAAGCTATTTGTTTCTTCCACTTTGCCAGCTTCAATATTCTTTCTTTCTTTGAACTCTTGAAAGTTTTATTATTTTATGTCTTGTTTTGCTCTCATTTTGTTTAGGTATCATTGCCTGGTTTGGGCATTGGACAGGTGCTCATTTTGACAATGTTGATTCAACCGATCCATGAGCAGGGAATAGCTTTCCATTTCTTTGTGTCTCCTATTCTTTGAACAGTGTCCTATAGTTTATATATAAATCCTTCACATACTTGTGAAGGTTTGCTCCTAGTTATTTGATTTCTCTAGGTCTAATTGTCAATGAGAGCTTTTTTTTTTTTAATTCCATCCACATCTAGAATGGAGTGACATGTTCAAATAACTCCAAGACAAACAATTCCAATCAAGAATTGCTTATCCTGGACTGAGGATCAACATGGAGGCGAGGAAACGCTGCGAGTAAGATCTCCCATTACAAAAAAGTTAATAGGGAGGAAAAGCGGCAGGTCCCAGTGAGAACTGGGACACGGAAGATAAACGGATGACTCCAGCAAACTACCCGAAGAAGAAAGTTGCCATAAAAGAGGACTAGAAGGGAGGAAAGCTCAGAACTCTGCTACCCTCCCCCACCCACAAAGTCGGCACTCTCCGACCAACAGAAAGGAGGAAAAAACAAAAAAAACTCAAACAACCAACAAGAACAAACTATGCATCAAGCGGGACTGTAAGTGGAAAGGAACTATTTCAGCCACCATACCCCGTGAACTGGAGCTGTGGAGAACCCTGCATGCAAGATTCACCATAGAGGTGAGCGAACGGCTCCAGTCACCATTAGAGAAAAACAAAGACTCCCGGAGACCTACAGACAGCCCCAGGCCAGCCGATAAGCTTGTGCGGAAAAGCGGGCTCTTGAAAAGGATACAAGGATCGCGGCTCCCCAGGTCCCCGCGCCTGCAACCTAGGCTTGCAGGGAGACGTGCTGGGGCCCTACTGAGGTGAATGTCCCTCACTGAGTAATCAGAAACCAGACACCCGGACATGGGAGCTGGGTGCAAAAGGCGCCATTTCTGCAGACACTGAACTGGGCTATAGCCCGCATCCTGGACCTGAGGGCTTTGGAACTGAGACCCAGGGCATGAAATTCAGGGCGTGGGATCCCCACGACGGTGGGGCACAAGACAGACACAGCACCCCAAAGCCTTTGAGGCTTTCCCTGCCACTCCCATTCTGTTCCCCTGTCCCAGGGGGTAAAAAAAACAGTTCCACAAGGATACTAGGAGAGATCTCTGGTGCCACCTAATGACCAGAAAAAAATCACCAACACCCCATAGAATAGGGATCTTTCTTCAGTAAAGACTGCTTGAAACCAGCAGAAGGCTCCCAGAGGAGTCAGAAGTGAGCTGGGAAGTTCCCCAAGCCAGGCCCCTTCTGACCAGTAGTCCAAGCCCAGAGGGGGAGCTGGCACCCAGGGCCCGGACAGACCGGGCACGCGGAAGAGTGTGCCTGTCTCTGAATCACCATTTTAGAATAGGGACCATTCTTCAATAAAGACTGCTTGAAACTGGCAGAAGGCTCCCGGAGGAGCCAGAGGTGAGCTGGGAAGTTTGCCCAAGCCAGGCCCCTTCTGACCAGCAGTCCGAGCCCAGAGGGGGAGCGGGCACCCACGGCCAGGGCAGATCCAGTGTGCCGGAGAGTGTGCCTGTCTCCAAATTGCCATTTTAGAATAGGGACCTTTCTTCAATAAAGACTGCTTGAAACCAGCAGATGGCTCCCGGAGGAGCCAAAGGTGAGCTGGGAAGTTTGCCCAAGCCAGGCCCCTTCAGACCAGCAGTCCGAACCCTGAGGGGGAGCGGGCACCCACGGCCGGGGCAGGCTGGGCCTGCAAAAGAGTGTGCCTGTCTCCAAAGTGCCATTTTAGAACAGGGACCTTTCTTAATAAAGACTGTTTGAATCTGGCAGAAGGCTCCCCATCGAGCCAGAGGGAGAAGGTTCCCTGTGCAGTCAGAGGTGAGCTGAAAGCCCCCACAAGCCTGGCCCCACCTGGCAGGAAGTCGGAGCCCAGAGGAGGATCCAGAGATTTGGAACCCAGAGTGCAATCCAGCTGCCCCACCTCCAGGGAAGTCTGTGGGACTTCAAGATGCACTTTTGTAACTAAACACATAGGGAGGAGAGATTCTGTGACAGTGACCATTAACATACTCAAAGTACCACTGCCTCACTAGACTTCTGGCATAACAGTTTTTGACTCGTTTAGATTGCCAGTTTCTGAAACTCCCGAAAGAACACACCAAAAAGATGCCAGCCAGTACCAGCGGCACAGTGTCCCAACGCATAAGGCAAATTAGAAGACAGGCAGCAGGAAAAAGAAAAACTACAAGCAAAGTAGCAAATAATGGAGGTGCTAAAAACTCTGGGAAAAGAAATGAAAGCAGAATAGATGAAATGGAAGAATGAATAAGTACTCTTGAAGACTCAGAAATAAAAAGAACCAAGACAGAAAAGGAAAGAGAAGTATGAAGGAAAAAGACTGAAGAAAGACTTCGGGAACTATCTGTCCCCATGAGGAAAGGAAATATAAGAGTTATAGGAATCCCAGAAGGAGAAGAGAGAGATGTAGGAACAGAGAAAATGCTAAAGGAAATAATTGAAGAGAACTTCCAAAAAGTGAAGGAGCTGAAAATTGATATACAAGAAGCAAGAAGAACACCAAACTTCCATGATGAAAGGAAAAATACAGCAAGACACATAATAGTAAAGTTCCCAAGAATCCAAGACAAGAAAAAAATAATGAAGCTGACAAGAGGGAAGAAAAAGATAACATTCAAAGGAAAACCAAATAGACCGACATCAGATCTCTGAAGAAACACTACAGGCAAGGAGAGAGTGGAGGGACATAGTCAACAGACTCCAAGAAAACAGATGCCAACCAAGAATACTCTATCCCGCAAAGCTCTCCTTCTTCTATGAAGAAAGAATAAGAACCTTCCCAGACAAACAGAAAATCTGGAATTTCATTACAAATAAACTCCCACTCCAAAAAATACTACAAGGAGTCCTGAAGCCAGAACCTTAGAGGGACGAATGAAAACAAAAGAAGGCCAAAAAAAAGTTATTAAAAGAATAAATAAATAAAATCAAAGAAAAGACAAACACAATGGCAAATACAGATGCTAACATATCAATATTAACTCTAAATGTAAATGGACTAAACTCTTCAATAAAAAGACACAGAGTTGCAGGCTGGATTAAGAAACAAAACCCAACCTTTTGCTGTCTCCAGGAAACATATTTCGCTACAAAAGATACAAACAGACTCAAAGTTAAAGGATGGAAAACAATCCTACAAGCAAATGGACCAAAAAAGAAAGCAGGAACAGCTATACTTATATCAGATAAAACAGATTTCAAACTCAAAAAGGTAAAAAGAGACCTACATTATGATCAAGGGGACAATACTTCAAGAAGAAATAACACTCATTAACATATATTCACCAAACGAAGGAGCACCAAAATATATCAGACAACTATTGGCATCTCTGAAAACAGACATCAGAGAAAACACATATGTAGTGGGAGACTTCAACACACCACTATCAACAATGGATAGATCAACGAGACAAAAAATAAGTAAAGACACTAAAGTTCTAAATAAGGATCTAGAGTGCTTGGGCTTAACAGACATCTATAGAACACTAAACACCCAAAAAATCTGAGTATACATTTTTCTCAAATGCACATGGATCATTATCCAGAATCGATCACATACTGGGACACAAGAAAAACATCAACAGATACACCAAGATTGAAATCATACCAACCATCTTTTCTGACCATGAAGGCATCAAACTAGAAATAAACTACAACAAGAAGGCAAGGAACTCTCCTACCTCATAAAGATTGAAAACCACACTACTGGAAGACCACTGGACTAATGAGGAGATCAAAGAAGAAATTAAAAAATTCTTTGAATTGAATGACAAGGAGGACACCAATTTCCTAAATGTATGGGATGCAGCAAAAGCAGTAATAAGAGGAAAATATATAGCAATACAAGCTCACATCAAAAAACAAGAAAGAACTCAAAGAAACAACCTAATCTCGAAGCTCAAAGATCTAGAAAAAGAACAACAAAAAAACCCCAAAACCAGTAGAAGAAAAGAAATAATAATGAGAAGCAGAAAAAAAAAATGAAATCGAAACTAAAAAAACAATCCAAAAGATCAATGAAACCAAGAGCTGGTTCTTCGAACAAATCAATAAAATAGACAAACCCCTAGCCAGTCTCACAAAGGAAAAAAGGGAGAAAGCACAAATAAACAGGACCATAAATGAAAGAGGAGAAATCACATGAACACAGCAGAAATCAAAAGAATTATCAGAAACTACTATGAACAGTTATATGGAAACAAGTTCAACAATCTAGAGGAGATGGACAAATTCCTACAACTCTACAATCACCCAAAGCTAGATAAAGAAGAAATAGAACACCTAAACAGACCAATTACAAGCAGCGAAATTGAAATGGTAATCAAAAACTTCCCCAAAAACAAAAGCCCAGGACCTGACGGATTTACAAATGATTTCTACCAAACATTCATTTCTACCAGATAAATTAGTGCCTATCCTTCACAAACTCTTCCAAAAAATTGAGAAGGAGGGGATAATACAAAACACGTTCTATGAAGCCAACATTACAATAATACCAAAAACGAACAAGGACAACCCAAAAAAGGAAAACTACAGGCCAATCTCCCTAATGAACACTGATGCAAAAATCCTCAATAAAATTTTAGCTATCAGAATCCAACAATGTATCCATAATGTATCCATTCATCACGACCAAGAAGGATTCATTCCAGGAACACAAGGATAGTTCAACATCCGAAAATCAATCAACATTATCCAACACATCAACAAAAAGAAATATAAAAACCATATGATAATATCAATCGATGCTGAGAAAGCTTTTGACAAAGTGCAACACCCATTCATGATAAAAGCCCTTGAAATTCTTGGGATACAAGGAACATACCTCAACATCATAAAGGCCATATATGACAAGCCAACAGTCAATATCATTCTCAATGGCAAAAAGCTGAAAGCATTCCCATTAAGATCTGGAACAAGACAAGGATGTCCACTCTCACCACTGCTTTTCAATATAGTACTGGAAGTCCTAGCCAGAGCAATAAGAAAAGAGAAAGACATACAAGGAATCCAAACAGGAAAAGAAGAAGTCAAATTATCACTATTTGCAGATGATATGATAATATACATAGAGAACCCCAAAAACTCCATGGAAAAACTAATTCATCTAATCAATCAGTTCAGTAAAGTGGCAGGATACAAAATCAATATGCCAAAATCAGTAGCCTTCCTACACACAAACAATAAATCTGAAGAAGAAGAAATTAAAAAAAAATCCCTTTTATTATCGAAACAAAAAAAATCAAATACTTGGGAAAAAATCTAACAAGAGAGGTAAAGGACCTATGCAAAGAAAACTAAAAAATACTGTTAAAAGAAATAGAAGACACAAAGAAATGGAAATACATCCCTTGCTCATGGATTGGAAGAATAAACATTATTAAAATGGCCATCCTACCAAAAGCAATATACAGATTCAATGCTATTCCAATCAAAATTTCAATGTCATTCTTCAAAGAAATAGAACAATTATTGATGAAATTCATATGGAATCACAAAAAAACCCGAATAGCCAAAGCTCTCCTGAAAAAAAAAGAAGGGAATGGAGGCATCACACTCCCAGACTTCAAACTATACTACAAAGCCATAATCATCAACACTGCGTGGTAGTGGAACAAGAACAGACACACAGAACAATGGAATCGAATAGAAAATCCAGAAATAAACCCACAGATTTATGGTCAACTAATCTTTGACAAAGGAGCAAAGAATATGCACTGGACCAAAGAAAGTTTGTTCAATAAATGGTGCTGGGAAAACTGGGTCACTACATGCAAAAGAATGAAGCTTGACCACTACCTCACACCATACACAAAAACCATCTCAAAATGGATTAAAGAACTAGACATAAGACCTGAAACCATAAAATACATAGAAGGAAATATAGGCGAAACACTACGTGATTTGCACATCAAAGACATCTTTACAGACACATCACCCAAAGCAGTGATAGTGAAGGCAAAGATAAACAGCCGGGACTACATCAAATTAAAGAGCTTCTGCACAGCAAAAGAGACAATAACCAAAACAAAGAGAAACCCCATGGACTGGGAGAACATTTTTGCACACAACAGTAATGATAAATGACTGATCACAAAAATCTATAATGAGCTGATGAGACTCAACAAAAACAAAGAAAATAATCCAGTCAATAAATGGGCAGAAGAGCTAAAAAGAAATTTCTCTGAAGAGGAAATGCAAATGGCCAACAGGCGTATGAAAAAAATGTTCAACATCACTTGTAATCAGGGAAATGCAAATCAAAACTACAATGAGATACCATCTTACACCAGTGAGAATGGCACATATTAAAAAAACTAGCAACAACAAATGTTGGCGAGGTTGTGGAGAAAAAGGAACTCTCCTGAACTGTTGGTGGGAGTGCAAACTGGTCCAGCCACTATGGAGAGCTGTGTGGAGATTTCTTGACCTACTAAACATATGATCCAGCAATTCCACTCCTAGGTATTTACCCAAAGGGCACAGAAACATCAATCCCAAAGAGCACCTGCACCCCTATGTTTATAGCAGCACTCTTTACAATAGCTAATCTATGGAAACAACCCAAATGCACAAAAATAGATGACTGGATCAAGAAGATGTGGTACATATACACCATGGAATATTATTCAGCATTCAAAAAAGATAAACACATGCAATTTGCAGCAACATGGATGGCGCTGGAAGGGATCATGCTCAGCGAAATAAGCCAAAAAGAAAAAGAAAAATACCGGATGGTCTCACTCATAGCAGGAATCTAGAAAACTTAAATAAGGGACCAGGAAAAAGAATAACTATAAGAAAGGAAATATCAAAATCAACAAAAAACTGTGAACCAGAGACACTCTATGGGTGGGGGGGGGGCGGGGAAAGGAGGGCTTGGGGTCAAAATAAGGGGGTTGTAATTGTATGGGGAATATAAAAATAAAATTTAAATTAAAAAAACATAAAGAAAAGAATTGCTTATCCTGCAAACTGCCCTTCTTATATAAGGAAAAAATAAGGACATTCTCAGACAACCAAAATCTTCAGAAATTCACTACTACTAGCCCCCACTCCAAGAAATATTACAATGAGCATTAGAATCTAAACCCACAGAGGAATGAACATGAAGAACTGAACAAGATACTGAATAGAACCACAAAACAATGAACAAATGGCAGTAACAGACTTGTATGTATCATAATAACCCTAATATTGAATGATCTAAACTCACCAATAAAAAGAAATGGAGGACCAGAGACACTCTAAGGGGAAGGGCGCTAGGATGGGGAGGGATTGGGGTCAAAATAAGGGGGTTGCAATTGTATGGGGAATATAAAAACAGAATTTATTTTTTAAAAAAAGTGTTTTAGCTGAACTCACAATGTAGAATTCAGTATATTTTCTTGATATGTCTACTTTTATACTCATTCATTTAGAATAATGAAACAGAAATCTGGAAAAAAATCAAAAAAAAAAAAAAGAAAGAAAGAAATGGAGGGCTTCCCTGGTGGCACAAGGGGTTAAGAAGCAACCTTGAAGCTATCTGCAGCCACTGCACCACGAGTTCGACCCCCAGCCAGGGAGCTACTCACATGGTGCAGCAGACACTCCTGACTTGCCTACTGCTCCCCTTAGCAGCGTATTTCAGTCAGTCTGCCTGTTGTGCTCCCCACTCTCTCTGATGAATCCTCTCAGGCCCCCCCACCTCTGGCTTGTACCCCAGTTCTTGTATGCATAAATAAATAAATCTTTTAAAAATGATTTCAAGCTAAAAAAAGGTGAAAAGAGACATAGAGGGATACTATATAACAATAAAGGGGAAAATACACCAGAAAAATATAACATTCATCAATACATACTCACCAAATGTACGAGCAACAAAATAAATTTGACAATTACCATAATCTCTGAAAACAGACATTGGAGAAAATACATATGTGGTAGGAGACCACATTCAACACCTCGTTCACACAAGTGGAAAGATCTGCAAGACAGAAAGTAAATAAGGACACAACAAATCTATACTATATGGGCATAACAGACACCTATGGGACACTGCACTCACAAGAAAACCCAATATACATTTTTCTCAATTGTACACAGGTCATTCTCCAGCACTGACCACATATTGGATCAAAAGACAAATATCAATAAGCACATATAAATCAAAATCATACTAAGTATCTCCTCTGACCATCAGGTATCAGACTAGAAATCACAAGAACAATGAGGATATTCCGCCATTATGTGCAGACTGTAAACACACTGCTGAAAGATGATTGGGCTAATGAATAAATGAAGGAAAAATTTAAAAAAAAAGTACTTTGAAAAAAATAATGTGGATATAACATTCCTGAATGTTTGGGACATAGTAAAAGCAGTATGTAGAGAAGAGTATATATTGGGCCTTCCAGGTGGTGCAGGGGTTTGAGCACAGCACTCTGAAGCTGTCCGCAGCCTCTGCAGCATAGTTTCTATTCCCGGCCAGACAGGGAGATACACACATGGTGCGGCAGACCTCTCCTGTCTCGCCCGCTGCTCCTCTCGGCAGTGCTTTCAGTCTGTCTGCCTGTTCTGTTCCCCTCTCTGTCTCTAGTGAATCCTGTCACCCAACCATGCCCCTGGCCTGCACCCCAGTTCTTGTATAAATAAAATTAAAAATCTTAAAAAAAAAAAGAGGAAAGTATATAGCAACATAGTCCCACATCAGCAAACAAGAAAGAACCCAGAGAAATATTCTCATCTCCATTTCAAGGAACTAGAAAGTGAAGGGGGGGAAACCTGAAATAGAAAGTGAAGGGGGGGAAACCTGAAAGCCAATAAAAGAAGGGAAGTAACAAAAATTATAGCAGAAATAAAGAAAAGTTGAATAAAATCAATAGTTGCTTCTTTGAAAATAAATAAACAAAACAGACAAACCCCTAGCTAAGCTCATAAATATAAAAGGAGAAAACTCAAATAAATAATATCATGAACAAAAGTGGAGAAATCACAACAGATGCTACAGAAACCGGGAGGATAGTAAGAGATTACTATGAACATTTATATGCAAACAATTTTGACAATCTAGTTGATATGGACAAATTCTTAGAATTAAACAATCATCCAAAGCTGAGTGAATAAGAAATGGAAAACTAAAGCAAACCAATTGCAAGCAACAAAACTGAAACAGTAATCAAAACCCTCCCAAAAGACAGAAGTCCAGGACCAGATGGTTTCAAAACTGAGTTCTATGAAACATTCAAAGATGAATTGGTGCCTACCCTACAAAAACTCTTTCAAAAAATTAAGTAAGAAGGAATCCTACCAAATAGTTTTACAAATCCAACATCACACTAAAATCAAAACCAAACAAATATAAAAAATAACATTATAGACCAATCCTCCTGATGAACATTGATGCTAAAATCCTCAGTAAAATCTTAGCAAACAGAATCTAACAATGCATCAAAAGGATTATTCACCATGATCAAGTGGGATTTATACCAGGGACACAGGACAGTTCAACATCTGAAAATCAGTGAACACAATTCATCACATCAACAAATAGAAAAATAAAAACCATGTGATCATATCAATAGATGCCAAGAAATCATTTTTTAAAATTCAGCATCCATTTATGATGAAAGCCCTTGAAAAACATGAGAAAAAGGAACATATCTTAACATAATAAGAACCATGTATCATAAACCTACAGCTAACATCATCTCAATGTAAAAACCTGAAACTTTCCCATTAAAATCTGGAACAAGACAAGGATGTCCACTCTCTTAACACTTTTCAATATAATGCTGGAAGTCCTAGCTAAAGCAATTAGACAAAAGAAAACTATAAAAGGAATCCAAATTGAGAAAGAAGTAATGCTATCATTTTCAGACAACATAATAATATAGAGAGAATTCTAAAAATTCCATGGAAAATCTAGTTAAAACAATAAACCAGGTTAGTAAAGTAGCATGTTACAAAATCAATACACGAAAGTCAGCGGCCTTCCAAAATGCAAACAATCAATTAGAAGAGTAAGATATGAAGAAAACCATTCCATTTACAATTGAACCCAAAATAATTAAATACTGGAAATATACTTAATAAAGTTGGTGAAAGAGCTTTACATGGAAAATTATAAAACATTTTAAAAGAAATAGCAGACATGGCCTCCCCGGTGGTGCAGCATGTTGAACGCAGTGCTGTGAATGTGTTAGCAGCCTCTGCAGTGCGTGTTCAACTCCCAGCCAGCCAGGGAGATTCCCACATGGCGTGGCAGACCTCTCCTGTCAATGCCTGTTACTCCCCTCAGCAGTGCTTTCGGTCCGTCTGCCTGGTCTGCTCCCCACTCTGTCTCTGGTGAATCCTCTCACCCTCCCATGCCTCTGGCCTGTACCTCAACTATTGTATAAATAAAAAATAAATCTTAAAAAGAAAAGAAAAGAAATATATCACTTCATTTAAAAAGAAAAAGAAAAAAAGAAACAGAAGACACAAAGAAATGGAAAGACAGTCCCTCCTCATAGATCAGAAAAATCAACATTATTAAAAATGACCATCCTCACAAAAGAAATAACAAATTACAATTTCAATAAAAACCTCATTGGCATTCTGCAAAGAAATGGAGCAAATATTGCTGAAATTCATATGGAATAACAACAACAAAAAAAAGCCAAAACTCTACTGACAAAAAGGGGAAGAAGGGAAGCATTACACTTCAGTCTTTAAACTATACTACAAATTTGGAGCCTCCCTGGTGGCGCAGGGGTTAAAGACAGGCTATCAAGCTATCGCCAGCCACTGCAGCGTGAGTTCGATCCCTGGCTGGCCAGGTAGCAACCCACATGGCACAGCAGACCTCTCCTGCCTCGCCCGCTGCTACAATCAGCAGTGTATTTCAGTAGATCTGTCTGTTCTGCTCCCCACTCTATCTGGTGAATCCTCTCACCCCCTGCACCTCTGGCTTGCACCCCAGTTCTTGTATGCATAAATAAATAAATCTTTTAAAAAATAAACTATACTACAAAATCATAATAATAACAACATGGAATTGGAACACAAACAGACACACAGACCAATGGAATAGGAATGAAAGCCCAGAAATAAAACAATACATGCATGTTCAACTAAGAAAAGCCTATTCAGTAAGTGGTACTGGGAAACTGGATTGCCATATGAAAAAGGGTGAAACTAGATTACTATATTACACCATACACTAAAAGGAAATCAAATTTTATAAAAGACTTGAATATAAGATCTGAAACTAAGTCTTCCTTGTGGTGCAAGGGGTTAAGCACAGCACTGTAAAGCTATTCACAGCCTCTACAGCACAAGTTTGATCCCCACCTGGCCAGGGAGCTACCCACATGGCGCAGCAGATCTCTCCTGTCTTGCCCATTGCTCCCCTCAGCAGCGTATTTCAGTCAGTCTGCCTGTTCTGTTCCCCACTCTGCCTCTGGTGAACCCTCTCACCGCACCCCCATGCCTCTGGCCTGTATCCCAGTTCTTGTATGCATAAATAAATAAATCTTTTTAAATAAAGACCTGAAACTATAAAATATATAAAAGAAAGCACAGAAAAACATTCCATGACTTAAACCTCAGAAATATCTTTGAAGACTCATCTCCAGAAGCAAGGATTCCTTTTATGTCTTTCTCTTCTCAAAGGAGAAGATAAATCACTGGGACAACATCAATTTAAAAAGCTTCTGTACAGCAAAAGAGACAGCAGCCAAACAGTCACCGTACTGAATGAGAGAGAATATTTGCGTACTATAAAATTGTTAAGGGATTGATATCAAGAGCTACAAAGAATGTACACAACTCAACAACACAAAGCAAACAACCCAATCAAAAGATGAGCAGAAAGCTAAAAAGATACTTCACCAAAGAAGAAATGCAAACAACTAATAGGTATATGAAAAAATGTTTGACATTACTTATCAGGGACATGCATATCAAAACCACAATGAGATGCACTCTCACACCTGAGAGAATGATCCATATTAAAAAAACAACAACAACAACAACCAAGCCAAAACTAGAAACAGCAAATGCTGGTAAGGATGAGGTGAAAAAGGAACCCTCTTACACCACTGGTGGGAATGTAAACTTGTGCACCACCATGGATTTCTGTGTGGAGTTTCCTCAAGACACTAAAAATGAAGCTACTGATTCCACTCATAGGAATTTACTCAAAAAACACTAATTCAAAGGGAAATGTGCACTCCTGTTTATTGAAGCAATATTTATAATAGTTAAAATATGGAAACAATTCAAATGCCTCCATACAGATGAGTGAGTCAAGAAGATTTGGTATATATTCATAATGGAATACTACTCAGTAATCAAAAAAGACAAACTCACACCATTGGCAACAACATAGATGGAACTGGAAGCGATTATGCTAAGTGAACTAAGTCAGAAAGAAAAAGATAAATATCAGATGCTTTCACATATATGTGGAATATAGAGAAATAAAGCAAAGGGTGAGGAAAAGACAAAAGGTGCAAGCAAATCATAGATCTTAGGCATACAGCAGGGGAGGGGCAAAGAAAAGGGGTCAAAATAGGGGAGCAAAGAGCACACAGACTAGGGTGATGGATCACAGGTGCTATAGTGGTGGGAAAACTATGGGGACTACAACTGTGGGAAGATATCAAATACTGTCCAAAATTTAACAATAATGTAAGAAAACAGGGGCCTCCCTGGTGGTGCAAGGGTTAAAGACATAGCGCTCTCAAGTTATTCCCAGCCACTGTAGCACAAGTTCGATCCCAGGCTGGCCAGGGAGCTAACCCACATGGCATAGAAGACCTCTTCTGTCTTGTCTGCTGCTCTCCTCAACAGGGGAGCTGTGTTTCTCCCCACTCTGTCTCTGATGAATCCTCTCATCACCCCGCCCCCCACACCTCTGGGCTATACCCCAGTTCTTGTATGCATATATAAATAAATGTTAAAAGATAATGTAAGAAAATAAAGTTAATTAAGAAAATTTCTCTTCTATTTCATTTTTTGTATAAATAAGTGATTAATTTTTGTGTATTGATTTTGTCACCAATCACTGTGACGAACTGATTTATTGTTTCAATTAGTTTTTCTTGATGTCTTCAGTGTTCTCTTGCATATTATCATATTGTCTGTGAATAACTTCATTTCTTCTCTAATTAGCATTTCATTTATATCCTTCTCTTGTCTAATTTCTCTACCTATGACTTTCAGTACTATGTAATAGTTGTGGTGAGAGCACACATCTTTATTTTGTAACAGATGTTAGTGGAAAATACTTCAGTTTTTCAACAGTGAGAATGATACTAATTGTGGGTTTGTCATGCATGTCCATTACCATGTAGAAATATGTTCCTTTTATCCCAAGTTTTTTGAGGGCCTTTATCATAAATAAATGTTGGATATTGTCAAATGGTTTTTCAGCATATATTTATATGATCGTGTGGTTTTTACATTTTCTTTTATTGATGTGGTGAATCATAAGTGTGTTTAATAGAACTCACTTGTGAAAAACCATCTGGTCCTGGGGTTTTATTTTCTGGGGAGTCTTTTAATTTCTGTTTTAATTTCTTTGCTTGTGATTGCTCTATTCATGTTTTCTATTTCTTCCCTATTCAGTCATGATTGATTATATAATTCTTAGAATGTGCCCATCTCTTCTAGGTTATTGTACTTATTAGTTCATAGTAATCGCTTGTTATCCTCTGAATTTCTACTATATCTGTGTGACTTCTCTTTTCTTTCTGATCCTTTTTATTCCTCTTTTTTTAGTGCTCTTAGTTAAATGTTTGTCTATTTTGTTTATTTTTTCAAAAAAACTAGCTTTTCTTTTCATCAATTCATTGGACGGTCTTTGTAATTTCTATTTCATTGTTTTCTGCTATATTTTTATTAATTCCTTTCTTCTGTTGGCTTTTGGTTTCATTGTCCTTTTTCTAATTCCTCAGATTGAGAGTAAACATTTATTTGTGGATTTTCTTGTTTCTTGACATAGGCTCTACTGCTATACGCTTTCCTCTTATTACTGCTTGTTTATGTCTCATAAGTTCTGGAGTGTTATGGCCTCATTGTCATTTGTTTCAAGGTACATTTTTATTTTGTCTCTGATTCCTTCATTAACCCAGTAGTCTTTCAGTAGTGTGTTGTTCAATTTCCATGGTTTTCCTTGTACTCTTTTTGTGGTTGATTTCTAATTTGATAATTTTATGGGCAGAGAGGATGTTTGGTATGGTTTCGATCTTTTTGAATTTGCTGATACTTATGTTGTGACCCAAAATGTGATCAGTTTTGAAGAATGTCCCATGAACACTTGAGAAGAATGTTCATTCATTCAGGATTTTGGGTGGCGCAATGTCATATAAATATCTATTAGTCCCCTGTGGTCTAATTACTTTATAGGTTATCTGTTTCTTCCCCCTAACAGCTTCAATATTCTTTCCTTGTCTTAAACCCTTGAAAAATTTAGTATACTAAATGTCTTGGGGTAAGCCTCATTTGTTTAAGTATCCTGGGGTTTTTTTAGCTTCTGGATTTGTACATTTGTTCCATTTTCTAGTTTTGGAAAGTTTCTATGTTATTTCTTTAAATACATATTTGTTCCCTTCTTTCTCGCTTCTCCCTCTGATATTCCCGTTATTCTTATATTGTCTATCTTCATGGAGTTAGATAATTCTCAGAGTGTTTCTTCATTTTTTCACTGTTTCTCCTTTTTTGATTTCTACCCAGATTATTTGCATCTTCAAGTATACTGATTCATTTTCCATTTTGTCCATTCCACCACCATACTTATTATATTTTTCATCTCTTCTAATTTTCTTTTTTGCACTCTGAATCTCATTCCTTTTTCCTAGTTAAAACTTCAATTTCTGTCTTCTGTTCATTGGTCTTATTTCTCATGACATTTACTTGCTTTTCTGTATTTTCTTTGTAATCTTCCAATTCTTTAATTTTCTTTATCACAGCAAATTTGAGTTCTTCGCTGGTAAGAAGATTATCTCTTCCATTTTTTGTGGTTTGTTTGGGAGATTTGTTCTCTGTTATGTTTTGTTCCCCTGAGAACATGTGTAGCACTTTGTTGTTTTTCCCCCTCCCAATTTTTAGTTTTCATGTTACCTGGCTGTGGATGTGGTTTCTGCTCCTCTTTCTCAGCTTGCTGTGCTCTAATCAGGTCCTACTCCTCTGACTCTGGGTTTTGTGCTAGTGGTTATAGTAGGAGATTCTTATAATTCCTCCTAATCTTATGCCATGTTGTTGGTCTCACCTGGTGCCTTGTAGGGTGACAGGAACTACCTGCAATAGGAGCAGTGGGAGGTGGAGGAAAGGAGATACTGACATTTCCTTCTCCTGTGAGGTCTGGCATGTAATGCTCACTTGGCACCCTGTGGATTGGAGGGATTCAGGCAGCAATGGCAGAAATGGTGGGGGGATGACATTTTTTATTTTGCATATTATGCTTTTCATTTATTTCAAGTTGTAAAGATAATATGTCATTACTGCATACAAATCAAATAATCTATAAAATTATGTAAAATAGTTTTTCTTTTTAGGTAAAGCAGCATGTGACTGACTTCAGGTCTGGCAGGAGTCAGTAGCAATCTACTTTTTTTTTTTAAGATTTATTTATGCATAAGAGCTAGGGTATAGGCCAGAGGTATAGGGGACTTGGGGGGTAGGTGGTGGAGGGAGGTGAGAGGGTTCACCAAAGACAGAGTGGGGAACAGAACAGGTAGATCTATTGAAATACACTGCTGAGGGGAGTAGCAGGTGAGACAGGAGAGGTCTTCTGTGCCATGTGGGTAGCTCCCTGGCAGGGGATCTGTCTCATGCTGCAGTGGCTGTGGAGAGCTTTATAGTGCTGAGGCAACCCCTTAAGCCACCAGGGAGGTCCCCAGCGATCTACTTTTATTAACATATTTTAATTAAAAATTCCTTCCTAGAAGAAGAATCAGTGGAAAGGTGTTTTTAGTTTTCATTTTTAATATATTACCCGTTTCCATGGAGACCAAGGTGAAGCTGCAGCACATGTTTTTCTTGCAGATGCCAAAATGACATCATATGCCTTAGAAGGGATTCACACCTCTGTCTTCCTGCTTCCTTTTCAATCTACTGCCCTTCCTTTCATCCCATCCAGGAAATAAGCACCATGTTTGAAGATCAAGATTCAGACACTACTGGAGTGGGTGTTGGGTCAGAGCCAACAATAATTTGCAGGACATAATGCAAAATAAAAATGCAGCATTCTTGTTCAAAAATCCATGAAAAAGGTGCTATTAAAAATGCTAAAGTAGAAACCTTTATCTTTCGTTTCACAGTCCCTCTCTGCTTGTAATAGTGCTTTTTTTTTATTTGCAATTTAAGATTGTTCTAAGTAAAACAAAATTAAAGCTTAAAATTAATAGGATTAATTAAACTGTTTATCTTCATATCATTCATCTTATTGTAGAATTACAGTTTTAAAAGCAAACAAAAGAGAATTTAACTAATACAGAGTCACATAGATTTTACAATTTTTTCATAGCTCAGGCATACATGAGATCCATGTATTGTCTTATCTGAACAGTAGAAAGGCTGCACAAAATTAACTCAATTGTCTCTTTTTCATTTCTTGGTATGTGCTCATTTGACCAACACAACCTAGCTTAAATTTAATGATGAGGAAGGAAAGGTAGAAAGGAAAAGAGCTACAGGTTGTCTAATCTTTGTCTCTTCTTCTATAAAATAGGACCCTGAATCTCCACCACCACCCCCATTTGCCATCCTACACCCCATTTTCCTATTCTCCTAGTCAGCCTCCAAGAATCACAATCACTAGGTGTAATACCATTTTTTTTTTCCTCCAGGTAAATACAGGACCATTTTATCTCCTGACCTTTTAATTAAGACTCTTGCAGTGAGCAATAGAAAATTCTTTCAAAGATGTCCATTTTAAACAAAACTTACTGCTCATCTACCCAAAGGACTGATAAACCCACATAATATTCACAAGACCCCCATGATCTGTGCAATGCATAGTACAAAAGGTGGCAAACTCAGGAATGGACAAAGGCACAGTGGCAGAAATGGTTATCGTTTATTAGCAGGACAATACAGAGACTACTGCTTCACCATGTGAGGTTTTAGGTGACAAATAGCCTCACTGTAGGTCACAATGAAAATATCAAATCATGCTGTCATCCAAACTAGCTTCTGGCACTAGCAGCATAAGAGCCTGAAAGGCTTTTTTACTTTAAATCAAAACAAAATTCAATTGAAATTTCTTACAGATTAAACCTCTATACAACCGAATTGTTCAATTTATTTTTCCCTTCTCTTTGACTTGCAATGTAGGTAAAAGCTACTCCATCTTAAACAAACTAGTCCATTGGGCAAAACTGTAAGTGCTTCAGCAGAAGAAAATCAGTAAAGTAGGTTATTTGGTTCCCTCTTGTAAAGATAAACACTGATTGACTGAATGTTTCACTTTAAAACCAATTGTAGAGAACCCATGTAGACATAGCTTAAGATTGTTGTTTGCCTATGTCCCTTCTCAGCTGGTAATGCCTTCAGAATACTAAAACCTGTTTCAAAGTAATCAATACTGAAAAACGAAAAGGATGGTGATCGAGTAGAATGCATTCCCTTTGCACAGTTCCTGATTTAAGCACAGATTTGAAATTCGATCATCATTGAAAATAGAATCTGTGGCTGCCCACTTCCCCAAATAATGATTCTTTCTTAAGTCATGTGGGAGAAATCACTAGAAGAATTCTTACCAATTTGGCAATAAAGATTGTGGTTTTTCCTTAAATGCAATAGTTATGCTTTCCTTGCAAGTGTGTGGTATATGAGTTAAGGAAGGGGTGGTGATTCATAAAAATTATTGCATAATTAGGAGAAAAACAAACCCCCAGGCAAACATTTTTGGGTGCATTGTGATGATAAACCTCTTATAGTAGGACAAAGATTAAACCTTCCATGAAACCCTATTTAGGTTATTATTAACATAGCTTTACTACTTACATAGAATGGTGATTCCTTTGCACCTCTGTACTTTTGTTGGAGAAGAGCAGTAGTTAGCTATCAAAACTACAACCATAATTTTGCTCCTTCATGCTATAACGTTTGACCTTCATTCATCTAGCTATAGACTTAAAGCTAAAATTTATGGGAAACAGAAACACAATAAAGAGAGGCTTACTTTTATAGCTTGATTGTACTATTTTCCCAGAGTGAAAGTTATTATCTCAATAAATTTCTGAAGTTTTGTTTTAGTACTAAATAAATATTGTGAATTTACAAATACTGACTTGGCAGAAACTTCCGTAATGCCATACTTAGCTTGTATTCAAATCTGATGGTTTTGTTGCCAGTTTGTTCTTTTGGAGAATGTTACATAACTGCATTTACTCTATTTCTAGGCTTGTAGTAG